>NW_020837971.1:10533375-11133375 GCF_003676395.1 Aethalodelphis obliquidens
TAAAATAAAATAAAATAAAATAAAATAAAATAAAATAAAATAAAATAGTGCCCACCTACTCTTTCTTTTCCGGCCTACTGACTACAAACTCTTGTGAATGTTTCTCCTGCATGCAAATATAGGAACTGTACTTTGATTCTAAGTAGAAACTCTTTGGTAGTTGCAATGCCATAATAACAAAGCTGTTGATGGACAAAAATTCACTGGACATTAGTAGTTTACATTTCTAATTGCCAAATCCTTCATTCTCTAGAGTCTGTGCCAAGAAAATGAAATTCTTCTATTTTTTTTCCTAGACCAACTATACAGCATTGCCATTATCAAACCCAATGCTGTGACTGCTAGAAAAGTTAAAGAAATTAAAGAAAAAGTAAGTGATATTTCCCAAGAATAGTTTAAATTAATTGTAAAATTAATTTTTAAATTAACTGTAAAAAAACAATCCCTTAATTTTCAATTTGGAGACAAGCTTGTTATTTAGAGAAAAACAGAATATAATGAACTTCTGGTTCATTTGAATGAATGTTTTGTCTTCTTTGAATATCTTGTCTTACAAAGGCTAGACCTATTCAACATCCTTATTTAAATAACTCTGCTCTACCAGCATCCAATATAAATGATAAAAATTACAGTTCTTGCATTGGATTGTAACAGATTTCTTTGTGTTTAGTTGTTAGCAGTGCAGACTTGTATAAGCTCACATCAGCTTGCTTTATTCCCTGTGTGTTGTCACAAACATATGGTCCTTTTTAGATACATGATAACATGAGGAAGCATTTAAGGTTTTGCTTTTAGAGCCCAAATAAAAAATTTTTAGAGCAAAATTGCATTCTAAACCAAAGGTCAGCAGACTTTTCCTATAAAGAGCCAGATAGTAACTATTTTCAGGTTTGTGGGTCATGTGATCTCTGTCACAGCAGCTTAACTCTGCCATCATATCGAGAGAGCAGCATTAGACAGTAGATAAACAAATGGGCATGGCTGTGTTCCAGTAAACTTTGTTTCCAAAAACGGTGGCAGGCCAGGTTTTGACTGTGGGCTGTGGTTTGTTGACCCCTGAACAAAGATGTTGTGTTGAAGCAACAAAATTGTATTGAAATTTGTAAGAATGTTGCATGTGTTACAGAGGAGGTCCCATGGGGAACCATGTCAGGATGGGCTGGGTATCTCTTGATGAACTTCCCATCATGCATTCTTTCTTCAGCCAAAGCAGCAACAATTAAACTACTATAAAGCAGATGGTCCATTTTATACATTGCTATACTTGGGTGACATGCACACTGAATTTGTCATTAAATTTAAAAATTTTAAGACAAAGCATGGCTGCATCTTAAATTCTATCCTTCCCTGTAATTTGGATATTTTTGTTGCCATCAGAATAAGATATACTAGATGACGAGTTACAGACTTAACCAAGGAAAGCCTTAAAAGAAGAAACTGAAAACAATTTTGAAAATAGATGGTTAAGAAGTACCTGTAAATGTCTGTCTTTTGAATGATTCAGAAAACTATGATGTCTTTCTTGGAATTCAATTAGATTTTTTTTTCTTTTTTCATCTTGAGACAATTCACTTAAATAATAGAAATATTGTGGAATCTCTGGTTCAAGCCGTGAAAACCTAAATACTAGGGGGCATGAAAAGGACCTTCTTTGTTTACTTATTTTGGGGCCTCTTCCAACCTCGTGTCCCATGGATTGTGCTGAGGCACAACCATGAAATGCATTCAAATCTGGGGGGTTTATTAAGCCTAGGAAACAAATGTCCTTGACTTGTTTTACCTGTGTGGTCCCACGACACACGTGGACCTGACCATGCTCTCTAATTGAAGATTATCGATGCAGAATTTGTCATAGAAGCAGAGGATAAGAAAATGCTCACTGAAGAACAAGTGAGGTACTTCTACAGCCGAATAGCAGACCAGGTAAGAAAGTTAAAAAAGCCATTGTGTTGTCAAATACAGTGGATTCCTATAAGTTTAGGATCCTCATTATAGAAAGACGAATGAGTCTGACCAACCAAGTAAGCTCTAGGTGTCCCTGTTGGTGTCCATATCCTGGTTAATCCAAAGATGGGGACTATGGAGAAATCTCCAGTAGAAATAGAGGCAGCCAGGCAAAAGTGGATGCACTGATTGTGTTTTGTTGGAGCGAAGATCTCTTTATGCTATGTCCTCTAAGACTCCCTGCATCAGCCCTCAGGAAATGAATATCCAGGCCTTTCCTGTAGGTCCTTATCCCAGGTTGAAGGCTGCCTGTGGTAAACTTCACAGGAAAGCTTTAATCCTTTCTCTACCTAAAGGTACATCCTTTCTGTCAAGTTATTTTTTAGATTCTCTTTTGCCTGGGGGCAGTGCTTTGTGTTAGAAAGTGCAATGGCTTGGGGGCGTCAGGAGACGTAGCTTCTAGAAATGCACTGTTCAACATGGTAGCCATTAGATACATGTGGCCATCTGAACTTAAATTCATTAAAATTAAATAAAGTTAAAAATTCGGAGTCTCAGTGGCGGTAGCCACATTTCAGTGCTCAGCAGCTGTGGTTACATATGCTGGAGAGCACAGAACATGCTGGTCGTCACAGAAAGTTCTACCGAACAGCACTTTATAAACTAGCCGCACCACTCAGACAATCTCTCTTGGCCCCGGGAAAGGGTTGGACCAGCTACATGAGCATCACCTGGGAACTTTTGAGAAAATCCAATTCCTGGGCACCCTAAACCTACTGAATCATAGAGTCTGGGGCTGGACACCAGAAATTTGTGTTTTAGCAAGCCCTCCAGATGATCTGGAAGCATCCGGCAGTTTGAGAGTAGTTATTAGACTATCTTTAAGATCAGTCCCTGCCAGCTGTGAACTTCTCTCCTTCACAGATGTGTTTGTTAACAGGAGGATTGTGTGTAACTTTCTCTTGCCCAGTGATCATGAAGGGGAAGATGTCCTTGACTTGGGTAGGGGCCACCATGGTACTCTATCCATTTTGGGAGCCTAATAATATTATTTTATTTTATTTTATTTTGTAGCCTGACTTTGAAGATTTTGTTTCTTTTATGACAAGTGGCCTAAGCTATATTCTAGTTGTATCGCAAGCAAAGGAAAAACGGCCTTCCTGGGATGGAAGTGAATCTAATTCTGAGACGGAATCTAAAGAACCATGGGATGACCACGAGAAGACGGCCAAGTCCTCGGGGATGAAGCAGAAGAGGGAAAGGTAGTTCCAGACCAGGAAACGAATTGTTTACAATGTGTTAGTAGGTAATGGAGTGTAATGTCCAAATATCACAAATCTAAAGACAAACATCTTTAGGGACTTCCCTGGTGGTCCATCTGGTTAAGACTCCGTGCTTCCACTGCAGGGGTCACGGGTTTGATCCCTGGTCAGGGAACTAGGATTCCTGCATGCTGTACTGCATGGCCAAAAAGAAAAAAAAGAAAAAAAAAAAAGGACAAACATCTTTATGTCGAAGCTACAACTATTCCTTCCAGTCTAAAATTTTATATATTCAACAAAGCTGGAGTTGCCCTCAAAGTTTATGTCAAGAGGATTACAAAGGGAAGAATTTCCCATTTGTCTCTCTAATGCTGGGCGCACCAGTCTGGCCTCCTGGGGCAGAACGGGACCAGGCCTAGTCCCTCCCAAGCCAGCCCCCTCTCCCGTCTCTCCACATGCCAGTTCTGCCTCTCCGTGTCCTACAGAGACACCAAAGTACTCTGCCCTTTTACTCAAGGCAGTGAGTGAGTGGTGAGAAACTGCTAACAACTAAACAGTTGCATATTTTTGTTAATGGTTTGTAAATATACGAAAGTGAACGTAAGTCATTTACAGACTGTTGGTTTTATGTGCTTGCCATTTGTGCCTTCTATTCCTCTGAAGATGCAGAAACTCCAGTGCTCACCCCATGAATTAACAGAGCCATGTCTGAAAGGGGGGTGAGCAGGACCAAGTTCAGAGTAGCTGAGTCCTGAGGCTTCGTGATGTGTGTCTCCCCCTTCTGGGTAGCCCACCTCCATTGCATGTTTAGGCTGAGCATCTCTGGAACTTTCCTTGCTGTCTTATTAATAAGTTATAGTGGCTTTTCTTGAGTAGGTCAATCTGCTGGTCCCTAGCGATGTCATAATTTTTAGGTAGCAGGGAGACCCTAATATCATTAATTTCCAGTTTGAAGTGGGATAGAACAACTCACAGGGTAAATCAACTGCTGACAAAGGGCTTTGTAAACAGTAGTAGTTACTCTGTGAGTTTTAAGGGAAAATGATACTTAGTGGTTAGAGAGCAGGTTTGGGTGGGAAGTGTTGGGCTCAAAAAGATACCAGATTTCATACCAGAATTTTGGAGCCATTTTTTAAAAAAATTATTCTGTGAAACACTATTAACACAGCTGGCATAAGAGGAGTCAGTGCTCCACTGGTGCTGTTATTCAGATAGGTGTCTCCTGCATCCAACTTTTGGAAGCAGTTGTCTCCAGTTTTTCAATATGCACGTAATAAGATGAACAATTTAAGCACTTGGCGGGATTGGGGTGGAATGAGATGTGTTGATGTCATTTTGCAAAGTCTGCAGTATTTTCCTTTTAACGGACGTCCTCTTTCCTTTGGCTGTGTTTATCCCGAGCATCGACCCAAGCAGGCAGCACGAAGTGGTAGGGAGCGTGTTTTCCTGGGAATCAGTTTTCACAGCTCTTTTTCTGCAGACATGGCCTAACAGGTGCTGTAAACTTCCACCTGCCATTTTTTAAAGTAGAACCAGAACCTAAAGGATCAAGGACATAAACTCTCATGTAGAATAAAGAGTAGACATAAAGATGGAAGGAATATAGTCAGGTATATGGCTGTTATACTAAATACGAGAAGGTGAACTACCCTGTCAAATATAGAGATTACCAGATTAAGGTCAAAAACAAACGAAATTAAAAACCATATAATAATAATTGATGCAGACAAAAATCATCAGTGGGTGCTAAATCCACTGTATGAATAATATATGCATTTTCAAATAGTGTCCTTTCAGATTTCTTACTATTTACAAAGTGGAAATTGTAGCTTTTCAATGGAGAAAACTGGGGGATACCACTCTGACCATGTTAATATCACCAATAATGGGAAAAACTGACAGTGTGTACCTCCTATTGTGATGTATACTGGTGTGGTATTCCGAAAGTATCATACCCAGAATGTAATAGGAAACTATGGGGCCATTCCATAGTTTGAAACCATCCAAAATGAGGAGTCTATTGTACAAAGCAACTGGCCTGGAGTCGTCAAAATATCAGTATCATAAAAGACAAGACGCAAGAGGGAGGAGATATGATGTATGTATATGTATAGCTGATTCACTTTGTTATCAAGCAGAAACTAACACACCATTGTAAAGCAATTATACTCCAATAAAGATGTTAAAAAAAAAAGAAATTAAAAAGAAAAGACAAGAAAGACTGAGCCATTGTTAGAGGCTGAAGAAGCCTAGGCACTTCAGGCAACTGCATGCAATGTATGATCCAGGATTAGGAAAAATTACTATCGATAGGAGAGTATTATAAAATTGCTGAAATTTGAATATGGACTGTTCATGAGATAATAGTCTTATATCAGTGTAAGCTTTCCTGAGGTATTTAGGAGGGTGAATGGTGAAAATATCTGCAGTCTATTCTTAAATGCTTAAGCCAAAACACACACACAGACACACACACTCTCATTGGGGGATGAGAGAGAAAGAGAAAGAACAAATGTGACAAAATGCTGACAGTTGTTGAATCTAAAGTTCATTATCCTGATCTTGCAATTTTTCTGCCAATTTATATTTTTTCAAAATAAAATGTTTTAAAAACTGTACTCATCTACATTCTACTTAGAAGAGACAAAGAAAAATAAAAAAAATAAAGGAATGGTAAAAAAAATTAGCCAGGAAAAATAAAGTATTAGAATTGAACATTAAAAGTGTTAAACTTGATAAAGAAGGACATGATGTATAAGAGAACATTTATGAAGAAGATAGAGTAGTCAAAAAATGTATGTCCCAAACAACATAGATTACATAA
The DNA here is from genome assembly GCF_003676395.1 of Aethalodelphis obliquidens. Taxonomy (NCBI): domain Eukaryota; kingdom Metazoa; phylum Chordata; class Mammalia; order Artiodactyla; family Delphinidae; genus Aethalodelphis; species Aethalodelphis obliquidens. The sequence goes on from NW_020837971.1 coordinate 10,539,406, forward strand.
AGATACAAGTACCAGAAAAACAAAGAGAACTGGATAAAAGTAACTTTATGGTCAGAGATCTCAATACACAGCAGACAAAAAAGCAAGGGTATATAGGGATGGCAAATACATATTCCATAATTGTGTATAATAAATGATCTATAATATATGAAATATGAATATATAACCTCAAATCCCACAAATAAATTTGCTTTGTTTACAAAGAAAACCTTAACAAATTTTTAAAAATTAAGATCTCACCGCATGCATTTGCTGATTATAATCCAATAAAGTTGGAAATAAATAATAAAATGATCCAAATGTCTTATCTATTTGAAAACATGAAATGTATTCCTAAATAAGCCTTGATTCACAGACAAAATTAAAAGGAAAAATAGAAACTATCTGGAAAGCTTTACATAGAGGAAAGAAAAAATTTTTTTAACATATTTTATTTTGGTCTCCTTAAAATCCTCTCATGAAATCAAACATACATGATTTCATGTAACTGATTTTTGGATTGGTTCAATAAAGGTGGAACTAAATACATATTCTTTGATGTGATAGAGAGATATAACTTACCTTTATGTGAAATTCAATATTTATTTGTTTTACTAAACTCTAATTTATTTGTGAACATATTATCAATTTTAATTTTCTGGCATGATTATTAAACTTCAGTTTATAATTATATTTTGGACTTCAACAGTTTCCAAGAATACCTAGAAAGACAACAAATATCTCAGTTTTGTGATGTTGAAGAGAATATAAGTAATACTAAGTTTATTGATGTCTTCATCCCTGATTTTAAAAAAATTAAAGGCATAAAATTAGAAAAGATACTGGCATTACTTCGACCAGCCCTCTTTAACAAAAGGAAAGGTAAGGAATAAAGTATAAATTGTTTAACTACTTTGTACATGGGATTTGAATAAGCTCTAGTATAATTATATTAAAAGATACGAGGGCTTCCCTGGTGGCGCGGTGGTTGAGAGTCCGCCTGCCGATGCAGGGGACACGGGTTCGTGGCCCGGTCCGGGAAGATCCCACATGCCGCAGAGCGGCTGGGCACGTGAGCCATGGCCGCTGAGCCTGCGCGTCCAGAGCCTGTGCTCTGCAACGGGAGAGGCCACACCAGCGAGAGGCCCGCGAACCGCAAAGAAAAAAAAAAAAAGATATGTACTTAATTATTTTGTTTTCTGAGCCCTAGCACATCTGAGAATGTCATTATATTAACTTTATGTGTGAAATAAAACTTATCTGACTATACAATTTTTTTTTTTTTATAAATCCCCCATCCCCAAACCTATAGATTTTGGTCCACTGAAAAACTGGAAATGGCATAATAAATTTGATATGTTAAGAATATTATTCACCTTAAATTAAAATCTAATAAGCTATTTTTATAAACTTAAATTTCACATGAGAATGAAATGCATTCTATGTCCTCATGATAATACAGTCTGTATTGTGTGTATAACCAATAATCTAGCACTTTAAAACTTATTATGACTTTTTATTTAGAGGATGTTTTGAATATTATTCAAGACGAAGGCTTTAAAATACTGATGCAGAGACAAATAGTGTTATCAGAAAAAGAAGCAAAAACACTGTGCATGGAACATGAAAATAAAGATTATTTTGGAAATCTTATAGAAGATATGACCAGGTAAAACAGATTGCAGGTTGAGAAAGCACAGTCTGATTTACGTTTGAATCATTTAAACCTCTTAACCCTGCTTTCTGTACAAGTTGCCAAATCTCTCAATGCTGTAAAGATGTGCTGAGTCTACTTCTTTGCCAATCTCCCTCCCATTTTGATTCCCTGCTCAACTGTGTGTCTTCTCTGGTCCTCCTGGAATGTTATTAGAGTAAAGCAAGGTTCTGGGTGAAGCCCCTGGAGTCCAGTTGAGTTGAATGCTGGAAGCCAGAGTGTGCAGCATCCTGAAGTCCAAGTAAGAGAGCTGTGACTGACTCTCAAGGACTTTGGTAATCCTAAAGATCACTAGTCCTAGGAGACGAATGGGATGCTAGAAATCTGTCAGGTTTCTAGAAGAGTAAATGAAACAGCAGCTGAGGCAGAAAGCCAGCAAGGGTATATAAATCAGCAGGAGCATGGGAACGATATAGGGATCACCCTATCAGAACCAAGTCCCTTCTCTTCCCTTCCTTTCTCCGCTTCCATTCTTTTATGAAGATGCTCTCGAGAGTACACCAACAGAAATTAATTTCATACTCTTGATAAAAAGGGTTATTTTACTTTTTTCATCTAACAAACACACTTGTATTATCTACCTATAAATAGCTACAAGCTATCCTTTCATTAACTTTGTTTCTTCTTTTCTAACAGCGGTCCATCTCTAGTCCTTGTTTTAGTAAGAGAAAATGGTTTAGGACACTGGAAACAGTTAATTGGACCAAGCTCTGTGGAAGAAGCCAAAGAATACCTTCCAGACAGGTATGATTCACGTCATGGGTCTCAAACTTTTTTCATGGGAGCCATGGTGATTTTTGGGGGGATATGGGGGTATAGGAACCAGAGCTCTAGTCCAAGGTTCTCTTCTGAGGCTTTGCAAGAGAAGGTTGTGGGCTGCTTGGTTTGAGACTGGTAGGTGGTAGCTACCCAGCCAAAAGGCCATATCTTGGCAGACACATCTGCCCCATGCACTAGTTAGGAGAAGTTCTTTTGAGAAGCGTGTGATAGTTGCTTCAGATCCTTTAATTGATCACAACCATTTCAAGACAAAAAGGGAACCTTCTTGCACTTGTTGGTGGGAATGTAAATTGACACAACCACTATGGAGAACAGTATGGAGGTTCCTTAAAAAACTACAAATAGAACTACCATATGACCCAGCAATCCCACTACTGGGCATATACCCAGAGAAAACCATAATTCAAAAAGACACATGCACCCCAATGTTCATTGCAGCACTATTTACAATAGCCAGGACATGGAAGCAACCTAAGTGTCCATCGACAGATGAATGGATAAAGAAGATGTGGCACATATATACAATGGAATATTAGTCAGCCATAAAAAGAAACGAAATTGAGCTATTTGTAGTGAGGTGGATGCACCTAGAGTCTGTCATACAGAGTGAAGTAAGTCAGAAAGAGAAAAACAAATACCGTATGCTAACACATATATATGGAATCTAAGGGAAAAAAATGGTTCTGAAGAACCTAGGGGCAGGACAGGAATAAAAGACGCAGACGTAGAGAATGGACTTGAGGACATGGGGTGGGGGAAGGGTAAGCTGGGATGAAGTGAGAGAGTGGCACTGACATATATACACTACTGAATGTAAAATAGATAGCTAGTGGGAAGCAGCCGCATAGCACAGGGAGATCAGCTCGGAGCTTTGTGACCACCTAGAGGGGTGGGATAGGGAGGGTGGGAGGGAGGGGATATGGGGATATATGTATACGTATAGCTGATTCACTTTGTTATACAGCAGAAACTAACCCAACAATGTAAAGCAATTATACTCCAATAAAGATGTTAAAAAAAAAAAAGAGTTTCAAGACGATGATTAACAATATGTAGCCTACAATTTGGTGGGAACATTTACTAAGTTAAAGTACTGATGACTCTTAGAACTTTGTAATCAGTTCAACCCTGGCATGTTAGCTGTCACCTAGGCAGCATTTTAAAAATATTTTTTGATCTTAGCTGTTGGGCTTGGTCTCAGCTAGAGGAGGGAGATAGTATCTCATGCATTTCCATTCTTGGCATGCAGCTGATGGAAACAAACTGAATTGTAATTCGCTTGAATTCTTTGTGCTGACTTCAGAGTAGGACTGAAGTCAGGGGAAGAAGAGCCCTCCTTTAAGTGAGCAGGAATAAAGATGCTTTATCAGGCACAGCAAACTTGCATACCCACTGCCACAATAAATAACAGGACTAATGAAACATCACGTATATAAAAGTTGCAATGTTTTCTTTTGGGTAGGAGATCATGAATTGCACTTGTCCTGAATGGATATATTTCACCCCTCCTTTTAGCCCTACTCACTTACGTCTTTGCTCCTGTGCCAGACAATTACTGTAAAGGATAATATGTGTTGGACACTCTTTATGTGGAATGAGCAGGGTGCCACAGAACCTCTTAAATGAAATGTAGCAGAGAATGCGATACATGGCATCAGAGAGAGGAATTCCTATCAATACCTGGCCTATGCATGTAGGCACACTCTTCTAGAAATTGTGGTTCCACGTGTGGAGGCTACGTACCAGCATAGAGACATTTTCTCCAGGTGAAGGAACTCAGTAATTGCCCCTCTCCTCCCCACTATTATAGTGAGAGTTCCCATCCTAAGCCCTTACGACCCCTAATGTTGCCACAAGTTCACAATTACTCTTAACTATTATTTTTGATCGGTCCCCGTTTTCCAGGTTGCTTTAGAAATAACTCCTTCAGCAGAGCTCTGCCCTTTCCTGCCCTTGGGCGTCATAGTCTACACTCCCCATTGCTTAATCTGAAATACAGTCACTTGCATGCAAGAGAAACACAGCAACCCTTCTCTCCCATCCTTACACACACACACACACACACACACACACACACACACACACACACTTTTTCCAATAACCACGTCTAACAGCCTAACAGAGGGGCTGCTTGTAGTTCTCTGCATTGGAGTCAGTGCTGATGATGGGTTAGGCTGTTTTTATCATTCATTGTGCAAATCCCCCATCCCTGGCAATCACAGGCTCCAAGCGTCTTAGTCTGCTAACATCTTCAAACCAGAGGTGTGAGAACAGCCAAGGGCTGAGTGGGAGGGTCAAGTTGGATAACGAAAAAAGGAAATCTGAAATGGTCACTGAAACCAGAGAGGCAAGAAGAGGGTCTTTAAGTTGAGGACAGAAAGCCAAGTTTCCAGTGATGTCAGCCTATTAACAAGAATGGAGGTTATTCACTGCGGCTGGATTTTGTGGGTCGCTTGCTTAGGACTGTGTGTGAAGGGCAGAAAATGTAATGAGCGATAAGTATCTCCTCTACTGAAATATAAATAGATGGAGAGACAGAAAGAAAAAGGGGCAACTGAAAAACACTGAGGAACGATAACTGATTTTAGAGGTATGTATTCATCTATCATACAGAAACGGAACCAGAATAAAGTGTCTACCCCAACATGGATTGCCCATTACCATCAATGTCACTCCTGCCTCTCTCCACAAAGCCATCCTGTACTCTCCTCTTTTATTGCTTTTGCTCACCTGGAGGGTTCCACTGCAGTGTCTCCTGGATTCAATATTTATAATTTGGTATCTTTGATATAGGGTCAAATGACGTCTCTAGTGCTTGATATTATTTAGTGATGAAAGAAGGGGAAGGAATATTTATTGACAGCTTAATATGTACCATATATTTCAAATACATCATCTGATTACATCCTCAAGACCTCCTTCCAAAACAGGGTTTATTATCATATTTATGTTTGAGACAACTGAAGCAGAGAAGGGAACTAATTGCCCAGTATCACACAGCTAACAAGTGATGCCACCAGGGTTCTATAGTCTGTGCTTTTTCACTGCACCAGGGCGTTCATTCCATCTTTCACAGCTGTCAGTCTCCATTATGACGATTACTGAAATGTTCATGTCCTTTCTTCCTAACGACTGTTCCTCCCTGGAAGGAAGTAGCATGCCCCAAGCCACTCTGCAGTTACTTCCGCTTGCACGATGCAAACATGAATAGTTTTACATTGTGTTATGTTGTGTTATATTATATGTCATGTTATAAGTTTTTGACTTGACTTCTTTTTCAAAGTTTATGCGCACAATTTGCAATGGAGAGTTTGCCTATCAACCAGTTGTATGGAAGTGATTCACTAGAAGCTGCCGAAAGGGACATACAGTATTTCTTTCCTCCTGAACACACTGCAGCACTGATTAAACCTCATGTAACACAAGAGCAAAGAGGTAAATATATAAAAATAGAGCCGATGTATACATTTTTCTTCCATTTTGTGAAATTTTGCAAACTGCAGTAAAGTTGAAAGAATAAAGCAATGAGCACCTTCATCGTCACGAGGGAGTGCTCCAAGTTTAGGCTGTTGGTGGAATTTTGACCAGATTGACTTCATTTAGTTCCCGTAGCGGTGCCCTGCCGGTTCAGGGAGAAGAGCTCAGAGAGGCTGGCCCTTTCAATCCACATGCAGCAGGAAGTTCCTTGGCACGTGCAGCACAGGGATGAAAACACGTGTTCACTTTTAGCCCAGGAGCAGATTTCCTCCCAGATGGATTCTGGAAAGATGGATCTGAGACTGAACATCCGCGTTAACATACTGAAGTTCTTCCGAACGTCCAACTGGTGCTTTTTCAGTTTAGTTTAGCATAGTTTTGGTTTTTTAAAACCACTGGATTCAAGTAACAGTGTGACCTTCCTTAGTTATTTCAATCCACTTGAATACGGAGCAAAAATAGAGGCAGTCTGCCAAGACTACCAAATATCTGTTTTCCCTAGAGGATATCCTGACGCTTATCAAAGAGGCTGGATTTGATATAACACAGATGAAGGAGACGCTCCTAACTGAAGAGGAAGCGGACAAAATTTATTTTAAAATAAAAGGAAAAGCCTTTTATAAAGATGTATTGGAAGTTTTATCGGAGTAAGTTTCTGATATATAGGTCTTTACATTATAAAAGTGGTAACTGTTCATTGTAGAAACTTTGAAAAATACAAAAATTCATGAAAATATTGCATTTTTAATACAATTCATGAAAAGACACCCTGGTAGTATTTGGAGTTCTTTTTTTTTGTCTAATTCCTTCTTTCCTTCTCTGTTTTCCTCTCTCTCCTTCCTTCCTTTCTCTGTTTTTTTAGGTTTTCACATTAGATATAGAGGTATCTGATTTGAAATCCCTGCTTTGGCAACATATTTAATCTTTGCCTTAGTTTCCTTATCCATAAAATGGGGATGATAATAGTACCTACCTCACAGGTACGAATGTGAGGGCTAAGTACTTCATATACTGGAAGTAATTTACATTGAAAGTAATTGGAATAGTGCCTGGCACGTATCCCTGCAATTAAACTACAACACTCTTCTAGCACAAAACGCTGTTGCAAGGGAATTCTCAGGCAGTCCAGTGGTTAGGACTCCCAGCTTCCAGTGCAGGGGGCACAGGTTCGATCCCTGGTTGGGGAACTAAGATCCTATAAAACGCACCGTGCAGCCAAAAAAAAAAAAAAAAATTAATAAACAAAGAAGAAAAAGAAAGCACAAAATCACACTGACAAGGACAAAGAATAAGGATGAGCTCTCTGGATGGAGCTGTGGCATTCTGTCTTTAGCTGTGTGTGCAGTCTCTACAGTTGCCAATAGCCCAAGTCTTCTGAAACCATTGTTGTTTGCAGGGGTCCATCTTTGGTCATGATCCTGACCAAGTGGAATGCTATTTCAGACTGGAGACGATTGATGGGTCCCACAGACCCAGAGGAAGCAAGATTTCTGTCCCCAGACTCTATCCGAGCCCAGTTTGGAAGAAGTATGTTGAAAAATGCTGTCCATGGAGCTTCTGATATGCAGGAGGCAGTGGAGGCTATTAATAGAGTGTTTGAAGACTTTGTTGCTGAGAACCCTGAGAAAAACTAAAGTACAGTACCTCTTTAATTATTACTCTATCCTCTTTTCTTGTTACAGTGGCTGGGCCTAAGACAAGGCTGTTGTGGAAAGACCAGACCTTTTCCCATGTCCCTGTATTAAACCTCACCTGCCAGACACACTCTGCGGTTCCACAGCAGCCTGGGAGCCTCAAAACCAAGCCTTGTAGATGCCAGGGACCTGGGAGACAGTGGGGCAAGAGAGACACCCGTGGGTTTGCAAGCCTTGGTCTTGAGCTGTCCGTGCCATCTGCCATGACTCAGGCTCATCAGTCTCTCTCCTTGATCTCCCTCCACTTCTTCACTCTGAATGGCCAAAGTCTCATTCAGCAGCCTCAACTCTATTCTCTAAGTATCTGGAAACTTGGAGCCTATTAACTACCGCTGGGTGCTATATGATAAGGGAATAGAATAGAATATTAGAAAGTGTAGAGTAAAAGGCAATCATTTCTATTCCTTGACAAAGAGGTGCTTACTGGGGAGAAGTAGCAACATAATACGTATGTGGATTGAGTCTGCTCAGTTGTTGACGGAAAACTTAAAAACTTTTCTATCCTGGGCAATGTGGGAGACAGAGTGTAAGACAGATGATTTTTCCCATCAAACCTGCTTTCCTTCTTTACTTTCAAAGAGCAGGCTCACAAATGTACACCTATACGACACTGGCTGCTGACATGAACATGACTCTACAGCTTCTTCACGTGTGGAGTGGAGTGCCCACCTGGATGAGTCAAATGGAGACTCAGCCTCCGGAGCATAATAAGGAAGCAAAGTGAAGGGGAGCGAGCCCTCCACACCCAGCAGGTTCCTCAGGGACAGACGAGCAAGCACGCTGTTTCCTGGTATTACCATTTAGGCTATGATTTCTCCAGGTATAAGGAGACTGTATCAAAATATTAGATGCATGAAATAAATTCTGGTATAGTGCAGCTCGTTCCATTTGTCTGACTCAACTATAAACCAAAGCATGATGTCACAACCCTTGAACATTTATGTTGGGAAAATATGTATTGTATGTCCGCTTGAACTGTGGGTTCTTGGTTAATACACCATCATGAAGGCTGCTACCTTCAGGGAAATGCAAATATAATGGGGAGACAAAACTCACAGAAACAATACCTAATTATAACTATCATCAGACAGTACATTATTAAGCATGTCAATGATGAATGACTGGGGGGTGGTGGTGAGTAGAACTACATTCTGTTTATAGCATCTATTAGAAATATGGTGTAGATCTAACATCAACATATCCCTCCCTTTTGTGATGAGGGGAACATTATGAATAATACAGGGGATTTTGAATTAGTGTATATTTCAGGGCTGAATTGATGGGTGTATGTCTGATGGGTAGGAGCTGGAGAAGGTAAGGGATGAAATAGATCTTGAAAAATGGGTAGGATTTTCAAAATCAGACACAGACGTAGAGAACAAATGTATGGATACCAAGGGGGAAGGTGGGGGGAGGAATTGGGAGATTGGGATTGACACATATACACTATTGATACTATATATAAAACTAATGACAACATGCTGTATAGCACGGGGAACTCTACTTAATACACTATGGTGACCTAAATGGGAAGGAAATCCAAAAAAAGAGGGGATATATGTATATGTATAGTTGATTCATTTTGCTGCACAGCAGAAACTAACATAACATTGTAAAGTGACTATACTCCAATAAAAATTAATTTAAAAAAACAATTCAATTTACTACAGCATCAAAAGAGTAAAATACTTAGGAGTAAACTTAATCCATGTACGAGTGCAAGACTTTTACACTGAAACTTATAAAACAATGATGAAACTAAAGAAGACACTAATAAGTAGAAAGATATCCTGTGTTCATGGACTGGAAAACTTAATACTGTTAAGATGACAATGCTACCCAAATTAATATAGAGATTCAATGCAATCTCTATAAAAATCCCAACAGTATTTTTTGCAGAAATGGAAAAACCCATACTAAAATTCATTATCAAATTTCAAGGCACTCAGAATAGCTAAAATAATCTTGAAAAAGAACAAAGTTGGAGTACTCTCACTTCTTGATTTCAAAACGTATTACAAAGTGACACTGTCAAAACAGTGTGGTAGTGGCATACGGAAAGACACATAAACAAATGGAATAGAACTGAGAACCTATAAATAAACTTTTACATCCATGGTCAGTTGGTGTTTGACAAAGGTGCCAAGGTCATTCAGTGAGAAGAGAACAGTCTCTTCAGTAAATAGTACTGGGAAAACTAGCTATCCTTTAAAATAATGAACTTGGACCACTGACCTTACACTATATACAAAAAAATAATTCAGAATGGATTAAAGACCTACATTTAAGAGCTAAAACTCTTACAAGAAAAAAACAGGGGAAAATCTGCAAGACCTTGGATTAGACAATAGTTTCTTAAATATGACCCCAAAAGCACAGGCAACAAAGGAAAAAGATAAACTGGTCTTCATAAGAATTAAAACCTTCAGGGAAACAGGTTCCTTTCTTTTGGAGTGAGCTGACCTTGGCAGGGCACTATGGCCCCTAGGTACCCATGCCTGTGACCCTGCCTCTGCCTACACAGTCCAGACACAGGGGTGGGGATCTGGGCTCCTTGGGTGCTGAGAGTTGCATGGTGTGGGCAGCGCAGTTTGCAACCCCGGTACCTGGCCGCGCGCATCCATGCCCTCTAGGCCTGTGTGGCCAGGTCCTACCCCTCCCCACCAAGGCAAGTGCCTGGACAAGCAGGTCCTCACACTGTGCCTCTGATGGGGAGGCTGCAGAGGTCGTTCGAGCCAGAGCCCATATGGCCCTCCTGCCCATGTGGGATGCGGGGCCTCTCTCCAGACCTCTGCTTTTTCATCTGCTCTCTCTGCACTGGGCGCAAGAGGGACCTCTGATGTTTGACATCCTAAGCTGCCATCTCTGTTCTCGCCAGGTTGTTAGGCTGCAGTGGGTCCATCCAACTCCAAGGCTGACAAGACAGAAGTTAATCCTCTGGGATCCCTCTCAGGAAAGCTGGAGCGCCGGACACGTGAACGAACTCCTTCCCTCCCCTGGAGTTAGGGGTCTCTTTCTGGTTGTGTGGCACTCCTAAGGGTGCCTTAAGCCTGAGGTGGGAGGATCTGCTTTCATGGCCACCTACAGTGCAGGGGCTTTTCACTTAGTTTCTGGATTTCTCACAAGGGAATCTGTCCATGAATATTTGCTGACCTGGTGAGTTTGGGGGGAAGGATGGTCTAGGGATTCCTACTCTGCCACCATCTTGCTGACATCACCTCTTGATCATTTGGTATTTATAAAATATTACTCACTCCCAAACTCTAGTATTCCAGCACGGTTTTGAAAAGCACACCTGTGAATACCCATCTGTATTGGTAACTTATACAAAATCTAATTGCATGTGAATTATCCATAAGTATAGTTCTCATTTTTTCCCTTTAGAATACATTTTTTTTCAAACTAGGGTAAATTAATTATTGGGTTTCTTTGGATTATGCAGAGAAATAAATAGAGTAAAAACCTTCACCTTCCTCACCCCTTCAAATTGAATACACTTATCTGATGCTTGACACGCCTGGTAGTATCGGGCATTCGTAATATGACTGTGTTAAGTGACACACTGTCATTGCCCCAGGAGTGGTCCAGGACTTCAAAAGCATGAAAGCCAAAAACTCTTAATAACCAGCAGATGGCATGATTCACTCAGTTGTCTATGTGTACGCAGCTGTACGAAGATTTTAAAAGCAAGACGTAGGGAAAAGCTATTTCTTTCAGATTGTAGAATTAGCTTTCAGTAGTCAGAAAACTAACAATCAATGTCCAAAGAGATATTCAATTAAACTTTAGTTTGTGCCAGCGTTGGTCTTGAGGCAGCATGAGGCAGGCATTTGGGGGAGCCGGGGTTGGTGGTATCTGGGAATATCTTCTTGCCCCAGAGGAAGAAAGGTTAGAAAAGACTAGAAAGGTATCAAGGCTCCAGCTCAGTGATGTGATCTTGAATCTTAGCTGGACTTTAGGCAGAACACACATATCCTTGGCCACTGTGGCTGAGGCAGTTGAGGACTGCAAAATTGGTGGGCGTGCCTTGAAGCACTGCGCTGAGATTTGTAACCATGATGAGAAGCGCATGATGGTGGGGATATGGGTCCAAATACACGGACTGGCTCAGAAGGTAGGCAATGGTGTGCCTGTGCGGGAAGGAAGCACCACTATCCCAACAGCCAGAAAGAGCTGGGGATGAGTCTGCTCTTCATGAACTGTACCATACACAACAGTCTCCATCCTTCAGCACTGGCTCAGTCATGCACCTTGACCCTGAAGCCAGAGCTTCTCTGATTGCCCTACTTGGCCCCTCTAGCCCCCTTCCAAGACAGGAGACCTGAAGCATTCTGGATTACAGCCTAATACTTTCCAGGATCCCCTCCCTGGATCCTGTTCCCTGTAAGCAGATGCTCTGCAGAAAATGGACAGATTTCCTAAAATACGCTATGCTCTATTTTATGGCCCTCTTCCTGGAGTCTCTTGGCGCCCTTTCTTTTCACTGGAGTTAATCTGCTGCTATTGGGGACTTCCCTGGTAGTGCAGTGGTTAAGAATCTGCCTGCCAATGCAGGGGACACGGGTTCGATCCCTGGTCCGGGGATATCCCACATGCCACGGAGCAACTAAGTCCGTGCACCACAACTACTGAGCCCGCAAGCTTCAACTACTGAAGCCTGCGCACTCTAGGGCCTGTGCTCCGCAACGAGAAGCCAGCGCAATGAGAAGCCCGTGCACCGCAACGAAGAGTAGCCTCCGCTCGCCGCAACTAGAGAAAGCCCGCGCGCAGCAACGAAGACCCAATGCAACCAAAAAAAAAAAAAATCTGCTGCTACAGATGCTTGCCTGTACTGTCCGAACTTGCTCACCCCTTGGAAGCTACTTTGGATGACCTCCAAAGCCAGTTTTTTTAAATGCTTTTCAGAAAGGAAGAAAGGTTACTAAGCAATGGTTCACGTGATTTTCAGCTGCTGAAATATCTCAATGACAATAAATATCTGAATCCATTAGATGACTAAAAATGTTAATAAATGTTAAACACCCATCTGTTTGATTCAACAACAGCGTCTTAGATATCCCTTGATACCATAATGGAACTTTATTCATAATACCATTTTTTGCTTTTGCTTTTAGACCTCATCCTATTATTCATGTTATTACAACTTTCTGAGATTTGGGATCAGCACTCTGGTTCTGAGTCTTCCCTCTCATCTAAATTTAATTGCTAATCAAGTATGTTCTTTTTCCCTCTAAAATATATCACTAATGTGATCCAAACTTGCCATTACAAAGTGGTTCTCATCTAGATATTACAGCTACAGGTTTTAGAATTATCTAGTTATAAAACTACTCTCATATAAATATTGCTACTAGATATATTAGACTTATGCATATACCGCCTGAAATTGTAAAGGCAAAATTACACACCACAGAGTTTCTTTCAAAACTTGCCTTTCAAAAAAAGGTTTCCTTACATTCTAGTAGAAAGAGACCTCTCTTAGGTATAATAGTAAATATTGTTAAGATCTGTAGGATAGGAAGGCAGAGCTGTCCCTGGAGACTAGGGACTCCCTGATGGCTGGCTTGGGTCCACGTTCCCCAGTAGCCTTGCCAAACCTTCCGTAGAGGTTGAGGCAGTCTGGAGGGCTTCCGCCCCAGCTTTCCGCCCCTCTTCCCTCTCTGTCATGGTTCTCCCAGCCCTGTTCACCTCCTGCCTCACTCTCTCTCACAGGTGTTTCCTCTAATAGGGTCCACATTTCATTTAATTCCATTTTGGTGCCTGCTTCTCTGAGCACCCAGACTAACACACATGTAAGCAATAAAACAGTTTTCACGTCTGCGTGTCTACCTGGCTTAAATCCATACTATTGATACATTCAATCTCTCTCTCTCTCTCTCTTTCATAATGTTTGTAGTATCTTCTAATTATAAAAGCAACACATGTTCATTAGACAAAATACAACACAGCATTTATGGCTTGTATTCTTTTGTGCCTCATTTTTCTTCCTGATCCTGAGAACCCAATAACAGTGGAAAATTATTTGGGTCATAAAAATCTGTCCTCCCCTGGCATGCCTTGGGAGCCGCATTCGAAAGTCCATCCTCACAAGTTATTGACAAAATAAACTAGTCATTCATTCCCCAGCTGCCTGGAGTGTGGAGAATGTTGCCAGCAGAGGGCTCACAGATGAAGAGAGACATCTAGTCCCCAGCTAAAATTTATAAAAGTTACGAGAAGGAGAAGATAATTTTAGTAAGGAGCTGGAAAATCAGCACTTTGATACACCTATGGGCCAAGCATCCTGGAGGGTTACTGACAATAGGATCAAGAACTTCCCTTGCTGGGCATACTCCTTGGCCCAGCAATGCCACTTCAATGAACTTATCCCCCAGAACTAATTAAGGATGTACACAGATATTAGCTACCAAGCTGTTTATTCAGTTATTCAGTACATTCAGTTAAGAAACAACCTAAATCCCTAATTACATGAGGGGCTGTTGAGTAATGCTCACCGCGGAATACCTCGTGGCCATTATAATAAATAAGCTGGCCTGGGCTTTATTGACATGAGAGCTACTTCATATAAAGGGCCGACTGACGGTTATGAAACAGTATGTATAATAGGCTTCTAATTTTTTTTTCATCATTATATAAACGCATAGAGGGAGATGGTGGACTGCGAGAGGAGTGACCGTCAGGAAGAGGGGAATTTGGACACAGACACCCGGACGAGCGCCACGTGACCGCTGAGGCACAGATGGGAGTTACCCTGCCTGAAGCCGAGGAATGCCCGGCATTGCTAGCAACCAGCAGAAGCCAGGGGGAAAGTATTTGGTAACCAAACTGATGGAATTTGAAAGAACTGGGAGTTTTCTGAAGAAGGTGTCTTCATCAAGAGGACAGGGTGGTGGAATCGAAATACCGTGGGCTCGCCCCCCTCTCACGAGCCACCCGCATCGCAACTAACTGCCGAACAATCATTGATAGCAAAGACTGGAACCTACCAAAAATGATATGCTACATCCAAAGACACAAAGAAGAAACCCAACGAGATGGCAGGAGGGGCGCACTCGCGATATAATCAAATCCCATACCCCCAGGTGGGCTACCCACAAACTGGAGAACAATTATATCGCAGAAGCTCTCCCACAGGAGTGAGAGCTCTGAGCCCCATGCCAGGCTCCCCAGCCTGGGGGTCTGGCCTCGGGAGGAGGCGCCCCCAGAGCATTTGGCTTTGAAGGCCAGCGGGGCTTGCGTGCAGGAGCCACGCAGGGCCGGGGGGAACAGAGACTCCTCCACTCGCACACAAGGTTTCACGTGCACCGGGACCCAGGGCAAAGCAAAGCCTGGGCCAGACCTACCTGCGGGTCCTGGAGGGTCTCCGGGCGAGGCGGGGGTCGGCTGTGGCTCACTGTGGGAGCGAGGGCACTGGAGGCGCAGGTCCTGGGGGAATAGTCCTCCGCGTGAGCGCTCCTGGAGGCGGCCATTTTGGTTTGGGTTTTTTTTTTTTTTTGGCCCTGCCGTGCTGCATGTGGGATCTTAGTTCCCTGACCAGGACCCGCACCCCCTGCGTTGGAAGAGCAGAGTCTGAATCACTGGACTACCAGGGAAGTCCCTGGAGGATACCATGGGGGCACCAAGAGCCGGCCCTGGCAGGTTCCAGGGCTAGGGCGCCTCAGGCCAAACAAGCAACAGGGCGGGAACGCAGCCCCACCCATCAGCGGACAGGCTGAGCCCACACCCACCTCTAGGCATGGCCCTGCCCACCAGAGGGCCAAGACCCACCGGTGGGCAGGCACCGCCCCACCCACCAGGAAGTCTGCGCAAGCCACTTAGACTAGCAGGCGGCAGACACCAGAAGCGAAGAAGCCACGATCCAGCAGCCTGCGGAATCGAGTCTGAAAACGCAGATTGGAACCTACCCTGGGACCAGCTGGTCCGTGAACCTTGGGCGACAAGAGGGGAGTGTACTTGCTGGGACACATAGGACGTCCCCGACAGAGGGCCACTTCTCCAAGGTCAAGAAACGTAACTAACCTTCCACATATATAAAAATATAAATAGAAATTTAGACAAAATGAGAGGAATATGTTCCAGAGGAACAAGATAAAACCCCAGAAGAACAACTAAGTGACGTGGAGATAGGCAATCTACCCGAGAAAGAGTTCAGAGTAACAATCGTAAAGATGATACAAGAGGGAAGAGATATGGGAACATATGTATATATATAACTGGTTCATTTTGTTGTAAAGCAGAAACTAACACCATTGTAAAGCAATTATACTCCAATAAAGATGTTAAAAAATAAAAAAAAAGATGATACAAGAACTCGGGAAAAGAATGGACGTACAGAGCGAGTATTTATATAAATGCAGAGGAAACACCTGGAAAATTATATACCAAAATACTAACAGTGATAATCTCTGCAGAGTGGTGAGTGGGATTAGGTAGGATTTTAATTCCATTATTTTTTTATTTTATGTATTTATTGAATGCTTTATAGAAAATACATATTTACTGTATCATTGAAAGACCAACAAAAGTATTTTTAAAAATAAATGCCTCTAGTTGTCCTCAATTATGAAACTTGTTGATGAACATATTGCAAAATTGTTATTTTTTTCTGATTAAAGTAACCCAACTCTCGAATAATACCTATTTCGGAGATAGTACCACAGCCTTCCTCTCCATATATTTATATTTACCTCTCATATGTATCTAGGTGGAGAAAATATTTTAAGGGAGAAAAATAAATTCGTGGCTCTCACACAAAAGCCACTTCCACACTTGTTATATTACTTTCAGTGTGGGCTGCTGTTCATTTTCAACTTTTTTATAATAAATATCCAAACAGTGGCCTCGATCCTTTATCAATTAATCAAACTAATAAATGTGTCTAATTACGTTTTTGTGTGATATGCAGTATATGATTTCAGTTAAATATTCAAAGGAAACAGTGTTTAAGTTTGTAAAGTCATCTCCAAACTCTTATTATGTCGTTTTGCACTTTAAAAAAAAAGTTTTACAGAAGCCTTTTTTCTTCATTTCCACTGAGAGTTGTAACTCGCCTCCCCGCGCCCCCCTCCCCAGACTCCTACTATGCTAAGGAGGTAAGCTAGGGTACCAATGCCTTTTCATGGCCTTTCCTAGGTTTCTTTAATTTAGATGCTATGCCAAACACCTGTCTGGCTTTCCTTAAGGGCCAAAGCGGAGTATTTTATTGATACCCCTGTGTGGGTGGATCTATTGGATTCCTTCAATTCTGCTGCCCTGGGGTAGCGATGCAGGTGAAGTTACACTTTCAGGAGGAGATGGGTGCCCTTGCCAGCATCCTCATTAACGCTATTTCTCCATTTTCCCCTGGCTTACCCACACACCTCACTTCTGTGTCCTAATGGTTACAGAGATGAAATTTAAAAATCATGTGTGAATGCAACCTGTAACTTACCCCTTCTCTGAGAAGCAGGGACAATGGTACATCTAAAGGAGATTTTACTCTTAAGCTTTCAGATTGCTCCTCTACATTCTTGAATGCTGGATGAACAAGTGATTACAGTTGCTTTTTCCAAGTGCAGAGCTGGTGTGTGGCAAGGCTGCCATAGCAGGCTGGGGACCAGGGGCTTTGGATTCCGACCCTGCCACCTCAGACCCAAGGCACCCTTGGGAGCACCAGCAATCAGCAGAGAGACTGGGCATCAAGATACCTGGGACGTCCTGGGAAGAGATGAGCACCACACCCACGTGTGTGAGATGCTTGGGGTTGACTGATTGGTACCTAAATCATAAGAGGAGAAACAAACAGTTTCTGGTCCTACTTAAAGGGAACTGATAAACATTGTGCATATAAAATCAGAGCATCTCCACCATGGCATGGTAACTAGAAAACAAGGATCCAGACTTTGTCTGTCTGCCTTTCCCTTTTATTTATTTAACAATACTATTGTTTTCGTTTTTAGAGCTTCTAGCTAAAAACAGAGCAGAAAGGCTTCTTCGTAAAAACAAAGAACCAAAAACCAAACTCATTACAATTTTCCATATCCTACTTTTCTAGATTGTTCAAAAATCCCCTTTCATCACAAAAATTCTTCTGCTAACAGTAAACACATAAGATCTTTTAGACATTCATTCCTCTTGATTTCCTCCTTAGAAGCATTACATTTTCAATCACATTTTTAAAAATCGCTAACATCCTAACAACCAACTGAAATAAAACATATCGTTAAAAAAAATTGGGTGTTTTGTTTGTAGTACGGCATTTACTTTACAATGCACATATTAGGTCAAATTGTAAGAACAAAAGCATCTTTCCCCACGTGGAGCTCCCGCAGAGTATGCACATGGTTTATTCTCAACTCAATAAGCTCTTTCGACCAGCTTTCATATACCTTCCATACCAAAAGGCATACCTACCACTATGGCTTGTAGTGACTTAAAAAGAAAAATTGAAGCATATCATTAAGAAAAATGCTGCAAGACGTGTCTATGAAAAGGACTGCAGTTGTTAAGGCAAGGGGTGTACGGCCTTCTACAGGCTGCGTGGGTAATGCCTGGCCTCACCCTGAGAGGAAGTCCCCATTTTGGAAAGCAGTTAGCTCACACTCGTTTTGGGTTTGTTCTCTTTGGAGCACTCCTAGCTTTAATGTTCTTCTTGGGGCTGGCTGGTTTGGGGGCAGGCGGCTTCCCCTTGGGTTTCGGGGCGTTACTGCGGCTGGTGCGCCCCGCCGTGCGCTTCTTGTCCTGGATTGTCCTCTGTTGTTCCTGCAGCCTCTCTTCCCACTGCTGGGAGGCAACGTGTACACATGACTGTCAAGTACATCTCACCCCTTTATGCTCTTAAACTAATATCCAAAATAATGCAGACTTTCACTGTAATATATTCATCAAGACATCCAAGATTATAATAGCTACTCTACCCTACGATGGTGAGCGTGTATCCTGTACCAGATGCTTTGGAAAGCGCTGAGTATATGGTGACATCTTGACAAGCAATCATTTCGTTGAAACAACAGCGCTTCTAGGTGGACACCATTGTCGTGACCCGGAAACAAGCACAGTGATATTATTTGCAGAAAGTCACACAGCCGACAAATGTCAGAGCTGGAATTCAAATTCACCAGTCTGACTCCAGAGCCCAAGGCCCTAACTCATGCAACTTTTCCCATAGGCCCTCTCATGCAACTTTCCTATACAGCGAAGCCTTCTAAAAAACGTTTTACCAAGGCTAAAATCAGAAATTTTTCCAGCTACACTAGAAAGTCAGGGTTTCTTATCACACTTATGGGTTCACCTAACTCTCTTACATCCAAAGGAAGGTAGAAGCTCCACCCACAAGCAGTAATCCACTCAAGTGTTAGCTACCCAGAGCCAATGAGAAATGAGTCATTCTAGATATTCAAGTCTCCTTGATAGAAAAGGATTTACTCTTTAAATATGAAAATGTGTAAGAAAAAAATGAAAAAGTGAGTCCACTTGAATAGACATTACTTTTCATTATAACACATAAGTCCCTACTTTGTTAGAGTATATTTCAATTAGCAAAATATTTGAACATGACCATAGGCCAGGCAGGGGAAATACAGTGAAATGAAAAACACCGTCCCCACCCTCCTAGGGCACAACTCTAGTCTGTTCTAAAATAATAAACTGTATGTTGTTACTGTATGTTGTTATTACATGATTATATTTTCATATTCTTAAGTTGGAGTATTTGCTGTCAACGTGAATGACCCAAACAGCTATGATTCTTGAAAGCTTTCTTTCCTCTCAACAATGTCAGGTTTTTATGGTAGCCTTGCTTTCTAGATCAAGTCATCTAATCTACTGCAGTTTGGGGAACCAGATAACCAATCTTGCTAGAATTTTCTGTCCAGTAAGACCAAGCGTGCTCCTGAGCAGCTCATGAATGTTTAGCTCAGATGCAAGAGCAGTGTTTGGGTCTGTTATTCAGAAATGCACTCAGTAGGACAGGCTGTGTTGAAACTACCTTCTCCAAAAATCAGTATTAATATACACTCTCCCCTTGCCCAGGACTTTTTATTCCTGCAAAGTAAGAGAACACAGGCAGTAGCAGTATCTTTTGTGAATGTGGAAACACAAATTCTCCTGCATATATCTAAATATATTTTCAGGAGAAGGGATGCTTTAAAAATTCCATCCCAATGACCTGATTTATTTAGTTCTGGAATGATTTCACATGTCTGGGCAAAAAATTATTCTAACTCCTCTGAGTTGCCAATATTTCTATGATGTTGCTACTAAAATTATGGGTCTGGCCACAAAAGTATTACTCTGTGTATATGATTTATTTTGACAAAAGTCTTAAAATTATTTTAAATACAGGGAAAGATTCTGCTTTATAGAGTGATAGGGTGATTTTTAAAACTAGGTATTCACACCCCTACATGTATATGTCTGTATTAATCCCACTGGATATTAATTCTGTTCAAGTATTTGACTGTTTGCTAAAACAACCAAAAAACGAATTTAATCTGGAAATAACCAGTAGATCAGTATTGAATGCAACCAAATCACCTTTGAAGCTAAAGAGAAATTTATGGTAGAAACTCCAAGTGAGAAAAATTATTCTCTCAACTACCTATTCAAAAGACAAATACTGCTGCTATTGTCGGCTCCTATGATAGCCTGGAGCTGAAAGAATGTGAAGAATTCCCCAATTCTATAGAATTTCTTTACATGCATTCAAATCCATATTCCTAGTATTGCTAATTATACTTACTATGGATCTTTTACTAAGTTGATCTCTCCATTTTTCAACTAAACAATTTTCAAGAAGCATCATCCTGAAAAAAAGTAATTTATCTTAATAAGCAATACTTATTATGAAAGTAAGAAGTTCAAAAATACAAAAAATTGTAAAAAACAAAATTCTTCACTGTTAACCCCACAATTCCCCATTTATATTTTATTGATATTTCATTTCATTCTTCCTTGTACCTATATATATTTTTAGATCACACTGTATATTTCCTTTTAGCATTGTATGCATTTTCTGATATAATTGAATAATTCAAAAAATATAACTTTCATAACCATATAAATTATAACTATGGATAGCCATAATATATTTAACTATTTCTCCACTGTCGAACCTCCTCTTTTGCTTAGCTATTATTATTAGCATTGCATTGAATATCGCTAGCGTGCACTGGCTAGTTATATCCTTAAGATAGATTTCCGAATGTAGAAATCTGGGTCAGAGTATGTATTTTTTTCTTAAGGTTTTCAATGTATAGTGCTAAATTATTTTCAAAATGGCTGAACTTTCATTTAATTCACCAACACTAAGACTAGGTAAAAATGGAATCTTGTTTTTATTTGGGCTGCAGAATTAGGAGATAAATATTTTAATGTTTATTGACTACTTGTACTTCTGCAACTTTGTATAGATTTACAGATGTACACGTATTTCTATATTGTAGTCTTAATGTTTTAAATATTCATTTATATGAACTTTTTATAGAGTAAGATTACTATTCTTTTGTCATACCTGTTGCAAGTACTTTTTGTCTTTCTCTTTTTGATTTTTATGTACACAATAGTGTCATCAAATATGTGCATTGACATTTTCCCTCGTAATTTCTTACATTACTTTTATGTTTACAAACCACTTTGCTTTTCAGATAGCATACATTTATTTACCGACCTTTATCCTTTTTGATTAGGTTTTTAAACTAGTTACCTCTTTAACCCATTTGAAATTTATTTTAGAGTACAAAGTGAAAATGCATACTATTTTTCCAAGTAAAGCTATTTGCAACATTTAGTAAATAATAGTTTCATTTCTATTGATTTGCCATATTTCCTTCATGATACAAGTTCTTGTATGAATTATAATCTGTTGCAAGACTTTTTCCTCTGCTCTATTTATCTACACATCTACTGTTGCTCCGCATGGTTTGACCTAGCTTTATCCTACTCTTGTTGTCTCATAAGGCACATTTCCTCTCATCCCTCTTATTTTCAGAACCTCCTTTACATGCCCTTACCAGTTTATTCTTCCAAATGATCATTAGCATTATTTGTGAAGACATAAATCTCAATCATCCAGAAAATTTTTACTAGGATTTTGATCAGAATTACACTGTCTATAAATTAATGGGAAAATGACACGAAGGCTGTTATTTAACTCATGTATAATCCATTCACCTGTGCAGAGACCCGGCACATCCCCAGAACTGCTTCTAGTACTGGAGCGGATGCAAAAGTCATACAAGAGACCAGCCCAGAAATATTCATTCAACATTCATTCACTCAATGTCTTTAGAAAGACAAGATATAAGCCGCAAAACAGCTTTAAAACCAAGAACGCAAGGAATTTTGAAGAGGGTACTAAGTACTGATAGACTCCAGAACAAGAAAGCATTCAAGTGAAGTCAGTTTCAAAAGGTGTTTTTTTTGTTTTTGTTTTTTTCAGAAATAGAATCTTGAGCTGTATCCAGAAGAAACAGGTGAGCATTATTAATGGCAGAGAATCAAAGGGAAGACTTTTTATATAAAGATTAGTAGTTCTGCTGGAGAAATAGATTGCAGCAAGTTATGGGACTCAGTCTGGAACCTGCACTGAAGTGTTTGGTTTTTATATTTTAAGGACTTGTTATATTATAAGGATAAATAAAAAGATGCTAAGGAAAGATGTGTGGGGAGACACCTTCAGCTAGAGATATGCGTATAATTGATGTGTGTGAGTGTGCACGTGTGTGTACGTGTGTGTGTATGTAACACTCCAACCAACAAATGTTGTAAATTCAGTGTAAAGAAAATGTGTGGAAGGGTAGTCTCAAATGGCCATTTTCCTTTGATTTGTAAGTTATTAAAGAGACCTTAAGAAAATTCAGTATTTGCCACACTAAGATTGCTTTGAAAAGAATTGGTTTTACTCAAAGTAATATATTTGTCTATAAGTTTTTGAAATCAGGTAATGAATTCTGAAATTGATTTTTAAAGAGTCCACTCAAATATATTTCCATTTTTCCTTAATTCTATGAAGAATTAATTGATATTTAGGAGATACGATATCCTAACCAAGGCATCTATTCAAACTGATTTTTCAAAAAGCTAGAGCCGTTTTTTTTTCTTCCTTTTTAAACCACGATTAAGTGGAATTTTATGTTTTTCCTAGGCAGTGTGTAATTTTTTTCTGCCCGTCTGTGCCTACCGTGAGCGCCACTCATAACACATGATGAGAACATCTTGGTGGGGCAGGATGTGAGGACACTGGCAGGATGAATTCGTAATGAGTGGGACTTGAGTTCGAGGGATGGGTGATGAGGACTTGAAGATCTCTTTCACATCCACCACTGTAGTTACTTCATTACAGCCACTCCTCTGCACAGCTTTTATTTTGGCATGAATGACTGCAATTGAAAAATCGATATGTGTTATTGAAGCTTTGCAGAAAAATATGGAAGGTTTATTCCTGCCAACTCCTGAGTCTCTCTTAAAGAATCACTCCTGTAATTATGGTCATGTCCAAGCTGCCCGAATGCAGGCAAAAAAGCCCACACAATCGTGTGCTAAATGTAAGGCCTCGCATATTGTCAACAATGTCTTAAAAGTTCTGAATCATGCTGCAAGACGGAAAAGTAAATTCACAAGCAGGCTTAGTCTGGGATCTGTCTTTGTGTCAGTGACTGCTCCACAATGGACCACAGATAGGGTTTGAATAGAGAATCCCATGGATCCTTCTCAGCCCTAAATTTCTATAATTCTACGATTAGGGGTTTTTTGGGGGCCAGAAACATATCAGGAAATTTAGTTACATAGAATGTCGATAAAATTTTATAGAAACAATACTTGCTTCTACTCTGTCATGTAATGATTTGAAGTGAGAATCATATATTCTCAGATTCAGAAGCCACCTGAAAGTTTGTATGGTTCAATCACCCATCTGCTGCTTGAACTCGCTCTGCTCCAGAGGAAGTTATTACAGTCATAACATTTTTGTACCGGAAGGAGTCTCTGAAGACTACTGTTCTCAATCCTTTAATTTCCCAAACTGCCCAAGCAGGGTCCATGGTGGGTAGAGGTAGAACTGTTATTACAGATGGCTGGTAATATCACTGTCTCTGATCCTGCTTTCAATTCTGACTCTTTTGGTCCCTTGCTATTACTGCCTGCAGTGGAGTTGTAATCAGCCGAGGGTGGCTCTGTCTTGGATTCCATCCTAGGAAGCTGGTTTATGAAGGAGCTAAAGAATGTAAATAGAAAATAGTTTCATTATCAAAGTGGTTCTGAAGCAATGATTCCCCAGAGAACAGCATGACAGTGAAACTCAGACTGGACAACTAAGTAAGGCTGGATAGTGTCAGATGAGGGACTTTGTGGGTCAGATTACGATGATATTTACATAGAACAGGTTTAAAATAACAACAACAAAAAGCTACTAGAAAAGATAGTGTACTTTTTTTTTGGTTGAATTATGCACTTCGGCTATGTGTGATTCTAAAATCCGACAACCTAAATAAGAGGTTATTTTTTCAGACTTTTATAGTGCCATGGTCTTCCTGCTTTTATGTGGGTTGTATAATATAAAGGTTCTTATGATATAAAATTTCAGTTTGAAATATGGAAAGCTGAGTTAGCAAATAAAATGAACAGTTTTCCCCAGTTTCTGTTGTTTCAGTAGAAATAATTTAAGAAATGCAAAAAAAAAAAAACCCCAGAAAATAGCCCAAAAAGATATTTTAAAGGAACACATTTTTAATTAAATTTACTTTCAAATGATGATAGCAGAATTAAATTTGCTGAAAACATTCAAAGTAGCATGATTGACTTATTCTCTGAAGAAAGTGCTGTATGGGTCTTTCAAATAAGAGAAGAGGGCATTTAAGCTATGCCGATACTTACAGCCACAGGGTCTTGTGATTAACATATTCCCACAATTTCTTTAAGGTGTTTAATATTTGTAGCTATTTATAGGTTAAAAGATACATGTGCAGATCTTAATTCCTGGGTCTCTGGGCCTCAGGTCAAATCCATGGATCCTTCCTGCAGCAGTGAAATCCTGAGAAAAGTGAGGTGCTCTCCCGGCTGACAGCACTTCTCACCAGGACGTGTAGGATGTGGAATCGCACTAATTCACACCACCGTTCTCACCTGGGTGCTTTACCCAGAAAAGCAAGATGTTTTTACAGTTGTTATTGTGCCACCTAGAGCCCACATGATTAACTAGAAAAATCCCTCTTCGTCACTTCATGACTAGCAGACCTGGCTTTGTCATGTGCCAAGTCCCCAACCCAATGGTTTCAGCAGATGATTTACCGTAACTGTAGTTTTTGCTCAGGTACGTCGCCAGGGTCGGCTTCACCTTTTTGCACTTGCACCGGTCTGAAGAAGACAAAAGAGAGACCAAAAATTGAAAAAAAAGATTCAGAAATCACTCTGGGGAGAAGAAAGAGAGGGAGCCTTGAGGACAAAGAACTCACCAGGGCTTAGGCGTTTACAGTCGATGTCAAGAGGCCTTTCCTGTACCATCATGTCTGGAGTGATGTCTATCCACTTAACGTCTGAAACACACACAGGGCCACATGGGTGTGGTCAGTGATTTGGTCTGTTCACCCAGCTGGAATAAGGAATCATCTGGAGACACTGACAACACAGCAGTGCACACACACACACACACACACACACACACACACAAATCCTGAATGGTAAAAATTGTATGTGATTGTCAACTACTTCTTTCATATAGACTCTCTGGGCTTAGGAAAGAAGACTTGGCTGGGACTGCTTATCCAGAACAAATTGGTGTGAAGGCACGTCCATTTAAACTGGCTGATACATACAGTCAACCTGGATAAATTACATCCTTCCGCCCCAAACCTATTTTAAAATGTTGATTTTTCAAGTTGACAGTTTACACTAATCAGAATAATCCAAATATTTCCAAATCCCCACCTCACATTTTGCAGAAACAGTCCATAGGTACCCCAAACAAGCATAGCCCTGTATCATTTCTATAATTTAAGCAATGAATATGTTTTTTCTAAAACTCTGCATTAGAGAGGAGTTTCGATTTTTCCTCTTCATTTTACTTCTTCTCCTCCACGTTTTGGGCAATGCTCTGAGGTATAACTTCAGAAACTACACTAAAGCAACACCATAGTTTCTTTAAATGTGCAGCAACCTGGGTTAGGCATAAAAGGAGGCAAAAATATACTTAGGTTTTATTTCAAGAAGTGGATTTAAACCTGCTCCTTCTTCCTAGAAAAGCAGGAAAAAAGACCAAAGAGAAAAGAAGGAAGTGGTGGTTGGGCTCGAGTTGACTAAGATGCCACAGAGGTTGGCCCTGGGTCAAAGACCATGAAACAGATGTCACAGTTTTCCAGGGCAACTAAATTTACAAACTGCACTCCTGGTGGGGAGTGAGAACTAGTACTGTTTTTTCAGAAGAGCTTTCAAGAGCTAACATTAAATGAAGAATCCTGGTGGGAATATTTTAATAATTAAATGATAACACGTGAAGTACTTAAAGCTGGCTCAGATCCACCTTAAACCCTATATGCTTGTTTGCTACTGCTACTATCTTATTTTATTACTATAAAGGAAAATGTCCCCAATGGTCCCCTATCTAAGCAAAATCGCCCGCCCCTCCTTATGGGACATGGTGCTCCTTAGCTCCCAAAACTCCAGTAGAGAAAGCAGACTTTTCCCGAAATCAAGTCACAGCCCTTCCCACCTCCTCCAGCTCTCCTAAGTAGAATGGGGGGCTGCTCGACCACCCGCTGGCAGCTGTAGGTGTGGTCGTCGGGTTCTCACGTGGCAGCGACAGCCCAGGGTGCCTCGTCACCCCCCTCGGTCCTTCCCCGGGCCTCACCCTCCGGGAGGTCAGTGACGATGGCCTCGGGCGAGATGCACACGCCCCTGTCGTAGACAGGCAGCTCGTCGCAGGCCAGGCTCTCGGGCCAGCTGTGGTTGTACATCTTCATGAGGGGCTCGCAGTCGTCACGCGCGCGCTGGCACACCGACTTGCACGGCTTGATGGGGTCGTGCAGGAACTCCAGGGTGCAGATGGGCGCGTACATGGCGCAGAGGAAGAAGCGCAGCACGGCGCTGCAGTTCACGTCCACCAGCTCCTCGTACTGCTCGATGGCCAGGATGGCGTTCTCCTGCGTGCTGTGGTGCAGGTGGTTGGGCATCCGCGTGATGTTCCAGGGCATGTGCCGGCACATGGGGATGCGCACCGCCTCGCACGGCGCGCCGCGCACGCCCAGCGCCAGGCGCAGCCACAGGCAGAGCGCGGTCAGGATGGAGAGGAGCATGGCACTGCTCTCCCGCGCCGCCACCCCGACAGGCAGAACGGGCCCTTCTCTCCCCGTCCCCCTAGGCTTTCTCTCTCCCTTCCCGAAGGAGGAAGTCCTTTAGGGCACAGGGGATGTGCTCGTCCCAAACTCCCGTGGGCAGCAACGCTGGGCCGCGGGGGCCGGCTGGGAGTATACGCCGTCCGACGCGCACAGCACGAGTAGCACCAGCCCTCAGCCTCCGGGGCGTGAACCCGCCCTGGTAGCTCCAGCCCCCGGCCCGGCAGCTCCGAGCGCAGCCAGTCCCGGCCATTGCGGGACCTATTTATCCCGACACCTCCCCTGACGTGGGCTCGGGAACGCTCCCTTGGCAGCTGCAGGCGCGGCGCGGGCTCCCCCTCGGCCGCCCCACCCTCGGCCCTCTCTTGCAGAAGTGGTGACATCATCTCCTCCGGGCCGCAGCCCAGGGCTGGAATCCTGCATTCCCCCAAAGTCCGTCCTTTTTAGTCTGGCCAGTCCTTTTTCTCCAGACCAAGAAAAAGAGCCTCTGGCAGTCGTTTTGGACACCGGATCCAAGAAGGTACAAGAGAGGATTTCAAGAGAGGGAGGGACCGCCTTTCCAGTCAAAGCTGAACTTTGCGCCCTCTGCCTTATGGGTTCCCCAACTGTAGAGTTGGAGGGAAATGGGAACTTCTGCTGCTTTTAACTCGGAAACATACTTGCCTTCTCCAGTAGGGGGCATGAGAAGCGCTGAGCGGTGAGACTATTGTGCGGGACGGGGAGAGTGCAGCTGCAAAGGGAAGGACGCCCCCCTCCCAGCGCGAGTTGTATGGAATTTGTTTTTGTTGCTATTATTGTGGCTAGTAGACGTTACTTTGGGCTCAAGTTTTTCCAGAATGGCCTCTGATCTGTACCTGCTCCAGGAACAGAACTGCCTGAAGGTGTAACAGCATCTTCCAGTTTGAGAACGTCTTCCATCCACCAACATCCCCTTTTCCTTCTCCTGACTCCCTATTCTTCTCTCCAACGTGAATGAAAGCAGAAAACATAGAAGACTTTGGATACCACAATTTGAAAGATTTTTTTTTCCCTCCTTCATGCCAAGTGATTTCCAACCCAGCAGTCTAACATTTTGATTTTTGATTTGCTTGGAAACTGTTATTTAAATGAAGTAAGAAGCTGTGTACCATGGAGAACAATGATGTATGTTTTGTTTTCTCTTTTATTTTTATTAGAAAGAGGTAGTAGAATCCACTGCTGGCTCAGCTATCCACAGAAAAGGGAGGCTTTATTGTTCCAAGTGTACATCAATCTTCAGGCAGTAAGATTTCTGGTATATGATATTTTCTTAGGGCATTAGAATATGAAAACATGTTATCTGAATGTTAATCTTTAAAAACATGATTTAACTGGAAATCTGAACTTGAGGCAGACAGATTTTTTTGTCTCTAAAGCTTAGATCCACAAAGTTAGTTTAGTTTTGACCCTGATCAGGACTGAGGATTAAAATAGCCCAGGAAAGGAAAAGCACAACTGACATTTACTGAGCATGTACAATGGGCTCGGAGTAGTGCTAAGTGCTTTAAATGCATGATCTTATTTTTTTTTTTTCCCCAGGAACGTGAATCAAACACGGTAGGCTGAAAGGGTAAATGAGACAAATACATTTCAGGATTCACCCAAGGAGTCCAATTCTATTTTGTGGGAAGGCCGGGGTGACCAAATACAGGCAGGTCAATCTAGAGAGGTATTCCAGTTTTCTGTAGAACAGATCTCAAGCTTCAAAAATGCCAACTCAGGCTAGTGAAATATCGAGCGATGGGGATAGCCCAGATGAGATCTCAAGCCATTTTCAGCAGTAAACTCCAGTAGGTATAAATGCCTGGCTTAGTGAAAAAGATTTTCAGCCCAAGTTCCTACCAGGGAAGAAGATACAGTTTTGAGAGAGCTGGACTCCCTGTCCTTTTCCTGGAGTTAGTTGAGGAGGGCAAACCTGGGGAGGACTCAAACTTCTGCAGCCAGTTTGAACCTGCTGCATTAGTTTAGTTATGCAAGTACCAAATCGCGACATTTCAGGTGCTTCCCTCATGTTCGCAGATGGCATGTCCTTTACGAAAGGGAGAGGAGAAGTTAAGAACCCTTCTCCATAAAGCTCTTTGCTTATCCCATTAGGTCTGTTGGTAGTCTGGCCTTAGCGTTTCTAGGAGAGGGTGGCAGTGTTGAGGGATTCATCCGGAGAGTCTGTCAACCAGTCTCCATCTTCTTGCCCGGCTTTAGCACTCAATCCATTACCTCATACTTGACATTGATTTGCCAAAAGCTCACGTAACTGGGGAAGTTCCCCTGGTCAGTGGCTTCTCTCTGGTAGCTCCTTTTCAGTCTCCTCCAGGGACTGTTTCTCTGCCCATCCTTTCAATGTCTGGAGTTCTCTAGGGCTCCATCCTCAGCCTTCTTCTCACTCTCTACACTCCCTGCCGCTCCAGGTTGGCTCAACCTCGGCACTGCTGACAGTGGGGCTGGATAATTCTTTACTGGGTGAGTGGTGGTGGTACTGGGGGCTGTCCTGCACATTGTGCAGTAGTATCTCTGGTCTCCTCCCACTAGATGCCAGGGGCAGCTTACCCCCTACCCCACTGTGATAATCAATAAGGTCTCTAGATATTGTCAACTGCCCCCTGGGGGACAAAGTTGCCCTGGGTGGAAAACCACTGTGCTGCTCTCCTCTCTGGCTTCGGGGACCACCTAGATGTCAGTGGCTTCCCAATCCAGACCTCTAGGCCTGCTGGTCTCTGGAATTGTTTATCCAACTGTCCCCTGGGAACTTCCACCTGTATATCCCACAGTCATCTCAAAATCAGCCAACCCTAAACTGAATTTATCTTCTCTCGCTCCAGCTGAACTCCCAGTGGTCCAAACCAGAAACCTCTTCCTCCGAGTCTAAATCCTTCTGTCTTGTTCCCAACTCTTCCACCCTCTGCATTTCTACAACCATGGCCTTAGCTCAGACAGCAGCTCTCGTCTGGATTGCAACAGTATCTTCCTCCTTCTCCCTGCCCTCTGCCTTGCCCTGCCATCCTCCACACTGACCTGGAGGAGCTTCCTAAGGCATATCCCTGATGATGCTCTCCCTAGCTTTACATTTATGGATGGCTCCAACAGCCCCGGTATTAATAACTAATCCTTAAAATGGTTTTCAAGGCCTTGAGTGATCTGGCTCCGGACTGTCTTCTGCTTCATACTTGAACCCAAATATCACACTCATTTTCTCTCGTCGCCGCGCTGACTCTCATACAGGAACGCTCTCTTCCACTTTCACCTGCCTCATGCTTCTTCATCCCTGAAAGGCAGATCTAGTGAAAAGACTCTATAAACTTGGAAAGCAAGGCTTTGTTTATGGTTTTTAAACGGTTGTTTTCTTTCTTCTTGATTCCATACTCTAGATCCTAACATTACACCAACATAAACCCAATTAACTTTCTTCTTGATGATCCTAAACTCCCAGACACATAAACCTCTAGGCTTGTGGTATTGTCAAGTGATGAGTGAGGGGAGCAGTCTCACCGCAAATGTGGCCTCCAGGCAATGTCCTTGAGTCCTCAGCCCAAGAGCAAGGGCCTATTTTCTAGTCCGCCAGGCTCTATACGGGGAGTGGGGGGCTGCCAAACGGCCATGATAAATGACTCGTGTCATTTCTTCAGGAAGGAACCCTTTTTTCCATTTTTAATTTGGAGTTAGCAGGTGGCAATTTTGATAAAGGGACAGGGTACCTGAGGCACAGCAAGTGCTGAGGCCCTGCTTTCCCGACCTTGACCTCGAGCTCGTCCCCCAGAGTTGGTTACCCGTTGAATACTCAAGTTAGCAGAGAAACATTTCCCTTCTCATCGCTCCCCCCCCCCCCCCCCTTTAAAACACGGATGCCCTTCAGGATGCTAGTGGCACCGCTGCCACTGCATTTCCTGTTGGCAGCAGAGAGCAAGTGAAAACAGAAGCTGCAGCGGGCAGCGGCCCGGGCACAAATAGCTCCCGCACGATTCACCGGAGCTTCCCCAGGGCCCAGGGCCCGGATCCCAGGCCTGATCCCCAGAGCCGTAGAGGCCGCCGCCGGGACCGGCAGCAACTTGGCCCAGACCGCACTCGGGCACAGTGCGAGAGAGCTCCGCGCTGCGCTTCTCTTGGGCTGCTCAGCGCCCCCTCGGGCTCGGGCTGGGCCTCGGGGGGCGGCGGGCGCGGCGGACGGCGATGCCGGGACGCGCTCTCCTCCGTGTGGCCCGCAGGGTCCTGGGCGCCTGGCTGCTGGGCGGCCTCTGGGTCTGGGCGCTGGGCGGCCTCTGCGGCCTGGGGGCGGCGGCGGCGGCTCCGGGGCCCGGGGCCGGGGACTCCCCGGGGTCTCAGCGCCCGTGCCAGGCGCCGCAGCAGTGGGAGGGGCGTCAGGTGCTGTACCGGCAGAGCACCGGGCGCTACAGCCGCGCCCTGCTCTCCTACGACGGGCTCAACCAACGCGTGCGGGTGCTGGACGAGAGGAAGGCGCTGATCCCCTGCAAGAGGTACGCGGGGCGCCAGGGCGCGGAGCGTGGGGTCGCGAGGCCCGGGGAGGGCGAGGTCGCGGGGTTTCCAGCCGCTCGCGGCGCTTCCCTCCTCTCCAAGACAAAGTTCGCCGAGAGGATCGCTTGGGGACAACACAGTCGGGGGCTGGGTGGCGGCTGGGCCCACCGGGGGCGGCCTGCTAGCGGGCACTCAGTGAGACCCCGCGGGGCGGTGGCCGGTGAAGAAATGACCTGCCGGGCGCTCCAGGCCCAGGTTCGCCCACGCTCAAAGGCTGCTGAGTCAGCCTCCTGGCTCCTGGTGCCCCCTTCAGCCTAGGGCGTGTCTTCTGCACTATCTCAGCTCTTCCAGGAACCATCTGCGAGGACGACAGGCAGATTTTTTTTTTTTTTTTCACATTTTAAAGGAATGTGACAACACTGCAAAAGGTGTGTGGAATCAGTTAAAAAAAAAATAAACTCATCACTGTGTCATAACCATTAAAATTTCGGTCTACTCCCTTACATTTTCTTTTAAGCAAGTTTTACATTCTGTAATCAAATATCCTATGTCTATCTTTTTTATATAACACGATCTCTTATGTGTTCTTATTTACCATTTTATTAGTTGGCCCCTACCTATTTTTAATGGCTGCACAATATTCCACAGAGGGGTTATGCTACAATGTTTTTTAACCACTGGTCTGATCATTCACCTTTCTGAATCTCATGTGACAAAGGACACTCTCTTTCTGAGACCTCAGCTTGCTTCTGACCTCTTTAAGACCTGATTTCTATTTTGGGATCACCACCTGTCCATTGACCCCCGTTCCTGTTTCTCTGTGTGTGTTCTTCCCAGGGTTATGCTGGCCTCTTCGTATGGCATTCGCATCATTAGGAGGTGCTATGTGAATGTCCATAGTTTAAGGCTCCAGTGGGCAGTAAGATATGGGGCAAATTCGATATCATTTTACCTAAAAGCATTTGCCCAAGTATTAGGCATCTTGAAGACAGTATGGAAGTGCCAGAACCCTTCAAAGGAGTATGTTCGAGAATGAAAACAGTGCATGATGACTGTAAACCATGAATGCTGAGGAGGGCTGGGGCAGCCGAGTCATCGTGGTGCACTGGGGGTATCTGTTCTCTTTCAAGAACATGACTGTTTTCTGTCAAGTGCTGAAGGTCTTTGTAATAATAATAGCAACAACCAACATTTGGGTACTTGTTATGTACCAGGCATGGTGCTGAAGATGTTCCACATACCATATGATTTAGTTTAAATCTCACAACAACTTGACAATGCAGGTTTTATGATCTCCAGTTTACAGACAGAGAATCTGGGGTTGAGGGAGATTAGACAGCTTTCTCAAGACCAAGAGCTGGGACTTGAGGAAACTGAGTGGATTCTGACATCTATGATGTAACAGGCTCTTGTCCGTTCATTCATTCTTTCAACGTGCATTTTTTCGTGTCAGGCATTTTGTATTCAGAGTGAGTCCTGGGCTTCAGGGAGGTCACGGTCTGGCGGTAGAGTCACGTCAGTAAGAATTCCCATACAGTGGGGTGAAGGATGAGCTGGGCACGAGAGCACCTCAGACAGGCACCTAACCCAGGCTTCCTGGAGGAGGTGGGACAGGAGCGAGTCCCAAAACCCCTGGACGAGCTGACCATTAGAGGGAACGAGGCATGGAGGGGAGACTGGTCCAGGGGGATGTGGGTGTATTCCAGGACATCCTGCCACAGGCAGGGCTGAGAATATTCCAAGAACTGCAGGCCAGTCACTATTAAGACTGAAGCATGGAGTATGGCGGGAGGTTGGGGACCCAGGGAAGGATATTTAAGCAGTGGAATGCCGTGATTGGATTTTATAAAGAAAACTGGTTGTATGGTCGAGAATAAAGAAAAACAAGAGAAGAAGCCGAAACATGACCTAGGAGATGTCTGTAGAGAGAGCCAGGTGAAAGACGGGGAGTGGCAATGGTGATGGTGAGAAGTGGACGCATTAGGGAAGTCTTGAGGATATTGAAGAGGCTTACTGAAGGAGGTGCAAATGACTAGACGCTATGCTGCAGGGTGATGAGGGGGAGGGAATAGTCATTTTTGGCTTCTGAAGCTTACAGTACTGATGGCATGAGTAGATGGGGATGCTGTTCGCTGAGATGGGGTTTGGTTTTCTGCACTTGTGATAAAGGGTCAAGCGCTACTCTTTGTGTTCGTTGTTGTGAAGCCTTTTATGATAGTGGCGTATTGATGAGTAGTCATGTTGAAGGTGGGCTGAGATGGCCCAAAGCACACTGCTGACACAGAGGAGTTTGGCCAGGACAAGGATAGGGTTCATGGCTGCCCCCGCTCCCACGCCCCAAGGTAGTATTTTCACAACGTAAGGGATTAGGCTCTAGAGTCAGATAAATCTGCCTCTGAATTCAGATTCCTAGTGTGGGTCTTTGGGTAAGTTACTAGATGGGAATACTACTAATGCCTAATGTATTGCTTTGTTGTGGGGATGAGTTCAAGTGTGAATAGCACATAGTGCACTGGTCTGACACATAGTACAAAAGGCGCTCAGCGTGCAGCCGCAGCTATCCCCGTGGCCACCGCCATCATCGCCATCCTGGTGAATGTACCATGGCCCAGAGACTCCCTGCCAGCCCTGTGGGCTCAGACAGTTGATCTGGCAGCACACTCAAGGGCCCTTCCTTTGGGAGCAGACTAGGAGCAAACAAGCTCAAATGTTACACTGGATATTTCAGTGAGTGCTGCGGCTGGCATGGGGGCCAGCATTCTCAAATCTGACTAGCTCATTCTCTCCCTGTAGGCAGACCTATGTGGAGAGCCAAATTCTAATCAGGAAGTTGTGAGCAAAGAGTTGGAGCAAATTCATGGAGTCTAATGACTGCCTGCTCTAGGCTAGGCCGTGTGCTCAATGTTGAGCTTTCCATCATGCATAAGACAGGCCAGCCCAGCGTAATCAGGCTAAGATAAAGTGACGCATCATTTTCACCAGAGTGGTGCTTGTCGCTGATTCTATGCTACCCCAATGCTGCTGGTCCAGACTCCCTCTGCTCTGCACGGGGCCTTGGAGGGTACTGCTCCGGTTGTCTTAGCAATCCTTCTTCTATGACTCCATGATCAATTAATATAGTCTTCAGATATGTGTATTATATCTTTAGTGGGGTCACAGCCAAATCTTGCTGGCCTAGAAGCTTTTTTGTCCCCCTGTGGTGATTTGTTTCTTTCTTTCTTTAACTCAAGTATAGTTGATTTACAATGTTGTGTTAGTTTCTTGTGTACAGCAAAGTGATTCCGTTATACATACATATATCCCTGCTCTTTTTCATATTCTTTCCCGTTATGGTTTATTACAGGACACTGAATATAGTTCCCTCTGTCCATGTGGTGATTTCTCATTTCTTTGCCCTGATCCGTCAAGTGTTGATTTCACAGTTTAGCTTTTAGAAGGCCATTTTATTCCCCATCTTTCCAATTTCTTGGCGAGGTTCTGTCTCACAGTTCCATCTCTGGCCCTAAGTCAGATGTAGAAAAGAATGTTTAGTGCATAAATGCGTTTTTAAGCTCTTTAAATGTAGATTTGTTGGAACAAACTCAGAAACTTTTTCAGGTATTAGCAGTCTGGCCAAGAAACCAGATGTTATTTGAAGAAAATATGGATGGGTTGTCTCTTCATATTTATTTATAAGTTGAGAAGTAGTTTTAGAATTGGATCAACTTCTTAAGATTTTTATTTTGCATCCAGTTAGTTATGGAAAGTCCCACTGATAGTTACTGTGGAATGACTAGGATTTTCCAGGCTTTCTTCTCCCTGAGATGATGGAAAAGATTAAATAACCTTACAAGCTTCAGATAAGACAAGCCTTAGCAGAGAATGGGAAATATTAGTAATTGATACTATTTCATTTTCTGGTTCCAACTGTCTTTCCTATAAACTCACAAGTATTACATTTGGAAGACTGAAGGAAAAGCAAGATTACTTTGTATTTCAGTAACATAGTGAACTTTATGGGAGAAGCAATGTAGATGCTGAATGAATTTTGTTAGGTAACCAGTAACTTACTGCTCCCATTTACAAGATGGTGGATTGGGAGTTGGAATTAATGAAGCAGAGCGAGCAGAGAAGCGTTAAGAGGACATGCATTGGTAAATTAGGAATATGTCTTAGAAGACTGTTCAATCCTACATGTTTGGGGATTTTTTTTTTTTTTTTTGGTAAAAGACTAAAAAAATATGTCTTAAATAGAGTGACAAGTGGGTTCTTATTCAAATACTGATTAGTTCATCTCTGTCTCAATTTTTCCAGACCATTCTGTTTCTTGGAGAACAGAATATAATTTCTCTATTCTTAGAGAAAACCACCTAGTGTAGTGGAGAGAGCATGGACATCCATTTAGACAGTCGTGGGATGCCAAACATGGCTTCTAATCCTGGCTTCACCTCCACAAGGTCCCTTGCTTCTCAGAACGTCAATGTTTTTCATCTTTTAATTTGATTTTAATGATATCTACAATGTTTTGTTTTGTTTTTTTTTGCGGTACACGGGCCTCTCACTGTCGTGGCCTCTCCCGTTGCAGAGCACAGGCTCCGGACGCGCAGGCTCAGCAGCCATGGCTTACGGGCCTAGCCGCTCCGCGGCATGTGGGATCCTCCTGGACCGGGGCACGAACCCGTGTCCCCTGCATCGGCAGGCGGACTCTCAACCACTGCGCCACCAGGGAAACCCTACAACGTTTATACTAAATAATGTTTAGGACTTCTTCCTTAAAAGCTAGGTACAGATAAGATTAGATGATACCGTGAGAGCACTCCTTGTACTTTTATTATATTAGGCTGATTCCTGTTTCTACCAAGATGCAATGAACTTGACATAAATTCTAAATGTTTTCTCAACTTGTCCCCTTGTGTAGACAATTCAGAGTTCTTTTTCTTCCTTCTTTTCACCTAAGCTTGTGTTCGTGGGTAGAGAAGAGCAAGGCTGTCTTTAAACGCTTTGGCTCCAAACTCAGAAGGCTGTCCTCTCCATGGAGCCTCCCTACACTAAGGGGTTGAATAGGACTGCTTACAGAAGTGCCCCTCCAAGGATCTGCTGTGGAAGATTAATTCCAAGGGGTGTTATCACACCAGGCAACTTCGACAATCATATGTGTTTGAGAATCAGGATTAGGTTTTTTGTCCTCCAAATATACAATTTTATTTTGAAACTATCTCCCACTTACAGAAAAGTTGTAGTTCTGGTCCATAGCCATTTTTTCCCCTGAATCATTTGAGAGTGAGTTGCCAACTTGATATTCCCACGACCCCCAATACTTCAGTGTATATTTCTTACAAACAGGGCCATTGACCTGCATAACTGCAACACAACCATACAAATCAGGAAATTAACATGCATTCATTTCTACCATCTGAAATTCAGGTCTCGTTCAAATTTTTCCACTTGTGCTTTTTATGTTCTTACAGCAGAAGGACCCAGTTTATATTCAAGCATTGCATGTAAATGTTGTGTCTTTTTAGTCTCTTTCTGTCTGGAACAGTTCCTCATTCTTTCTTGCACTTCAATACAGGCCAGTTATTTGGTAGAATGTTCCTTGATTTGGGTTTGTCTGATGTTTCCTCATAATTAGATTCAAGTTATTCACTTACAGTAGGAACGGTAGGACTGTCACATCTGGATGTTTACTTTGATGACTTGATTACTGATGTCTGCATGGTTTCTTCAGTGTGAAGTGACACTTTTATACTTTGTAATTCATAAGTGTTTTATAGGGAGAGATTTTAGGACCATGTACATATCCCATTCTTCATTGAAGTTTCAAGTTATTCATTTGTTTTTATCAGCATGGACGCTAGGATTCTCATTGAATTGCATTTGCTCTCATTGTTTATTTGATGTTCAAATTGTCCCAGATTGGGCCAGTGGGAACCTCTTCAAGTTGGCTTCTATGTTCTTTTGACAGGTCTCCCTTAGTCTTTGAGCACTTCCTTGCTTTCTGGCAAGATATTCCAAGATCATCTGTACTTTCCCTGCCAGAGTCTTGGAATAAGCCATTTCTCAAGAAGCTCTGGTTACTTTCACTGGAGAATAATATTTGGAAGCCTAGGTCCTGGTCTAGTTGTGCTCATGGCTCTTGGATGGCACTGCTTCCAGGCCCCTTCACTGGACAAAGCAAGATGATGTAGGTTTGAATGCATACATACATATGCACGTACACACACAGAGTCACTAACACATATATACAAACATTTGTATCTACATTTATTTCTGAGCTTCCAATTCTAATACATAGAGATATTTATACCGATATCTCTAATTCTGATCCACACCACGTGGATCATTCTAGTGTACTCCTGTTCATTTTTCGTACCTCCCTTTTTAGGGTGTGAGAAAACTGGGTGCCTTTATTCAACTGCAGTAGGTAACCAGTCAGGCATTGCTATGGTACCCCCCTCCCTACATGGATGCCTTCCTCTTGGGCTCTGCACCCCAGGCCAGGCCATGCAGACACCTACCTTGCTTGGCCCTGTCTAATGGCTTTAGACTAAACTGTTTAATAAGGGGAAGGGAGGGTCAGGTTACATTTTTTTATATGTTTTTCTTTTGGATTTCTCGGGGCAACATCATCGTAAATCCTCAGGGAGATGAATTAGTATGAAATGTTCAACCAATTTGTTTGATCCTGAGCCCTGCTTTGCATGGATTGGGCTCCCATTTGAAGAAATCCTGACTTTCAGAATTTCAGAAAAATGACTCCTTTGCCCTTACTCCCTCCTCTTGGTCTCTGATAACTGGAGCCAGTATTTTCTTTTATTGGCTCAGGAAGTCTGACTGCTTGTGGCATTCTGATCCTCGAAAAATAAACCATGCTGATTTGCAGTACTGAGTTTTTCTTCAAGAAAGAGATTTTATTGGAAGCGCATAAAGTTTTCTTTAAGAGTCTTAATTCTGTGGGTCTACTGACCCTGGATTTCAGAGGGTTGATGCTGGGATGTGGAAAAAGTGGGCAGTGAGGAAAAAGAAGTTCCAAGGAAGATAAGCCCAGGAGAGTAAAGGGACTGGTGGGATAGGAGACTAACTTATAAAAAGAAGCCAGAGGTGGTCACCATACTGCTTTGAAAACATCTTTATTTCTCTCCATTAACCTTGAATTGTTTCTTCCTGATTCTGACCTCAAAGATGGTGGTCAGGGGCAAAGTGCCCAAAGATCTGAAAATATTCCACCAATTAGTGGTTTGTTTTTCCTGGAATAAATGTGATAGGCTTATATTTCCCCAATTCCAGTAAAAATCTTCTATTTTCCCCCTTTATAATTTATTTTATTTTACCCAGCTTTCAAGAAAAAAAAAATCTTCTCTTGATCTTACTAACTGAAACCCCGTTCTCCCCTTCTATTTAAAGCAAATCTCATGCTAACTCCAATTTCTGTCCTCCCATGCTCTCTTGGACCCCCCTCCAATCAAACATTGATCATCACGGCTCTACTGAAGCGGTTCTGGTCAAGGGCAGTACACTCCACATTAGTAATCAAGTGATCTTTTATCTGGTCTCATTTTACTGTCAGTCATTTCCTCCATCTAGAAGTATTTTCTTCATGTAGCTTTCAGGACACTGTGCTTTTCTAGTTCCTCTCCTTCCACCTCATTTTCTTACCTTCTCAGCCTCCATTGCTCTTTCTCCTCTTCTCTTGGATCATTAATAGTGGAATATTCCAGGGCGCAGGCTTCCCATCCCTTTGCTTTTCTGTCTCTACCCCTTTTTTGGTGATCACGTCTAGGTCATGGAGTCAAATGCCATCCTTACCTGAAGGACTCGCACATGTGCATGTCCAGCCTAGAGCTCTCTCCTGAACTCTGCGTTCATATATCCAGCTGCTTGGTTGAGTTCTTCTTTTGGATCTCTAATAGCTATCTCAAACTCAGCATGTCCAAAATTAATGCCTCCCCTGCAAACAAACAAACAAACAAACAAAAGTTATTCCCCTTGCAGTTTTCTTTACCTCAGCTAATAACAACTCCAGTTGCTCAGGATCAACCCTTAGAGTCATCCTTGATTTCTTTTTCTCCCACTTGCCACAAGTAATCCAGAAGCAGACTCTACTGACTCTAATTTTGATATAGACCCAGACTTGTAGACCAGAATCTGACCACACCTTTGCTGTCATCCTGGTCCAAACCTTCATCATTCTTGCAATAGCCTCCTAACGGGTCCCTACTTCTGCCCTTGCTCCCTTTGGTCTGTTCTCAACATAGCAGCCTGAGTGATTCTGCTAAAAATTGTTGTATCATGTCTCATGTCTGCTCAAAAACCCTCCCGTGCCTTTCTGTGTCTCAGAGTAAATGTTTTTGCATGGACTTGACCACCCTGTGGGATCTGCTTCCTGACCCCCTCCACACCTTGTCTTTGACCTCTTCACTCCATCGTCCATCCATCATCACCTCATTGCCAGCTCACTCACTCCAGCCCGTGGCCTCAGCATTCTCACTCCTTTGGCACTTGTGTTGTTGATTCCTCTGCCTAGAAAGCCTTTTCCCTAAAAAGCTGTATGGCCCACCCCCAAATTAGACTGTCCCTTCTCTCCACATTTTCATACATCCCACCTCACTGCCTTTTATGTTCAAGATATTTACCTACTATTTAATATTTTTATTAATATTTTATTAACATACTATTTAATTTAATTAAAAACTTTAAAGTCTGTTCCCTCATATCCAAAGTAAAGCTCCATAAGGTCCAGGATTTTTCTCTGGTTGTTGCTGTATTTCCAGCACCATAGAACAGGCCTGACTAAATTGTTTTGAATGAGGGAATGAGTAACAATGATACATAGTCATTGTAAACGGATACCTAAAATACAGATAAGCAAAGAGAAAAAAGTAAAAATTACCCATAACTGCCAAAGTGATAACGACTACTAGTAACATTTTCTAAATATCCTAAGAGATTTTTCGATGCGAAGTCTACATACTGTAGCCCATACTGTTTTCTAATAGGCTGTTTTTCCTTTAATAATATTGTGCGAGCTCATCCATACTGACTCGTCTGCTTGTATCATCTTTGAACTCCTGGCTTCTCTTCATTCAGGTCTTAGCCCATCACCTTCTCAGAGGGGCCTTCTGTGACTGTCCAACAAAGCCCTCCCCACCAGCCACTCTCCATCACATCTCGTTCTGTTTCCCTTAGGACACTATCACTGAGTGACATTGCCTTGTGTCTCTCTTCCCTGGAGTGAGAGGAGAACTTGATCTGTCTGGTTTACTACCAAAAGCCCAGCACCTAGAAGTGCTTGGCACATAGTAAGTCTCAGTAAATGTGTGTTGAATGAATAAATACCATTTTTATGACTTTGGGATTTCTAGCATTATACATGTTCATGGTGGAAAGTCTAGATAACAGAGAAGAGCAAAATAGAGTAAAGAGAGTCCTGTTGTCCAGGATTAACAACCTTTATATATGTGCTTCTGGATTTTTAATTTCTATTTCTGTATATACAATTCTAAAATTAAAGTGGAAACATGCTTTGTGATTTTTTAAATTTAACAAAACATTGTACATATTTCTCATGCCACTAGGTAATCTTTAACAGAATCATTTTTAATGACTGCATGGTATTCTGGCTAATGGTTGGAACAGAGTTTCTGTGAACAGTCCCTTATAGGGGACAGTTATGTTTCTTTTTCTCTTTATTTATTTGGTTGCACCGGGTCTTAGTTGTGGCAGGCAGGCTCCTTAGTTGTGGCAGGCGGGCTCCTTAGTTGTGGCTCACCAGCTCCTTAGTTGAGGCGTGAAAACTCTTAGTTGCGGCATGCATGCGGGATCTAATTCCCTGATCAGGGATCGAACCCGGGCCCTCTGCATTGGGGGTGTGGAATCTTAACCACTGTGCCACCAGAGAAGTCCCCAGTTATGTTTCTTTTCCCTCTATTTTTCACTAGTATAAACAACTACATGTATGACCTTGTATTTGTGTGCAGTTATATGTGTACCACTTTAAAAATATTTTGGATAGATTCTTCGATAAGAAAATGATTGAAAAGGGATTACACATTTATAAATTTTTGACAACTTTGCTCTTAAGGAAGGTCGTTCCAGCTGATATTTCAACTGGCAGAATATGAATGTTCATGTTTCCCACACTCACACCTATAAGGAGCCTAATTATTTTTAGTGATTTCAAATATGATAAACAAGAAACTGAAGGGCAAAATGACATACCTGCAGTGATGTCACACTCCCTTGTCATGAGTCTCACTCTAAAGTGAATGCCTCTAATTTGTCACACTTAAGTCTCCTACTGGCTGCTGGTTTAACAAAGATACACTGTCATGTTCAGTAAATATTTTTCTGACCTATATTATAAAGAATTTATTCTAATCAGAATGAATCTTAAACTTCCCCAACCTAGTGACTTGTACTAATAGATTGCCTGACATTAAACCATCTTTGCATTCCTAAAATAAATTCCAATTTATTATTATGCATTATTCTTTAAATAGTCTGCTTGATTTGATTTGCTAGTGTTTAATATTTGTTTTTAATCTATAGCCATAATTTAGCTTGATCTATAGTTTATATTTTTGTGTTTTCTATATTTTAATGTCAGGGTTTTCACAGCTTTGTAAAAGAATTGGCAAGCTTTCTGTATTTCTCTATGCTCTATAGTCTTGAGGTTGGAAAAAACTGAGTCATGAAACCATGTGGACCCAGCTCCTTTTGAAGAAGTAACTCTTTGATCTCTTTTTAAGATCGAACATCTAAAATGCCACTAGGCTATTGTAAGGATTTTTTTTTCTGGTTATTGACCTGCTTACCTTTCTGCTTAAGTCTTAGTTTTGGTTGTTTATATTTTCCTAGAAAATCTTTTATTTCATCAAGATTCTATTTGTCATCATAACACATTTGTACATAATATTTCTCTCTTTTTTTAAATGTCTTTATTGGAGTATAATTGCTTTACAATGGTGTGTTAGTTTCTGCTTTATAACAAAGTGAATCAGCTATACATATACACATATCCCCATATCTCCTCCCTCTTGCGTCTCCCTCCCACCCTCCCTATCCCAACCCTCTAGGTGGTCACAAAGCACCGAGCTGCTCTCCCTGTGCTATGCGGCTGCTTCCCACTAGCTATCTGTTTTACATTTGGTAGTGTATATATGTCCATGCCACTCTCTCACTTCGTAACAG
Organism: Aethalodelphis obliquidens; assembly: GCF_003676395.1. Lineage (NCBI taxonomy): Eukaryota > Metazoa > Chordata > Mammalia > Artiodactyla > Delphinidae > Aethalodelphis > Aethalodelphis obliquidens. The sequence goes on from NW_020837971.1 coordinate 10,582,002, forward strand.
CTCACCCTTCCCACTCCCCTTGTCCTCAAGTCCATCCATAATATTCTGTTAACTTAAAAATCTTCACCTTATCTATCAATATCCCCTTTTCTTCCCAATATTCTATATTTGTATTTTCTATCTTTTTCCTCAGAATTACATTTTAACAATAAACTAATGGATACGTGTGATGGTTTTATGGTTTATCATTCCCTTATATTTTACATCTTATATCTTCTTTGTTAAGGACAATTTTTGAGAATTAAATTACAGTGCCTACCCATATTTTGAAAAGGTTTAAAGCAGGGTTATAGTGGAGCATACACTCCACTACAGGTAGGAGGGCATGCCATGACCAATGGATCACCCAGGCTCCTTTCATGCATGAGCTACTCTCAGCTCTTCTCTCATCAAACACTGCCTTCAGTGTTTCTCCTGCTCCTCAATCTCAGGTTTGGAGAATTTTCCCCAATATGGGCATTGGAAGTTTCCCCAGCACCAGTGGTTTTCTTCAGAAGCAGTGCATCTTGAACCGAGAGGCCATCTGAAGAATCAGACCCTAGCAGGGCGACTACGTTGCCCTCAGACCTTCCGAAGAAAGGAGAAACTCTTGGGATAGATGGCCCCCAAACAGAAGAAGCAGCTGCTCCTGGACAAAAAGGCTGCGGTGCCTTGGATGACCCCTGCCCCTTCCCAGAAGGCTGCTCTTATTGTGGCTTAAAGTTAGGTCTACTGGGAAAGGTCCAGAGTGTGAGCTCTGCCAGTGAGTGAGGACCGTCTTCTGGGTTTCAGACTTCTCATTGTATCTTCACATGGTGGAAGGGGCCAGCTAGCTCTCTGGGGACTCTTTTATAAAGGCACTAATCCCATTCATGTAGGCTCCACCCTCAGGACCTAATCACCTCCCAAAAGTCTCACTCCTAATACTCATCTTGGGCTTTAGGTTTTCAACGTGAATTTTGGGGGAGGTAAAAACATTCAGATCATAGAACCCAGAGAATCTGCTGCTCTGGAGCATCTCAGAAGTTGCCAAGGAAAATGCTGGCAGGTGGAAAGATGGTGGCACAGGGCCAAGGGGCATAACAGTTCCTAGGTCGGATGTAGCCTTGTCAGCTACAGGTGACGTATAACTTATGAGGACTATATCTGATGTCATGAACCACCAGACTAGTTAGTGTGGCATCCAGGAGCAGCCATGATGAATGCAAGGGCTCTGAGGTTGCTTGAAAATACTTTCAGGGAAGACTGTGGTGAGCAGAACCATCTGCATCGACTCCAAAGCTACTAAAACATTGCCCCCAAGTCCCTTACTGAGATACCTCTTATATCCTCTGGAATTGTAAGGCCTACTGTCCAGAGTGTCTCACCGAGAAGCCGATGACCCAGGATTCCAGGCTGGGAATGGAAGACGTTCCTCTGAGGAAGATGCTTGGGCCACCATGGAGCTATCTGAGCTGGCTGAACTCAAGCAGAGACAGCACCTGCTTCAGAATCCCCAGGTGTAACTGGGGAGGCAGAGGCAGTAAAGTAGAGAAAGCCTGGGGAACAGAAGCTCTCACTTCAGGAGAAACAGGCAGCGGACCAGTGGAAATTCTACCAGCCTACACTCTTGGGAGCAAAGGACACTGGGGAGAGAATCCACCTCATATTTAATATCCATTGAGATGCCACGTCACATGCTGTGTTCTGGGGTGGCTTATGTGTTTCCTCTGGATGTGGGAGTCCTCTCTCTCATACGAGCCCTTTGTTGCAGACTCTGTATTTTGCACAGTGATTCTTCTTGTAGCCCAGCACCAGGTATTGTCTGGCTCACCCCTGGGACCCCAGAGGAGCCACCCTTCTGAGGACTCGGTCCTCCTTGGGATTCACTTTTAAGGTGCCAGAACAGTTTCTTTTGTAAAGGATGAGTATTTATTTAGGTCCCAGTCGGTATGTGGAAAATAATTTAAAGTGTTTGGATGGTTTCTCGTCTTTCTTTCTTTCACCACGCTGAGTCAAGCCTTTAAAAGGTCAACTCCTTCACTTGTTAAAACACAGAGGAATTTTTATAGTGTGTGTTTGTACAAACTGCTAAGTAGCTTTGCTACAAGGCCTCTGTTAAAAGAGAAACATAAATTATTTTACTCCTTTTATTATTCACTGCAATTTCTTTTATATTTATATTCACATTCACCTGACTCCTTGATTTTGATTCATGTTTCGGTCAGCTAGAGAATATACTCAATTCATTTTCTTCAGACAGGGTACTGCTGTGGTGGTGTAATTTCAGAAATTTTGAATGTCGGCGAAATTTCATTTATTTTTTTTACATAATGATAATTTGGGGGTGTATACAATTCATTGGGTAATAATAGTATTTTTGCTTAAATTTTTTATGCCATTTAGACCTCTGTAAGAGAAGTCTGATACCAAAGTAATTATGGTTTAGTTTTAACAATTTTTTTTTTTGCCCAAATCTCTGTAGGTTGTTTTCATTATCCTTGAACATTTAAAAGAGAAAAAATTTTTTTTATGGAAGTATAGTTGATTTACAATGATTTCGGGTATACAGCAAAGTGGCTCAGTTATACATACTCAGTTATATATATATATATAAAAATAAAATACACACATACATATATTCTTTTTCAGATTCTTTTCCATTATACGTTATTATAAAATATTCTATATAGTTCCCTGTGCTATACAATAGGTCTTTTCGTTTATCTATTTTATATATAGTAGTGTGAATATATTAATCTTTGAACTTTATTAACGTCTCCTGGTTAATGCCCAGCTCTAGGGAAATTTCTGGAGGCTTGATACTCTGTCTTCTCTCTTTGTTCCTTGTAGAATATCTCTCTACTTAACATGTACTGGTTCTCTTACACCTGCCCCCCACATTTCTTATCTTTTCATTAGCCTTTTCATCACTTTTTATGTGTTTTTACTTGAGTTCTGAAATAATACCTTTTCATTCACTGCTTCTGTTTTTTGGTTTTTGGGTTTTTTTCCCCATATCCAGTCTGCTCCACGCTGCCTTCACTGCATTTTCTATTTTGATAATCATGTTTTTCATTGGAAAGCTATTCTTGTAGCCACACATTATTCCTTTTGTTCTTAAATTCAGTATCATCCCAAATCACAGTGAAAGTGAAAAATAAGATTTATATTTTTGTTCTGTTAACTGTTAGCTGGAAAGGTCTGTGTGTGTTTATAGTTCAACATGGTGAGACCTGATATTTTTCTGCTGAAAAGCATAGTACTGACTGTATGAACCTGACTATCCTTATACCCTCCCAACCTCCTTAATACCCCTGATACAAAGTTCTAGAAGTCACTGTGTACCATGGCAACATGGGTATCTCAGTACTAAAGAGGCTGTTTCTTTTAGTGGTGGTGAAAAAAAAGCCAGCTTGAACTATTGCCTCATGAGAAGGTTTTTTTATTATCTTCCATCAGATGAAAGACTATATGCCTACACTTTGCCAATATTCATCTAGATACATTTTTGAAACATAAAACTCTTCAATTTCTTGAGCACCCTTTTCTTCTTTTGAACTAGAATCCAAGCAGCGGAGGCCCATCACCTTACAGCCTCTTAAATGGCACACGTAATTATTCTTTGACTTTACTTTTCCTAGGGCTGCATTCTCCAGTAATTTAATTTTCCTTTTGTTATATGTGGTTGGCATCAGCCTGCATGATGAGTTGGTGTCTAACACAACAATTTTGAAATAGTGTTTTTCTTTTATGTCTCATGATTACTGTAGGGTGTAACTCGATCTTGGTATACACCAGAATGTCAAGTGGCCACAGCTCAATTCTTCCTGTGGAGAGTCAGAAAGCCAGCATGCATTACTAATCTATTATATTGCATATTAAACAAATCCAAAATTTGTCCAGTTTCTTCCATAAAAGCCAAAGTACTTTTGTAATCACAATATAATATTTGTCCACTCCCTTCTCTGTAATTTAGTATATCTTGGATGGCCAAGTACTTCTACATGGATGGTAAGAATCACTCCTTTCCCCTGTGAAAGGAGGCAAAGAATGTGGTATCAGTGAATTAGAATGAGTCTGGTTGGAGATCACATCTTGGGTTTGATCCTGGCACCATTATTTACTACTAAATTATGCTCTGAGCCTTATATTTTCTCATCTGTTTTTTAAAAAAAGAAAAAAGCTAATAACATGTCATCCAGCTGAATTTGTCAGTCTGTAACTTCTGCCTTAGACTTTTTTTTTCCTGACTAACCCAATTCAGGACAGAAAAACAGTTGCTCCTTGGCTGTGAAGGCAGTAGCTATTCGGGTTCATTTATGCCCAGGCCAGGATCTGGTATTTTGCATTCTAGGATTAACCAAATCCTTGGGCCCTGCTCATTCTGGAAGGGAAGGCTTTCACAGGCTTGTTATAAGGAATCCAATAGGTAATACCTGTAAAGTATTGGTTTTTACTTATTTCATGTAAGGTGTTTTTGGCTGCAGAAAATTTCACTGTCAGAGGCTTAAATTATAAGGATTTTTTTGTTTACCTCAGAATTCAGGTGATACGTGTCTGTAGGTTTGACTCAACAGTTTCACCAGGGCCCCTGGTTGGTTCTTCTCCATGCATCCACTCTGCCATTCTTGGAATGTTGGCCCGTAGTTGCAAGAGGGCATGCTGACTTGTTGCCTCATGGCTTCAAGATGGCTGCCTCCACTCCAAGCATTAAGTTCTCACCCAACTACGTTCAGAGACAGAAAATGAAGGAAGTGGAGTGCAACAGAGACTCTCCTCTTCTTTCTTTGTGAGAAAAGAAGTTTCCAGAGGATTCCCTCTCCCCATAGACTTCCCTTTAGGTCTCCAAGGCCAGAACCAGTAATACTCCTAGCTTGTAGGAAGGCTAGGAAAACGAGTACATGAGTATACTTTCTTAGCTTCTATAGTGAGAAGCAGGTCAGGGAGAATGGGTGAGAATGCCTGCTAGGTCTTCCACAAAGGGGTCTATTATGCCCTCAGGAGTGTTCTCTCCTTCATCTCTCCATCTCATCTGAATGAATTAACCCTTCTTTGTTACATAGCAGACCACATCTTAATGTGTACAAGTTAAATGAGCAGTTTACTTGTTAAACATTAACTGATTATAGTAAACACAACTGTAATCAGACTTTCCTACAAAACTCTATATATCCTTTCATTTACATAACAATTTCACGTCCATTATCTCAAATCATCTTCATAATAATGCTGTGAGATCAAAATTTTAATTTCTCTTTATATATGGGAAACATGGAGATTAAAATTATGATCATACAGCTCACCAGTGGTAGACAGAGAGCCTTAATTCCTTGACCAAAGCTACTTTACAGTGCTTTTCATGCTGTTTGTAAACCATATCCTGAGGTAGGAAAATTAGACAGAAAGGATATCTCCTGTTTTCTTATAGTAGGGTAAACTTCTGGTACCTTTTCTAATGGGAAGAAAATAATGAAGCTCTACATCCAGTTAAAACCTCCACTGTTCCTTTTTGGGAAACAGTAGTACCTCATAAAATATAAAATGGGAATTTCCCTTGATCCAACAATCCCAGGCTATAAATTTTAAATAGGGATATAGAAACAGAAAGGCAAAAGGGCTTATCTCCAATTTGTATTTAGCATTGTTAATACTAACGAACTGTGGAAATAATCTAAGTGGTCATGAGTAGGGAACTACTGAAGCAAATTATGGTATATGTGTACAAGAGAACTACGCATCTGTTAAATTATTGTAAAGCAATGTCATTTATGAAAATTGATGCAATCACTGATTAAAAATTCCCAAATAGCAGACCGAACCCAATAGCACATTAAAAAAAAAGAATACATTATGATCAAATGAGGTTTATTCCAGGAATGTAAGGATGATTCAATTTTAGGGAATCTGTAAACATCTGTGAAAGGCAGATGATAAAATTCAATAAACATTCTTGATACAAAGCATTCAAAAGAACTGATTGATGCTTCCTTAATATGATGAAATCTGTAGCGTTCTTAATCTGCTTAATATTGAAACCATAGCCCCTTTCCCACTAAACTCAGGAAGAAGGCAAAGATGGCCATTTTCTCACTTTATTTAATATTGTGTTGGATTTACTGGCCAATATAATCATAGAGATAAAATATTTAAAGACACGAGAATTAGAAAAGAAGAGATAAAAACTATCTCTACCAGTGATATGGGTGCAGTATACCTGGAAAACATAAAAGTCCTAAAAAATAAAACTAATTGAAACTGATTCAAACTAAGAGAGTTCAGTAGGTATCTGTATATAAAATTAGCCTGAAAAGTCAATAGCTTTAATATATACAAACAATAGTCTGCTAGAAAATAACAATGGAAGATCTCATTTAAAACAGCAACATCAAAAACAACAAAAGACAAACCACTTAGGAATAAACTCAAAGGAAATCTGCAAAATCTGTACAGGAAAACTTTCAAACACTCCTAAAAGATACAAAAACACAAAATGAGATTTGAAAAAATGTAAAGACTTTTTTTTTTTTGCAAGGGAATAGGATGACAACATCATACAGATATCCATTCTTCCCCCTCCGAATGCCAAAAGGGTGGTTTTTGTTGGAGCTAAATAAGTTAATTCTAAATTTCATATGGAAAAATTAAAAAACCCAAATATCTAGGAAAATCCTGGAAAAGGAGGACACAATAGGAGGTCTGGCAAATTCTACGAGATTATGAAACAACACACTATTAGGTCTCTGTAATTAAAGCAGTGTGACACAGGTGCATGAATAGATAGACAACCTGATGGAATAAAGTAGAGTCCTGTGGCAGACTGACATAGATCTGCAGTTGGTATATGATAAGGGTGGCATCTCAGATAACTGGGAAAAAGACTTTTAAATGGATGATGTTAGAACAATTGGGAAAAGATAAAATTGTACCCATACTTTACACCATACACAAGGATAAATTCCAAATGAGATAAAGATCTAAATGTTAACAAAATAAAACCATACAGAGATAATAGAAATCATGGGTGAATTTTTTTATAACCTGAAAGTAGGGAAAGGTTTTCTAAATATGACACAATGCAAGAGCAATAAAAGGAATTTGACTTCAAAAATGTACAATCTTGGGCTTCCCTGGTGGCACAGTGGTTGAGAGTCCACCTGCCGATGCAGGGGACACGGGTTCGTGCCCCGGTCCGGGAAGATCCTACATGCCGTGGAGTGGCTGGGACCGTGAGCCATGGCCGCTGAGCCTGCGTGTCCAGAGCCTGTGCTGTGCAACGGGAGAGGCCACAACAGTGAGAGGCCCGCGTACAGCAAAAAAAAAAAAAAAAAAAAAAAAAGTACAATCTTTTGCATTGTAGAAAAAAATGTAACTAATGTCAACAGACAAATGGCAGAGAAAAAATACTGCAACTTATATCAGACACAAAAGGTTAAATCACTAGCTATTGAAAATTTAGAAAGTATATGGTAATTAAACATATGGAAAGATGTTCAACCGACTATAATGAGTGAAGGCAAATTAAAACTACACTACTGAAGGAGCTGAAAGGAGCGGGAATGAAAAAGAAAGGAGCTGGAATGAAAAAGACACTGAAGGAGACCTTCAAGATGGCCGAGGAGTAAGACGTGGAGATCACCTTCCTCCCCACAAATACATCAGAAACACATCTACATGTGGAACAACTCCTGCAGAACACCTACTGAACGCTGGCAGAAGACCTCACACTTCCCAAAAGCATCAGGAGTAGCAGATTAAATCTCCACAGTCAACTTGATGTACCCTGCATCAGTGGAATGCCTGAATAGACAGCAAATCATCCCCAAATTGAGGCAGTGGACTTTGGGAACAACTGTAGACTTGGGCCGTGTGGCTCACAGGGTTTTGGCGCTCCGGCTGGGTGTCAGGCCTGTGCCTCTGAGGTGCAAGAGCCGAGTTCAGGACATTGGCCCACCTGAGACCTTGTGGCTCCACATAATATCAAATGGCGAAAGCTCTCCCAGAGATCTCCATCTCAATGCTAAGACCCAGCTCCATTCAATGACCAGCAAGATACACTGCTAGACACCCTACGTCAAACAACTAGCAGACAAGAATGTGATGCCACCCATTAGCAGAGAGGCTGCCTAAAATCATAATAAGGTCACAGACACCCTAAAACACACCACCAGATGTGGTTCTGCCCACCAGAAAGACAAGATCCAGCCTCGTCCACCAGAACACAGGCACTAGTCTCCTCCACCAGGAAGCCTACACAACCCACTGCATCAACAGTAGCCACTGGGGGAAGACAATAAAAACGACAGGAACTACGAACCTGCAGCCTGCGAAAAGGAGAACTCAAACACAGTAAGTTAAGCAAAATGAGAAAACAGAGAAATATGCAGCAGGTGAAGGAGCAAGGTAAAAACCCACCAGACCAAACAAATGAAGAGGAAATAGGCAGCCTACCTGAAAAAGAATTCAGAGTAATGATAGTAAAAATGACACAAAATCTTGGAAATAGATGCAGAAAATACAAGAAACATTTAAGAAGGGCCTAGAAGAACTAAAGAGCAAACAAACAATGATGAACAACACAATAAATGAAATTAAAAATTCTTTAGAAGGAATCAATAGCAGAATAACTGAGGCAGAAGAACGGATAAGTGACCTGGAAGATAAAATAGTGGAAATAACTACTGCAGAGCAGAATAAAAAAAAAAAGAATGAAAAGAATTGAGGACAGTCTTAGAGACCTCTGGGACGACATTAAATGCACCAACATTGGAATTATAGGGATCCCAGAAGAAGAAGAGAAAAAGAAAGGGACTGAGAACATATTTGAAGAGATTATACTTGAAATCTTCCCTAATATGGGAAAGGAAATAGTCAATCAATCCAAGAAACACAGAGAGTCCCATACAGGATAAATCCAAGGAGAAACATGCCAAGACACATATTAATCAAACTATCAAAAATTAAATACAAAGAAAAAATATTAAAAGCAGCAAGGGAAAAACAACAAATAACATACAAGGGAATCCCCATAAGGTTAACAGCTGATCTTTCAGCAGAAGCCCTGCAAGCCAGAAGGGAGTGACAAGACATATTTAAAGTGATGAAAGGGAAAAACCTACAACCAAGATTACTCTACCCATCAAGGATCTCATACAGATTCGATGGAGAAGTTAAAACCTTTACAGAAAAGCAAAAGTTAAGAGAATTCAGCACACCAAACCAGTTTTACAACAAATGCTAAAGGAACTTCTCTAGGCAGGAAACACAAGAGAAGAAGACCTACAATAACAAACCCAAAACAATTAAGAAAATGGTAATAGGAACATACATATCGATAATTACATTAAACGTAAATGGATTAAATGCTCCAACCAAAAGACATAGACTGGCTGAATGGATACAAAAACAAGACCTGTATATATGCTGTCTACAAGAGACCCACTTCAGACCTAGAGACACATACAGACTGAAAGTGAGGGGATGGAAAAAGATAATGCATGCAAATGGAAATCAAAAGAAAGCTGGAGTAGCAATTCTTGTATCAGACAAAATAGACTTTAAAGTAAAAACTATTACAAGAGACAAAGAAGGACACTACATAATGATCAAGGGATCAATCCAAGAAGAAGATATAACAGTTGTAAATGTTTATGCACCCAACATAGGAGCACCTCAATACATAAGGCAAAGCTAACAGCCATAAAAGGGGAAATCGACAGTAACACAATCATAGTAGGGGACTTTAACACCCCACTTTCACCAATGGATAGATCAGCCAAAATGAAAATAAATAAGGAAACACAAGCCTTAAATGATACATTAAACAAGATGGACTTAATTGATATTTATAGGACATTCCATCCAAAAACAACAGAATACACTTTCTTCTCAAGTGCTCATGGAACATTCTGCAGGATAGATCATATCTTGGGTCACAAATCAAGCCTTGGTAAATTTAAGAAAATTGAAATCGTATCAAGTATCTTTTCCGACCACAACACTATGAGACTAGATATCAATTACAGGAAAAAATCTGTAAAAAATACAAACACATGGAGGCTAAACAATACACTATTTAATAACCAAGAGATCACTGAAGAAATCAAAGAGGAAATCAAAAAATACCTAGAAACAAATGACAATGAAAACACGACAACCCAAACCTATGGGATGCAGCAAAAGCAGTTCTAAGAGGGAAGTTTAGAGCAATACAATCCTACCTCAAGAAACAAGAAATATCTCAAATAAACAACCTAACCTTACACCTAAAGCAATTAGAGAAAGAAGAATAAAAAAAACCCCAAATTTAGCAGAAGGAAAGAAATCATAAAGATCAGATCAGAAATAAATGAAAAAGAAATGAAGTAAACAATAGCAAAGATCAATAAAACTAACAGCAGGTTCTTTGAGAAGATAAACAAAATTGATAAACCATTAGCCAGACTCATCAAGAATAAAAGGGAGAAGACTCAAATCAATAGAATTGGAAATTAAAAACAAGAAGTAACAACTGACACTGCAGAAATACAAAGGATCAGGAGAGATTACTACAAGCAACTCTATGCCAATAAAATGGACAACCTGGAAGAAATGCACAATTTCTTAGAAAAGCACAACCTTCTGAGACTGAACAAGGAAGAAATAGAAAATATAAGCAGACCAATTACAAGCACTGAAATTGAGGCTGTGATTAAAAATCTTCCAACAAACAAAAGCCCAGGACCAGATGGCTTAACAGGCGAATTCTATTAAACATTTAGAGAAGAGATAACACCTATCCTTCTCAAACTCTTCCAAAATATAGCAGAGGGGGCAATCACCCTGATAAAACCAGACAACAACGTCACAAAGAAAGAAAACTACAGGCCAATATCACTGATGAACATAGATGCAAAAATCCTCAACAAAATACTAGCAAACAGAATCCAACAACACATTAAAAGGATCATACAACCATGATCAAGTGGGGTGTATCCCAGGAGTGCAAAGATTCTTCAATATGCACAAATCAATCAATGTGATAAACCATATTAACAAATTAAAGGAGAAAAACCATATGATAATCTCAAAAGATGCAGAAAAAGCTTTTGACAAAATTCAACACCCATTTATGATAAAAACCCTCCAGGAAGTAGGCATAGAGGGAACATACCTCAACATAATAAAGGCCATATATGACAAACCCACAGGCAACATCATTCTCAACAGTGAGAAACTGAAACCATTTCCTCTAAGATCAGGAACAAGACAGGTTGTCCACTCTCGCCACTATTATTCAACATAGTTTTGGAAGTTTTAGCCACAGCGATCAGAGAAGAAAAAGAAATAAAAGGAATCCAAATTGGAAAAGAAGAAGTAAAGCTGTCACTGTTTGCAGATGACATGATACTATACATAGAGAATCCTAAAGATGGTACCAGAGAACTACTAGAGCTAATCAACGAATTTGGTAAAGTAGCAGGATACAAAATTAATGCACAGAAATCTCTTGCATTCCTATACACTAGTGATGAAAAATCTGAAAGAGAAATTAAGGAAACACTTCTATTTACCACTGCAACAAAAAAGAATAAAATACCTAGGAATAAACCTACTAAGGAGACAAAAGACCTGTATGCAGAAAACTATAAACCACTGATGAAAGAAATTAAAGACGACACAAACAAATGGAGAGATATACCACGTTCTTGGATTGGAAGAATCAACATTGTGAAAATGACTCTACTACCCAAAGCAATCTACAGATTCAATGCAATCCCTGTCAAACTACCAGTGGCATTTTTCACAGAACTAGAACAAGAAATTTCACAATTTGTAAGGAAACACAAAAGACCCCGAATAGCCAAAGCAATCTTGAGAAAGAAAAACGGAGCTGGAGGAATCAGGCTCCTGGACTTCAGACTTTACTACAAAGCTACAGTAATCAGGACAGTATGTTGCTGGCACAAAAACAGAAATATACATCAATGGAACAGGATAGAAAGCCCAGAGATAAACCCACACACATATGGTCACCTTATTTTTGATAAAGGAGTCAAGTATATACAATGGAGAAAAGAGAGCATCTTCAAAAGTGGTGCTGGGAAAACTGGACAGCTACATGTAAAAGAAAGAAATTAGAACACTCCCTAACACCATACACAAAAATAAACTCAAAATGGATTAAAGACCTAAATGTAAGGCCAGACACTAGAAAACTCTTGGAGGAAAACATAGGCAGAACACTCTTTGACATAAATCACAGCAAGATCTTTTTTGACCCACCTCATAGAGAAATGGAAATAAAAAGAAAAATAAACACATGGGACCTAATGAAACTTAAAAGCTTTTTCACAGCAAAGGAAACCATAAACAAGATGAAAATATAACCCTCAGAATGGGAGAAAATATTTGCAAATGAAGCAACTGACAAAGGATTAATCTCCAAAATGTACAAGCAGCTCATGCAGCTCAATATCAAATAAACAAACAACCCAATCCACAAATGGGCGGAAGACCTAAATAGACATCTCTCCAAAGTAGACATACAGATTGCCAACAAAGACATGAAAGGATGCTCAACATCACTAATCACTAGAGAAATGCAAATCAAAACTACAGTGAGGTATCACCTCACACCAGTCAGAATGGCTGTCCTCAAAAATTCTACAAACAATAAATGCTGGAGAGGGTGTGGAGAAAAGGGAACCCTCTTGCACTGTTGGTGGGAATGTAAATTGATACAGCCACTATGGAGAACAGTATGGAGGTTCCTTAAGAAAATAAAAATAGAACTACCATCCCACCCAGCAATCCCACTACTGGTCGTATACCCTGAGAAAACCATATTCAGAAAGAGTCATGTACCACAATATTCATTGCAGCTCTATTTACAATAGCCAGGACATGGAAGCAACCTAAGTGTCCATTGACAGATGAATGGATAAAGAAGATGTGGCACATATATACAATTGAATATTACTCAGCCATAAAAAGGAATGAAATTGAGTTATTCATAATGAGGTGGATGGACCTAGAGTCTGTCATACAGAGTGAAGTAAGTCAGAATGCGAAAAACAAATACCATATGCTGACACATATATATGGAATTTAAAAAAAAAAATGGTTCTGATGAACCTAGGGGCAGAACAGGAATAAAGATGCAGACGTAGAGAATGGACTTGAGGACATGGGGAGTGGGAAGGGTAAGCTGGGACGACGTGAGAGAGTGGCATGTACTTATATACACTATCAAATATAAAATAGATAGCTAGTGGGAAGCAGCCGCATAGCACAGGGAGATCAGCTCGGTGCTTTGTGACCACTTAGAGGGTTGGGATAGGGAGGGTGGGAGGGAGACGCAAGAGGGAGGATTTATGGGGATATATGTATACGTATAGCTGATACACTTTGTTATTAAGCAGAAACTAACACACCATTGTAAAGCAATTATACTCCAAGAAAGATGTAAAAAAAAAAAACAGGCAAAAACCCTGCACTATCCCTTGTGGAAGGGAAGTGGCTGGGAGGGGCTGGGGAAGGCTTCTGGTGTGCCATAACTGGATCTGGGTGGGGGCTTCCTAATTCTTCACTTTGTAAAATTTCTCAAGCTGTACACTTTAGATTTATGCAGTCCATTGTATGTTCATTACGCTTACCAAAAAAGGAAAAAGTTCTTTAAAAAAAATCCTGACAGATAACATTTCTTACTTATCAGATGGGCACAAATCCAAGTTTGACAACATGATCTGTTGGCAAGACTATAAAGGAAACAGGTGCTCTCATATATTACTGATAGAAGTGCAAAACTGCACAACTCTTTGAAATGAAATCTGATAATATTAACAAAATACCCTTTGCCCTAGTAGTTTCATATCAGTAATTTATCCTAAATATATAACTCCAAAATAGCACAAGGTTATTCAGTGTTTTGTTTTGGGCAATATAATAAGAATGGAAACAAGCCAATGTTCATTAGCAGGAGACTGACTAAATAACCAATGGTACTTACACACAATAAACTATTATATGGCCATAGAAAAGAATAATGACGACCTCTGTGTATTAATAGAGACAGGAAAAAGCAAGGTGTAGAAAAGTGTATACAGAATTCTACCCTTTCTGGAAAGAAGAGAGAGAAATAAGAGTGCACACATGTGTTTGCTTAGTTTGGTCAAAAGAAATGAAGGAAAATAACATGGAAGCCAATGAAAGGTGCTATCCATTGGGAGAATGAGGGATGGGGCAGGGATTGGGATGGGAGTGAGACTTCTCTTTTTAAATTTTTTAAAAATTTTTTGGCTGCGCCACATGGCATGTGGGATCTTAGCTCCACAAGCAGGGATCGAACCCGTGCCCCCTGCAGTGGAAGTGCAGAGCCCTAACCACTGGACAGCCAGGGAATTCCTAAACAAGTTTTTTAATTTTTTTTTCTAATTTTGAGTGAGACTTCCCTGAATGTGTTTTTTTATATTGTTCTGAGTTCTGAAAGATGAAAAACTTTACATATTTAAATAATATAATTAAATCAAAGGGGAAGAGTGTGAAGTCCCCGAATTGAGAACAAACAAATGAACCTAATGATATATCAATCTGGAAACATAGCCACCCAGGGAACAGGGTTAATCCGAGTGAAGTTTTAATGCAGTATTGAGTTGTATTCTAAGGACAAAAAGAACTGCAATAAAATCTTAAACTTCACCGGGCAGTTGTATTTTTTGATAACACTTTTTTTTTTGATAACACTTTTAAAAGTATTATTTCAAAGCTATTGTAGGATAAAGCAAATAAGTAAATTTGCTAATGTTTTTGGGAAGCATGACTTTTATTTGAAGAGAAAATATAAGTAAACATAAAAACAAAAATGATAGGGGAGAACCTATAATGTCAAATTTAGATTGGAAATATCAGTATGAATTCATGATTTTGGTTTTTTTTTTCAACGTAAGAAGTTCTGACCACTGAAAGGTCCTTAAAACAATGACATCCCAATGACAATGAGCACATCTAGGGCCCAGATGTTGGTTTCTAAGTTGTTTCCCAGTAAGTTCCAGGTTTCCTTAGAGGAATGACTGATTTTAGATATGATGCAAGGAAAGTCTAAGATGAGCCTGGGACACTTGTGTCACAGAAACCCAGGAATCACTCAAAGACTAATGGAATCATGTTATAAGTCACAAATAGCAGGTGGAAGGAGTTCCCACTGACTGAACTTGGGATAATTTGAACATCAAATGGAATAATGACTTTAATTATTTGCCGTATGTTGAATAAATAAAAACCCGAGTGCAGAGTGATACTAGATAGACAGATGGATAGGTACCATTTGCTGTACCATTGGTAGCATCATATCAACCTCCAGTGAAATAATTGATTCAAGAAATTGTTTTACCTAAAATGATTAGGTGACAGTTATGGGGTAACAGGGTATTCTCAGCATCACAAAGTATTACCCACCGATTACTTGGTAATTGCAAAAGGAAATGCCTTTTTGATGGAGACATCTAGAGTAACCACGTGTCTTGGTGATGAAAGTTGGTAGCATTAATAGCGGAATGGGACATCACTTGTCTTCTGATGTGATGGGACATGAAGTACAGACTCTGGTTTGTAAGAGATATTTAGGAAATAGATAAAGCAAATATGGCAAAATGTAACAATTGTTGAATCTAAATGGTAGACACGAAGGTAATCATTGTATTAGAGCTTCAACTCTTCTGCATTTTTAAAATTTTCATAATAAATTAGGGAAAAATGATTCCATTGATATGTACTTTATGGAAATATTTGGGAGACTACCAAGGACAAATTGTTGAATTTAAAATGCAGGTTAGAAAATATATAAATCATTATTTATTTTTGTAAAATGTGTATAGTACACTAAAAATTAATACATTTGCACACCTATGTTCATAGCAGCACTATTTAAAATAGCCAAAAGGTGGAAACAGCCCAAGTGTCCATCCTTGAATGAATGAATAAGCAAAATGTGATATATACACTCAATGGAATATTAGTTAGCCTTACAAAGGAAATTCTGATACATGCTACACTATGGATGAACCTTGAGGACATTATGCTAAGTGAAATAGCCCAGTCACAAAAAGAGAAATACTGTATGATGCCACTTATGCGAAGTACCTAGAGTAGTCAAGTTCATAAAGACAGAAAGTAGAATGGTGGTGGCCAGGAGCTGGGGTAGGGAGAAATGTGGAGCTGTTTAATGGGTACAGAGTTTCAGTTTTGCAAGGTGAAAAGAGTTGTGGAGGTTGGTTGCACAACAATGTGAACATACTCAACACTCCTGAACTGTACACTTAAAAATGGTTAAGATGGTAGATTTTATGTGATGTGTATTTTACCACAATTAAAATTAAAAAATCAGTAGACACGTATGCAGAGAGTTGTTATTTCTCTAAGTTAGCTTCAATTTTTAGGAAAATGGATTTTTCAGGAAACAATAGAAATTGTCCACACAGCCTGAGAATTTTGTCAGAAGACACAAAAATCCTTTGTCCCATGAGGTGAGAGGCCAAGTGGCCCGCCGGGCACCTCCTCTGCATTTGGGTTGCCATGAAAAGCTTGGCCTGCTGACCTCTTGACTGGGCGGGGAGAACCTGAGACCCAGCGGCAGGGCCCTTCCAGGAACAATGCTTTGCTTGGTGTCTGGCCAGTGAGGAGGCGAAGTTTGCAGGCTGTTGTTGACCCAGTGCTGGCCCGCCTGCCTCGTCCTTCACACCCATTCCAGCCCCTCACCTTGCCTGACTGCACCCTGGGGTGACTCCTGCCCTCACAGCTTCCTCCACTTCAGAGCCAGGCTTTGATCTCACCTCCCAGGATCCAGTTTCTGTTGAAGTCCATCACTGCTTCAGATCTACGGGTTATTACCCGCACAGCATCCCAAGCAGATGATTCATTTCAACCCTGGCTGATCTCTACGTTTTGACCTTCTGGCTCTGTCGGGCTCCAGGCCCTTTATCCTAGTTGTGATGGAGAACCTACATCTTGACTATGAAGACGTTCATATAAACATACGAGCCATGAAAATCTTCTTTTCCAAAACTTTCAGTGTAGCAGTACTAGCATTTATAGCCACATGGGATTTTGAAAAAAATGACTTATACAGTTCTATTTTGTTTCCCATTAAATTAATATTTTCTGTTTTACTTAAGGCACTGGAAACATAACCTCAGTATCATACTGTGCCCTCTTTATTTTCAAATTAAATATTTTGAAAACTTAGAAAAGTACAGAGAACATCATAACAAACACCTGTGTTCAGACTCCCCAGGATTAACCAATGTTAACATTTTGTAGTGATTGTTTCAAGTCTAGAATTTTCATTTTACTTCTGTATATGGACAGAGCTGGCCTCGGGAAAACAGTGAAGTTAGCAGAGTTCCTTTCCTGCTGCCCCCTTCCCTGGCAGTTGACTGACCAGGCATCCACGGCCCTTGGTTCTTCAGTGGCCCGTGTGGTGCCTCTCCCAGAACAGCTGTGCTGGCGGCTGTTCCAGGGCTCTAGATGGAACAGTGGAGTCCTCAACTGTATTAGAAACGAGTCCTGGTTATGAGTCACACAAAAAGTTCCAAGCAGAAAAAGGAAAGTTATTAGAACAAAGGAAACTTATTATCATAACTCTGCAGGTGGATCTGTAGGCACCAGGCCTCAGAGAGGAAATGCATCCAGGAAATGAACAGCTGTTGGAATCCCAGCTTGCAGCTGCTTCTCTGTGCTTCACTCTTTATTCTTATCCAGTTCACCTGTTGGAACTTAGCCTCCCATGGCTCCTGTGTTTACATACAACATGACCAGCCACACGAAGAGACTGCCTAGCAGACCTTCAGTGGCAGTTCCACATGTCCGAGCAG
This sequence comes from Aethalodelphis obliquidens, assembly GCF_003676395.1. Classification (NCBI taxonomy): domain Eukaryota; kingdom Metazoa; phylum Chordata; class Mammalia; order Artiodactyla; family Delphinidae; genus Aethalodelphis; species Aethalodelphis obliquidens. The sequence continues at coordinate 10,599,809 of NW_020837971.1, forward strand.
GAGCATCTGATTGTCCCACCCTGGGTCAGATGTCCCCCTCTGAGGAGGGTGGCCAGGTCATGTACACAAACATGGCCGCCAGGCTCCCACTTCTGTGCTTCTGTGGATTCGCGGGCTGAGTTTCAAGAAGGAAACCCCCCTCTCCTGCACATGGGTGCAAAGCTTTCAGGGGACAATCACTGCACGCAACTGGAGTATCAACCAAAGCTAGGCCTGACTCTCTAGCCTAAACACCTTGAACTTGGGAAAGCACAAGGAGATGGGGAGGATGAAGATAGCCAGGCCTGACAGCACACGGTACAGGGGCTTCGTGGGCGGCCTCTCTCCCTGAGAGGATCGTGGGTCAGGATCTGTGTATGGACCAAGAATCCCATATTATGGCTGGAGTATGCTCTATAGTTGATGCTAATGTTTCTATATTCCTTCCATGAATGTTTAGACTCTGATGCGCCAGGGACTTAACTGTGAGTGAGGAAGCAGTGACAGTCCAACTCCAAACTTCTCCAAAGGGCTTGCACTTTGATGTGAGCCCTGCATGTATAGTCTAGGAGGTTGGCTCCATGTTTGAGCTGTAGCGCATAACGTGAACACTTCCTTTTCTTTCTCCATTCACTCCCACTTCTCAAGGTCTGTGCTTGGGTTTTACCCTTGTAAGTCATTTCAAACATTTTCTAGAGTAAGCAGGGTCGATATTTCTAAATACGTAAAATGAGGTTATGTTTATATTTTTATGCTAGCTCATAGAAAATGAAATATAATCCTAATAATGGTACTATTTTGACCATATGGACAGTTATCATTTATAATATTTTTTCTGAAGAAATCTCAAACCCTGACTTGGGATGGAGAACAGGCATCCTCGTTGGGGGCTGTGGAGTGGGGTGAGCCTTACATAGCACAGATAGTCTGCTGGCTATTATTTGCTCATGAAAAGCTACTTCTCTGGGCTCTTCTGCCCTCAGGTGTTGCAAATTTCACTTTTGAATCAGGGCTGCAACCTTACTCCACTTGATCAATAGCAGTGCCCTGAGTTTTAGATTGACAGTTGAATGCATGGAAACTCACCGAGCTTCACCCAACACCAAGATGGCTTAGCTTTAGGAAAGACACGGGGCTGGTGACCACACAGCGTGCAAGGTGACGGCGGGCAGTCTGTGGGCTCGGGCACAGGCTGGGAATACTTCCGGCTTGCTCTGCACGTAGGGTGTGCACTGGGTATGAGGGACGAGGCTGAGAACACGCAGACAAATTCAGTTCAGCGAAGCCATTCGCTTGGGGTCCCCTCAGCTTTTGTCCTTCCCTGTCTCAGCCCATTCCCAGCACAGCTGCACCTCACCAAAGCCCATTCCTATGATGACAGTTGAGACAGTGGGGCACAGGCGTCTGGTGCGTCCTCAGCAGGCTCTTGGCATCCTGCATTCAGCATACCCCTGTGGTCCCTTGACTCAGGGCTACAAGGACTCAACAACTAAGGCAAGAGTCAAATCCTCCTGTGTCTCTGAGGCTAAAGGGTCACAAACCAGCTGCTAACCCAGGGCCTCACCTTCCTCATGTTTGTATCTCAAGCACAGGGTCTGTCATACAATAAGTACTTGATAAGGTAATAGGTAATTGATAGGTATGATAGGTAACAGTCTCATGAATATTCGGTTTTGATCCCTGAACTTTAATTATTTTATATTCAAGTTGTTCATGCACCTAGTGTTTATAAGTAAGTAAATGATTGCCTAGCAGCAAAACTGTTTTTTTCTATTTTAAGAATAACTTGTATCAAAGGTCTTTGGCTTTTATGCTGATAAAAGACATGGTGATTGTAACATAAAGTCCTGAACTGTTCTCTTTCAATCTGTCTTCCAGATTATTTGAATATATTTTGCTCTATAAGGATGGAGTGATGTTTCAGATTGAACAAGCCACCAAGCAGTGCTCCAAGATCACCCTGACAGACCCCTGGGACCCTCTAGACATCCCTCAGAACTCCACCTTTGAGGACCAGTACTCCATTGGGGGACCTCAGGAGCAGATCACCGTCCAGGAGTGGTCGGACAGAAAGTCAGCCAGATCGTGTAAGGGTTCAACAAAGTATTCAAGTATTGCATCTCAGGAAGCAGGATGGGAGATAATGTTTAAGTCCATTAAGGAAATTTAGAAGCTTAATCAAATTGTTTAACTCCATTTGCAGTCCCCAAATGTACTCTGCTAGTTGTGTAGTGCCGGGATCTAAGCAAGGCATTTGAACAAACACCTCAGCCTTCTAAGGCCCCCTGTAACTTTCTGCCACTTTGACTATTATGGGCTTAGCCTTGGCTCTGATGTTTCATGATGCCCTGGAGGTCTGTGACATGGAAGGTGTTTGTCTAAGTCACACATTAGATTTGGGTGCCTCCTTTTCCTTTCCCCCAAACACTAACTAAAGTTGCAGCGACCAGACCTACTGCCATTGTTATATCTGCTTTTATACATACATGTGAAGCTCTTCTCTGCAATGCTGCCAACACACCTCCCCCAAGGCTGTTTCAAAAACACAGGCCTTTGTGCTGTGGAAAACAGTATGATGGTTCCCTCCAAAGTGAAGCACAGAATTACCGGATGACCCAGCAATATAGGGCATATACCCTAAAGAACTGAAAGCAAGGACTCAAACAGATATTTGGACATCCATGTTCATAGCAGCATTATTCATCAAGGCCAGAGGTGCAAACAACCCAAGTGTCCATCAGCAGACAAATGGGTACACAAAGCTGGTGTATACATACAGTGGAAAATCACTGAAGCTTAAAAAGGAAGGAAATTATGACACATGGTACAACATGGATGAACCTTGAGGACATTATGCTAAGTGAAAGAAGCCAGTCACTAAGGGATAAATACTGTATAATTTCACTTATATGAGGTACCTAGAATAGTCAAAATCATAGAGACAGAAAGTAGAATGGTGGTTTCCAGGGACTGGGGGGAGGGAGGAATGGGGAGTTAGTGTTTAATGGACAGTTTCAACTGGGGGATATGGGAAATTTCTGGAGATGGATGGTGGTGACGCTTTCATAACAATGTGAATGTACTTAGTGCCACCAAACTGTACTTAAAAATGGTTAAAATGGTCTATTTTATGTATATTTTGCATAATTAAAAATACACACATTTTGCCTGTCTTGTACATTAAAAACTCAACTTGCCTTCCTCCTATAGATGAAACCTGGATTGGCATTTATACACTCAAGGATTGTTATCCTGTCCAGGAAACCTTCACCAAAAATTACAGTGTGCTATTGTCCACACGGTTTTTCGACATACAGCTGGGCATTAAAGACCCGTCGGTGTTTACCCCGCCAAGCACATGCCAGACAGCCCAGCCGGAGAGGATCAGCGAGGACTGCTCCTGATAAGCGTGTGAACACGGAAGGGACAGCATCAGACATCAGATGCCAGCCGCCCCAGCTCGAACCAGATTTGAGACTTGAGAGATGAGACTCTCATTAGAGATAAATATCATAATTCTAGGAAGATAAACTTCGATGTGTGTTTTGTTTTGTTTTGTATGTGTGGTTGTGACTACTTGGGCTAGGTTTACAAAAAGGAATGGAATGGAGAGTATGTGATAATATATGAAGAGATGGCTAACACGGGGACCTCAGATGTTTCCGAAGCCTGTCTGAGAGCTGCGCTTTCTGTGTGCAGGTGTATGGGAAGTGCGGTGGCATACATGGGGCGAGGGGAGGGTCAGCAGGGGTGAATGTGTTGTTATCGACCTTACTGGGAATTGCTAGATGGCTGGCACATGGTGATAAAAAGAGCAGAACGACTTGGGTCAGTTTTGGTATTAATGCCCCAGCTCTCTACAGACAATGACCCGCTTGTTGCCTGCGCCAGGGTAGTGGCTGAGCCCACTGCTGCATGCCTCCAGCACCTCCTTTTCCCCCACCCTGTGCTCCCTTGGCTGCTGACGGTGTGATGCCTTAAAATCCCTTCCGGCCTTAAGAGCTTTATGGCGTGACCCAATGGATGTAAACATTTGGGGAGGAAATGAAAGGCTGTAACACAAAGTAATGATTCCTCTAAAGATATATTTTAAACAGGAGGGTTTGGAAAATCTTAATGTCTATTTCTGGGTAAGCATGAGCCATATATGCTTCCTTTTTTTCTATGCAAGAGTATTGATATATGTGCTGAATCATCACATACTTGTCAAGAGACCTGTAGAGACAGGTAGCATTCTAACAATAGCACTGAACTGGGAGTCAGGGGACTATTGTTTCTGAAATCCAGGACAAGAATTGCCTTGTACTGGAACTCCTTTGATTCACTAGACATATTATGCTTCCCCTCACCTCTGCATCCCTGGGGCAGCGTTTCACAGCCTCTTTGTCTATCTGACTTCTGCTCAGCCTTCCCAGGTCAGCTCATGCATGGCCTTTGGAGGCTGCTCCCAAGCCTGGACTGGGTACACCTCGCAGCTTGAACATGCTAGTCTGACAATGCTTACTAGGCTGTGTCTAAATTTCCTGCTTCCTGGATGCTCTCACTCACTAACCTGGCTATGAGCGCCGTGAGTACGGGTACCATGTTCTGTTTACTTTTATATGCCCAGCACCAAGTGCCTGGCACGTGGTCAGTGCCCTAAACATATGTAGAGTGGAGAATGCTAGCCTCTCTGGTCCTTACTTCCTCATCTGTTAAATGGGATTGGGTTTGCTGATCTCTAGGGAGATATCTAGTAATAAAATTTATCATTCTAGATTCCTTCTACTATTGTGTTTTATCTGGCCATCTATCCATCATCTGTTACCAGGAGAAATGTGCGATGCTTATATTACGCTGAAAACAATCTGTATTACTCACAGTTTATCTATATTGTTTCAATAAACAAATTTAATTGCATTTCTAAGTGTTTTTTGATATATTTGTTTTTGTAATAAATATGGGTTATCTTGGCTATAAGGGAGTTAAAATGCTTCTCTAATGAATAAAGTGCTTCCTGTGATCTACACCAAATTCATTTTCCTTTCTCAAAAGCCTGCTCTTCCTCTTAAACTCCAGTTGCCTGGGTCAGAAGCCTCAGAGTCATTCTTGACCTATATTTTCTCCTTCAGTCCTCATAGGCAGTCAGTGTCCCGAGTCCCATCAGAGTAAAGCTACTGCCTCTTGTCCATCCCCTCAGCAGGCACCACCAAGGTCCAGGCTCTTAGCACTGCTGGCCTTTGCAAGATCTCTATACACTCTGTCCTTGTCCTCGTTCTAGAAGCCAACCTCTGTTTGTTCGTTTGTTCATTCATTCATTCATAAGCCAGTCCTGAATCCCTGTTGTCTCCAGTGCCCATGCGGGTTCCTAGAGTCACAGAGTAGCGTGCAGCCCAGTCAAGGTCGGAATCTGGAATGACACCTGGGGAAACTTTCACAGCTGCCTTCGAGGCGGTCCAACCTGATCAAGCCTTTGTGACAGCATTTCCCCCACTTTCTCTCTCTCCACCCAAAAGATAGCCCCGCTCCATTCCAAACTGCACACCCCTCTTAGTTAGCCTCGGATCTTCGCATCTGCCCACCCCAGTCCACAGCCCCACTCAAAGCAGAAAGGAAGGGAACTCATTCTATCCAGGACACGTGAAGTGGGTGCCTTTCGTTTTTCAGTTTGCCCGTTCTGGTCGTTAAACCCCTTCGCAGTTAAGCCAAGTCTTCCTTCCAGAAGGATTTTATGTCTGGTGGGACCTCAATACACACCTGATGGTTGCCCTGCCCCTGTGGTTCTCCACTGCCTACAGGTAAAGCTGAGGCTCTATAGCCTGGTGTCCAAGGCCCTTTTGATCAGGCCCTGACTCCCTCTCCAGCCTCGGTCCTTGGCACTGTTCTCTCTTTCCCAATGGCCACAAGAGCCTGAGAAGTGAAGCTTGGGTTACCTCTGACTATAGGGGGTTTTCTCAGTCACCAATCTTGTGTAAAACTCGCTAGTGGCCATCATAGTAAAAACTAACAGTGCTCTTGAATAGGGCAGGAACTGGTCCGTATTAGTGAAGAGGAGCATCTGATGCCTCACTTATCTGCAGACAGGGATGCCATTCCTGACGTGGGCCTGCACCAGGCTTGGGTCCCACTTTGCGGACCCCCTGGCTCATGTGTTGCTGATCCTTTATGCTATGTCGGAGCAACTTCCTTGCACCCCTCCCAAGGCAAACTGCCAGGATCCATGCGAGCCCCGTGGTCTTCTCTACCTTCTGCCTTCAACTCTAAAGGCCCAGCCCTGGGAAAGAGCCATCCCTCCCTCTCCCACTGGCCCATGTGGAGTGAAACAGGCCTGGCCTTTCTGGCCCCAATTGTTCTAATTATCAGGGTGACTTTCTTACAAGAAGCTTTGCTAATTGAGATAATGCTGCATTTCCTAAGATTAGGACACAGTATTCAAAATATGAAAGCATTTAAATATTTTTAAAAGGCCAGAAAGTTTAGATCTCTGAGGAAATTTCCTGTGAAGTACTAAATTTCCCACCAAGCTAAATTCCACACCATTTGAAAACTCAATACTCACCCCTTGCTGGATTTTCTTTACTAACTCCACCCTCTCAATTTTCCCTCTGTTTTAAACTGGTGTATTCACCTGTGCCACACGGTGGTGGTTTTCAGTTTTTCCAAGCATGTGGATTGTGTTTTCCTCCATCTACTGAAGGCACCTCAGATGCGGGAACAGCGTCCTTGCTGTTCTGCTGACTTCAGTTGGAGGAGAGAATGAGCCTCCTCAGCTGAAGTCTTGTGAGTAATTTATGAGATTTAAAGGCCTTGTGGGTGGCCATCTTTTTAAAATGATAAACTTAACTTCACATATGGATATTCTAGCATCAATAATCTTTTAAGAACTCTGCTAGGATAATTACAACTGAAATGTACTTTTGTTTTAAAGCAGAATTATTATTTCAGCAACGTGCAGAAAAAACATTGAGCTATAATTTATTGTATATTTTATTCAGGGAGAATGACACTTTTGTATCCCTACTTTAAAATTCATATTGTTTTCATTAGGGCAAATATTAACACATAGTTACCATATCTATTTCCTAATTAAGATGGAAAGGGTAATGTAGCTTCAGCAATCAGGAAGTGGGATGTAGTTATCCTATAATTTAGGAATAATTTGCAGTGGATACAACATTCATGGTATTCGGGTAATCTGAGTATACATGTGTGTGTTCTGTGCTGCAGCTACACCTATAACATTCCCAGTGGTACAGTGTATATTTATTTTTTGCTCGAATTGGATAACTAAGTGCTCTTTTCCTTCATCAGTGTACTTTTTGATGACAAAATAAGTACTCTTCTTATTAAAATACGTCTGCTATCATTGCAATTTCACTTGAGCTCTATAATATCAATAAAGAAAACTATCAAAAAACACAATAAATTAAAGGTTATCTTGTGAAATCGTTTCTCAAACCTAAGGTACATTTTTAACTAACCTCTCAGCCTAGTTGATTAGTTCTCTCAGCCTGGAGAAAGGTTGGGAAAACACTGGTGTTAGTTTCCCAACCAGGAGGTACCAACCTAAACTTTTGAAAAATTCCCAGTTAACTAAATACACAAACTTGTTTGATGAACAGTATAGTCTCGGGCTAGAGTGGGTGGTTACATGAAATAGATATTTAGGGTCTCTTGATTTTGTTTCACTCCTCGTGGCAGAAGTGGTACCTTTCTTGTAGAGTCACGGTACAGCTGTCCTATCTTATGGAATAAGAACATCTTAGCAAAGCCAAGTTTTCCATTAAATTCTATTGGACTGGCCCAAATCCCAAAAGAACTTTTTGGCCAACCCAGTACTATAAAATGCAGAATTCTCTTCCAGGAAAAACAAAGTTGTATAAAAGCTAAATTGAAAACTGTTTTTTTCTTTTTTAAATTTTCTTGTATTTATTTTTTTTTAACATCTTTATTGGAGTATTACTGCTTTACAATGGTGTGTTTCTGCTGTATAACAAAGTGCATCAGCTATACATATACATATATCCCTGTATCCCCTCTCTCTTGCGTCTCCCTCCCACCCTCCCTATCCCACCCCTCTAGGTGGTCACAAAGCACCGAGCTGCTCTCCCTGTGCTATGTGGCTGCTTCCCACTAGCTATCTATTTTACCTTTGGTAGTGTATATATGTCCATGCCACTCTCTCACTTCAGCCCAGCTTACCCTTCTCCCTCCCCATGTCCTCAAATCCATTCTCTACGTCTGCGTCTTTATTCTTGTCCTGCCCCTAGGTTCATCAGAACCATTTTTATTTTTAGATTCCATATATATGTGTTAGCATACGGTATTTATTTTTCTCTTTCTGACTTACTTCACTCTGTATGACAGACTCTAGGTCCATCCACCTCACTACGAATAACTCAATTTTGTTTCTTTTTATGGCTCAGTAACGTTCCATTGTGTATATGTGCCACATCTTCTTTATCCATTCATCTGTCAATGGACACTTAGGTTGCTTCCATGTCCTGGCTATTGTAAATAGAGATGCAATGAACATTGTGGTACATGACTCTTTCTGAATTATGGTTTTCTCAGGGTATATGACCAGTAGTGGGATTGCTGGGTTGGATAGTAGTTCTATTTCTAGGAACCTCCATACTGTTCTCCATAGTGGCTGTATCAATTTACATTCCCACCAACAGTGCAAGAGAGTTCCCTTTTCTCCACACCCTCTCCAGTATTTACTGTTTGTAGACTTTTTGATGATGGCCATTCTGACTGGTGTAAGGTGATACCTCATTGTAGTTTTGATTTGCATTTCTCTAATGATTAGTGATGTTGAGCATTCTTTCATGTGTTTGTTGGCAGTCTGTATATCTTCTTTGGAGAAATGTCTATAGGTCTTCTGCCCATTTTTGGATTGGGTTGTTTGTTTTTTTGATATTGAGCTGCATGAGCTGTTTGTAAAATTTGGAAATTAATCCTTTGTCAGTTGCTTCATTTGCAAATATTTTCTCCCATTCTGAGGGGTGTCTTTTCGTCTTTTTTATGGTTTCCTTTGCTGTGAAAAAGCTTTTAAGTTTCATTAGGTCCCATGTGTTTATTTTTCTTTTTATTTCCATTTCTCTAGGATGTGGGTCAAAAAGGATCTTGCCGTGATTTATGTTATGGAGTGTTCTGCCTATGTTTTTCTCTAACAGTTTTCTAGTGTCTGGCCTTACATTTAGGTCTTTAATCCATTTTGAGTTTATTTTTGTGTATGGTGTTAGGGAGTGTTCTAATTTCATTCTTTTACATGTAGTTGTCTGGTTTTCCCAGCACCACTTATTGAAGAGGCAGTCTTTTCTCCATTGTTTATTCTTGCCTCCTTTATCAAAAATAAGGTGACCATATGTGCATGGGTTTATCTCTGGGCTTTCTATCCTGTTCCATTGATCTATATTTCTGTTTTTGTGCCAGTACCATACTGTCTTGATTACTGTAGCTTTGTAGTAAAGTCTGAAGTCCAGGAGCCTGATTCCTCCAGCTCCGTTTTTCTTTCTCAAGATTGCTTTGGCTACTCAGGGTCTTTTGTGTTTCCATACAAATCGTAAAATTTCTTGTTCTAGTTCTGTGAAAAATGCCACTGGTAGTTTGATAGGGATAGCATTGAATCTGTAGATTGCTTTGGGTAGTAGAGTCATTTTCACAATGTTGATTCTTCCAATCCAAGAACATGGTATATCTCTCCATCTGTTTGTATCATCTTTAATTTCTTTCATCATTGTCATAGTTTTCTGCATACAGGTCTTTTGTCTCCTTAGTAGGTTTATTCCTAGGTATTTTATTCTTTCTGTTGCAATGGTAAATGGGAGTGTTTCCTTAATTTCTCTTTCAGATTTTTCATCACTAGTGTATAGGAATGCAAGAGATTTCTGTGCTTTAATTTTGTATCCTGCTACTTTACCAAATTCATTGATTAGCTCTAGTAGTTTTCTGGTAGCATCTTTAGGATTCTCTATGTATAGTATCATCATCTACAAACAGTGACAGTTTTGCTTCTTCTTTTCTGATTTGGATTCCTTTTATTTCTTTTTCTTCTCTGATTGCTGTGGTGAAAACTTCCAAAATGATGTTGAATAATAGTGGTGAGTGTGGGCAACCTTGTCTTATTCCTGATCTTAGAGGAAATAATCTCAGTTTTTCACCATTGAGAATGATGTTGCCTGTGGGTTTGTCATATATGGCCTTTATTATGTTGAGGTAAGTTCCCTCTATGCCTACTTTCTGGAGGGTTTTTTTAACCATAGATGGGTGTTGAATTTTGTCAGAAGCTTTTTCTGCATCTATTGAGATTATCATATGGTATTTATCCTTCAGCTGGTTAATATGGTGTATCACATTGATTGATTTGCTTATATTGAAGAATCCTTGCATTTCTCGGATAAACCCCACATGATCATGGTGTATGATCCTTTTAATGTTCTGTTGGATTCTGTTTGTTAGTGTTTTGTTAGTGTTTTGCACCTATGTTCATCAGTGATATTGGCCTGTAGTTTTCTTTCTTTCTGACATCTTTGTCAAGTTTTGGTATCAGGGTGATGATGGCCACGTACAATGAGTTTGGGAATGTTCCTCCCTCTGCTATATTTTGGAAGAGTTTGAGAAGGATAGGTGTTAGCTCTTCTCTAAATGCTTGATAGAATTTGCCTGTGAAGCCATCTGGTCCTGGGCTTTTTTTTGTTGGACGATTTTTAATCACAGTCTCAATTTCATTGCTTGTGATTGGTCTGTTTATATATTCTGTTTCTTCCTGGTTCAGTCTCAGAAGGTTGTGCATTTCTAAGAATTTGTCCATTTCTTCCAGGTTGTCTATTTTATTGGCATAGAGTTGCTTGTAGTAATCTCTCATGATCCTTTGTATTTCTGCAGTGTCAGTTGTTACTTCTCCTTTTTCATTTCTAATTCTATTGATTTGAGTCTTCTCCATTTCTTTCCTGATGAGTCTGGCTAATGGTTTATCAATTTTGTTTATCTTCTCAAAGAACCTGCTGTTAGTTTTATTGATCTTTGCTATTGTTTACTTCATTTCTTTTTCATTTATTTCTGATCTGATCTTTATGATTTCTTTCCTTCTGCTAATTTTGGGTTTTTTTGGTTCTTCTTTCTCTAATTGCTTTAGGTGTAAGTTTAGGTTGTTTATTTGAGATGTTTCTTGCTTCTTGAGGTAGGATTGTATTGCTCTAAACTTCCCTCTTAGAACTGCTTTTGCTGCATCTCATAGGTTTTGGGTTGTCGTGTTTTCATTGTCATTTGTTTCTAGGTAGTTTTTGATTTCCTCTTTGATTTCTTTAGTGAGCTCTGGGGTATTCAGTAGCATATTGTTTAGGCTCCATGTGTTTGTATTTTTTACAGTTTTTTTCCTGTAATTGCTATCTAATCTCATAGCATTGTGGTTGCAAAATATACTTGATACAATTTCAGTTTTCTTAAATTTACCAAGGCTTGATTTGTAACCCAAGATATGATCTGTCCTGGAGAATGTCTCAGAAGCACTTGAGAAGAAAGTGCATCCTGCTGTTTTTAATGGAATGTCCTATAAATATTAATTAAGTCCATCTTGTCTAATGTGTCATTTAAAGCTTGTGTTTCCTTATTTATTTTCATTTTGGCTGATCTGTCCATTGGTGAAAGTGGGGGATTAAATTCCCCTACTATGACAGTGTTACTGTTGATTTTCCCTTTTATGGCTGTTAGCATTTGCCTTATGCATTGAGGTGCTCCTATGCTGGGTGCATAAGTATTTCCAATTGTTATATCTTCTTCTTGAGTTGATCCCTTGATCATTATGTAGTATCCTTCTTTGTCTCTTGTAATAGTCTTTATTTTAAAGTTTATTTTGCCTGATATGAGAATTGCTACTCCAGCTTTCTTTTGATTTCCATTTGCATGCATTATCTTTTTCCATCCTCTCACTTTTAGTCTGTATGTGTTCCTAGGTCTGAAGTGGGTCTCTTGTAGACAGCATATATATGGGTCTTGTTTTTGTATCCATTCAGCCAGTCTATGTCTTTTGGTTGGAGCATTTAATCCATTTACATTTAAGGTTATTATTGATATGTATGTTCCTATTACCATTTTGTTAATTGTTTTGGGTTTGTTATTGTAGGTCTTCTCCTTCTCTTGTGTTTCCTGCCTAGAGAAGTTCCTTTAGCATTTGTTGTAAAGCTGGTTTGGTAGTGCTGCATTCTCTTAGCTTTTGCTTGTCTGTAAATGTTTTAACTTCTCCATCGAATCTGAATGAGATCCTTGGTGGGTAGAGTAATCTTGGTTGTACGTTTTTCCCTTTCATCACTTTAAATATATCCTGCCACTCTCTTCTGGCTTGCAGGGTTTCTGCTGAAAGGTCAGCTGTTAACCTTATGGGAATTCCCTTGTATTTATTTGTTATTTTTCCCTTGCTGCTTTTAATATTTTTTCTTTGATTTAATTTTTGATAGTTTGATTAATATGTGCCTTTTATGTTTCTCCTTGAATTTATCCTGTATGGGACTCTCTGTGCTTCTTGAACTTGATTGACTATTTCCTTTCCCTTGTTGGGGAAATTTTTAACTATAATCTCTTCAAAATTTTCTCAGACCCTTTCTTTTTCTCTTCTTCTTCTGGGACCCCTATAATTCGAATGTTGGTGCATTTAATGTTGTCCCAGTGGTCTCTAAGACTGTCCTCAATTATTTTCATTCTTTTTTCTTTATTCTGCTCTGTGATAGTTATTTTCATTGTTTTGTCTTCCAGGTCAGGTATCCGTTCTTCTGCGTCAGTTATTCTGCTATTGATCCTTTCTAGAGAATTTTAAATTTCATTTATTGTGTTGTTCATCATTGTTTGTTTGCTCTTTACTTCTTCTAGGTCCTTGTTAAACGTTTCTGTGTTTCCCCCATTCTATTTCCAAGATTTTGTATCATCTTTACTATCATTATTCTGAATTCTTTTTCAGGTAGACTGCCTATTTCCTCTTCATTTGTTTGGTCCGGTTTGTTTTTACCTTGCTCCGTCACCTGCTGCATATTTCTCTGTCTTCTCATTTTGTTTAACTTACTGTGTTTAAGATCTCCTTTTCGCAGGCTACAAGTTCGGAGTTCCTGTCGTTTTTGGTGTCTGCCCCCAGTGGGTGAGGTTGGTTCAGTGGCTTGTGTAGGTTCCTGGTAGCGGGGACTGGTGCCTGTGTTCTGATGTGTGGGGCTGGATATTGTCTTTCTGGTGGGCAGGGCCGCATCCAGTGATGTGTTTGGGGTGTCTTTGATCTTAGTATGATTTTAGGCAGCCTCTCTGCTAATAGGTGGGGTTGTGTTCTTATCTTGCCAGTTGTTTGACATGGGGCATCCAGCACTGGAGCTTGCTGGCCATTGGGTGGAGCCGGGTCTTAGTGTTGAGATGGAGATCTCTGGGACAGCTCTCACCGATTGATATTATGTGGGGCCAGGAGGTTTCTGGTGGTCCAATGTCCTGAACTTGGCTCTCCCACCTCAGAGGCTCAGGCCTGACACCAGGCTGGAGCACCAAGACCCTGTCAGCCACACGGCCAGGTACGTGGGGATTTTCTTGCCTTTTGGGAAGTCTGAGGTCTTCTGCCAGCATTCAGCAGGTGTTCTGTAGGAGTTGTTCCACATGCAGATGTATTTTTGATGTATTTGTGGGGAGGAAGGTGATCTCCACGTCTTACTCCTCTGCCATCTTGAAGGTCTCTCTCCAGCACCTTAGAGATTTTCAGTTCAAATATCTCCCTTTGAAGTCACCCTAATATAGAGTATTTCCAAACTGAATGTTCTTCCCTAAGCCACTAACCATTGGCCCCTTCTATCAGAAATTCAGAATTATCTCCATGCCTATGGATCTATGCCCCTTATAGTGGACATTGCCATTTAATGAGAAAGGAAAATAGCCTGAATGAGAAGGCCTACTGGTTTGGGAAATACTGTCTCAGCTTTTTCAGTTCAATCAATTTAAAATGACTTTTATTTTGTCCACTCAGAACAATTAAAGTACAGTATTATGATGTGTTCAAGTGTGTAGCAATTGAACTTTGGAGGACACTTTTTAGTTTAGCTTTGTATGGAAATTATATTATGTAGATAGTCCTTGTTTGATAACGGGTTATCATACAATTGTGAAAACTCATGAGTCTACTTTACTCTTCCTAAACCCCTTACCTTCCCAGTCAGTCATGAGAACTTTGTATTTCCTGGGTCAAAGGTTAGAAAGAGGGGAAAACAATTTTTCTTCATGTTCAGATAGTTCAGATAATACAACAATGACAATTTTTTAAAATGGTATTTGAAGTGGGTGCTCCTGCAATGCAGATAAAGTTTTCCCCAGACTCTTGCCATATATAATCATTCAGTATGACCAGTCAGTTCAAAAATAAACTGTTTAATAATTTTTCTATTAAGATAAATCCATATGTCTCTAGAAGAGTGATAGTAGCAAATTTACTTAATGAAGTTAGATATAAATGGGCTAAACTTAATTGCTTCCAAACTTGGATATAATGGTAAGCTCTGTGATTGAAAATATAAGACCAATAAATACATAATGAATGGATAAAGGAGTTATTTCGAGATTTAAGCCATGGAAAGAGAAGGTCTGCATATTCAGGGCTGAAAAACTGGAGAATTCATGAAGTTCTATTAAAGCAAGATTGCCATTGGAATGCTATCTCATCAAGATGCTGTTGGAATGGGGCTGATGTGAGAGAACACTCAAATGTTCTCATTTTGTTTGAAGACAAAGCGGTTTCGCAGAAGGAGATTGGTTTATGTGGAATTTAGTTAGGGAATCTAAGACCAAGGATTTGGCGCTGTTTATCTAACTGTGTGCAGGAGAGAAAATTATGGAATCTGGCAGATATCTGGAGAATTTTGGGGACAATTTTGAGATTAAAGTTATGTGTTGTTACTTTGGGCAAGATCCAGGAATACCCAGATTTTACTTCCCTCTTCCTGTCTAGGATCCATAGAGGAGCACACTCAGAAGACAGAGCCAAGCAAACCAGCACCATTATTTAGCTGGAACTTTGGCTCCCAAGCACTTCTGTAGAACTCTGGTGAACTAGGCGAGATCAAGTGGAGGTAGTAGAGGCCAAAGCAGGGTAAATTACTAGCTTGGTCCACTCTACTACAAATCTCAACTCAAGTAGATCTTATCACTCTCAGGTCAGCAAAAGGGCACACAGAGCAGACCCTCTGGCACCAGAGGAAAGGAACAAGGACACAGGAGATAAGTATTTGCCTCATTGTCCAACACTGCCTTCCCTAGACCTTGGCTGTTCAGAGCAATGAATAGAAACACCCAAACCCGAGAGAAATATTTAACAAGGCCTATGGGACAGACAGAATTCGATAAACTCTGTGGCTTAGAAGAATTATTCCTCCAGACTAGGTGGATTCCCCTCTGATTAGAAATTTTACTTCTCAAATAATTTGTTACCACAGGTAAATGTCCTAAATGGCAGATTTAAGTATTCCACTCGCTGCAAAGATTCAAAGCACCATTGTAGAATAATGCATTGTCATTCTGGTTTATATGCCAGTCTCTTAACAAAGTTAAGTTGCTTAATATTTGTCAGTTTCTGAGGGAGACTATGGGATATAACAGAAAGGACAAGGGCTTGAAATCATATGTACTTGACTGACTGACTAGGTCACTTATCACTGTGGACAAATTATTGGAGCTCTCTATGAGCCTAAGTTTTCTCCTCTTCCTTCTAAAGGGTTTGTTAGGATTAAATGAAACAGCATTTATAAAGTATGTAGCCAGTGACTTTGCAAGTAATAGGCACTCAAAATGTTAGATACTTCCTACCTTTGGTTTCTTTCCCCTGAGAGTTTGACCAACCCTTCATGGACCAACAATATCAATCCTTCATGACTGTGTAAATCTGCTAAGGATCTTATCTAGGTTATGGTGACCCACGAAGGCAGTGCCTTCTATGTGCTCATAGATCCGTTAGCTGGCCATCCCTCTGGGATACCTCTGTCTGTTCTCCATTGCTTCACACCCATTGGCAGTAATGTACCCACCCTTAGCCATACTCAGGTACCATCAGGGTTAATATAAGCTTGATTTAAAAAATAACAGTGACTTTCTCTTAATCAACGTGGCTCTCATGGTTCTTGCCATTTTGCACAGAATACATTAAGGATAGAGAAAATTAAAATAGTATCAACCCCAATCTTAGACGATAGAAACCAGTACTTACTCTGTGTCAGGGTCTCTATTCAGAGTTTTATACTGATTTCCTCATTTAATCTCTACAACAACTTTTGAGCTAGAAATTATTATTGTTGTTGTTGTTATTATTATTATTACCACCTCATAAATGAGAACACTGAGGTTCATTTCAAATGTGCTTGACTTGAGAAGATAACTGATAACAATTTTCAGTTGCTATTTTACCTCCTAGGTATATGCTACTAGCATATTATGAAGGGAACAAAGACACAGACCTACTAGAGAATGGACTTGAGGATATGGGGAGGGGGAAAGTTAAGCTGTGACAAAGCGAGAGAGTGGCATGGACATATATACACTACCAAATGTAAAATAGATAGCTAGTGGGAAGCAGCCGCATAGCACAGGGAGATCAGCTCGGTGCTTTGTGACCACCTAGAGGGGTGGGATAGGGAGGGTGCGAGGCAGGGAGACGCAAGAGGGAAGAGATATGGGAACATATGTATATGTATAACTGATTCACTTTGTTATTAAGCAGAAATTAACACATCATTGTAAAGCAATTATACTCCAATAAAGATGTTAAAAAAAAGTCATGCTTATTAAATGAGGAAAAGACTGAATGGGTACATTAAAACACAGTTCTCTACAACCAATTTTGAATATAAGCTACATGTAAGACCGTGAACATCACGTCTGTTTGGTTGACAGCAGTGCATGTGGACTTCTGGGTTGTGGCAGCACCTTCTTATCTTTCCCCAGACTTCACGGCCAAATGTCCACTTAAACAAGCAAACAAAGATATAAAGCCACAACAGTGCTGGAAACAAGAAGTATCCATCAGCAGTTTACCAACCTGCAAGAATGATCACTAACTAGCCATCAGAGGGCTCAGCTGAGCAAGGGCCTTGACCATTCCGCTCCTAAGCTTTTTTTTTTTTTTGCGATACGCGGGCCTCTCACTGTTGTGGCCTCTCCCGCTGTGGAGCACAGGCTCCGGACGCGCAGGCTCAGCAGCCATGACTCACGGGCCCAGCCGCTCCGCGGCATGTGGGATCCTCCCGGACTGGGGCACGAACCCGTGTCCCCTGCATCGGCAGGCGGACTCTCAGCCACTGCGCCACCAGGGAAGCCCCGCTCCTAAGCTTTGAAAAGCAACAGGCAAGCAGGAATAAGGTAGGAAAATGTTCTCACCCACTATTACTACTTCTGCCAAAAGCCTGGTCTGATCAGTCAGGACGCCAGCAGGTATCTCCCCTAGTGGGAGAATATTTTGAGGACAGCCAAAGTCATTCCTTCATCCTCTATTTTCATGCCACTACTCAATAGCATCACTTTCCTGAATTAACTCCAGGTAATACTCTTTCTAGCCGCAGCCAAGAGTGAAATAGGACAGCCAGTGGGCCATTGTTAACAGTATGTGAAGTCCCCCAAAGAGAGAAAAGGGTCCTGGGATTGTGGTTTTTCAGGCTGAAGAAGCATCACCTGTCCAAATTCTCAGGAACCCATTTAATCACTAAGCTTTACTGAGTTGCTACTGTGTGTAAGACTCTTCTAGGCACTGGGATACAGTGAAGGACAAGATAGGCCAGGTCCTATCCTCAGGGAGCTTCCATTCTGGTGTTGGTGGGTGAGCAGGGAACCACTGAAAAAGCCAGAGTGTAACAAGAACTGTATAGAGAAAAAAGAGGGTGATGAAGTAGAGTGAATAAATAGCCACTTCAGATGGAGATGGTCAAGGAAGGCCTCTCTGAGGAGGTGCCCTTTAACTAGAGAGCTCAACGTCAAGAAGCAGGTAGTTATGAAAAGATCGAGAGCCAGTATGCAGTGAGTTCATCTTGTGTGAGGAAAGATACAGGCAGGGACTGTGAAGAGGAAGTGCACAGCTTCTGAAAAGAGGCTCACCTTCCCCTGCCCACAACACCTGTAAACTGAATGTGTCTGCCCGTTGGAGAGACTGGCCTCTTGTTACTCAGTTGAACATCTGTTTGGCAGAAGATATTTTCAAGGTAAATATTTTAAAAATCAATAGTTCAAAAAATTCTAGACATAATCAGAAATAAAATGAAGGCAAAAATTATAATCTCACTAGCATCAGGAAAACAAAGACTCCTGGAAATAACCCTTACAAGAATTTGTGGAACCTGTATGCTAAAAAACATACATAAACTTCATAAATGTACAGAAGTATATAATAATTTTTAATCACTTCCTGAGATTACCTACTAAGTAGTCTATAGAGAAAATTTTTTCCACTTAAAATAAGGGTTAAAAAAATCGAATTCCAACCCCAAAGTGGTTTCCTTTGTAAGTTGACAAAGTAATTTTAAATTTTACCTTGGAAAAATAAATAACTGGGACTAGAGAAGAAAACAAAGCACAGCTGTGGACTCTCCCTGTGAGATGCTAGTTATAAAATGAAGTGTTAGATAAAAAGTTGGACAGACTTTAAAATTCACAGATAAATCATTGGGCACAATAGTCTTGAAAGAGATACACAAATTTAACATCTCAAAATGAAGCATCATAAGCCCATGGGAGGGATGGATTTTCTTACAAAAAAAGTATTGGGAAAATCATTCTTTTTTTTTTTTAAGAAACAAAATCTAGTTGTAGTTTTACCCATACCCATGCACTGAAATAAACGGTAGTGTATTAAAGAGGTGGATGTTAAAACAGTAGAATACCACTCCAGGATTTTTAAAAGAATACTAAAATAAAATATAGGAAAACATAGCCTGATGTCAGATTGAAAAAATTTAAGCAAAAAGAGAGAGAGAGAGAAACAGACTGACTATATAAGGTTGTCTATATAAAAAAATTATATAAATATATACAATATTACATATGTGGTTTATATAATATATTATAATATTACATGTATCATAAATAATATAATATCATAAAGGAGATTAAAAGACAATTGACAACTGGAGGAAAACATTTTACCATGTACTTCCCACATAATATGACATTTTACTAATCAATTAATATTTATTGTTCATTAGGAAATAAGCAAAGGACACAAGTAGATCATTTATAAAGGAAGAAAGACAAATGGCTAATAAACAGTTTAAAATGTCCTACTTCAGTAGCAATTGAAGACGGGCAAGTTAAACAATATAACGCCATTTTCACCTTCTTTGACTTGTAAGTATTAAAAAGTTTATAATTCCCAGTGATGTCTGAGGGTTGATGATGGAATAAGGACTCTCATACACAGCAGCTAACCTGCACTTTGGTGAATTTCTAGAAAGTGTTTTGTGATATGGAATTGAGAGCCTTACAAAATTCTTATGCCATCCTCCCTCCACTCTCACCCCCAAATTATTGAGATGAGCATTTAGCATTGCCAACTGTAAACATATTTCCAACTAAGTTCCTGCAGTCCGGCTGTGGTTATAGAACTTTCAGGTTTTAATGAACAATTTGACCGTTCTTGGCATAGGGCTCCACGTTGTTTTTTAAGGAGAACGCTGGCATTCCCTTGATTCACCTTTGAGAGTTGGGGCAATCTTCTTCTACCATCAGTTTATCTTTTATCAAAGGTATTAATTCAACTTGATGGGCTGTTAAAATCTTGGAGTCTTCCCTTTACTGGCAATGGAATTGTTGGGTCCTCTTTTCTCCAAGACACACATATTCAGGCAAAAACACGTGTCCTTCACAGGACTTTAGCCCAGTTTGGGGTGGATGAGTAGAGTGGTAGTTCTCAAATTGTAGCATGAACTGGAATCACTGGAAAGAGTTGATCAAACAGATTGCTGGTCCCCACCCCCAGAGTTTCAGTTTCAATAGATCGGAGGTTGGGCATGAGAATTTGCATTTCTAACATGCTCCCAGGTGACGCTGATGCTGTCGGAGAACCACTGGCCTAGGGGAAATCATTCCTAAGGTGAGCAGGACAGTCATTTGATTCTTTTTAGGAGGGAGGGGTGGCAAAAATGTGAGTGAAAAAGTGAAATTATGATGGGATGGTTTCAATCACATTTCAGCCAGTGTATGAGAGATATCTTGGTACCATCCTAATACCCCAGCCAGACTCTGACAGTCACATACTAGTTTTAATATGAGACCAGTTTGTGGTTTCCCAGCTAGACTTTATTTTCCTT
The DNA here is from genome assembly GCF_003676395.1 of Aethalodelphis obliquidens. Classification (NCBI taxonomy): domain Eukaryota; kingdom Metazoa; phylum Chordata; class Mammalia; order Artiodactyla; family Delphinidae; genus Aethalodelphis; species Aethalodelphis obliquidens. Next base: position 10,620,067 of record NW_020837971.1, read on the forward strand.
AAGAGCAAGTCCCCATCTTCAGCTTTTCTTGAATTCCCCATAGTTATTTGCACAGGTAACTGATCAATATCGATTTGCTAATTGAACGAAATTCATAGAACAACAAACTCTGAGAAGAGCCTATAGCAAGTTCTGGGCCCATAACCACAGCTACAATTTAGGATTTAGTGCTTAGGCCCATTAAGGAATGTCAAAAAATCCTTATCTTTCCATTATCCCAGTTGTAGCTGAGGATAAGCCGAATAAACTTTGAGGCTGAATATTTTAATGACTGTAAACCTCCTCTAAATTTCTCTGTATGGGCTCTACTTCAGGATGCCAATAGTAATGGTAGATAATCAGGTGACTAAAATGGTATTATTCAGTTCATCCAGATCCTTAATGAAGCTGTGGGGAAGTGAGAGGGGGTGTGGGAGACGCAAATACAGGAATTAGCTCTTATGGGAAGACAATTTTTAAAAACCAACATTTCTCATGTATCTGCTTTGGACGTTTCTTTTTTTTTTTTTAAGGGAAGATTTCTTGGAATGAGCTGTTGAGGTTGCGTATTGAATGTTCTTTGTCTTGTTTTTTTTAAAATGTATTTATTTGGTTTTATATATATATATATATATATATATATATATATATATATATATATATATTTTTAGCCCAGAATCCTTGGGCAATATCCTATTTTGCTCTCATGATGATGGGACTTTGTTCTCTTTCCAATTATAATAATAGTAATGGCTAACTTGTTTATAGCACTTACTAATCATCAGGTACTGTCCTAAGTATTTCACAGGTACTAATTCATTTAACTCAGTGCAGTCCTATTAGATGAATATTTTTATCACCTATCTTATAGTTAAGGAATTGGAAACACAGCAAGATTAAGTAGCTCGTCCAAGGTCACAGAGCCAGGTAGTGGTAGAGCTGGGCTTCACACATGTCAGGCTCTAACTGCAATGGGGTACAGGGAGCCTGTTGACTTTTGAGTGAAAATACCCACGTGAAATTGTGGTCCAATCTATAGACCTTTCTGGGCTGCATTTTCCATAGCTGCAGAAAATGAGAATCATAATAATTACTTCATGGCTTTAGTAGAGTAAAAGATAATGTACGAGCCAAAAGCTACAATAGGTCCCTGAGCATAGTGGGTACGCAACATATATAAGAGTCTATCTGTAATGAGAAGAAATTTTCAGAACAAAGAGATTCTCCTTTCTCTGGTACCCATGTATCTAGGGGTTCTGTCCTCATCTTCAGAGGCCCCATGTCAGAAGATGAGAACAGCATGAATGTGATTTTAACTCTCATGTCCCACAGCCTGCATGTTTGGAAGAGCTGTCACTCACACCCACATGTATTTTGACCAAGTCTCTAAAATTGCACATGAAGGAGACAAGAGGGAAGCCCTCAAGTGAACTGAATTTCCTGGGATTTTTCTATGGTGATGAAGCAGGGTGATATTTTTAAGTATTACCACCCACAGGCCTCGCAAAAGCTTGTAGGCTTTTTCAAAGCTGCAAAACAAAGAAGTATATGGCATAAATGTTCAGATGCATACTTCTGGGGTGAGTCTCTGCCATCTCACAGCAATCCCCTAATGAGATAAGCCTTGGTGGGCTCCAAGCTGATATGGAGGGTGGACCTGCCAGCGCCATTGGCCAGCAGTCCGCTGCTGAGTGCCCAGTGCCCTGGACTCTGCCTGCCACCCTCCCTGACGTAGGGTAGGGATGTTGTTTGTTTGTTTGTTTTTTGCATGTTCGTTTGCTGATTTATTAGATAACAAAATAATAGGTTCATAGTATATTATAGTGTATGGAAGTCATCTGACTTCTCAAAGGAAGCCAAGGACAGCCTTCTTTCCACAGACCTGGAGACTTGCAGATCTTGTCTGAGGATGGTAGGAGGAAAAAACATTGCTCTCTGACCAAGGTGGAATAGGACAAACCTGCTGGAAACCTGTGTACGATCCAGGGCGCTATGGGCAGAGCATCACTACAGCACTTGCCTCTGAGGAGTTCTCTGGAGATGTGTGGAAGGAAAGGCATGGTGTTTGGAACACTGCACCTGACAGTTACAGGGCTCCGCCAGTCTGGCCCGTATTACTGTTATGATATAAGAACTGATGCTTCCTGGGGCACTATTCTAAGGGTATTACACGACATGATTCATTTAGTCTTCACAATGGCCCATATTATCTCTTACCATGAGGCAACAGAGACTCAGAGAGACTGGCTGGATTCCCACAGCCAGCAGCCCTCTCTCCTGTACCTCCTTCCTCTATTGCCAATGGTCATTGACCTCCTCCTACTCTCTGGGGGAAACCCAGTCTCCATCCCACAGCTGCTGACAAGGCCCTTCATGACCTAGCTCCCACACAGCCCTCCGGTGTCATTATTTTCTCCCCCTTCCCATTCCACACTCAGGTTGTGATGAATTGGGCTCAGGTCTTCAAATGTGTTATATTTTCTGTTGCCTCAGGACCTTTGCACATGTTTCCTCTGCCTGCAACCACCTCTCTCTTACTCCCTAAGGTAGGATAATCACTACTCAGACTTTGAGGTAAACTTAGACCCAGTGGTTACCCCTCCTATTTGCTATATAGTTCACTCTTCTTTGCTTATCACACACATTTTACTTTACTGTATTGACTGATATAACTGTTGATTTCCCCCTCGAGATTCAAGGCTCCACGTGGCCAGAGTTTGTCCACAGAACACGGAGCCTGCTGTCGAGTGGGTCATCAAAAAATGTTTTTTGATGAATGAGAGATTGACTTTCCTTTGCTTTGCTGTTTCAGCCACACTACTCTTCTACCCCTAAAAATCCTATTTTAAAACGCCTGTTGATAATTATTACCATCAGTTTGACTTAATTAATCCTTTGTTGTCTCTATGCTTGCCAAGCAAAGGCAAAAATCCTTCTATGCCAAAATCCTTAGTTCAAAAGAAGTTATAATGCCAAACAGTGAAGGAAAGCAGTTAAAAGAAACGTTCTTTAACTTTTTTTTCTTATAGCTATTCTCCTGTTTCCCTTGAAGCCACTGACACATGCATAACCCCAGTCTCTCTGTAACCTCACAGCCCCGGAAACCACACATCATGTGCTTTGGATCTCACATATCACTCATGCTCAGAGGCAGGATAAGTACGGAAAAAGCTTTGGTTTTAGGGTAAAACAAACTCAGGTCATATTCCCAGCACAACCACTCTCTAGATATGTGAATTTGTGCACGAAGTTAAATCTCTCAGGGTCTCGATTTCGTCTTTTTTGAAATGGGGATGCTAACATCTACTTCATGGAGTGATTATGAGGATTCAGGGAAATAATAAATGTCAAGCGTCTAGTGAAGGGCCAACCTTGTAGCAAACAGTAGCTGATGCCAATTTTCTTCTATTCTTTTTTTGCCTTATCCCACGGGATTTTGGCCCAGGAATTTTATAACGTCTGTGCAGGAATTATTAACTGGGCTTTGGTGGATCTGTGAACACACACCCTGAAATTACATGATGAGTCGTTTATGTTCATAAGGGCTTTTATTGCTAGAGAAAGTATCTGTATTAGTTTCCTGAGGCTGCCTCAACAAAGGACCACAGACTTGGTGGCTTAAACAATAGAAATTTATGGCCTCACAGAGCTGGAGCCTAGAAGTCTGAAATCAAGGTGTCGGCAGTGTTGGTTCCTTCTGCAGCCTGTGAGGGAGAATCTGTTCCAAGCCTCTCTCCAGCTTCTGGTGGCCTCAGGCACTCCTTGGCTTTAGAAGGCATTCTCGTTGTGTTTTCACATTGTCTTCCTCTGTACATGTCTCTGTGTCCAGATTTCCCGTTTGTATAAGGATATCAGTTATATTGGATTAGGGCTCACCCTAATGACCTCACCTTGAACTTGATCATCTGCAAAGACCCTATTTCCAAATTAGATCACATTCCCAGGATCTTGGGGTTAAGATTCCAACATATCTCTTTGGAGGGGACACAATTCATTCATAACAATATCTATAGCTTTCATTGGATTCTTAAAGGAGTCTATAGCCCTTCCAAAGATTAAGAACTAGTGGCAGGAAAACCTGGCTTGTCTTATATAAACCTAATCAGCAAGTCTGTAAGCTTGAGATGTGCCAGGGTGCCAGGGTGTGTCTTGAGTGCCAAATCATGGAGAAACACCAAGGTGATTTCGATGGGGTTGTTTAGGCATGTACTAATGGACAGAGAGTACAGAAAGTCTTTTTCCACACCAGACTTGATTCCGGTTGGCAATCATTGCTGTTTGATTAAAATCCTAATGGCTCTATTAAGAATCCTTGAGTCCAACTCATAAAGTTTACATTCTAGTGGGTGAGACATTTTCATCAACATATGATTATAAATTGAGATTAGTGCTAGGATAGAAAGAAATGTGATTCTATAAAAGCACATAATTAAGGAATTTGACTTGGCTTGAATTGGTCAGGGAAGGCTTCACTGAGGAAATGATGCTTCATCTGAGACTGGAACGACAAATTCAAGTGCACCTAAGGGGAAGAGTATTCCACACAGAGGAACAGCACATATAAAGGCCCTGGTAGGAGCCTTTGCAGTAGGAGGGACCATGGTACCTTAGAGGAACTAAGAGGAAGCCAACGAGGCTGGAGCAGAGAAGGTGGGAGAATGAGAGAATGGTGTGAGGTGAAGGTGAAGGACATTTGGACATTGTGAAGAATTTGGGATCTCATCCTACGAGAAATGGAGAACCATTGAAAGCCTTCTCTCTCTTAACCTGTATTTCAAAGCATACTCTTAGTCCTACCCCTCTTGAATTCTTGAAATTCTTTAGAGATACTACTTTATTCTGGTACCTTCCTATTAATCAGGCTATGTCTTTTCAATGTCAGTTTTTCTTTCTGTTCCTTAAATGTTGCTTTCCACTCTCTTCCTGAGTGATCTCATCCTATTGCATTGTTTCAGCTACCACCCTTCTGCAGATACCTCCAAAACTTTTTTTTTTCTGGGCTGCAGTTGCCTTTCCCCATCTGCTTACGAAATAAACACTGCATAATTTTGATCACATGGATATCAATATGGTCTGCTTGAACTCTGCTTTGGAACTCTATGGGTAGCTTCTTTCTAGAGGACGTTACCAAATCCCTATCATCTGGACCATTAACGCAGATTTGCCACAACGCCAAGGAGAACGCATCACCCTTAGGGAGGCTTGAACAGGGATTGCTGGGGTGCTCTCAGCAAGGCCTCCCCAGTCAGCAGTGGAAACAGTTGACAGACAGTTTGCCCTTGTGCTCTCTCCTGATATATGAAACACATGCTTTGAGTTTGCTGAGGTTTCTGCTCATCTTCCCTGAGGGACCCTGACTCAGGGTTACGATCACCCTCTGCTTACGTCCATGTGGGCATAGAGCCTCACCCTAGCTGAGATGGTGTGGGAGGAAGCCAGCGGATTAATGCATTTGAAGGTCACTGTGGGAAGGTCTATGTGAGTACTGAAAATCAGACTTAACTGGAAGTCGTTGTAGGTCTGATGCTCAGGAAGTGATGCTTCTAAGGTGCCTACTGTGGAAGACAATCAGGAGGAATAGGAGAGACAAAGAAAGGGAGAGAGAGAGAATGGAAGAAAAGAGGGAGGGAGGAAAAGACTCAAACCAGTATTTACTAAACACTGCATGATTTATTTTCATAAATATACTTTATCCTCACAAGCAGCCTGGCAAGGTGGGTATTTTGGGCTGGAAATCAATCATTTTTCTTTTGTAGTTGATGTTCTTTCAACTATACCACAAAGCCTAGATCATAGCTTTGGTGAACTAATCAGAACTTTGAGTCATTCCGGTTTCTCTCATTCCCATGAAGACTCAGCTACCATTGAGTTTTCTGAGCTCTTTCCATGAGATGTCTTGTCCTGGACCTATGCATTTAAGTTGAACCCAGTCAATCAGAAACCCAAACCACATGGCTGATAGCAAGTACTGGCAAGCCAGGGACCCGGCAGTTCAACTGAGACAATCACCTGCGTCCTAGCCCCTAAATCTCTCCCATTTTATGGCAGTTCGTCCTGACTGCTGGTCTAGGTTTTTCCTCCTGATTCGGCTCAGTTCATGCTCTTTGACACTTGAACTTGTTTTTTTATTTTTATTATTTTTACTGGCTTTAACTTAGTGCTTATTAAGGATTTGCCTGCTGGGCCCGTCGTTGGTCATACTGGACTTTTTTTTTTTTTTTTTTAAGAGATTGCAAGTTCTAGACGGAGGATATTTTTTCGGGGGAGGGCTGCGTTGGGTCTTCGTTGCCACGTGGGCTTTCTTTAATTGCAGCGAGAGGGGGCTACTCTTTGTTGCGGTGCATGGGCTTCTCATTGCAGTGGCTTCTCTTGTTGCAGAGCATGGGCTCTAGGCGCGTGGGCTCAGTAGTTGCGGCACGCGGGCTCTAGAGCGCAGACTCAGTAGTCGTGGCGCACAGGCTTAGCTGCTCCATGGCATGTGGGATTTTCCCGGACCAGGGCTCGAACCCGAGTCCCCTGCATTGGCAGGCGGATTCTTAACCACTGCGCCTCCAGGGAAGCCCCATACTGGGCTTTTTTAGGTCCTTGGATGCTTCCTGATTCTACCAAATGCAAAATTCTTGTACTTATCTATTTGGCTGAGCCCTTCTAGAACAGGAGAGAACTCCGAGAGGACTAAGTAGGGAAGAATCGATTATAAGAAGGCCTTTGGGCACTTCCAACAACAGCTTCCTTAAATTGTTTGTACTTGCCCCTGCTCCCATGGCAGAAATGTTATAATAAGGAACTTGAATGGAAGTTTGTCCAGCAAGAATGATCTGTTCTAGTCATCTTAATGGAATATATTGAGCAAGTGCTCATTCAACCAAACCCCAGTACACTGGGCAAATTCCTTTCTGTTCAATTCAATACGTCATTCTATCCTTGGGGACTCCAAAAGGTTTTGTACAAAACCCATTAGCATATACAGTAATCACTCTTCAACGGTGAATTCCAATGTTGGGTAATCCCAATATATGTGTCTCTACTTCTGGATTTTTTCCCCCTCAGTGCTCACAGTTTTGCAGCTAATACCTGTGCACTGAATTCTTAGAAGGGATTACATTCTCACAGTCACCTTCAGCCATGATGTCCAGACACTGCTGAATCATCCCCTGCTCCGAACTTGCTGCTCTTCCTTACGGTCCACATCTTGGCACTGATTGAGACATTGATCCAACCCTTCTCCATTATTTCCACAAGCAAACAAACAAGAAAATTATTCAAGGTCTTTGCTGCAGTTTTCAGCAGACAGAAGGAGTTTACAGACAGCAGGGGATGCATCCTAGGACTGAACCTGAAAACTTTCCAAGAGCCTGTTGGAAGTTGCCCCACGTTGCTTGGCCAACTCCTTCAATAATTCTCTCTCCTTTCTTTTCTCCTCTCCTCAGTTCCCACATCCTTGTCCTTTACTAATTGAGAGGAGTTGAGCTTTCTTTTAGTTCCTTTCCTTTGCTAACCAAGGCTCTCAGTGACTCAGCTATTCCAAGTGGTTTGTTCAGGTATTTTGCTAAATTAAGGCTGTTGTTTCCATAAGAGCCAGCAACTAAGATGATAATTTTTTTTAACACAACATAAACACAGAGCATTTCATGTTACTAGAGGAGTTGTACACCCATATGGATATAAACATAAAACTAGCAATGGCAGCTCTCTTTTACCTAACTCTGCAGGTGTTTTTGCCTTTTTTTTTTTTTTTTTAAAAAAAAAGAGATATATTTCACTCTGGGCATTCACAGTCTCCTCAGCAGAAGCATATTTAAATCACTCTATATCTGTCTCTAGAAGGAGCAGAATGGGGCAAATGAGAAGCCCCAGGACATGCCCCTGACACAGACTCTGGGTTGTTAGACAACAACCATGAGAGTCTCACATCTTCTGGGTTTCAGTGATGAGCAGGAAAATGTCCTGATTGTCAAAACTTCAGTGTCATCCAGGTCCCTAAAAATCGGGTAGGGAGGTGAATCCCTTTGCCTGACAAGCAAAACCAAGTCAACCAGTTATTAAGGTAATCTGTTTTTTTCACTCGCTATACCAACAAACATTCAAGCCATTCAGTATCTCTGGAAACTCAGTGGAATCTAGTCAGAGGGAGTAAGAACTTGGAGTCTGTAAGTTGGAAAAGCAGTGGACATTTTATTTTGGTCATTGTAAATAATAAAAATATACAGGCTTCCCAAGGCAATAGAAATAAAAGCAAAAATAAACAAATGGGACCTAATGAAGCTTACAAGCTTTTGTACAACAAAGGGAACTATAAACAAAATGAAAAGATACCCTATGGACTGGGAGAAAATATTTGCAAATGATGTGACCAACAAGAGCTTAATTTCCAAAATATACAAACAGCTCTCATACAACTCAATAAGAAAAAAACAAACAACCCAATCGAAAAATGGGCAGAAGACCTAAATAGACATTTCTCCAAAGAAGATATACAGATGGCCAGTAGGCACAGGAAAAGATGCTAAACATCGCTAATTATCAGAAAAACGCAAATCAAAACTACAATGAGGTACCACCTCACATCAGTCATTAAAAAGTCTACAAATAACAAATGCTGGAGAGGATGTGGAGAAAAGGGAACCTACACTGTTGGTGGGAATGTAAATTGGTGCAGCTACTATGGAAAACAGTATGGAGGTTCCTCAAAAAACTAAAAATAGAGTTGCCATATGATCCAGCAATCCCACTCCTGGGCATATATCCGGACAAAACTATAATTCGAAAAGATACATGCACCCCAATGTTCATAGCAGCACTATCACGATAGCCAAGACATGGAAACAACGTGAATGTCCATCGACGGATGAATGGATAAAGAAGATGTGGTACATATATACAATGGAATACTACTCAGGCATAAAAAGAATGAAATAATGCCATTTGCAAGCAACATGGATGCAAATAGAGATTATCATACTAAGTGAAATAAGTCAGAAAGAGAAAGATAAATACCATATGATATCACTTATATGTGGAATCTAAAACACAACACAAATGAACTTATCTATGAAACAGAAACAGACTTATAGACATAGAGAACAGACTTGTGGTTCCCAAAGGGGAGGGAGGGTTGGGGAGGGAAGGACTGGAAGTTTAGGATTAGACGATGCAAACTATTATACATAGAATGGATAAACAACAAGGTCCTACTGTATAGCACAGAGAACTGTATTCAATATCTTGTGATAAACCATAATGGAAAAGAATATGAAAAAGAATGTAGGTATATGATAACTGAATCAGTTTTCTATACAACATTGTAAATCAACTATACTTCAATAAAATAAATATATATACACATATATGTGTATGTGTGTATATATATATATATATGGCCTTTAATAGATTTACATGTTACTTTAGACACCTACCTGGTTTATGCTCGTCAGAGATTAAATATCTCAACTTAAATTTTTCTCCCTTGAGTGTTTTGAGATATTTGACCTTTAGGGTTAATTAGGGGCTGCTGTATCTTTCTGAATTGTGATTATTTCCAAGTCTACCCTATTCTGTACTGGGAGCTCCTTTAAGTGCTAATAAATGTAGATTGAATGAATGACTGAATAAACAAATGAACTTGAGAAAGAGAGAATGAAAAGGGGGGAAGAGACAGAGAGAAGGAGATAGGGGATACAGGCAGGAGAGGGAGAGAGAGAGAGAGAGAGAGAAAGTTGATTTGAGAAATTCTTTTACTTAAGACAACACTGTCTAGAATGGTCAGTATCATCCAATAAAAGCGGATTATTTAAGTGGAACCCTCAATCCATCAGTAATGAAAAACAGCTATTATATTCAGGATGAGACACCATATCATAAACTTGCTTGGCATATTTTATTAAGACCATTTGATTAATAACAGAAGCAGCTTTTCTGGTTGAGTCTTGAAAAAAAAAGTATGAGAAACTCTATAAAAAAAAATATCAATAGTTACTGTTCATTCAAGACCTGTGCCCATATATTTTATTTTTTGTGGAGACGGGAAAAATGATTCTGGATTATGCCATTTCCTGTTTCCATGACAACACCACCTCAAGGTTCTCACAGTACAGTAATATTTTAAACATTCATTGATCAAACACTGTTTTACCTAAAACTAAACTAGAAAATATTTAAGAAGAAAAAAGCTTACTGGTGGTTTTATCTTCATCATTTTCTTTTCCTTCTTTTCCCCTCCTTTCTTCAAAAGTATCAATCAGAATAAGTATAAAAGAACCACTACCTAACCACAGGGTTTAATTCAAGGAAGACAGAAATTTCAGCTCATATACCCCAAAGTGATGAAGCCAGTGATTCAATAAAGAAAAGGAAAATAATATTCTCATAGAGAAAAAGTTACCTTCTCATGTGGAATCACAGTTTTCAATTTAAGCTGCTCAGAAGCCTGGATAGTGGCCAAGAGGACTGATTTCTCAAGTACCTTCTAGGAGAGCAGTTGCTAGGTGCTTTCTCATTTTCCCTTGCTCTGAAGTTCTTTCTGGTGTGGCCACAGTGGAAGTGAGGCCTATGGCTGGTTCAGAATTGTGTGAGCTTAGCCCTGTTGGAGCTGAGACACGAACTGAGAGGCATGGCTGAGGGCCTCTGGGCTCAGGCCACAGCAGTGGCTGATCATCTTGTGTGGGGCTTTCTCTTTGGCTCTAGTTTATGAACATTTTAGGACAGATAAGAAGGAATATTTAGGATGCCAGAGGACAACTAAAGGATACAGGTTGTCAAATCTCATAGAGGTATATGACTAAATTTTCATTTCAGAACACCTGCAATAGCAACAATTTATGCAGCAAGTACCATTTCTGGAGCTTCTACTTTGACTCATATATGTTTGCCAGGAGTCTTATATGCATCATTATATTCAATGATCCTCACTGTATACGGAAAACACTATTTTTTGTGGTTTTTTTTAAATTAAAGAACTTAAAAAATTTCTTGAAGTATATCTGAATTACAATATTATATTAGTTTCAGGTGTACAACATAGTGATTCAATATTTTTATAGGTTATGCACTATACAAAGTTATAGTATTATTGACTATATTCCCTCTACTGTACAGTATATCCCTGTGACTTATTTATTTTATAACTGGTAGTTTGTACCTCTTAATCTCCTTCACCTATTTTGACCATCCCCTTCTTCTCTGCCAACCACTAGTCTGTTCTCTGTATCTGTGAGTCTGTTTCTGTTTTGTTATATTTGATCTTTTGTTTTGTTTTGTTTTCAATTCCACATATAAGTGAAAATGTACAGTATTTGTCTTTCTCAGTCTGACTTATTTCACTTAGCATAATATCCTCCAGGTCCATCCATGTTGCTGCAGGTGGCAATAGTTCATTCCTTTTTAATGGCTGAGTAATATTCCATTGTAAATATACCACATCTTCTTTATCCATTCATCTGTTGATGGACACAGGTTGGAACGCACTCTTATTATCACATTCTGTTGTACAGAAGCAGAACCCTAAGCTTACATAGGTAAATTAATGTGCACAAGTTCAATACGGCATGGCCACAGTAGAGCTGTGGTATGAAGTCAGGCTGTCTGCTTTAAAAGCCTTCGTTTTAAACTGCTACACAATATTATGTATGTTTAAAGAGAAATATTTTCAAAATCAGGCACGAACATATAAATTTTTTACCCATAACATTTAAAGTTTTGCCCATTGTTTTTGAGTTGTGCTCGGAACTAGAATCACAAACACTCGTTGCCAAGGATAGTCCGTCAGCTATCTTTTCAGCCCTATTTGTAGCCACTCTCCACCCTTAGTACAATACAACCACCCTCAACCATTCGTATTCCCAGAACATACTTTGTGCCTTTGTTTAAACTGCACCATTTACCTTAAATGTCCTTATTCTCTTTTTCTAGCAACCAAACACCCTGCTCACTCCTCAGAGTCTAGCTCAATAGTCACCTGCACTCAGGAACTGGGATATGGCAGGAGATTGTAGTATGGTTATTAAATTGCACTGTGAGCCTAGCATGTGTTTTGATGAATTGATACTGGTTGGAGTGAAGTTGTACTGGTTTAGGGAGTCCTAGTGTTTGCCAAGTGATGGCAGACAATTCTGATTTTCTATATCCACTGTGATTTCTCTCTAGCACAGGGAGAGGCAGGGCTACAAAAGCTACAGAGGTGCAATTCCTGTATATTCAGGAGAAAAGTTAACCACAAAGGAGGCTGATGTGTTCTTACACATAAATGGGGAAAGTAGTATGTCCAACGGGTCTTGATCCCTCATAAAGTTGTTTACACTCTGCTCCTTGTTTTATAGTTAGGGTTTATTAGAATGACCTCACTGATGGTATATTGAATTTCTATGCCTTTTGCAAGGAAAAGTAATAAGCATATATGCATTTGTTGTTTTTGTTTTTGTTTGCGGTACGCGGGCCTCTCACCATTGTGGCCTCTCCCGCTGCGGAGCACAGCCTCCGGACGCGCAGGCTCAGCGGCCATGGCTCACGGGCCCAGCCGCTCCGCGGCATGTGGGATCCTCCCGGACCGGGGCATGAACCCGCGTCCCCTGCATCGGCAGGTGGACTCCCAACCCCTGCACCACCAGGGAAGCCCTGCATTTGTTTTTTAAATTGTTGTTGGTTATCACGTTGGACAACTTCTGTACAGTAATAAACAATCCCTCAAATCCCAGTGACTTAAACAAACAAACATGTACTGGCCGCTTGCATTTACACATTAGCAGCTGCTCATCATCTAGGCAGTTCTGCTCCACTAGCCCCTCATTCTGGGCATTAGGCTGAAAGAGCAGCCCTAACTGTTCCTGTGGCAGTGGGAAAGGAGCAAGAGAATGGGAAAATAATTGATGGCCCTTAAAACTTCTGCTTGGGAGTGGGGTATGCCACACACACTCACCTACCATTGACCCTTGACCAAATCAAGTCACACAGCTGAGCCCCATGCCTGTGAGGCCTCCCTCCCACCATGGAAGCAATGCCAGTCAAAATTGCAGAGGGTGGGGATGTACAATCCTCTTAAAAGAGTAGCTGTTGGTGGTTATACACCTGCCAAAGTTACTTAGATATTACTCATAATGTATGTGATGTCTATTGCTGATTGTTATGCACTGAATTATGTCCCCTCAAAGTTCATGTGTTGAAGTCCTAACCCCCAGTAACTAAGAATGTGATGTATTTTGAGAGAGGGTCTTCAAAGAGATAATTAAGGTTAAATGAGTTCATTGAGGTGGGCTCTAATCCAATATGACTGGTGTTGTTATAAGAATAGGAGATTAGGACACAGACACACACAGAAGGAAGACCATGTGAAGACACAGAGAAGACGACCATCTACAAGCCAATGAGGGAGGCCTTAGAATGAAACCAACCTTTCCAAATCCTTGATCTTGTACATCTAGCCTCCAGAATGGTGAGAAAATAAATTTCTAAGTCACCCATACTGCGATGCTTTGTTATAGCATCCCTAGCAAACTAGTGCACTGATGAACAAATTAGCAGAGTTTATGATATTGGTATTTCTACTTTTTACTTTATTCAATTAACACCCATAATAATAATAATCCCTAACAAACACAAAGCATTTACTATGTATTAAGTACAGAATTAAGCATGCTACATACATTGTCTATCTTATTCTCTCAGGATACTTCTATGATGCAGTTACTAATATGATCCACATTTTGTATATGACAGGGTTTGAGAAACTTGTCCCAGTTTATCCCCAAATGGAGAGCTGCTATCTGATCCTTGGTCGTCTGATTACAGAACCAGCTTCCTGCTATTGCCTTCAAGCAATTTTAGGATATCTCATAGTATTTATTAATCTCAAGAAAGCTAAGGGAATATAAAAATGAGTGAGCTATGATGCCTCTCTTGAGGAGTTTGCAATCCAGTTAACAAAACAAGAGAAGGGATAACTGCGATCCTAAGGAGGAGAAGATAAATGTCATGTAAAATGTCCTGTCCAGAATTGTTATTTATAACTTGGATGAAGAAATTGATGGCAGGATAATACATGTTGCTGATGATACAGTTGGAAGAGGCAAAGTATTCCTTGGAAAATAGACTCAAACTTTTAAAAAGAAGATAAAAGAAAACCATCTTGTCAGGGGAGAATGATTGGCCAAATCTAAAGAAATGATGTACAATGAATAAATAAAATGAACTTCTCTTAAGTCCAAAAGATAGCTGGATCAGAACAACAAAAAAATGGATGTAAACTGTTATGTGAACAAAGGGTATTTTAGCTTTTTTGGTCAGCTGTGTCACTCATTGTGGACAAGTCATTCAGAAAATGTTTACAGAGTGCCTCCTCTGCATCAGGCACTGTGCTTGGAGCCAGAGATAGAAAGATGACCAAGTCAACTCTCTCAAGATGCCCACAGCCTGGTAGAGAGACAGAGATGTAAGTACAACATTATAAAAGAATTTGGTAGATGCTTTAAATGAGTCTGAATGAAGCACGTTTGGTACACAGAAGACCTTTACACAGGGTCTGGGGAGAAAGGCAGAGAAGGCACCTGAAGTTGCGATGGGAAGAAGGAGCTTACAGAGAAGGGAGTTCATGATGTTCTATGAGAAAGGACCAGTAAGTAAAAATTCAACAGTATTAAAAAGCTCAGGTCTATTTGACATGGTAGAAATATAGTTTTAATCATGGGCAGAGGCATACGATGAGTCTATAAAATTGGGCTGGGGCTGGGTTTTGAAGGGCAGTGCAGTCAATGCTACAAAGTTCGACCTTTCTCTTGTATGTAACAACAGGGTAATGAGAATTTCTAGAGTAGCCACATGACAACATTTGAGTTTTTGGAAGTGATTATTCTAAACAATATAGAAAAAAGACTGGAGGGTATAGAGAATAGTTCCAGAGAGATCACTTAAGTGGTGGTTTTAATTCTCCAAGTAAGAAAAGTTGAAGACTGACCTAAGCACATTCTACTAATATTCATGCTGATGTAACAGGAGTGAGTCTCTCCACCATTCTGGCCCAAAGTTTTGAGCTGTTTTTGTTTTCTTTTTTCTAACACAACACAAGTTCAGGTGCTGGTTCCTTCTGTATCACCACACTCCCTTCAGATATTCAGGTCTTCACCTTCTTTTAAGGAGTCTTAAAAAGTTCTACCTATGAAAAAGAAATATAGGGACTTCCCTGGCTGTCAAGTGGTTAGGACTCTGCACTTCCACTGCAGGGGGCACGGGTTTGATCCCTGGTCAGGGAACTAAGATCCCGCATGCTGCGTGGTATGGCCAAAAAGAAAAAGAAAAAAGAAAGCAATACAGTAGATTTTAAATGGGCTGAGTGAAATCTCAGGATATACACGCGATATTCCTACAGGGATGTACTTGGGTTGGGGGTGAGGTGCAAACAACTCTCAGAGGAAGATCTTCACTAGAAGGCCACAAGAGAGACACTAGCGATGCTCCTGGGCAGGATGACATGCAGGGCTCTGTTGAATGGAGATGGACAGCTCTCAGCATAGGCTTGGCTCCATCGCCTATCCCTGGATTGGCCTTATTGGTCTTTCTTTGGGTAGAGACTAGGTTCTTTCTGAAAATGATCTCTAATCTCCTTGGAGCAATCCCTCCAGGTTGTCCAGAAGGTCACCCTGACCTCCATCCTTGTCAGGTTCTCTATCTTCCTATTGATTCCCTGGAAAACTGCAGTCTTAATTTATTATTTGTAGGCTGTTTTATATGCTGATCTTTCAAATCTTTGTCTTTTGGTTTTCAAAAATTACTATTGCAAAAAACCTTGGTTCTTATAAAACAAGAGCTTTCAAAACTATCATATTTTATATTAACTTCAAAAAATTGAGTGTTTTTCTTTGTGTTCATGCTAAATCAATCTTAAACTCCCCTCTTCTCATTCCCCTTAAACTAAAGGGTATCTCTAAGGTCTGAATCCCTATACAGGGACATATATGATCAGGCAAGTATGGAAAAACATCATATTAATTAACTTTTTCCAAAATATAATTTTATTAAAATAACTATTTTAAAATCTAGCTAAAATGTATGATCTCCTGGGGAAAAAAAAGTTCCTAAAGTTGGCTCAAGAAGAAACAGAAAATAGCATAGGTTAATAACCATAGAAAACAAATTGCAGAAGATGTCAAAGTACTAAACTAACTCACAAGGAGGATGCCAAGTTTTATGTGTGATGCTTTGAAGGATCACATATAATTCCTATAATTTAAAAAATGCCTCTAAGTATTGGTTTTCAAAATATCTAGGCACAAGAATCACTTGAGGAGTTAGTAAACACTCTTATCTTCTCTTAATACTTTGATGCAGTAGTTATGGGATGGGACCCAGGAATCTGAATTTTAAGCAAACAGATATTTGGAAAACTATACTATTCTTTGAGAAACCTGTTTAAAGCCATGGTCTTTAATATGAAGTTTGCTTGAAAAATACAATAGAGTGAGGAAGAAAATAGAACTTTCATTTATGTTTTTTTTTCCCTAGTGAAAGAAAGACATTTTACTTTAAAGTTTTTTCTAAACTGATTGATCTACTACCCTCTCTGAGTTTATATGTCAGGTGGCCAAGCCGAACACATAGCCCAGCAGAGAAAAGTCCTGGGAGAAAAGTATGGGTGCCACCTGGCCCTCTCATGGTCGCGTTTGCACTTTCACACTGCACTGTAATCTTCCTGGGTTACATCTTATAGTTGGCACTAAACGAATCCTTACAAAATGGACAAGTGGCATGATTATATTCTTGAATAGAAGCAACAGATTGGAGAGAGTGCTCCTAATAAGATAATACTTTTTCTATTCATACTTAAAAAAAAAAAAGACTACATCAATCACATTATGAGGCAAACACAAAGATGATCTAATTAGATATGAAAAACATCAGCCCAAATAATGCTAATGTGATCAAAAATGTTACTGGAGACTTCGAACCTACACGCAATATCAACAAAAACAAACTTATTTTAAGTGTACATTGTGCCTTGTGTGTTAACTAATAAAAGGATGAAATCATCAGGATCAATGACATTTAAAAGCTAAGCAGGGCTTCCCTGGTGGCGCAGTGGTTGAGAGTCCGCCTGCCGATGTGGGGGACGCGGGGTTCGTGCCCCGATCCGGGAGGAGCCCGCGTGCCGTGGAGTGGCTGGGCCCGTGAGCCATGGCCGCTGGGCCTGCGCGTCTGGAGCCTGTGCTCTGCAGCGGGAGGGGCCGCAGCAGTGAGAGGCCCGTGTACCGCAAAAAAAAAAAAAAAAAAAAAAAAAAGCTAAGCATCCAGAATATTATAAATAATTTTAGTTATATATATAATCTATAAATAAATAAAATATATATACTGGAATACAAATACTGGAAGAAAGTATGGAATTTTCTCAAAAAAACTAAAAATAGAACTACCATATAATCCAGCATTTCCACTCCTGGGTATAAATCTGAAAAAACAAAACACTAATTCTAAAAGATACATGCACCCCAATGTTCATAGCAGCACTATTTACAACTGCCAAGATATGGAAGCAACCTAAGTGTCCATCAACAGATGAATGGATAAAGAAGATGTGATAATATAACACACACACACACACACACACACACACACACACACACAATGGAATACTACTCAGCCATAAAAAGAATGAAGTTTTGCCATTTGCAACAACATGGATGGACTTGAAAGGTATTATGTGAAGTGAAATAAGTCAGACAAAGACAAATACTGTATGATATCACTTATATGTGGAATCTAAAAAATACAACAAACCAGTAAATATAACAAAAAAGAGTCAGACTCAGATCTAGAGAACAAACTAGTGGTTACCAGTGGGGAGAGGGAAAGGGAAAGGGGCAATACAGGGGTAGGGGATTAAGAGGTACAAACTATTATGAATAAAATAAGCTACAAAGATATATTGTACCACACTGGGAATATAGCCAGTATTTTATGATAACTATTAATGGAGTATGACCTTTAAAAATTATGAATAACTATACTGTACACCTGTTACTTATATAACATTGTACATCAACTATGCTTCCATAAAAATAAGCTCTTAAAAATAAAAAAAATACATATACTGTGGTTATATTCTAACATCATTTTTTGGTGATAGGTGTGCATCATCAAAAATATTAGACCTCTTCTTCAAGCATGGTCCATGAATAGGCACCAGTCATGAACTATTTGTTGCAGGTCCATGATAAATACAGCAATTGAGAGTCAGTATTTTAAAACATTGATAGTAATTTGACAGAGTTATTTTATGTCCATTAAATCTAATAATGAAGAAATTTAACTTGTATTTTCATTGTTTTTGTTTTTTTAATTTTGTTTTTCTCTTAATTTCTTTTTATTTTGTTTTAACAAAGTAGTAATAAATGATGAGTTGGAAATGAAGAAAAAAGATCTCTAACCACAGATCATTTGAAAATCACTGTTCTAGAGCATAAAAGAACATGTAAACTATCCTAATTAATTCTATAAAGTCCCGGTACTAAAATCTTACAAATATCCCACAAAAAAGAAGTCTACAAACTAATCTCAATTATGTTATATGTAAAATATTAGGAAATCAAACTAGCCTCAAATTAAAATAATAATATGCCCTAGGTAGAATTTTAATTTTTCCCCTTTAATTTTTAAACTATAAAGACGGTTCAACATTAGAAAATCTATTAATATGTGTTATTATGCTAATAGTTTTAAATATAGTAACATAATTATCTTGAGAACTATACATAAAAATTATTTTGTCAACAAAGCTTAAGTTATTAGACCTTCCAGGTTGGTGAACACATGGAAATTTGGGGAGAGTGACACACCTGGAGAGGGCATGGAAGCTCTGAGCCCTTTCCTCATACCTTGCCCTATGCATCTTTTCCATCTGGCTGTTCCTGAGTTATATCCTTTTATAATAAACTGGTAATCAAACCCACCCATTTTGCTATTGTACATCTAGGATGCTGTGTTGCATGACCTTCTGGTTCTTCATGATGTGCAGCTGTTACATTTTACCTGCCTAGCACTCTGAGGGGCTTCTACACTCCCTCCACCTGACCCTGCAATGAACACCTTCATACTCATCCTTTTATATACATATTTGAAAATTTGTTTTGAATACCCAGAGAAGATTTGCAGAACAAGACTATTCAAACAGTTTGACTAGGAATAGCAGGAATGTTCTCCAGAATGCCTATACCCATCTATTCTTTTAAAAAAAATTTATTTATTTTATTTAAAAAATTAAAAGAAAATTTTTTTGGCTGCGTTGGGTCTTAGTTGTGGTATGTGGGATCTTCATTGTGGCATGCGGGATCTTTCGTTGTGGCATGCAGGCTTCTCTCTAGCTGTGGCATGAGGGTTTTCTCTCTCTATTTGTGGCGCACAGGCTCCAGAGTGCATGGACTCTGTAGTTGTGGCGTGCGGGTTCCAGAGCGCATGGGCTCTGTAGTTTGTGGCACACGGGCTCTCTAGTTGAGGCGAGTGGGCTCAGTAGTTGTGGCGTACAGGCTTAGTTGTCCCGCTGCATGTGGGATCTTAGTTCCCCGACCAGGGATCGAACCCACGTCCCCTGCATTGGAAGGTGGATTCTTTACCACTGGACCACCGGGGAAGTCCCTACCCATCTATTCTATAACTGGCAGTGTGTGATAGTTTTGTATCCCCATATCCCTAGCAACATTTGCCATTATTGCGCTTTTCAAATTATTTCAATATACTTTCTACATTATGGCACATAGTACTTCATGTTATCAGGTCACTCTTTCTGTCATTCTTTTTAGCCTTTTCTTCCTAGGGGTGAAATGACACAGTTATTTTTGTATGCCAGTCTAGTCAAGTGCCTACCACAAAATACAAAGTTGATAAAAATGAACTTGAATAAAAACTAAGCTATGTTCCATCACTCAAAAAAAAACCAACACCCAAGGCAGGTTATTAAACATCACTGAGTGCAATTTTTCATAATTATATATAATTATTTATTTTTATGAATGAATAGAAAAACATCTGGAACATTATAAAACCAAAATGATCACAGCGGTTGTTTTTGTTTTTGTTTTTTTTTAGGATCAATACTACTTTATTTATGTAAACATTTCCATTCTAGGGTACTTTAAAAAGGAGATGTGAATTTTCTCTGAGATTCAGTTCTAATTCAGTTGATATGAATATAGACTGTGTGGGAGTTTAGTGTAGTATTGTTACAACTTTGCATATAAAAATATAGGTATATACATATATATATAAAATACATATATTTATTATTACACATACATACACACACAGAGTTTATAAAATGCAAATCTCTTCTGAGGGCCAGACCTTCTTACATACCTCACTTAACTTCTCAAACCTAAAGCTTTTTGAATTGTCCCAGTCAGAACTGCTTGTTCCTCTTTTGGGCTTCTACAATGCTTTGTCCTCCTTAATTTTGGCTTTTTAAAGTAAACAATTGTGTAAGTGTTGATCTCCCAATTTTGTGTTCCCCCACCTCCACCCACCCAGGGTGCTTAGCATAGCTCATACTTGAGACAGTTCAAATGTACTAACCAAGTTAAGAGATTGTTCAGTTGAACTTCTGTGCTAAGAGGTTCTGCACATGGGTGATGTAGGTGGCTGGAGATTCGGCTGTTTTCCATTTGTATGTCTTCTTTGGAAAACTGTTCAGATTCTTTGAACATTTTTTTTTTTTATTGTGGTACGCGGACCTCTCACCGTTGCGGCCTCTCCCGTTGCGGAGTACAGGCTCCGGACGCGCAGGCTCAGCGGCCATGGCTCACGGGCCCAGCCACTCTGCAGCATGTGGGATCTTCCTGGACCGGGGCATGAACCTGTATCCCCTGCATAGGCAGGCGGCCTCTCAACCACTGCATCACCAGGGAAGCCCACATTTAAGTTTTTAATCCATTTTGAGTTAATTTTTGTGAGTGATATAAGATAGGGATATGATTTCTTTTTTTTTTTTTTTGCATCTGAATATCTGGTTTTCCCAATACCATTTATTAAAGAGAGTATTCTTTTCTCATTGAGTATTGGGTCCCTCATCAAATATAAATTGGCTGTGTACACATAGGTTTATTTCTGGGCTATTTGTTGTGTTCCATTAGTCTATGTATCTGTTTTTATGTTGGCACCATACTTGTTTGATTACTATAGCTTTGTAATATCATTTGAAATCAGGAAGTGTGATGCCTCCAGTTTTGTTCTTCTCTATCAAGATTGCTTTGGATATTTGGGTCTTTTGTGGTTTTCTATGAGTTTGAGGATTTTTTCTGTTTCTGTGAAAAATGCCATTGCAATTTTGATAAAGACTGCATTGACTCTCCCGATGACTTTGGGTAATATGGACATTTTATCAATATTAATTCTTCTGAGCCATGACATGAGATATCTTTCTATTGGTTTGTGTCTTCTTTAAATTTTTTCATCAAAATTTTATAGTTTTCAGTGTACAGATCTTTCACCTCCTTGGTTAAATGTACTGTTACATATTTTATTGTTTTTGATACTATTGTGGATGAGATTGCTTTCATTATTTCTTTTTCAGACAGTTCATTGTTAGTATATAGAAATGCAACTGATTTTTATACATTGATTTCTGTATCCTGCAATGTTAACTTAATTTGTTTATTATTTCTAACATTTTAGGTGAAGTCTTTAGGATCTTCTCTATATAAGGTTATGGTATCTGCAACCAGAGAAAATTTTACATCCCCCTTTTTGATTTGGATGTCTTTTGTTTATTTTTCTTCCCTAATTGCGTAGGCTAGAACTTCTAGAAATATAATACACTAAAATGTTACAGTGGTTGTTTTTGTTTTGATTCATTTTCTTTTTCTATAGCCATTTTCTAAACTTTCTATAATAAATATGGTTGTATATAAGTTTAAAAAAAAGTCATTATAAACCCATAGCTTTGCATGTGAATAGAGTTTGTATAAAACATGTTAAGAATTAATATTACTCACTTAGAAGTTTATACATTTATCAGCTTGTTTTAGAAGTTATTTGCTCAATGGCTTATCTTCAGGAATGAACAATTTGAAGTTGACAAAGAAAAGGAACCAAAAATCCCTTTAGTGTCTAAAACTACTGTGTTTTAAATGTATTCACATAATGAGGACTGACTTTTTGTTTTCTGAAAAGCACCAAGTCTTTTACCGCCCCACTCTGTACCCATATTTATTTCCCAGCTAACAGGGTTCAGTATGGCCATTCTTCTCCCATTCTTCTCCCAAAATATCTTTGACCCTACTTCCCTTACTACAGATAATTTCTGCTTTGTATTTTTGAATATGCAATTGCTCTGAATTTTCTGATGCTTCTTTGCAGCCTACCTAGCAAATGCCTTTTCTAATAGCTCTAGTTGTCACTATCACCTTTATCTTTTTTTGACCAATTAAACCATCTGAATAATTATTTACTATAAAGTCACTAATACTCTTTAAATATCTTGCTTAACCAATTTAGTTCAGTAGTACCTTTATTTTCTGTATATTTATATTAGATTCTCCAAACAAACCTTCATTTCCTTTAGAAAAAATACTTCAGTCACATAAAAAGCAAACCAAAAGCTATTGTGTAGAGTGAAAAAAACAAGATGAGAAATTGTCAATATAGTATTGAATCTTCATTCATTCTTCCACAAAAATATTTTTGAGTGCCTACTATGTGCCAGTCACTGTTCTAAGAGCTGGTGATATGGCAATTAATATAAAAGATGGGATCTTTGTCATGAAGGGGCATACATCCATGCATATATACATATCTATAATAAAACATCAGTCTGCAATAAAAAGAAAGAACACAATAAGAGGACAAAGAGTATACTGATTATTCTTCATGTATCCTTCTAGATCTACTCTCTATCCTTTCCTGCTTGAATTTGGACTTAAATGGAGAGGTTAAGGCTAAAGATAAAATAGGGCTTGTTGCTGTATGTGGCATCTAAAGCTAATTGGATTGGATGAGATTATTGAAGGAGCAAGTATGAACAGATGAGCACTGAGCCATCGGCACTGAAGCATTTTGAGGATGGGAACAGGGCCAGCTTCATAGGCATACAACTTGTGTTGTCACACAGGACCTTGTGATTAAAGGACCCTGTGCTCGGTTTAATGCTCTGTTCTCACTGTCTTGAAATTCCTAATAATTTTTGAATGAGGGCTCTGCATTTTCATTTTGCACTGCACACTCCAAATTATGTCAGGCCTGGTTGGGAACATAAGGATTCAGCATAGTCAAGAGCCAATGAAGTAAACTGAAAACCAAGGGAGTGTGTTAGTGTTGTCATAAAAGCTAAGTAAAGAAAGTATATGGAGATGAACAGAGTGATCAACAGTCTCAAAAGCTGTTGCAAGGTCAAGTTATCTTTGGCCTGAACTCTGATTATTGAATTTAGTAACTTGGTTGTGACTGTTGCCCGGGTTGAACTGGGCTGTAGAGAGAAGATAAGAGGATAAGAACAAACACTGAGCATGGACGACTC
The DNA here is from genome assembly GCF_003676395.1 of Aethalodelphis obliquidens. Classification (NCBI taxonomy): domain Eukaryota; kingdom Metazoa; phylum Chordata; class Mammalia; order Artiodactyla; family Delphinidae; genus Aethalodelphis; species Aethalodelphis obliquidens. The sequence goes on from NW_020837971.1 coordinate 10,643,525, forward strand.
TTGCAAGCACTTTTCCAGTTCACGGGAAAGCTTAAAACTGGGCAGGAGCTGAAAGAGATATGGGGTCAAGACAAGGCTTTTCTAAAATGGAGATATTATGGCATATTTTTCCCTTCAGTAATGACTCATTAAAGAAGGGAGGGGAGTGGTGAGGTGGGGTGGAAATAATTACAGAAGCAAAGTTTTTGAGGAGAAGAGGGGAATGGGATCCAGTGCAAAGCAGAAGATTTTTCCCAGGACCAGATGGAAGGCAAAGTGCGTGGACAATGCCTGTGCCTGGTACCTTTTGAAGAAAGGTATAAGAGTATAAGAGTCTTATATATATATACAGAGTCTTATATACTCTGTATCAGAGTCAGTCTTCAGTTGAGGTAGGAAGCAGAGAGGGGATGTTGAAGTTTGAGGAAAGAGAAGAGAGTATGAAACCTCTAAGAGGACGGGTAAGTGAATGGGATTAGAACTGACAGGTAGCACCAAGGGACATTAAACGGCTTAGCTACATGAAAATACATACAGCTGGTAAAGTCTGCTAAAATATTCATGCCAGCTATCTCTGGTGATTATTTCTTTTTTACAACTTTCTGATTCTCCAAATTTTCCCTAATAGGCATATAGTGCTTTCATAATTAGCCTTTTAAAACTGTTATGGAAAGGTGAAAAGCAGGACATTAATGTATGAGGCAGGTGCTTAAGACTTGCAGCAGGTGAGTGGGGAATCAAAGAGAACAGAGACATCATTCCTGTTGCTTCTGAAAGCAATGCCATGGACTAGATAAAGAGCAGTCCAATTTTCTGCAGAAATGAGGAACAAGACAAAATATCTTTGACCCTTTTTCAGGCCTTCAGATTTACTCTGTGTCTAGGCTTGAGCCACTGATTGTGTTTCTCAGTTGAATTTGAAAGGCCTACTGGCAGAAATCTTCCCCAGTTCTGGCACCAGGTTGGCCGCCATTCTTGGTAGTTGGGTAGTGATAAACACTCTTACCCTTGCCTGCAAGTTCATGGGTGTTTTAATGGGAAGCTGGGTGAGGCTCTGTCAGGGATGAACCAGCCATCTCTTATACCATAAACTCATTAATATTTTAAAGTTTTCTTGCTTGTTAAAATGGTTAAAAGTAAATCCCTCTCCTCAGAAGTTGAAGTCCTTGATGTCTGCTTTCAGAGTGTCCTTAAGTCACTCATTATTTATCTCATTAACAGTTTTGCCTGTTATTTTTTAAAAGCACAAATCAAGATTGTTGTTCCAAAAAGGAATTTCAGAGATAATACATTGTTATGAAGGGACTGTTACTAATTCCAAAACATTTTCACCCTGTTAGACCCTGTAATATTAGCTCATGTGTGCTTTTAGTTTGATCCATGATAGATGGGGTGGTGAATGGGGAATTTCAGGGCAACATTTTAAACCGAGTTCCTCTAAGCAATTTACCCTCATCTTTCTGCTGAAATCTTTGTTGGGATCGTAAATCAGCTCTCAGGACAAGATGTGGGAATTAGATCCTATGACTGTTAACACACCCCATGGAGCTCAGCTGTGTGGATGCAGAGGTGGTAACTCTGCATGGGGTGTGAGGTAAGGTGTGTGTTTGGAACCCTGAGTGTGGTGAGCTGAAGATTTAAGAGCCAGCAGCAGCTGTGGAAGGCAAGTCCAGAGTTTTACATTAGGAGAAAGCGGGGTGGTGGGGGGCGGGGGATGGATATTTCTCTTGTGGTAGAAATGATATTTAACTTAACAATATGTATTTGGATTACATCACCTTTCCTTCATAAAATGGAGAAACTCACTGATGAATTTCTTTCATCATTAAACTCTTTCATAATGAATTTCTTACATAAGAAACCTCCTTTATAAATTTATCTATTCTTTGTATTCATGCATGAATGTAAATTCTTAAAAGGACAGCACAGTTATTTTTAACATTAGTTTACATATATTGCTATTGAAAATAAAGATTAAAATAGATGAAGAGAACTGTATGAGCACTGGGTCTAATTATAAAAAAAACCTGAACTTTGCGTGATGTTAACGTTAATCTACAAATCAATTAAAGGGAATTATTTGCAGCTAGGCATTTATTTTCGTGAAAGATTATGTATGACTTACATTAGATGGGCTGAAATGGGGAGGTGATCACTGCAGTTGTTGTGGGTGAAAAGCTCAGGATACGGTTAGAAGCAGATTTTTAGAATCTCATGAGGAAGGGCTCAAAGAACAGCATGATCAGTACATCACTAGACAATGATTAGAGTTGCTTACGAGAGAAAGATAGGGAAATGAATTCTTATTGCCTGGAACTCTTGGTAGTCAGGCAAGCTTAAATTAGTATTTTTGAGAAAATCATAAAGTCTCATTTATCATATTTGTGCAATGAAAATAATACCTACTTTATAGGTGGTGGGATTTAAATAATACACACACACACACATACACACACACACACATCCTGGATACAGTACAAGTTTAAAACATTGTACTTTATTGTCAGGTCCCTTAGAGAGGGCATCTATGACAAAAGGGTCACTAAAGCTAGCCCTTTAGAATTAGAAGACAACTCCAACTTTGGGGACAACATATGAGTCCAAGCACCTATATTATCTGTGAGCCTGTCCTCTCTCCTTTTTTCACGAGCAAAACTGGGATTCTGTTATGATTGAAGGACCTCTCTCCTTACTTGCAATACTGGATGTTTTGGGACACCTGCAAGGAAGTTGCAGATTTACACTGATAGAATAAAAGACTATAGTTAATCTCTCCTTTTTCACAGCCAGAATAGAGGACTGACCTTAGGCTTTTTTTTTGGTGGAAGGTTAGGGAGGTGGTGATCCTCATCTGGGGATAAGCCTACATAAGTCATAGAAGACCTTGCCAGTTTGGGTGGAGGACAACCAGAGGCCCTGCATGGCTGGTCAGCGAGTCAGTCGCTGGCCCCGCTTCAGCCCTCCAGGAGTCTGGATGATTGAGGAAGATCACCGGGTGATCTGATAGAGGACTGCAGAAGGGGAGGATCAAGTCAACCTCTTCCAGACTCATTATAGTCCCCTAAAGCATTAATGACATTTTTGCTTCATACCGATACAAGGAAAATCTTAGTTCATTGACCTAACAAATAATTACAGCTCTTTGGCAAGCTTTTGTTCATGGAAACTGGCAGCATTTCCAAACACTTTAATGACGTTTATTGTCTTAACCAGCACCTGTTCTTTACCCTGCCTGCATACTCCAAAGAAAAGTTAACTGAAAGAGAGAATGATTCATTTCATACCCTGATGTTTTCTTATGACCACAGCTGTGGCCACTTCAGTGTCCAGCAAAGTATTTCTTTGGCGAGTGACCTAGGGAGGGGCGGAAAGCGAAGTGGAAGAGGCCTCTGGAAAGTCTTTAACACTGGGGCGTATTCTCTACTATTTGACTCCAAGAAATTCCCACTCATGGAATCTGGCCTATCATAAATAACTTTTCTTTTCTGTACTTGATTCAACTTAATAAATCATGTCAACAAACTATGGTGAATGATGACTGTTCTTCACCCAACAAAACAACAGCCTTCCTGGTTGAAGCTCTGGAAGGATAGAAATCTATCAGTTCCAGTTTCCTCCTGCTGGGCAGAGTGTTCTATCTCAGCGGGCTGACTCCTCTTCTTCATAACTCCTCCCCTAGAATGAGTTCTTCCTTTCTCTGACCCCTAGGATATCCTGACATGCATTCCTCCTCTTCTAATTTGCCTTTGTCGGCCTTAATTCTGAAATAACATCTCTGTAAGATGCAGAAAGGTGACATTTGTCACCAAAGAGGTAAATTCTCAATAAGGATTTCTTTTTAAAAAACTTGTCTTAAAAGAAAAATCATGCCCAAACCAGCCAGGTCTTCTACTTTGGTGTTTTTTCTATTTTTTTCTCTTTTTTTTCTTTCTCTTTCTTTTTTTTTTTCTACTTTGTTTTTAAAGGTAGACTTTAAAAAATAAATTAGTCCCACGAATAAATTGTAACTGGTGTACAAAATGGCATGGGAATGAGGAGTATTCCTTCTACTTGTACCAACAATAGTTCATATGCCTGTCCTCCAATTGTATCACAAATTGTCAAATCTTGGTGCACTGTCACATCTGATATTTCACATAACTGAATCTTTCCTAAATAATTATACTGTTTCCCAAGCTCACAACTCTTTTTCTAAACCAGGCCTCTCATAAAGTCTGTCTCCACACAAAGATTTTCTTCCCAATTTTCTTCTTCTAATAACATTGTGCTTATTTTTGATTGCTATTAAACACACCCACCATAATCTCCAACATCGTTTTTCACAACCACTCCATCATGGCCCTTACAGTTTGCTACATTTCATATCTACCATTTTGTTTCCTTTCCCACTGCCACCACCCTAGCTCTGATATACGGGTAGTCTTTGCTTTGCATGGCAGTGAGAGACCCATAAAAATGACTGCAAACAGAAACCATGCAAAGCAATCTCATCACTCAAAGGGGGAAAATTACAGTTGTTCTGGGACCTTTAAAAAAATTTTATCAACACATTAAAAACTCTTTTACTGTAGGTTATAAGCATATAGGGAAACTGAAAATTATAAAACTCAGAGTTAATACGTATACTGTAATTTGAAACATTTGAAGCACTGAGCAGTAAAGAGGTTTTTTCTTTGTAGAAATCTTATCAAGAGCAGTTTGAACAGTGCTTGCCCTCCTCTTATCGTATTACATACAGTGTGGAGTGAGCATCTTTATTATGCTTTGGTGAGTTGTCATAGCACAGGGAGATCAGCTGGGTGCTTTGCGATGACCTAGAGGGGTGGCATAGGGAGGAGGCGAGGGAGGCTGAAGGGGTAGGGGATACAGGGACAGGTATGTGCATATGGCTGATTCGCTTTGTTGTACAACAGAAACTAACACAGTATTATGAAGCAATTATACTCCAATAAAGATCTATTAAAAAAATTGCATTGGCTTCTGACTACTTATCCATCGTCCTTTGTGCTTTCAATGTCATGAAATATCTCTGATAGTTTCTTTAATGTGAAGATTTTTTTTGTTTGTTTTTTTGCTAGTGTGCCTTCTTCTGAGACATCTTCATCCTTTTCACCACAATCATCTTCCTCATTTGTGTCACTAAGTTTGCCTGCACCGACTTTCTCTGGCTGCACACTATAGTCTCTCAGACAGTGACAGTGTCAGCGTTCCCACAGACAGCTATTTCTTCTATAACTCCATTTACGTTCAATTTGAATTTCACTTGCAGCTTTATTAATTTTTGTTACTTTGTTGCACTTCAACTCTTATCCAATTTCCTCTTTGGTCATCCATTTTTCAAATGTTATGCAGGTTTATCATTGGAAGACAAGGAGGCAACACAACTATAGGCTTTGCTGTCTGTGTGTGAAACGAGTAACAGATGTGTGGTGGCCAATCACCAATAGACTTTGAAGAAAGTGACATGACTGGTCACTGATTATGATGTGCATCTGTTATTTCTGTAGTGATATGCGAATTGAAGATCTAGCAGTGAAGTTTCTACTTTATGCAGTTATTGACAGCTAATATATTATGGTAACTGAAATGAGAACTGTGTTGTTAAGGAACTGGTGTCATTTAACTAAACTGTGATAACTGCAATCTGTTTATTATTGTAACCATGTAAAGCAAGGATGACCTGATTGCGACTAGGATAATTTTCTGGCGTCTCTTTTTATCTTCGGTGTCTCTAATACATCTGACATTCACTGGTCCAAATTTTCCTCTAGGATTACTATTGCCTTATTCATCACTTAACCACTCAAGGACCTCACAGAATCACATGTGTAGTTTTCACCCAACACACTTGTAACATAATTGTAACCATCTACCTAGTTGGCCTAGGCACCTCTACTTACATTTTGTAATTTCATCTCTATTAATCCTCTGGGGGTAACAGGTTTTCCTGAGCCCTGCTGCAGGATTAGGAAATCCTGCTTTGTTCTTGTTGTGGCTGCGGCTGCTGTTCATAATTTCTGCAGGAAGTTAGTTCTATAGGAAGACTCAGCTCCATTGTTAAAACTGGACCTTCGGGGTGTCATGTCTGAGCGATACCCCAGTAGGGTAGATTTGAAGAGCTGTCCCTTTTGTTTCCCTGAGCTCCCCGCAAGACTTGCTCTCCAAATACAACGAGGCCTGTGAGAGTAACTGCTGAACTTCCAAGTGGGAAACAAGTGATTAGACTTCTCAAACTTGTTGCTTTGTAGATGACAGCAACACAGACCCTTCTGCCTCATGTTTTACCTGTCATCTCCCAAATCAGAGTCTGGGAACAGTCATCTCACCTTGATTATTTACTCAGGGGTATCCGTCTCCTTGGTACTGCTACAGTGAGATGTCAGTGCCTCCTTCACAGTCTGTCTTTTGGTTTCTAGGAAATAGGACAATATCACTGAGTTTGTCTTTGTATTTACCATAAAACATCCTCTAAAGAATAAGAGGTGAATATAAAGAGACATTTTCTGTCTTATTATTCTGAGTCCCCAAAGGAAAACCCATAGAATCAAGCTGGGCAAACTCCTGTGACTATCTTGAACAACAGAGTATAACAGAAGTGATGCCACAGGCCTTCTGAGGCTAAATAATAAGAACACCTTGCATTTTTGCCTTGCCTTCTTAGGACACTTATTCGTAGAACTCAGCTGCTATGTATGCTGTAAGGATGCCCAAGCTAGCCCACAGGCAGAGGCCATGAATAAGTAATTTGGCCAGTAGCCCAGCCAGTAACTGGTGTCATCTGCCAGACATATGAGTAAAGATACATTCAAATGATCCCTGCCCTCATCTCAGTCTTTGAATCTCTCCAGCTAATACCCCACACCTGTTAAAAGAGATATAAGCAGTCTGCCCTGGGTTCAGACTAAATTTCTGACCCACAAAATCTGTGACTACAATTGTCGTTGTTTTTATAAAATTGTATGCCCTGAGTTTGGGGTGGTTTGTAATGCAACAATAGTAACTGGAACAGAAATACTTGAAATACTTAAAACTGAGTGGTGAGATAAGTTAATTTATCTTTTCTTGTCTATACATTCTAACATTTATACAACACATATGGTAACTTGTGCGGTCAATAAGGACAAGTTGGTTGATTAGATGTGGCTGGGAGAGGGAAGGGTCTGGGGTGCCGCCCAGATTTCATGTCCTTGGACACTAGTGAGAAGAGGCTGTTATGCATTAATTGTTCTCCTTATCTCATCCATATAAAGGACACTGGCAGCATATTACTTCTTGTTAAAGTGCTGCATTAGCAACCTCTTTGGAAGTAGCCCCCAAACTGTAATAAAATGTGATGGGATAATTTCCCACCCTTATGAAATACTGCCAAGATGTAGAAATCGCCTTATCCTTTGTAGCTAAATGGTTAATTCTGGGAGAGACCCATCTAAATTCTATACAGCCAACTTGATAGTCCAACTGTGGACCACCTTCATTTTTCCCCATTGCATCTCCTAGTTTTGTGCTTAAACTGATACACTTCAAGATTTATGATCCTTCTGACAAAAATGAAATGAGCCAGCCAGATGGTTGTGGCTCTCAGAAGGATAAGAAACAATTTGAATAAGAATCGAGGATCATTTTGACCACCAGTTCACCAAACAAAGCCAAAACATTCGCATCAAGGAATAAGCCAATTGCTGGCATAAGTGCAAGTGCCAGGAGTTGCTTGTTTCAACTAATTGAATTCAATAAATCATTGCAACTGGACAATTCTAAGTACTTTATTTATTCCTTAGCAAGTGAGTCTTACACTTCCATCTTCCGGGAGAGGGGCGGAAAGCATTTACTACGTCTGCAAAGGATTGAGCTCGTTTACGAGGGGTCCCCCACAGAATCAGCAGAAAGCATTCTATACACTAGTCTCTCAACCACATTAGAACTTTAAGGTTGCATTCTGGTGGTACTCCTTAGAAAAGAGAAAGAAGGAAAGTTTCACCTGTGGGATCCATCAGAGGCCAATTTGTTTCTTCTCATCTTGTAATCTTAAAGGAGTTAGTCTATAAAAAATCTAAAAAGTTTCTATCTTGGCCATTTTGGCATAGAATAGTTGGAGATTAAAGAGAGGAACAACAAGGCCTTTGGGGGGGACAAAAAAATGAAAATAACCAAAATTACTTCTTTGTTACATGTGTGGCCAAAAGTAGAAAGGTTCATATCATACAAGGTTTTTTGTCTTGGCAGCAAGTATTGCCCTTACACCATTGAATGTCATTGCAATCATATGGTATCAATAACAAGTGAATTATGGCCAGAATGTCTAAGGTCTGTTCTTGCAGATTTTAGATCTGAATTCTCTTTCTCACAAATCTCAAAAGCATTTTCATTCTGAACTCTGGCCAGTTTTTTGACCTTTCTTCTGACCTGAAAGGGTTATGTAGCTAGGGTAAGACTCATACTATTGCCTGGAACATCCCTCAGAGTGGCCAAATATATTCTTTATGACTGTGAAGCAATTTCCAAGTCACATTTCTTTCTGGGGCAGAGTTTTCTAGACTACTGAGTTATACAGTATATCCCAGTATAATCATTTCCAATTTCTGTCTCAAGACCTGGGTTAGGCTCTTTCAAGATGGTCTAAACACTCTACCAATTGATAGCATTATAATGGGCCTTTTGAATTAGATTTTGGTTCCAGATGCCAGACATGGGAGCTTATGTCTATTTTCTACACTATTTTAATTGGTCTTTGTGGCCAGACTCGTCAAGACCTGAAAGCTTTAATTAAGGTGGTAGTAGTGGAGTAAAGAAAATAATAAGAGAACTTGATGACATTCTGAATGTGGGCTGTAGGGGGAAAGGAAACGAGGTTGACTAAGTCTTCTGGGTAACAGGGCTAATAATAAGATGTCTGACATAATGTGGATGATTTAGTTTTGGATGGTCTCACGCTAAACTAAGAAATAAGGTATTGTTAACATGCTTCAGCCAGGTCATAGGTTTATTTTAAAGATATCCTTCATATAGTAAAACTGCTGTCAAACAATACTGTAATTTAAGCCCTCTCTCCCAAAACAGAGATGGTAAATTTTACAGAGGGTGTACAATCCAGAATTATTTCCTGCTGGATCTCAAAACTAAAGCATCCTGAAATTAGGTCACTCACCAAGCATTCTAAGACTCAGAGCCAATGAAAGCGTTCTCTCACCTTCAGGTTTTTTAAAGGTCTCTTCTCTTACTTAGCAACCTTAAGTGCAAGGAATTCTCCTGTTACTACTAAAGACAAACTACTGTTTGTTTATATTTTAAAAGTAATGTATTAAAATGAGACTAAACATTTAAAAACTTGATCTTAATTTGATTTTAAAAATTGGTTAAAAGCCTATTTTAAACGTCATACTTAATGGTGAATTACTAAAAGAATTCCCATTGGTGAGAGAAAAAGTATGACTTCTTTCACTATTATCCAATACTGTTCTAGTTTTATTCCCAACACAATATGACAAGAAAAATTAAGGTATATTGAATGTTAGAATTGGACATAAATTATTTGCCACTTGATATGATTTTCAGAAAATGAAAAAATAATAATCTAAGGGAACAGATAAAAGATAACACAGAACTCAGTTCTCATCACAAGGAAAGAATTTTGTAACTGTGTGTGGTGATGGATATTAACTAAACTTAATGTGGTAATCGTTTTGGAATATATATGCAATATTATGTTATATCATATATAGACATATAACATATTAATTCTACACCTAAAATGAATACAATGTTATATGTCAATTACATCTCTTTCTTTTTTTTTTTTTTTTTTTTTGCTGTACGCGGGCCTCTCACTGTTGTGGCCTCTCCCGTTGCGGAGCACAGGCTCCGGATGTGCAGGCTGAGAGGCCATGGCTCACGGGCCCAGCCGCTCCGCGGCATGTGGGATCTTCCCGGACCGGGGCACGAACCCGTGTCCCCCTCATCGGCAGGCGGACTCTCAACCACTGCGCCACCAGGGAAGCCCTACATCTCATTTTTTAAAAAGTATTAAATGAAAGTTTGCTCAACTTCCCTTAACAAAGGCATGAAAAAGAAAAGTAGGGTCTGGTCTTTTGATTTTTTTTTATTCATTTTTTTAATAAAAGAGGTTTGTTGGGGTCTTCCCTGGTGGCGCAGTGGTTGAGAGTCCGCCGGCCGATGCAGGGGACATGGGTTCGTGCCCCGGTCCGGGAGGATCCCACATGCCGTGGAGCGGCTGGGCCCGTGAGCCATGGCCGCTGAGCCTGCGCGTCCGGAGCCTGTGCTCCGCAGCGGGATCCCGTAGCGGTGAGAGGCCCGCGTACCGCAAGGAGAAGAAAGAAAAAAAAAAGAGGTTTGGCAAATTGACATCCAGTGTATTTAAGGAGGAAATGTCACTCATAATATAAGTGGTAATGTAATTGGTACAACATTTAGAAGAACATTTGGCAGTATCTACAGTTTAAAATGTTCTTACTTTTTGACCCAACAATTCCACCTGTAGTAATTTTTTTCTGCAAAGTAGACACATAAAAATATATAAAGATGTATGGAAAGATGTTCACTGCCATATAGTGTGTAATAACAAAATTTAGAAACTAACTTGTATTAGTCATAATTCATTTCAGTTATGAGTGGCAGAAAAAAAATGTAGCTCAAATAAGATGGATAATTTCTTCTTCATATAAAATTCCAGATAGGCAGTCTAGGGTAGGTATGCAACTTGATCAATCAAGGCCCAGGCTCCGTATGTCTTGTGGTTCCACTGTGTGGGCCTCAACTTCAAGATACAAGCATGTGCTTATAGGCAGCAGGATGGAAGAAGGGAGGTAAAAAGGCAGAGGGTGTAGTCATCCTGTCTCTTGGGAAGAATCTTGGAATCTGCTATGTGATACTCTACATACATTCTACTGTTCAGAACTTAGTCATATGATTACACCTAGCTTCAAGGGAGACTGGAAAATACAGACTTTATTCTGGGCAGCCATGTGCCTAGCTTAAAGTGTGGAGGTACGATTACCATAGCAGAAAGGGAGAATGGATTTCAGGGAATATCCATCAGTCTCTGCCACATGCCTGACTGACCAACAGCAGGAAAATATGGTATAGAACATCATACAGTTGAACACTATACAGTTGTAATAAAATAAGGCAGCTCTACTTGGAAAGTTGTTACAGAGCATGATCTACATTCAAGTTTCAAAAAAGCACGTGTGAGAAATGCCTGTATATGTTCACCAAAAGACATGTTAAAATGTTCATTTATGCATTATTTAAAACAGCCCCAAACTGAAAATGCCACAAATGTCCGCTCATAGTAGGATGAATAAGTAAAGGCTGGCATATTTACCTAGTGAAATACTTTCGGTAATGGGAACGAACACTGTTGCCATATGCAACAATATGGCTGATTCTTAAAACATAATGTTGAGCAAAAGAAGCCAGGCACAGAACACATAATGTATAGTCCACTTTACGTAACTTAAAAAACAGACAAAATTACCTACAGGGTTAGAGAGCAGGATAAGGTTACCTTTAAGAGATGGTAGTGACAGAAAATGAGCTGGAATCCCAACTATTCTATGCCAAAATGGCCAAGATAGAAACTTTTTAGAGTTTTTAGATTTTTTATAGACTTTTTAGATTTTTTATAGATAACTTCTTTAAGATTACAAGATTTCTCTTTAAGCATAAAGAGAGACTCAAAAGTCTCTCTCATGAGAGAGACTTGAGGTGCTGGTAATGTTCTACTTCTTGAACTGAGTGCTGGGTACTTGGGGATATTGACTTTGTGAAAATTCATCAAGCTGCACAATTAGATTTGTGCATTTTTTTGTATGCATGTAACATGTCACTAAGATTTTTAAAAAGCATATGTACACTTGTACATACGTAGAAAATCTGGAAGTGTATATGCCATATTAAATTAGGAGTCAGTAAACTTTTTCTGTAAAGGGCCAGATAGTAAATATTTTAGGTTTTGTTGGCCATACAATCTCTGCTATAACTACTTAATTTCACTGTTGTAGTGCAAAAGCAGCCCTAGACAATACATAAATGAAGGGGTATGGCTGTGTTCCAATAAAATTTATTTACAAAAGCAGGTGACAGGCTATAGTTTACCAGCCCCTGTACTAAACTGTTCATAGTGGTTACCTCTGGGGATAGCATTGAGGGGAAGGTGGCTTTTTACTCTTTACATATTTCTACCAAAAACTGGATCTAAGCACAATCAGTGCACACCGCAAAGTAGCAACACAAATCTGATGCAAGTCAGGCAGCAAAGTATTCAGCATATTATCTGTCACCTAAAGTGCCTACAGAAATACAGAAAATTTTATTGCCAATTACTGAGAGGAATAACATCTGTTAATAATAAAAAGTCTATTCACCAAGAGTTGTTATCTATACTTGTAATTTCCCATTTAAAACAGATGTTAGCCATGATACTGCCATAGTGTCAACTTTCCATGTTATAACAAGAAAATCATTGCTTTTACACTGCACATGGAACATGTGTTTTGATTAAGGTATAAGCATGCCAGTAGCATAAATGTGCAAATGCAAAGAAAAACTATGATTAATGGGCTAGAAAAGTATTCACAAATAAGCTGAAATTTGCTTTTGAACTTTGTCAAGATAAATTTCAACTCTTTTGCTTTAGTAAGAGGAAAACAAATGTAAGCCAGAGTCCATGGCTTCTAAGGATTTAAAATCCACTTGTAGACCCAAGATATACAAAGGCAATAGGTAATTAACCTTAGACAGTCTGTGCCTCTTATTTTGGCAGATATATATCAGTGCTATAAAAAATAAGAAAGAAAAATTATTGTGACCCAGTGTAGAGACCAACTTTTCAAAGAAGCAGAATGGATAAGATTTGGAGAATGGCAAATGAAAATCAGATTCTCTTAACTGGGGGGAACAGCAGGAGAAACAGAGAACGATGTTCCAAATGAGCAAGACCTCCTCAAAGGACATTGAAACCAGTTTGCTTTGGGGCAAATCCAGTTTAAAGAATGTAGTCTTTCTCTCGAGTTCATTGGGAAGTCAGTGGGATATTGAGCAAGGAATTAATAAGTTCTTAAGAAGACTACTTTTGAGATCATGTGTACAGCCCATGACCTTCTCCCTCATTCCCTTCCAAATATCCAGCCCTACAATTGCAAAAATTCAGGCCAGGAGCTTAAGACATGACAGGAGTCTGGAGGCTCTAATCAGGGTAATATTGGTACAAATAGCTATAAGCAGCAGGTAGTTAACTTTCCACAGCTAAATAACCAACGCTTTTAGCAAAACTGTTGTTGAATAGTCCATGCTAATGCTGTTTTTTGTTGTTGTTGTTGTTGTTAGTTAGTTTTGATGTTAGTTTTTTGTCACTATGATTTCTACCAACATCTCTGACAAAATTTCATTTCAAGCTCAAATCTTAACTCCTAACAGGTGGTCAGATCTCTAGCAGAAGCATTTCTTTCTTTCACTGCTTTTCTTTTATTTATTTTACTTACAAAAATATGGCATAATACAAGGAATACACATGAACCTGTGTTGTTACTTAAAGGGGGTAAAGCTTTCAATTCTGAGGTCAGGTGGGGCATGCTGTCTGGGGTGAAACAGACAACAAGCAGAAATATCCAGGTGGCCTTGATCTAAGATCTGCTCTGTCTTTTCTTCAGCTTTGACATCACAGAACATGATGCTCTCTAATGCTAAGTCCCTTCTTTTGGAAGGAAGAAATTTTTTTTTAACTTTTTATCTTATATTGGAGTATAGTTGATTAACAATGTTGTGATAGTTTCAGGTATGCAGCAAAGTGACTCAGTTACACATATACATGCATCTATTCATTTTAAAATTCTGTTCCCATTTAGGTTATTACATAATACTGAGCAGAGTTCCCTGTGCACAAAAGCATTTCTTAAGTATCATGGTTTCTTGGTAGCTGCCCATTCTTTTATCCTCAGTAAACCTAGACTGTGTTTCCAGGCTTCTGGATCTTGTGAAGAGTGTCAGAACTAGAAATATTCTTGCTGAGGTATCTCTCCTCCTCCCCAGGAGGCTTGTTTTGTGTTTTAATTCTAATGCTTTCAGGGATAGTTGCCCTGTGAGAATAGATGGTTCACATAGCTGTTACCTACATCTTCTATCCAAAACTACTTAAAATGCCTATCATTCCTAACATCTTGAATCAGGCAAGAACCAGGTTAAGACCCTCTGGGGAGGAAGAGGAGAAGGACAGAAGAGGATACCATCCTCTCTCATTAAGTCAAGGTAGCCTCTCTCCTTGGAAGATAGAGGTGTAAATATGAGCGTGAAAAATACTAAGGAGAATGAAGTCAAAGCATGGCAACAACAAACTTCAGGAAAGAGGCAGCCTCTGCAGAGGGAGAGCATATTAAAATGAAATGCCTTTGACAAACAGACATAATAGGCTCCAGGGTGGCTAGGATAAAGGAATCTGGGTGCGGTAGCATTTTTTCCATGGACATATGTGCTAGTTTTTAAAAGGTTAAAAAAAAAAGGATGTTTAATTTTCAAAGAGGAAGTTTTCTAGAAATATAAAGTGGTGGGAATAAGTCCAAATTGGCTTACCCTATTGGGAGACCATGGCTAAACCATCTATATCAGCCAGTTTCCAGCCTCATATGACCATGTATTGGGAGCATAACGGGGTGGTTCATAGTTTTACGGGATCCCAGCTTTCACAGTGGCCCTCCCTAACCGCTTAACATCTGGAGCTCCTGCCATCTCCATCTTCTTATCCCCAGGCATTTGGAAGGCTATTGTTCTCTAGATGCAATATCTTCCTGTTAAAGATAGGATTGTTTATGTTATATATTTTTCCATATTTTACCTTTAACTTACCTATATAATTATATTTGAAGTGAGTTTCTTAAAGACAGCGTATAGCTGAGTCATATATTTTTATCCACTTTGACAATCTCTATCTTTTAATTTGTGTGTTCAGACCATTTACATTTATTTATTAATTATCTATTTTATACATATTAGTGTATAGATGTCAATCCCAATCGCCCAATTCATCCCACCACCACCACCCCCAACCCCGCTACCCCCTTGGTGTCCATACGTTTGTTCTCTACATCTGTGTCTCTATTTCTGCCTTGCAAACCAGTTCATCTGTACCATTTTTCTAGATTCCACATATATGCGTTAATATACATATTTGTTTTTCTCTTTCTGACTTGCTTCACTCTGTATGACAGTCTCTAGGTCCATCCATGTCTCTGCAAATGACCCAATTTCGTTCCTTTTTATGGCTGAGTGATATTCCATTGTATATATGTACCACATCTTCTTTATCCATTTGTCTGTCGATGGGCATTTAGGTTGCTTCCATGACCGGGCTATTGTAAACAGTGCTGCAATGAACATTGGGGTGCATGTGTCTTTTTGAATTATGGTTTTCTCTGGGTATATGCCAGACCATTTACATTTAATGTAATGATGGTATTTTGGGATTCAGGCCTGCCATTTTATTATTTACTTTCTGTTTGTTACCTCTTTTTTCTTCCCTCAAATTATTGTTTCCTCTTGTCTACTTTCTTTTGGGTTATTTGAATATTCTTTTGGTATTAAATTTTACCTATTGTGCTTTTTACTATGTCTCTGCATAGAATTTTTTATTGGCTAATCTAGGATTTATAGTATACATACTTAACTTTTCACAGTCTACTTAAAGTCAGTATTTTACCACATCAAGTGGAAAAGAGAAACAGTATTATAATATAGGTTTTATCCTTCTCCCTTTATGTTGTAGTTGTCTTATGTATTGCATCTACATACACTGAAAACTCCATCAGACAATATTATAATTTTTGCTCTCAACCATAGTTTAATTAATTCAAAGGTAGGGAAATAGCCCATCAGAAGCACCCAGATATTCACCATTTCTGTTGCTCTTCCTTCATTCCTGAACTTCCAAGTTTCCTTCTAGTATTATTTTCTTTCTCTCTTAAGAACTTTATTTAGTAATTCTTTTAGTGTAGGTCTGCTGGGAAGGAATTTTCTTAGTTTTCTCTCAGCAGAGATGTCTTACTTCATCTCTGTTCCTGAAAGATATTTTTGTTGTATATAGAATTCTGGATTGAGTTTTTTTTCTTTCAGTTCCTGAAAATTGTTGTGCCATTTTCTTTCGTGATTTCTCCGTGGTTTCTGATGAGAAATCCAATTATTCAAATTTTTGTTTCTTTGTATTGAGGAACTATTTGTCTATGGCTATTTTTAAGATATTTTCTTTGCCTTTAATTTACAGAAATTTGATTATGTTGTGCCTGGGTGTGGATTTTTTTATTTATACTGTTTGTAGTTTGCTTAGCTTCTTGAATTTGTATGTTTATGTATTTCACCAAATATGGAAAATTTGCCTCACATACGTTTTCTTCAGAAACTGTTTCTTTGTACTGAAGGTTTCTCCTCTCTTTCTGGTTCTTCAGTAACATAAATAGTGTACTTTTCAGTCTTGTCACTCAGGTCCCTGAGGTCTGCCAATTTTTTTCTTTTCAATATTTTTTCTCCTTGTTCAACCTGGATAATTCCATTTTTCTATTTTCAAGTTCATTGTCTTGTTCCTCTGTCACTTCCATTTGACTTGAGTTCACCCAGTGAGTTTTAAAATTTTATTATATTTTTAGTTCTAAAATTTCCATTTGGTTTTTCTTTTACATCTTCTATTTATTTTCTGAGATTTTTTATCTTTCCATTCATTCTAACAGTATTTGTCCTTACTTTCTGAAGCATTTTTATAATATCTGTGTTAAAGTGTTTGTCAGTTCCAACATCTGTGTCATCTCAGCACTGGCATTTGTTAATTGTCTTTTCCCATGTGGGCTGAGATTTTCTTGTTTCTTCACATGCTGAATAATTTTGGAGTGTATCCTGAACATTTTGAAAATTATATTATAAAACTCTCAGTTTTAGTTAAGTTCTATGGAGAATGTTGATATTTTGTTTCATTAGGCAATTGATCAGTTGGAGTCATGTCACAAGGTCCAACTATACTTCTGTGGGTGGTAGTTTCAATGTCAGTTCCATTTTTAAAGCTTTTGCAAAGCTATTTAGATCAGTCTTGAATGTGTGCCACCCCCTGGCCAGTCTGGGACCTCGGCAGTTGTCTATCTTTTCATTTAGTTCTTAACTGAACAACTGTTAGCATGCTATTTAAGATCAGATCCATGTATGTGCAACTTGGGAGTGAGCCCAGGAGCTCATAAACAAATTTACAGGAGTCACTTAACCAAGCACCTCCTTCTCTATAATCTGTTGTTACTTTTTGTTCCCTGTGGCTCCCCTTTCAGTCCTCTGGACAGAAATCCAGGGTTTTATCTACCCTACTCTGCTGCACAGTTTCCAAAGCTACATGCAGGTTTCAGCCAAGAGGTAGGAGAACAAGGAATAAAAAAGCTATGAGAGTTCATCCTACTCTTTTGAAACCACAGATACTCTGACTGGAGAGAAACACTCCCTTCCCTCAGAATTTAAGTCACCTGTAGGCCTCTGGTGCCGCTGTCACTATTGCTATTGCCATGGAGTTGGGATGCAAGAAAACCAAACAATAAGACAAAAAGAAAGAAAAAAATTAAGGGATTTTCTCCACACTCTCTAAGCACTCGGAGATCCTTTTCACATGTCAAGCCAGAACTAGAGGACTTCTGTAACTCCCTCTTTCTGTGTCAATATCCGCTTCTGGGTTTCAGGCTATCTTGAGTCCAGGCTGGAGGATACTGGAGTGAAAAAATGTTAAACTCATTATTGGTTCTGTAGTATTTCAAATTCTGGTCTTCTCCAATCTGTATGTTACTTTTTAATTTCAGAATCTTCAAATAGCTGCTCCAGGCATTCTGTAGAGGTTTTGTGGGTGCATTCAGCTGGAGAGAGAGGTTGGAATGTACTGACTTTGTCTTAGTCCAATATTTTTAAAATAAATAAATAACATGACAGCATAAGAACAAGAATAAAGTGAGCAAGACTGAATGTCAAATTTAGTTGCAAGTAAAAAGTTGATATTTTAGTTCTGAGTGCTAAAACTATTCAAATGTCTTGCCTGCTGCATAGCAAGTGGTAACAAGAGTCAGATCTGGATTCCCTAGTTCCACAGAGCAGTAGAATACCCAACAGAAGCCAGCATTCATTACTCAGGCTAACTTACTTAGCTTATTTGCTTAGCTTTCCTGAGCAATTTACCCTTACTTTGGATCTGCTCTCTGCTGGGCACATCTACATATCACAAATCACTTACTAATCACAACACCCTGGTTAGATGGTGGGAATTATCTTCAGATTAAGTGACTTGCTTATTAAATGACAAATGCTGCCAGATGGATGGGGGGATGTGACTGGCCTATTGAGTGTAAGTCTGCTGGGAACTAATGGAAGTAGGAGGATAACTAAGCATTTTTCCCATTCACTGAAAAAGTTGGCACTTATTTTCTATAGTCATGAGCTCCCCATATACTGCAAGCAGTATAAATGGATGGAGAACTAACCACCTCTACTGAGACCAATGTTGACAGACCTTGCTCATTATCCTAACTTTTCCTGAGCTTTCTCAGCTCTAAACTCTAGCTTTCTGCTAGCTTCTCTCTACCTTAGCTCAATCTGCCTTTCTAGATGGTCTACTTCTCTGGCACTAAATGTCACTCAGTACTTGGTATTTTTTCATATTTATTTGTGTTAGAGTTTAATAAGAAAAAAAACTACTCTAGGTTAGAATTAGGTGCTTACAAAACCTTTGAACACCTTAAGTAGCAAAAGTCACTCATTTTAGATTTAGTGCTACAGAGACAGAGTTGCTGTGATCTAGAGTCAGCAACCTGCAGAAATCTGTTGCAGATTTCAGAACTCCTTCATGACATCCAGGAAGGTGAATGGCATTAGAAATCAGAATCTGCTGCAAAAACTCATGGCTGGGAAATCTACACCTCCACCCACTGTCATAGGAAAAAGAACATGGCTTCTGCTTCTTCTGCTTTGTGAGCGTGTATGTCATTGGTGGAGCTCTGAACAAATTCAAACCCCTGTTGGCAAGGGAGTCTAGGAAGGGAGTCTAGGAAGTTCCCTCCCAGGGCTTCTAGCCCTAGTCATACAGGAAGAGGACTGAAGGGGGTATGAAGAATATTGAATGCCACCAGTTAATATTAGCAAACTAATAATGTTTAATTCCAATGTCAAAAAACTAAACAAAATATGTTTTTCATCTGGCAAGTCAGACCTTGGTTTGTGGAAGTTTCATTAGTCATAACACATTTGGTAAGCATATAGATGCAGTGTTAAAGTTTTGATTTTACACATGGTCTGAGACTAGTGAAAATAACAGTATAAAAATGTAACGTAATGACGCTTAGTGCTGAGATTTTTCAATTACCAGGAGAGGATGTCTCATTCTGCTGTTCATGTTGAATGATCTGTTTGCTACAAATTGTGATGCAGAAAACCCCAAAGACACAAGGAGTCTATAATTGGAATGAACATTTTGGAAAACATTAGGAAACATCTGAACTCACTGCAAATTGAATTAATGTGGATAGTTATGATAAGTAGTCTTATTTAAAATTGGTTCAAGAATAGAATGTACCCAGAATTTACAGTAAAATATGCTTATTGTAGAATTACCATAAAGAAAGCACGATGCATTTTTTTTTTCTGTGAATAAAGGCAGTATTTTTTTCATTAAAAAAATGTGAGCAAAAGTAAGGAAAAAATATTTTAACTTATGGTTATTTTAGTCCTACAGATGTGCAAATTCCAGTGGCTTGTTTTGAGAAATACTCATTTCACACTTGAATTTAACAATTTAAAATCTATCATTAAATTTAAAATAATTCTAGTGGCCTCAAAATGAATCTTCAGATACTTTCTCAGTCTTCCAAAGTAGGACAATACCTCATTTTCTATTACCTCATCTATCTAGGATGAAAGAATTATAAATTAAAACACACACACACACACACACACACAAGTGAAGCATTTTGAAGTTAAAATAAAATACCTTTTGGAAGATGTTAATGCTGAAAATAAGATGGAGTAATTTCACTTGCTTCATCAGAACAGTATACAACATTTACAAAGAATGGATACCATATTACTAAATTTACATGTACGTTGATTTTTAAAATGGATTATAGCAAAATGAAATACAATTTCTGTCTCTATAGAACAAAGTAAACTAAGCAACGGACAAATGTGTAAAAATTTTAGATTTGGTGCAAATACGTCCCTAGACTTTAACTTTAAAACTATACAAAACTTGAAGTTATCTATTATAAATTGACTTAATTTATCTTGGCAATTTGTTTATTCAACACAATCTTTGCAGTAAAATTATCTTATATATTGGAGTCATTTCATACTGCTTGCCCTAGCCACTCTACAGCAACTGTTGAATGATCATTTTCTATTCTGCATTACTGAAAGACTAGATGCATCATACCTTGAGCAAAGAGCTAATGACCATTAAATAGAAATTGTTACCAAAGCTTTAGAAATCCCCAAGATCCAATACATCAACCAAGATAGTACTAACTAAATCTGATCTATAAAAAATTTCTTCTTAGATTAGTATGTCATATATAGCATTTTGAAGTTCAGCTTATGCATCCTAAATCTTGCTACTGTGGTTATAGTTTAGAAATGAGGTTAATGGAGTTGCTAAGATGGCATAACCAAAACTAACATGTTAATGCATGGAGATAGTCTCATATTCAAAACAAAATCTTTTGGATATAGTTAACTGGAACTATTTCTAAGCTTCATGCTTCTTTAATTTTCCCTATGAAGAAGTCTACCAATGTCATACCCACATATCTTGTGCTCTGTCTCTGCTCTTCAATTTTGGTGGATGGTAAGGACCTACCATGATATCAGGGCATGAAACTCAGAATTGAAGGGGCTGGATGCTGAAGCTATACGTTCTTATACAGTGCTCCAATAAATAGTGGTAGTAATCATCATTATTCCTCTAAAGATTGTTGGACCTCATGGAAAAAATCTAGCATGGGCCCAACCTGTGGGTTGTGGATCCACCTATACAAAATAATCATGCCCTTTGATTTATTGCTGAATGCAAAGATCTTCCTCCTTAAATTATAGATCTTTGTCCACTCAGGTAGGCAGAACACCTGCAGCCTTACACTATAGACTTTTGCAGACTCAGCAGTCCTAGCTCTGACTCAGGCCTATCAGATGCTGGAAAACCCTGTTAGAATTGTTAACAAAGGACAAAACATTTCAGCTCAAACGTATCTAGGTTTTTCAGAAATATTAGCATACAATATTTCAGTTAGAGGAGGCTTTTCTTCCAATTTGATACTAACAACCAAGAACAGATTAAATAGACCCCTATCTTCTAGTGAGATAAAAGAGGTCAAATTCAAAGGACCAGGAATTAGGATGATTTTGAACTCCTTAACAACAATCTTGGATGTAAGAAGACAAGGAACAAATGCTTGCAAAATTGTAACAACAAATGATCCCCAACCTAGAATTCAATATCTAGCCAGATGGCCAATCGAGGGTAAGTGTAGAATAATTATATTTTGTAATACACACATTTTGAAACATTTACCTTCCATGCACTTTTTATAAGAAAGCTATTGGACAATAAACTTCAACAAGATTAGGGAATAAATTAAGATAGAGGAAGGATACAGGATCCAGGACACAGGTATCCAACACTGGAAGTAGGCAGAGGGAATCTCCAAGATGTGAATGAAGGGAAGCCCCAGGACAATAGCTGTCTACTTGGGTTCTGGGTGAATCCTGCCAACAATATTTTAAGTAGATTTTATTTTTAGAAAAGTTTTAGATGTACAGAAAAATTGAGCAGAGAATACAGAGAGTTTCCATATACTCTGTGCCCGATTTTCCCTATATTAATATCTTGCATTAGTATGGTGCATTTGTTATAATTAATGAACTAATATTGATACATTACTATTAAGTATTGTCCACAGTCTATTCATATTTCCTTAGTGTATACCTAATGGCCTTTTTCTGTTCCAGGTTCCCATCTAGCACAGCACATTGCATTTAGTTGGCATGTCTCCTTAGGCATCTCTTGGTTATGGCAGTTTCTCAGACTTTTCCTGTTCTGATGATTCTGACAGTTTTGAGGAATAGTGGTCAGGTATTTTGCAGGATACACACTATTGGAATCTTTCTGATGTTTTTCTCACGGTAAGACTGAGGTAATGGGTTATTGGGAGGAAAACACCAGAGGTAGAGTGCCATTTTTATCATATCTTATCAAGGGTACTTATTATCAGTGTGATTGTTGGCTGGTTTATGTTGACCTTGATTACCTAGTTGAGGTACCGTTTGTCAGGTTTCTCCACTGTAAAGTTACTACCCTCCCCTCTTTGCATACTATTCTATTTGTAAGGAAATCACTGCGTACAACCCAGACCTAAGGAGTGGGAAGATATACTCTACCTCCTTGAAGGTGGAGTACCTTCATATAATATTTGGAATTCTTCTACCTGGGAGATTTGTCTTTTCTCCTGAACTTATTAGTTTATTCAATCATATATTTGTATCAAGATACAATGAATTATTTGTTTTATACTTTGAATTATAATACAATCCTATTTTATTAATTCTTTTGCTCAAATTGTTCTAGCTTTGGCCATTGGGAGCTCTTTCAGTGAGCTCCTGTGTACCTTTGACATAGTCCCCATCAATGTGTGTAAGTTTTAATGTATTTTTCCCTTTATTTGAACACTTCCTTAACTTCTGCCTCTACAAAATGCTTCAGGCTTATCTTATGTATTTCCTGTCCCAATCCAAGATTCAGCCATTTCTCTAAGGAGCCCTGGTTCCTTTTACTGGAGAATGGTATAAGAAAAGATCTGGGTACTAGGTATGCTGTGCTACTGGATTATCATTTCTGTGGGGGTCTCTTACCTGACAGAGCACAGAAATATATGCATGTATACCAACCTGTTTATATACACATATATGTGAGTGTTTCTATATGTAAATATCTGTATTTATACTAAGTTAAACATGAGTTTATTCTGAAATCTCCAGTTCTAATCTATTATCACATGGCTCATTTGCGCCTCTTCCAGTTACTCATCTGTAAACTCTCATCCAATAATGAAAAAGCTTTCTCCCACTGTCTGCTATCCATCTACTCAATTGTTCAATTCCAGTATACGTGGATAGCAGCAGAATTATTAACTCATAATGCAGTGGGAAACAGTTGTATCAACTAGAACACAGTTATTAATGTGCAGTTCCTTTTGCCTTTACTCTTACAGACTCTACTTATTACCAAAGTTATTTAGATCAGCCCCTTTCCCCTCAACCCCTGCAGAGAGGTTGTTTTATGTATTGAATATAGTTAGATGTTCGTGTCACAGTCTGAATTCCTTACTGGCATCCCCAAACCATCTCAATGATTATTTTAAATATTGCATATATTAATGTTCACTCTTTGTGCTATAAAGTTCCATGGATTTTGACAAATGCATAGTCATGTGTCATCATTACAGTATAATACAGAAAAGTTTTACTGCCTTAAAAATCCCTTGTGCCTGGGCTTCCCTGGTGGCGCAGTGGTTGAGAGTCCGCCTGCCGATGCAGGGGACGCGGGTTCGTGCTCCGGTCCGGGAGGATCCCACGTGCCGCGGAGCGGCTGGGCCCGTGAGCCGTGGCCGCTGGACCTGCGCGACCGGAGCCTGTGCTCCGCAACGGGAGAGACCACAGCAGTGAGAGGCCCGCGTACCGAAAAACAAAACAAAACAAAACAAAACCCCTTGTGCCTGACCCTATCCCAGAACCCTCAGCAACTACTGCTTATTCTACTACTTCTACAGTTTTGCCTTTTCCAGAACGTTACATAATTGGATCATACAGTCTCCCTATCTTTTTTGTTACTTGGTAGCTCACTTTGTTTTATTCCTGAATAATATTCCATTGTACAAATGTACTACAGTTTATTTATCCATTCACTTATTGAAGGATTTCTTCCAGATTTTGGTGATTATGAATAGGCTACTATTAACATAAGCATGCTGTTCATAAGTTTTCAACTCAACTGGGTGTAACCTAGGTAAATACCTAGGAATGTGATTGCTGAACTGGATCGTAAGACTGTTTTTAGCATTGTATGAAACTGCCAAACTACCTTCCAAAGCCGCTGTCCCATTTTCCATTCCCAACAGGAAGGAATGAGAATTCCTTTTGCTCTGCATTCTCACCAGCACTGTCAGTATTTGATATTGCCTGTTTAAATTTTAGCTTCTAATACATGTGTAGTGGTATTTCATTGTCATTTTAACTTGAAGTTCCCTAATCACCCATGATGTTGAATATCTCTTCATAAATATTTGCCATTTGTATGTCTTCTTTGGTGAGTTCTTTGTTCAGATCCTTTGCCCATTTCTTAAGTGGGTTGTTTGTTTCTTATAGTTGAGTTTTAAGAGTTCATTGTATATTTTGGAAATAAGTCCTTTATCAGATATGTGTTTTACAAATATTTTCTCCCTGTCTTTGATTTGTCTTTTGATTCTCTTAAGAGTGTCTTTCACAGAGCAGAAGTTTTAAATTTCAATATAGACAACATTTTCTTTCATAGATTGTGGTTTTTATATTGTATTTCAAAACTCATCATCAAACCCAAGGTCTCTGAGATTTCCCCCTATGTTTTCTTCCAAAAGTTTTATAGTATTGTGATTTATATTTAGCTCTACAATACATTTTTAGTTATTTTTTGTTAAAGGTGTAAGGTCGGTATCTAGATTTATTTATTTGTGCTTGTGGATGTTCAATTGTTGAAAAGATTATCCTTTCTCCACTGAATTGCTTATACTCTTTTGTCAAAGATCAGTTGACTGTCTCTGTGTGGGTCTAATTTATGTCTGCTCTTTCATCTGACTTAACTACTTAAGCTTTGTAATAAGTCCTGAAGTTGGGTAGTGTCAGTCCTCTGACTTTGTTCTTCTTCCATATTGTGTTGGCTATTCTGAGTCTTTTGCTTATCCATATATAGACTTTAGAATCAGCTCATTGATATCCACAAAATAGATTGATTGGATTTTGATCGAGGTTACAATGAATATATAGACTGAGTTGAGAAGAATCAACATATTAACAATATTGAGTCTTTTAATCCGTTACTATCTTTACATTTATTTAGATCTTCTTTGATTTCTTTCATCAGACTTTTATACTTTCCTGCATAGAGATTCTGTACATATTTTCTTAGATTTCTATTTAAGTTTTATTTTTGGGGGGTGTTATCATAAACAGTATTGTGTTTTTAATTTCAAATTCCAATTCTTCATTCCTGGTATAGAAGAAAACAATTGACTCTTGCATATTAACTTGTATCCTGCAAACTTGCTATAATCAGCTATAGTTATAGGACTTTTGAAAAAAATTTCTACAGAGAAAATCATGTCATCTGTGAACAAAGACTGTTTTATTTCTTCTTTTTCAATATGTATACTTTTTAATTCTTTCTTTGTCTTATTGAACTACCTAGGACTTCTAGTACAATAATGAATAGACGTGGTAAGAGAGGAAATTTTTACCTTTTGGGGAAAGCATCTAATTTCTCACCATTAAATATGATGTTAGCTGTAGGTTTTTCGGTAGTTGCTCATTACCAAGTTGAGAAAGTTCCTGTCTATTCCTAGTTTGCTGACTTTTTTTTTTTTAATGAATGGATGTTGACTTTTCAAGTGCTTTTTCTTCATTTATTAATACAATTATATAAATTTTCTTCTTGTACAATCTTCATCACATGAAATTTGGGGGGATCCTGGAATTAAAACTCATGAAAGTGTGAGGGCAGCCACTAAGACTGCACTCCAAGATTTTTCAACTCTCAAGCTGATCCACACTCAGCCTCTAGCAATTTATTAAAATTAAAATTTTAGTCTTCCAACCAGTACACAGCTTCAGCAGTTTCTCTTCCTAGTGAATTGGTCTTTATGATTCTTTATATTCACCTGTTTCTCCAGATTTCAGGGTGGCACTTTGTACTGCACTAAGTCTGTGACCTTAGTTCTCCAACGAGTCTAAGAAAAATCACCGAATAAGTTTATTTGGATTTTTTTCTCTTGTTTTGAAAACGGGAGTGCTGACTTCCATTCTCTTTACGTGTCAAAGCTGAAACTGAAAGTCGACCTGAATCTCTTCTTTATGTCTACAGCCGAGGAACTAGATTTTGAAACTTTTAGTTCAATCCCTACTATCTAATTAAGGGTTTGTATGTCTTCCTATTCCCACTACCTTGCTCTAACACTCTCTGTGGGTTTGTTGCTGTTGCTGTTCTATCTTTTAGGATATTTAGAATGATGACCACCTTATAGACTTAGGAGGGCCCTCCAGAAGTTTGAGTCTGAGAAAACTTATGTTCCTTGGTTCTTCAGTGTTTTCCTGACTGTTCATTAACAACAGTGTAATTTTCACTGCTTTACAGATCAAGAAACATCAAAATAACATGATGGCCAGCTATGGTAACTGAGATGGGGCAAGTTGTGTTTTATCTTTTAATGGTTCTGCTACTCAGTCTTTTCCTGTATATCTCTACCCCAGTTAAGACAGACTTGTATGTATTATCTTTCTCAAATCAGTGAACTAGCAACAGCACACCAAATTACCATTAATATTGTTACTTTTTTAGAGATAGCCTCTAGCTAAACAAGTTCTGGACTACCTGGAATAGGAGAGAGTGGTAGTGCTGTTCTGGTGAGGCAAGTACGTATGTCTAAGTCAGTGGGCAACTTGGTATCCCCTTACCTACTTGCTAGAAATTGTATTCTTTATCTCACAGCATATATTGGTACAATAAATGATTGCACCTTTGTCATCTTCTCTGACCATATGATCTCATTCCATCAGGCTTGAAATTGATGAAAACATTTCTCATGTTTGGGAAATAGGCAAATGGACACAGAGAGTCAAGCAAAATGAAGAAACAGAAGAATATGTTCTAATCAAAAGAACAAAATAAAACTCCAGAAACAGATCTTAATGAAACAGAGATAAGTAGTTTAGCTGATAAAGAGTTCAAAATAATGGTTATAAAGATGCTTAACCCTGTCAGAAGAACAATGCATGAACAAAATGAGAATTTAAACAAGGAGATAAAAAATATGAGAAAGTAACAAAGAGAAGTCACAAAGAATACAGTAACTGAACTGAAAAATTCAATTGAGGAGCTCTGCAGCAGACTGGATCAAGCAGAAGAAAAAAATCAGTGAACCTAAAGACAGTGTGGTGGAATTCATCCAATCAGAAGAGCAAAAGGAAAAGGAGAATGAAAAAAGAGTGAAGATAAAGGAACTTATGGGATAGCATCAAGCAGCCCAGTATATGTATTGTAGGGATCTCAGAAGGAGGAGACATAGAGAAAGGGGCAGAAAGCTTATTCAAAGAAATAATGAATGAAATTTTCCTAAAGAAACAGAGATATCCAGGTCTAGGAAGCCCAGAAGTTTCCAAATAAGAAGAATCCAAAGTGACCCACACTGAGACACATTATAATTAAACTGTCAGAATTTAAATACAAGGAGAGAACCTTAAAAGCATCAAGAGAAAAACAACTTGTTAAACACAAGGGAATCTCTATAAGACTTTTAGCAGAAACTTTTCAGGCCAGAAAGGAGAGGGATAATATACTCAAAGTGCTGAAAGAAAAAAAAATTTCCAACAAAGAATACTCTACCCAGCAAAGTTGTCCATCAGAATTGAAGGAGAGATAAGGAGTTTTCCAAACAAGCAAAAGCTAAAGGAGTTCATTGCCACTTGACCAGCCTTGTAAGAAGGAAAATGTTAAAGAAAGTTGTCCCAACTAAAAAGAAAGGACATTAATTAGAAACAGGAATACATATGAAAGTGTAAATCTCACTGGTAAAAGTAAATATATAGTTAAATTCAGAATACTGTAATGTTGTAATCGTGGGTAAATCACTTATAAATCTAGTATAAAGGTTAAAAAACCAAAGTATTTTTACTTTAACTCTAACTTGAACTATTACTTCAATAATTTATTAATAGATACACAGGTAAAAAGATGTAATTGTGACATCAAAAACATAAAAGGTAGGGATGGAGAGTTAAATGCAGAGCTTCAGTATGTGTTCAAAGTTATTATTAGCTTAAAATACACTGCTATAAATATACAATGTTTATGTACACTTCATGATAACCACAAAGCAAAAACCTATAGTAAATACACAAAATATAAAGGGAAAAGGATATACGCATGTATCACAGAAAATCATTAACTCACAAAGGAAGAGAGAAAGAGAAGAATAAAAGAATAGGGGAAAAGGGAACACTCTTGCACTGTTGGTGGGAATGTAAATTGATACAGCCACTATGGAGAACAGTACACAGGTTCCTTAAAAAACTAAAAATAGAAGTACCATATGACCCAGCAATCCCACTACTAGGCATATACCCTGAGAAAACCATAATTCAAAAAGAGTCATGTACCACAATGTTCATTGAAGCACCATTTACAATAGCCAGGAGATGGAAGCAAACTAACTGTCCATTGACAGATGAATGGACAAAGAAGATATGGCACATATATACAATGGAATATTACTAAGCCATAAAAAGAAATGAAATTGAGTTATTTGTAGTGAGGTGGATGGACCTAGAGTCTGTCACACAGAGTGAAGTAAGTCAGAAAGAGAAAAACAAATACCATATGCTAACACATATATATGCAATCTAAAAAAAAGAAATGGTTATGATGAACCTAGGGGCAGGACAGGAATAAAGACGCATAGGACACAGGGAGGGGGAAGGGTAAGCCGGGACGAACTGAGAGAGTGGCATGGACATATATACACTACCAAATATAAAATAGATAGCTAGTGAGAAGCAGCCTCATAGCATAGGGAGATCAGCTCGGTGCTTTGTGACCACCTAGAGGGGTGGGATAGGGAGGGTGGGACGGAGATGCAAGAGGGAGGGGATATGGGGATATACGTATAGCTGATTCACTTTGTGATACAGCAGAAACTAACACACCATTGTAAAGCAATTATACTCCAATAAGGATGTTTTAAAAAAAAGAAAAAAAAAGAATAAAGGAGTTACAAAACAGGCGGAAAACAAACAACAAAATGGGAATAGTAAGTCCATAACTATCAATAATAACTTTCAATGTAAACAAACTAAATTCTCCAATAAAAAGAAAGAGTGGTAGAATGGATAAAAAACAAGAAGCAACAGCATGCTGCAAACAATCCCATTTACAACTGCATCAAAAAGAATAAAATATCTAGGGACAGAGTTGATCAGGTGGTAAAAGATCTGTACACTGCAAACTATAAGACATTGATGAAAGAAACTGAAGAAGATAAATTAAATGTACAGATACTCAATGCTCATGGCTTGGAACAATTAATATTGTTACATGTCCATACTACCCAAAATAATTTACAAATTCAATGCAATTCCTGTCAAAATTCCAATGGCATTTTTCACAGAAATAGAAAAAGAATTCTAAAGTTTGTATGAAATTGCAAAAGACTCTGAATAGCCAAAGCTATCTTGAGACAGAAGAATGAAGCTGAAGAATCACACTTCCTGATTTTTTTTCATACAGCAGGTTCTTATTAGTTATCTATTTTATACGTATTAGTGTATATATGTCAATCCCAATCTCCCAATTCATCCCACCACCACCAGTAACCCCACTTTCCCCCCTTGGTGTACATACATTTGTTCTCTACATCTGTGTCTTTATTTCTGCCTTGCAAATCTGCACCATTTTTCTAGACTCCACATATATGCGTTAATATATAATATTTGTTTTTCTCTTTCTGACTTGTTTCCCACTGTATGACAGTCTCTAGGTCCATCCACGTCTCTACAAATGACCCAGTTTTGTTCCTTTTTATGGCTGAGTAATACTCCATTGTATATATGTACCACTTCTTCTTTATCCATTCATCTGTCAATGGGCATTTAGGTTGCTTCCATGACATGGCTATTGTAAACAGTGCTGTAGTGAACATTGGGGTGCATGACTCTTTTTGAATTATGGTTTTCTCTGGGTATATGCCCAGCAGCCACATTCCTGGATCATATGGTAATTCTATTTTTAGTTTTTTAAGGAACCTCTGTACTGTTCTCCATAGTGGCTGTATTGATTTACATTCCCACCAACAGTGTAAGAGGGTTCCCTTTTCTCCACACCCTCTCCAGCATTTATTGTTTGTAGATTTTCGGATGATGCCCATTCTAACTGGTGTGAGGTGATACCTCATTGTAGTTTTGATTTGCATTTCTCTAATAATTAGTGATGTTGAGCAGCTTTTCATGTGACTCTTGGCCATCTGAATGTCTTCTTTGGAGAGATCTCTATTTAGGTCTTCTGCCCATTTTTTGATTGGGTTGTTTGCTGTTTAAATATTGAGCTGCATGAGCTGTTTATATGTTTTGGAGATTAATGCTTTGTCCATTGATTCATTTGCAAATATTTTCTCCCAGTTTGAGGGTTGTCTTTTTCTCTTGTTTGTAGTTTCCTTTGCTGTGCAAAAGCTTTTCAGATTTATTAGGTCCCATTTGTTTATTTTTGTTTTTATTTCCATTTCTCTAGGAGGTGGGTCAAAAAAGATCTTGCTGTGATTTATGTCAAAGAGTGTTCTTCCTATGTTTTCCTCTAAGAGTTTTATAGTGTCCAGTCTTACATTTAGTTCTTTAACCCATTTTGAGTTTATTTTTGTGTATGGTGTTAGGGAGTGTTCTAATTTAATTCTTTTACATGTAGCTGTACAGTTTATCCAGCACCACTTATTGAAAAGACTGTCTTTTCTCCATTGTATATCCTTGCCTCCTTTATCATAGATTAGTTGACCATAGGTGCATGGGTTTATCTCTGGGCTTTCTCTCCTGTTCCATTGATCTATATTTCTGTTTATGTGCCAGTACCATATTGTCTTGTTTACTGTAGCTCTGTAGTATAGTCTGAAGTCAGGGAGCCTGATTCCTCCAGCTCCGTCTTTTCCCCTCAAGATTGATTTGGCTATTAGGGGTCTTTTGTGTCTCCATACAAATTTTAATAGGGATCTTTTGTGTCTCCATACAAATTTTTGTTCTAGTTCTGTAAAAAATGCCATTGGTAATTTGATAGGGATTGCACTGAATCTGCAGATTGTTTTGGGTAGTACAGTCATTTTCACAGTGTTGATTCTTCCAATCCAAGAACATGGTATATCTCTCCATCTGTTTGTGTCACCTTTGATTTCTTTCATCAGTGTCATAGTTTCCTGAGTACCGGTCTTTTACCTCCTTAGGTAGGTTGATTGCTAGGTATTTTATTCTTTTCCTCGCAGTGGTGAATGGGATTGTTTCCTTAATTTCTCTTTCTGATCTTTTGTTATTAGTGTATAGGAATGCAAGAGACTTCTGTGCATTAATTTTGTATCCTACAATGTTACCAAATTCACTGATTAGCTCTAGTAGTTTTCTGGTGGCATCTTTAGGATTCCCTATATATAGTATCATGTCATCTGCAAACAGTGACAGTTTTACTTCTTCTTTTCCAATTTGTATTCATTTTATTTCTTTTTATTCTGATTGCTGTGGCTAAGACTTCCAAAACTATGTTGAATAATAGTGGTGAGAGTGGACATCCTTGTCTTGTTCCTGACCTTAGAGGAAATGCTTTCAGTTTTTCACCATTGAGAACGATATTTGCTGTGGGTTTGCCATATATGGCCTTTATTATGTTGAGGTAGTTTCCCTCTATGCCCACTTTCTGAAGAGTTTTTATCATAAATCGGTGTTGAATTTTGTCAAAAGCTTTTTCTGCATCTATTGAGGTCATCATATGGTTTTTATTCTTCAGTTTGTTAATATGGTATATCACATTGATTGATTTGCATATATTGAAGAATCCTTGCATCCCTGGGATAAATCCCACTTGATCATGGTGTATGATCCTTTTAATGTGTTGTTGGATTCTATTTGCTAGTATTTTGTTGAGGATTTTTGCATCTATATTCATTAGTGATACTGGTCTGTAATTTTCTTTTTTTGTAGTATCTCTGTCTGGTTTTGGTATCAGAGTGATGGTAGCCTTGAAGAATGAGTTTGGGAGTGTTCCTCTGCAATTTTTTGGAAGAGTTTGAGAAGGATGGGTGTTAGCTCTTCCTTAAATGTTTGATAGAATTCACCTGTGAAGCCATTTGATCCTGGTCTCTTGTTTGTTGGAAGATTTTTAATCACAGTTTCAATTTCATTACTTGTGATTGGTCTGTGCATATTTTCTATTTCTTCCTGGTTCAGTCTTGGAAGGTTATACCTTTCTAAGAATTTGTCCATTTCTTCTAGGTTGTCCATTTTATTGGCATAGAGTTGCTTGTCGTAGTCTCTTATAATGCTTTGTAGTTCTGCAGTGTCATTTGTAACTTCTCCTTTTTCATTTCCAATTTTATTGATTTGATCCTCTCCCTCTTTTTCATGATGAGTCTGGCTAAAGGTTTATAAATTTTGTTTACCTTCTCAAAGAACCAGGTTTTGGCTTTATTGATCTTTGCTATTGTTTTCTTTGTTTCTATTTCATTTAGTTCTGCTGTGATCTTTATGATTTCTTTTCTTCTACTAACTTTGGGTTTTGTTTGTTCTTCTTTCTCTAGTTCCTTTAGGTATAAGGTTAGATTGTTTATTTAAAGTTTTTCTTGTTTCTTGAGGTAGGATTGTATTGTTATAAACTTCCCTCTTAGAACTGCTTTTGCTGCATCCCATAGATTTTGGATTATCGTGTTTTTGTTGTCATTTGTCTCTAGGTATTTTTTGATTTCCTCTTTGATTTCCTCAGTGATCTCTCGGTTATTTAGTAACATATTGTTTAGCCTCCATGTGTTTGTGTTTTTTACATTTTTTCCCCTCTAATTGATTTCTAATCTCATAGCATTGTGGTCAGAAAAGATACTTGACATGATTTCAATTTTCTTAAATTTACCGAGGCTTGATTTGTGGCCCAAGATGTGATCTATCCTGGAGAATGTTCCATGAGCTCTTGAGAAGAAAGTGTAATCTGCTGTTTTTGGATGGAATGTCCTATAAATATCAATTAAATCTATCTGTTATATTGTGCCATTTAAAGCTGTGTTTCCTTATTAATTTCTGTCTGGATGATCTGTCCATTGGTTTAAGCGAGGTGTTAAAGTACCCCATTATTATTGTGTTACTGCTGATTTCCTCTTTTATAGCTGTTAGCATTTGCCTTATGTATTGAGGTGCTCCTATGTTGGGTGCATATATATTTATAATTATATCTTCTTCTTGGATTGATCCCTTGATCATTATGTAGTGTCCTCCCTTGTCTCTTGTAATAGTCTTTATTTTAAAGTCTATTTTGTCTGATATGAGAATTGCTACTGCAGCTTTCTTTTGATTTCCATTTACATGGAATATCTTTTTCCATCCCCTCACTTTCAGTCTGTATGTGTTCCTAGGTCTGAAGTGGGTCTCTTGTATACAGCATATATATATATATATATATATATATATGGGTCTTCTTTTTGTATCCATTCAGCAAGTCTGTGTCTTTTGGTTGGAGCATTTAATCCATTCACATTTAAGGTAATTATCAATATGGATGTTCCTATTACCATTTTCTTAATTGTTTTGGGTTTGTTTTTGTAGGTCCTTGTCTTCTCTTCTGTTTCCCACTTAGACAAGTTCCTTTAGCATTTGTTGTAGCGCTGGTTTGGTGGTGTTGAATTCTCTTAGCTTTTGCTTATCTGTAAAGCTTTTGATTTCTCCATTGAATCTGAATGAGATCCTTGCCAGGTAGAGTAAACTTGGTTGTAGGTTCTTCCCTCTCATCACTTTAAATATATTGTGCCACTCCCTTCTGGCTTGTAGAGCTTCTGCTGAGAAATCAGCTATTAACCTTATAGTAGTTCCCTTGTATTTTATTTGTCATTTTTCCCTTGTTGCTTTTAGTAATTTTTCTTTGTCTTTAATTCTTGTCAATTTAATTACTGTGTGTCTCAGCATGTTTCTCCTTGTGTTTATCCTGCCTGGGACTCTCTGCGTTTCCTGGACTTGGGTGGCTATTTCCTTTCCTGTGTTGGGGAAGTTTTCAACTATAATCTCTTCAAATATTTTCTCGGGTCCTTTCTCTCTCTCTTCTCCTTCTGGGACCCCTATAATGCGAATGTTGTTGCGTTTAATGTTGTCCCAGAGGTCTATTATGCTGTCTTCATTTCTTTTCATTCTTTTTTCTTTATTCTGTTCCACGGCGGTGAATTCCACCATTCTGTCTTCCAGTTCACCTATCCGTTCTTCTGTCTCAGCTATTCTGATATTGATTACTTCTAGTGTATTTTTCATTTCAGTTATTGTATTGTTCATCTCTGTTTGTTCTTTAATTCTTCTAGGTCTTTGTTAAACATTTCTTGCATCTTCTCAATCTTTGCCTCCATTCTTTTTCTGAGGTCCTGGATCATCTTCACTATCATTATTCTGAATTCCTTTTCTGGAAGGTTGCCTATCTCCACTTCATTTAGTTGTTTTTCTGGGGTTTTATCTTGTTCCTTCATCTGGTACATAGTCCTCTGCCTTTCATTTTGTCTATCTTTCTGTGAATGTGGTTTTCATTCCACAGGCTGCAGAACTGTAGTTCTTCTTGCTTCTGCTGTCTGCCCTCTGGTGGATGAGGCTATCTCCACACACACACTTCCTGATTTTCAATGATATTACAAAGCTATAGTAATCAAAACAGTATGGTATTGGCATAAAAACAGATAAATAGATCATTGAAACAGAATAGAGAGTCCAGAAATAAACCCATAAATACATGATCAACTAATTTACTAGAAAGAAGCCAAGAATATACACTGGGGAAAGGATAATTTCTTCAATAAATGGCATTGAGAAAACCAGACAGCCACATGCAAAAGAGTGAAACTGGACTACTATCTTACAATGAACACAAAAATTTACTCAGAATGGACTAAAGACTTGAACATAGACTGAAATTATAAAACTCCTAGAAGGAAACATAGAGGGTAAACTCCTTGAAATTGGTATTGGAAATGATTTTTTGGATTTGACACCAAAAGCTAAGGCACAAAAGCAAAAATAAACAAGTGTGACTACATCAAACTAAAAAAACTTCTGCAGGGCAGAGAAAAACCATCAACAAAATGGAAAGGTAACCTATAAAATGGGAGAAAATATTTGCAAATGACATATCTGATAAGAGGTTAATATCCTAAATATATAAGAACTCATACAACACAACAGGAAAACAAATAAACAAACAATGCAATTAAGAAGTGGGCAGAGAAACTGAATAGACATTTTTCCAAAGAAGACATCCAAATGGCCAACAGATCCGTAAAAAAGCTGCTCAACATCACTAATCATCATGGAAATGTAAATCAAAATCATAATGACATATCACCTCACACTTGTTAGAATGGCTATTATCAAAAAGACAAGGGATAACAAATGCTGGTGAAGATGTGGGGAAAAGGGAGCCCTTTGCACTGTTGATGGGAATGTAAATTGGTTTAGCCAATTATGGAGAGCAGTATGAAGGTTTCTTAAAAAATTAAAAATAGAACTATCATGTGATCTAGAAATCCCACTTCTGGGTATATATCCAAAGGAAGTAAAAACAAGATATTGAAAAGATATCTGCACCCACGTATTTATTGCAGTATCATTCACAATAGTCAAGGTATGGAAACAACCTAAGTGTCTGCCAGCAGATGAATGGATGAAGATGTGGTTTATATACACAATGGAATATTGAAGCCATGAGAAAGAAGGAAATTCTGCCATTTGTAACAACATGGAGGGACTTTGAGATATGCCAAGTGAAAAAAAATCAGACAGAAGAAGATAAATACCACAGGCTTTCACTTATATGTCGAATCTAAAAAAAAAAAAAAGCCAAAATCATAGAAACAGAGTGCAGAAAAGTGGTTAACAGGGGCTGGGCAGTGGGGAAAATAAGGAGAGGCTGGTAAGAGTGTACAAACTTTCAGCTATAAGATGAATAGGTTATGAGTATATAATATAAAACATGGTGACTATAGTTGATAACACTGTGTTGTATAAATGAAATTTGCTAAGAGAGTAAAACTTAAATGTTCTCTCATACACACAAAAAAGATAAATATATGAGGTGATGGATGTGTTAATTAACTAGAAGGGGCAATCTTTATATGACTATAAGGCACATATTAAATACCTTATAATTTTACAGGTGAATTATACCTCAATGAAGCAGACATTTTTATAAAAAGAAAATCAGAGAATCTGCAGTGGTAGTGCTTTTCGGAAATATTAAGGAAGAGGTCCAAAAACTAGCGTAAAGGATTCATTAGATATTCACAGTTGCAAAGGAATTCTATTAGTAGCCACAACTGGGTGGTGTGTTGGTCTTTTGTCTTCGATTCTGGTATCCAACTATGAGTGAAGAGAGACTTAAAGTCTCTCATGGGTGGCCATGACTTTCCCCATCTAGAGCTGCCCAGAGCTGATCATTGTGATCTGGGGATATAATTGTGATGTTTCTCAGACTAGAGAACAGTGAAAATTACACTGTTGTTCATGAGCAGTCAGGAAAAGACCAGAGAACCAAGAAACATGTTTTGTCAGGCTCAAACCTCTGGAGATTCCTCCTGGATCTACAATGTGGTGATCATTCTAAACACTCTCATAGGTTGAAACCTCAGCCCAAAGTGGCTAGAGGCACATGGTTTGCATATCTTGATAAGGTTCCTAGAAATCTAAAGTTGTAATGACCTTATTTAACCCCTTCCAATGTTATGATCTTTTCTGGCTATACCTCTTTCATCTAAAATGTTGCTGTATTTTCAGCTCATTTCTTCTCTAACTTTGCATTAGCCAGAGTCTAATTCATTTTTATCTTGGTGTTAATCACGTAAGAAAAGTTAAAGAAGTTAAAGTAAATCTCTCCACATTGATGCTTCTCCAAAATAACAATCCCATACATTCTTAAGTACTTTGAATGAAACAAACTATCTGGTGTCACATCCATCTCCCCCAAACCTTCATTTACTTCATATATTAATTCCTGAAGATATGAGTAGAGGGTCTTCAAGCTTGCATTTTGTCAGCTCATTTTGCAGCCTCTACGTCTCAGTCCAAAGAACTAACTCTGGAAGTTTCAAGAGACATACTTTAAAGAATCCCAAATACTATCCTGCCACATTCTTTTATCATATCTAGCTAAATGCCTACTCTGGACTATCTATAATAAAGAAGGCAGACTATTTTTCAACAAAGATGACTTGACATTATTTCCATTTATCATCTCTGTTTTCTTCTAAAACACCCCTAAGTCACCTATTCACACAAATCTCTTCTTTTGGAAAGAAGAGTTATGGTACAGGGCAAATCTGTACTGATACTAAGACTCAGATGACCATTGAATTTCTTTCCTTGGTGTTTGATGTTTCATTGGCTGTTCTGGCTCCGTTTTCCTGATCCTTTGTCAGTGTCTCAAGTTATGTTTGGAAAAACTTGTCTGAATTCTCCAGTTCACCTCCACTTAATGTAACTGGTGATGACATGGAAATTCTCTTCAAGGTAACCATGAAGAAACCTTAAGACAATGATACCTGCCCTTCAGTTGAAGTAATTACCTGGCCTTTACCAACTGCAGACTTCTGGGTGTTGATAGGCATCATTCGGCAGGTTCTTTTTAAAAATAGGTAATGATCCTTTAGAGGATAAAGCCCCACTTCATAACATGCAATTTTGTTAACCACTCTGTTTAGAAAACCGGGCTCCTTCTGGTTTCCCAGCGCCGGTAGCTCTGCTTGACGCATGAGGTTGGAGCTGCGTCCGTCATGCCACTTAGATTACTGGATCTCACAGGATGCTACAAGGCAGACACACCCCAGGCTGACTCACTGAGTGGGAAGTTTAAAAAGATGGTTTTCCTCAGCCACCAATTAGATAAACCACATTTTCCAGGAGAAAAACAGCATCTTGAAAAGTTCTTTACAAACAAAGCTCTTTTGCTCTTAATGCTTTCGGTCATGTTTTCTTGTGAAGGGAAGTATAACTTTAACCTTAATTGCACTTACAAATTAGCAAGTAAAATATAATGCCACCCTTTCCCCCTTCCTTCCTTCCTTTCTTTTCTTTTCTTTTCTTTTCTTTTTTTTCTTCAAAAGGAGACCCTTTCATGATTTTAGCTCTGGTAAAATTAGAGCTTTCTTCCTCTTTGCCTCTTCCCTCAAAGTTGTGGTTTTGACAACCACTTGGTGAATAAGTTATAGATGCCTGAGCTCTGTTTCCTCTGCTCTGGTTGCTCTTCTTCATATGCTTTTTTTCCTACCTTTTACTGCAACCTCCTTGAAAATGTAGTGAGAAAAGGACACTTGCAGCTTGTGCCTTTTTGAAAATGGCAATTTGTGTTTAAGGTATTTGTCAGGAAGAATGGGGCACCAAGTAATAATTTAAATATCCTCATCTCATGTTTTTCCAGTGCTGGCTACATGTTTGGAAAGTACTGGGTAAGTGTCTCTCACTGTATTGTAAGATTCCCAAGGACAAAGGACATGTTTGTGTTTTCTGTCTCTTGGTATACACTTTACCTAATGCATATTGAGTTACGTATTCAAAAGCAGACTTTCTTTGTCATGTAAAAGAATAAATAAGAGAAAAAACACACAATCAAATATTTTGCACAAAATATTTTGTACAAAACCTCATGTCCTTATTCACCCAAAACTTGAGACCAAGGTGACAATATTATTGCTTGGGGTTCCATATAGATATTCTGGGCCCAAAGACCCTTTGTGCATATTTTTAATATAGACATCTAGATTCGAGACCAGTAGTTGATAATCACCGTCCCCTTCCTGTAATCCTCTTGGGTATGTGAATACAAGGATCCAGCAACACTAAGGCATTCCCCTGCTTGCTGTCTCTTAGATCTGTCTTTATTGGAGTCAATTTACAGCAGCCAAAGGTAATATGCGCTCAATAAATTTGGATGAAAGTAGTGCCCACAGATAAAAATGATGTGACCAGGTTTTTTGTGTGGTTATGTGTGTGGGTGTGGGTGTCTGTACTATCCCATTTAGGTCTCATAATAATTAAGAAAGGTATTATCTCCACTTCACAAATGAGAAAATAGTGGCTGGCTCAGATGAGTAGTTTGCTGAAAGTCAGAAAACTCAGTTGTTAAATCTGGCTTCAAGATGTGGGCTCTTGGGGACTTCCCTGGCGGCACAGTGGTTAAGAATCCGCCTGCCAATGCAGAGGACACGGGTTCGAGCCCTGGTCCAGGAAGATTCCACATGCCGCGGAGCAACCAAGCCCATGTGCCACAACTACTGAGCCTGCGCTTTAGAGCCTGCAAGCCACACCTACTGAAGCCCGCGTACCTAGAGCCCGTGCTCCGCAACAAGAGAAGCCACCACAATGAGAAGCCTGCACACCGCAACAAAGAGTAGCCCTGGCTTGCTGCAACTAGGGGAAGCCTGCGTGCAGCAATGAAGACCCAACGCAGCCAAAAAAAAAAAAAAAAAAAGATGTGTGCTCTTAAATATTAAATAATGCTGCTCCTACCAAATTATATTTCCTCTCTTGTATTAGATAATCTGCCACTCTTTTCTTTTCCACTCTTTTCTGCCACACTTCAATTCCATTAGCTATTTCTTGACAGTTAGTTTACAACAGATTGGTAGGAAAACAGACACCAGAGAGATAAAAGAAGTCTGTGCCTTTACATAGCGGTGTTATGATTTCTTTGTCATGGCCAAAGGCTTCACCACCAATTCTTTAGGGGACTAGGGGGATGGGGCAAGTGAAGGGGAAATACAGTTCTTAAGATGGAATGAAAAATACCATCCAAACCTTTCCATATCACCACAGTCTCCTTGGGTGTCCTGGGCCCTGTCCTCAATTTTGAGGGGCTTAGGAGTACCCTGGGCCTATGGGTTGGATGCCTACATAGGGTAACTTAGACAAGCCAACAGTCTTCAGACTTAGCAGAGCACTCCCCTGTTGGACAATCAGAGGGCAATAGAGGCACCTGCAGTGGGTGCTCACCTGGAAGGCAAGGGATGGTCCCTGGGCATCATTGGCTCAGGTCTCAAAAGGCTTTGTGGTGATGCATGGTGCTGACATAAATAAGAGAAAATAAGAGCAGACTTTGGATACTAATCCTGCTTCTCTCCTCCAGGTGCAGAAGCCCTCTCCCAATCCTCCATCCTACTTGCCTCCATCCCTCCCTATCTCCCAACCTACGTATTCTACCTACTGTTTATGATCAAACGTTATGCACTTTCAGGCAGATTTAGGAGCATGTTCTGGAAGTCAATGCTGAGCACTGTTTTCTATGAATGTTCCATAGGTGCCAACCATCCTAACATTCTCCCAGGTAATGGATGGAATGAGGGAAGTTCATTAACAGGAAAAGCAAGCATAAAACTCATATTAATATGTTTCAAAATGTAATATTGCACTTAAGACTCCAGAGGATCTTACACAAGTTCTTTTCTTAACGTATTTGAAGGATTTTGAGGCTCATCACATAAGCATCATGTTTTCAAAAATTGTTTTTCAAAAATTGAAGCTGTCAAATGTTGAAATCAATACAGCTTTGCTACACTAAACTTATGCCACTTTTGTACTGTAATTTGCTAATTTTATACTCTACTGACCCTGTCTCAATATATCTGAATTTCAACAAGCCTTTTTATAAGAGAAAGTCTTTCTGATAGAAAGTTCCTATCACTGACCAAGGGTAACTACAGATGAGTAGGTGAGTGGATCATTAATGAGCTTGATTCAGCTTGGAGAGGAATTTCTAGGGCTGCTTAACAGACATCAAAACCTGAATAAAGTTAGTAAGGATATGTTAATCCAATTCAGACACTGTGAAACTAGAATAGTAGACAGTGACAGATGTCCATGAGAGGGGCAATGTCGAGTGGGGAACTGAGAAACCTTTAAACGTGACTGGTCACTAACAAGCATAAATGTTCATTAAGCAGAGCTAAATGCAAGATTCTACACCTGGGTTGAAAAAGACCTGTGTAAGATGTAGGATGTGGATTATAGCACCACACATAAAAAATAAAACAACATAATGTCAAAAACTCCTCTTTTGAGTCAACATTAGAGTGACGACACAAATTCAGTGTGATGTTAGAATGATAGATTTATCTGTCTAAGAGGCTGCTTACTCTTGTTGTAGCTATAGATGTCAGGGGCTAAAAATTTTCTTTACTGTCTTCGTTTCCTTTAGTGACTCCTATTGTCTTTAAGTTTCCATAGAGACTCTTTCTTAAGTAGGGTCTGAGCTTTGCAGTTCTTTTAGCTATAATTCACTGTTATCATGTAGGAGCCCTATCGACGTGGTGGTTAAAATGTGGAGGGAGGGGAACAGTTCTACTCCCGTGATTAGGTCTTAGTCTTTTAGGGATCCCGTGCCCTAACCGACTTTCACAAGTACTTCTAAGCTCCCTGTCCCAGTCCTGCCCATCAGTGAGACAGTAAGGCTAGAGGGGGCTGCAGTAGGGTACTTCCCTTCTCCTTAGTCAGTTAGGCTCTGGTTTACCTTGAGGTCAGGCCTTTGCTAAGGAGGGCAGAGAGTTCTGGGTATATTTCAGAATGATTACTCTCCCCTCCCTGCGCCAGAAGCACTGGGGTAGGGGGGTGGTTCCTCTGACCTTCGCCCTAAGAACCTGATGTGGATCCTGGAGGTAAAACATACGAAATGTGAAGTTTATCCACACTGAACCTCCAGCAATTTGTCGATGATCGTTTAAGTGCTCCTACCAGTAATGCCTCCACTTGCAGGCTTCTGTTCCTGGGCTTCTGCTTCCGTCATCTATGATTCTTAGTATCTGCCTCTTTCTCTAGTTTTTGTGGTAGTGGTTTCCCATGTGACCTCAATTCTCAGATGGATCTAGAAAGGGTTGTTGATTTTTCAGTCTGTTCAGCATTTTTCTTGTTTTGAGAACAAGAGTGAGGACTTCCAAGCTCTTTACATGTCAGGCCAGAAACTGGAAGTCAGAATGACAGATTTATATCTAATCTAGAGAGAAAAGAGTAGTCCTGATGTAGACTAACAACATTCAAGGAATGAAGTTCAGTTGTAGTCACCTCACTTGAAAGAACATATCCAAAGAATAGTGAAAGGAAAATAAAGCCATCCTCAAATAAGAATTATTGAAAAATCTGAAAAGTGGCCTGACTCAGCATTAGTACCACACTGGTTTTCCCATTCAGGATATTTATCCATGGTTGGTAAGCTATCTTAATGTCACTACTTTCCAGATCTAGATTTATAAAATATACAGACAACACCAACAATTTATTTTTTGTTACTTAGATATATATTGTGAAGTGATTTCTAATGAGGTACCAGGAATTCTACCACAGAAACAGAAATATTTGGTAATCTCCAGCCACTGTTGGTAGAAATTCAGTAAGTACATTCTTTCTCATAGATGATGATGCTATATAATTTGGTAAAGTAAAAGTACTATGATTCACCTGTCAGTGAATTAGTGTCTCAGAAAATACCAAAAAATGCATATTAGATGATTCAAAGTCAATGAAAATTTTCCCACAAGAAAACATCAGACTCAGACAACTTTATAGAGTAGTTCTACCACACATTCAAGCAAAAAATGTCAGTTTTTCACAAAACTCTTCCAAGAGGATAGAGAAAGAGAGTATGTTCAATCTCATTTTATAAGTCCAGCATTTTCATGTCCAAACCCGGCCAGTCAAATAAATAAAAATTATGCAACAACAGCACTCTTGAACAAACATGCAAAATGTAAGTAATTAAATAAAATATTAGCAATTAGCATAAAGTAATATATAAGTTAATACATCAGAAGTAAGGTAAGCTTATCCCAGGATTGCAATGCTGGTTTAATAATAGAAAATCAATTAATATACTTTTTCATATTATTAAAGGAAGAAAGGCAGATGATTACCTTAACAGATGCAGAAAAAGCATTTTAAAAAGTTCAATATTCGGGGGCTTCCCTGGTGGTGCAGTGGTTGAGAATCTGCCTGCCGATGCAGGGGACATGGGTTCGAGCCCTGGTCTGGGAAGATCCCACATGCCGCGGAGCAACTGGGCCCGTGAGCCACAACTACTGAGCCTGCACTCTCGATATGTATCTAATAACAGATTACAGCAATCTAATAGTGTATTAGAATTGGCCCCACACTGCAACGAAGAGGAGCCCCCGCTCGCCGCAACTAGAGAAAACCCGCGCGCAGCAACCAACACAGCCAAAAATAAATAAATAAATAAATTAATTAAAAAAAAAGAATTTGCTGGTGAGACAGGCACCAGCATCACTGAGATGCTCTTCTCTTTAAGTTTGGAACTGTCATTACAGAACTGGGCTCGCAGACAGCAATGGGGATGATCCCAACATACTAGCGGCCAGGAGGTGTGGCGTAACCATTAGAATGGAGGTGGGCACAGTTATCACAAACAATAACAAATTAGCATGGCAGTCAGAGCAGCCAT
Source organism: Aethalodelphis obliquidens (assembly GCF_003676395.1). Classification (NCBI taxonomy): domain Eukaryota; kingdom Metazoa; phylum Chordata; class Mammalia; order Artiodactyla; family Delphinidae; genus Aethalodelphis; species Aethalodelphis obliquidens. The sequence goes on from NW_020837971.1 coordinate 10,686,999, forward strand.
GGAGATATTTAACAGAATACAGTCTTCCAAGGGGCCCAAGAGATGGGCACTTTTCTGATCCAGACCCACTGAGCTTAAGCAGAGGCTGGGTGACCAGGAGATAGGATCCTACAACATCACAACATCACAGCACTCAGTGGTAATTTTTTCTAGTCTTTCCTCAAAGAACGTAAAAGCCATTACCAGCAGGCAAAGGGAAAATCCAAATATATTGAGGACTGTTGGGCACAGGGACTGAGTTGACCTGAAGTGGCAAATGGTGTCCCTTGTTTAGGATAAGGGCACGTAGAAGTAAAGTAATTTTCTGTTTTAAGCCATTCAGTTTGTGGTCATTTGTTACTGTAGCTGTAAAAAACTAATACAGAACACTTCACTCTTGGCAAGGGCAGTGATTTATTTCATCTAAAGTTGATACGTGTTATGGGTATGGTTTGCCTTTCCTGCCTGCAGGACCTTGGCCAGCACAACAGAAAGCTTACAGTGATTCACCAGTACAGAACACAGAATGCTACCTAATACTGCCTCAGACCAAAGGTCCCATTTTACAGCAAACATGGTACAACAGTAGACACATGTCCCAGGGACCCATGGGTCCTATCACAAAATACACTACCCAGAATATACTGACCTAATAGAGCAACTGAATGGTCTTTTGAAGGTACAGATGAGGCATCAATATTTTACTGAATTCTGAACTATGGCTACTGCCCAGTCCCTGAAAACCTCTGTGTCAAGAGAACAGCAGACAAGGAAAAGGTTTAATTGACTCTGCTCATCATTAGGAGAAGGCAGAGCTGCTATTATGCAATGCAGGCAAGAAAGAATAAGTTTGGCACATAGGTGATCTACTGTATTATCTCTTGCCACTCCCTTGCACAATTGTGACAGTAAACAGACAAGTGCAGGAACTGTGTCCTGAGAAAGGCATAATCAGAGTCTCAAACCTTTAGGGATGAGGGTCTGGGTCATGCTTTGCGTAAGTCACCTGGACCAGCGGAGGTGCTAGTGAAGGGTGAGGAGAGTCTACAAGGGTGGTGGAGAAAGGGAATTACAAGTTACACCACTGAGTAACTTGAGTAATTATTTACTTGTATAATTAGGCGTGATGGGCAGTTAATTCCATTAGCCTTCCTTTTGTAAATTTCCCCCCAAAAGAGAATAAGCTGAATCCTGAAGGATCTTGACCATAGTGGATGCTGTAGTGTACCACCTGAATCCACCATGGCACTCATTCCCCAAGCTGCCCGGACTGTTGACTGCTGATAGGTTATGGTTGACTCTCTCTGTAAGAAAGAGAGCTGAAGGGAGTTGCCTTACCACAATATTATATTACCCTAGAAGAAGTAGTCCATATGGAACATTTGGTTGATGTGAGGGTTAAAATGTCCGGCCTCTTTAACTCAATTTAGGACATCTCTGAAGAGTCCATGTAGCTCCAGAGCTTCTCATGGTATCTACTGAGGCCTCTAATAAAATTGCATCACATTTAAATGTCTCCTTCAGCCCCATCCTGCTCGTCTCACTCCTTCTCAAGTATCGATCCCAAGGGCATAACTCCTGCACATGAATCCCCATCTGAGTCTCTTTCCCAGGAATCCCAAGCCAAGACAAGGGTTTACTGTGGCATTTGAGAAGCTGATCTTAAAATTTATATGAAAGCAAAATTCAAGAATAGTCAAGAAATTGCTAAAGAAGAACAAAGTTGGGAAATGGGTGTTGGTGTTGGTGGATCCTGCACTATTAGATGTCAAAACTTTGTTATAAAGATATAGGAAATGAGACAGTATAATTTTGCTACAGGAGCAGATAAATAACTGATGAAGAAGAATAGAAAACTGGACATAGACTGAAACATACATGAAAACTTGAATCATGAGAGTGAGTCTCAGAGATCATTGAAGGGAAGATAAATTGCTTAGTAATTGTGTTGTTATGCAGAAATAAAATCCAATTGGATTAATGACATATATAGAAGACAAAACTGTAAAACTTTTAGGTGGCAACATAGGAGGATATCTTTCTGACATCAGGGTAGGGAAGGATTTTCTAAACAAGACACAAAAAAGCATAAACTGTAAAGGAAAAATTACTACATTTGACTATGTTAACATTAAGAACTTCTTGTCATCAAATGTCACCATAAACAAAATGAAAAAGTAACTGACAAACTAGAAAAATGTATTTGAAATTCATACAACTACAAAGGAGTAGTATCCAGAATATGTAGAAACCCTGCAGATTAGTAAGAAAAAACTAAAAATTCTTTTTTTAAACAAAAGACATAAGCAAGTATCTTTTTATGACATGAATAGAAATCTTTTAAAAACATAAAATAAATAAAATAAAAATTGTCTAAAAATTTGTACCACTCAGATATATACAAATTTAGCCAGGAAAGATATTTGTCGGTTTTCACACTCTGAATGTAGACCACTTTTGCTTATCTATGTACATTTCTTTATACTTTTCCAGTGACTTCAATCCTCATGAAAATCTCATCCTAAAAATATTCTTAACATATTATTTAACTAGTAAGCAAAAATTGGTCTCATCTCAACTAGATTTTCAAGCACAGTTCTTGAAAAAAAATTAAAATTCTTCATCATGCTTAAGAAGCACCATATATATATATATACACACACACACACATATATATACACACACACACATATATATATACACATATTCACACATATGTATATATATGCAATAGCTGTGAAGGTGAATTTTATATGTTTAAACATTATAAACATTAGAATTTATTTTGAAAATTGGCTCATGGGGAATTTCTGATCCAGTAGGAATTATGGTACAAACTGTCCAGGGAATATCAACTAGAAATGGAGTATTTAACCATATCCCTCTTACTTCCCATTAGTCCAGAAATATCAAATATGTTACGCATGTCCTGCCTTTCCTCTCACACTCAATCCTTGGTGCGATCACCAACATTTAGCATCTTTTCCAGTGGGTTACTAATTTTCTATGCCAATTCTCCTCCCGAAGTGCTCCAGGCAGCCACTATCAATTCTTCAGAGTTGGCAAAATAAATGACACTTATTTGCCATCTCCGCTCCAGACCAAGAAGCATGATAAAATAGACATTTAAAATTTTACCTTTCGGGAACACTCTTTTCCTACAAATAACACAGACAATGTATTTTTCCTCATCCATGAGCACCTTATTTGCAATCTGAAGCACCAAACCCAGAATCAAATAGACTTGGAATGAACACTGGTGCACACACCATCTTCTAATGCTAGAAGAGCTTGTTTTTATAAAAGCCAATCTTATTTTTAGTCCTAGTCACTTTAGTCACTGTAACCAAAATTATGTAAACTTTCTAAATAGACTAAATATTCTAAAAATACAGTAAAACACCAACCTCCACACCAACCAAGTCACAATATGGGTGTCTGGCCTAAACCCACAAAATGAGAATGATGGGAAGGTCATTTATCAAACTGCAGTGACCATAACACACTCTCATCCCTGTATCAAAACAAGGCAATCAAATGGCTATTACTCAAAGTGATTCCATTATCTTTGGGAAAGCATCCCTGAACACCTGTAAATGCTTATCATATTAGACTTATGATTTAAATTCCGTGCTTATATCAATGTGCCTTTTGAACACTTTTCCATACTTTGGAAAATGATGGAACTATTTCCAAATTTGTTACTATGTTTTCAGAATTTCCTATGAAGAAATATGAATGTGGGCTGTGGAAAAAGAATTTGTCCCAGTCTATTTGTTACCACTTATAGTACAGCCTTGGGTACTTAGATTCCTAAATGAATGCTTTGACCATTAGGAAGAATTGTGAAGATAAGTACCTCAAACATTATGACTTTCTCATCTCCTCTTGTAGCCTTGGCTAATGGAGGTCCCACTACCGATGCCTTTAAATTACTGAGGCATATTTGGTAAAACAGAGAAATGTGTTTTCCCTTTTGTTGTCACTTGCTGTTGGAAAAGCAGCAAAGCCAAGCTGCTGCCTTACACCTGCTACATCACTGTATTTACTGTAAAATATTTCAGTTAGGACGACACGATGTGTGTATATAAGTTATCTTCTGTCTACAATCTACAGAAGTTCGTTAACATTTGAGGTTTCCTAACCTTGAATTCACACTCCAGAAAGTTAGCCTTTGAGAGACCCTATCAGGTTTCCATGCTCTAGAAGCAAATTTAAAAGGTACTTTAAATTGCAAGGTCTGAATCTCCACTATTGCATGTGTTGATTAGAAATGTTTTCATTGGTGAAATGAGTGGTGATTAAGACATGTGATTAGCAAGGAAGATTAGTGTGGATACCTCCACCCTTTCAAAAACAGGGTAAAAGAATTTGGTGAGCCCAACATTCTAACACTTTTGCAGCAAATAAAGCCTTATGACTAAACTCCACATCCCACTACAGCCCCAGCCTTTCACTGTAACCACTTAATGGAGGATTTTTGTCATTTTTACTGATTGAAAAACAAATGATCTTGGTGCTGCCCATTTTTTTCTTGCATTTCCCTTGCAATAAACTTTAAAGCAAGGTGCTCTCAGAGTATACTAAGGGTAGAGAGTAAAATTATTGCAGCATTGTTTAAAGCGTGAAAAAATAAAGTGTAAACAAGATGAATGCTGATCAAATGGAAAATGGTCACGTAAATTACTCATGGAATATTATGCAATATTACCAACTATTATTAAAGAATAATTAAGCTATGTAAAGTGACTTGGGACATGGAGGTATTCTAAAATGTGTTGAATGGGGAAAATGATGTGTGAGGAAGATATTTAATATTCCATTTTTATAAAGTAAACAATGACAAAAAGTGTATAGTGTATGCATGTGCGTATGTACATAAAATTATGAAAGGATATATAAAATGGGGCATGGAATGAGAGAGACGAGTGGGGTGGGAAAGTAAGGCAAGCAGAATATAAAAGCTGGGAAAAGACTACAATAAAGAATTTATAATGTGAAATTTTATTTGTATAAAGTGATATGTGCATATGTATGCTCACAGAAAGTGGAAGAACAGGGTGCCTCTCTACCAGTGACTTATAGGGATGTTCATAGTATATTAAATAGAAAAAGATAAGTATGTTGTAATGAGTATCTTATGATCCTATTTCAGGATAAAGGGAATAAACCACACCTCTACGCAGATACATTTATGGCCACATATGTTTGTATGAGCAAAAAAATGATACACAATTAGACCTCTAGGGTCTGATCTTGGGGTGGGGTGGATTTATAGGATGTGGGTTGCTGGGGTGTGTGCTTTTTAGCTTTGCCCATTTTTGAATTGCATTGTATTGATTTGCATATTACCACACAAATGCATTACTTCTGAAATTTGAAAACATGCAAATTACAGACTGTGGATATCTGAACAGTTTTCTAACATCGTTGAAATGAAAAAAAATTTCTTAAATACGCTTATTTATTTAAAGAATTTATTTTAAACCATTAACTTCACTAAATTCACCAATGTACTGAATCCTTATTGGAAATCCTTAACTTAGCTCCCTATTTTGGCCCAAGAGTGCTTAAAATTAATTCATTTGTAGTACTAAAATTCTTAAGCAACTACTGGACTAAAGCCGTCAAAGTTAAATCATGGTCATTGTCATTTAATCATGTTTATTGTCATTTTTGCATGGGAGTAACACTTCCGGTTTTTGAGTGCTGATTCATGAAAACTATCAAAAATTAGCATTTATGGAGCTGTTACTATATGCCATGCATTACCCTTTTTTGGGGGAGCTATAATTTACATACAGTAAAATTTCCCGTTTTAAGTGTATTCTAACCATAAGAGTCCTCCAAGAAACAAATGCCAAGATGGGAATAAACATGCATTACATTGGCAAGTGTTTGCTTGTTTGATTGATTTTAGTTATTGTAATAGGAGTTTAGTTGTTTCCCACTGATATCTTTTACACAGAATTATATAAACAACCCTATACCACAGGTGGAATCTGTAGAACAAATTTATTTTAAATAGCTTGCCCATGGCAACTCAGAGCTGTCTGATCTTTAAAATGGTGCCTGTAGCCACTCGTGACCTATTGTCGCCAAGATCCTGAGTCTTCCTTAAGTGACAGTTGGTTGTGCATGTGGTTACTCAGAGGCAATGGGGCACGCAATATATTTCCTGGTTCTTTCCTCAGTTCAAGGAGGTGATCAATATCACAAAAAGTTTTGAAACTTTTTTCAGGCTTATCTTTGGATAGTGGGACTATCCAAAGAAAATATGGAAAAGTAGAAAACAGAGATGAAAAGTCAACCAGACTCTATTCAGTCAGCACTTAAGTTTAAGTTGCAGTTGAGGGAAGACAATTATTGAACGACAATGTCAATAGTAAGCTGTGTGAGGCTACTGTAAAATGAGTTAAGTTTATTTACATAAATTTTCTCTGATGTGCTTTGTATGTAGCGATGACACATCAGTAAAAATCAATTTTTGTTTTTTTAGGACTATAGCATAAAATGCAGAAGAAATAAGATCATGTAACAATGTTCAATCTTCCATCTTTATGATTCAGTTTTTTGTAAAATTAGTGGAATGATTCTACTGAAAACTAGCATTATTAATCATATGACTTCTAAAGAATTCATTTGATAGAAGGTGGTATGGAAGGGAAATTAAACAAAACCTTTGTGGGGTTTTCTTTGATGGTGTTTTGGTCTTTTATTTTTGGCAGGGGTTAGAGTGCTGTTAGGGAAAGTGAGAAATGGTAGAGAAATGGAATTGTGTGATTTAGGGATAAATAACTGAGTAACATGGCCCCAGTGAGACATCGGGTTGGGGTTGGAGGGTAGGTTTGAGAGAACGTGAACTGCAAGCTAGTTCATTTTTGTTTTCTGTATTTTTTGCTTTTTTAATCTAGGGTTACATTTATCCTTGCAGAAGATTATCAATAGAATACAGAGACAAAGAACACAGAAACTAGTCTTTATTCCAGACCCCTTGTGTGTGTGTATGTGTAAACTGGCAAGCTATAAGCTCTAATGAGCTTAGAAAAAGCATACCAGCTCCCATCTAACCAGAGCATCAATGTTTATCTACCTCTCCCATAATTAAAATCACATGTCTGACCACAAGCAATGGGTGAGGCTTTGCTTACCTTAATAACTGCATGTAACCCATTGGGCCACTAAGTGCCACTGGCTCTGTGAATTGAATCAGCAGGGAGAAAGAAAAGTGTCAGCATCGGAATCCACTTTAGGCATTTAAGCTGATTCCACAACTTATAAAACCATTCATATAAACAAATTCCAACTTCAGATATTTTTCTCCTCACCTCAGGTCCATCAAATTGTAAGTTAACTACTAATTCTGGTTGACTGAATAACTCAACAGACCAAAAATGTGTAATCATTTGCTTAAGGTGCAAATGATTTGCAAATTTCACCTAGATGTTTTTATTCATGTCATAGGAAATTATGTATATTACCATTATTCAACATTTAAAAATCAGCCACTTTCTAAATAGTTTGAAATGTCAAGTCAAATCTAAATTCTCTATATTTTAAATTTAATTAAAATTGCACTAAGAATAGCAAAATAGGATGAAATTATTCAGAGCTAACTTAGACTATTGAAAGGAGATTGTAAATCTCAACCATTTCCAATAGGTTCAAAATCAGAAGTTAATTTTATTTCTTAAATGAACCAAATTCTTTTTGTTTAAATGTCAATCTATTGTTCATAGAATTACAAACTTACTGTATTCTAGAAAAGACTTAAAGAATTGACACAAACAGTTAAAAATAAATCATTGGTAAAATACAAAATGTATGCATTCTAGATAAGTGATTCCATTCAATTATACATTTAATTGAGATATGTTAGATTCCCAAACATAAGTTTAATTTTTTCTTCCCAAGTTTGGTCAACTTTGACTTAACAAGAACTGCATGCCTGCCTGGTTCTACCTTTTCTCTCTACTGGAATAGATAGATATCATGTTAATGAAATTTTAGTATTTGTTTTAATTTTATAACACACTCTATTTTACAATATCTTTTGTCTGTATGCATCAAGCATGGGCACTATTTGCAGACCTTAATTCTTGTCTAAGTAGATGGAAGAATTTCTTCAGAGGCATCTGGTGTATGGTAACAAGACTATGAACAATTTGATAAATGTACATCAAAAGGCTGCAAGACATTTACCCATGTAAATCCAAGAAAACACAAAGCAATGCTAGGAGGAAGAGAAATGTAGAGAATAAATAAACTGAAACCAGCTTATGTAGAAATAATAAGTGACTTTATTGAAGTGGTTTGTGTCTCAACCTATCTTAAAGAGGAAACTATTTAGAATGATCATATATGATGCCAGCCTTCTTATGAAAGTTAGTGAAGCCAGCTGATGAATTTGTAGAAAAAGGTTTAGCTTTTTCTTTTTTCCTGTACTACATGATCTATACTTGTAAATGGTGTGACCTGATTTTCAGGGATTGGGGTCTGCACTGTAACTTCATCAGTTCATTATTAATTACATTTTGTCAAGATAAAAAAAAGCTTAATATGATTCCAAAAGTAAACCATTCATTTTGGTATGTCACTGAGATTTTAAATTAAACTAGAATAGAAGCTTCTGTTTTATAAATAAAATAAAATAGTTAATATAAGAACAGTAGTTTTAACATCACAGATACACTTTTAGAATCAGAATCTGATGAAGTGTCCTTTCTTTCCCAGGAAAAAAATGCATATTCAAACTAAATTTTGTATACAATTTCTCTGCAAGCTTGTCTTTGACATCAAAGTTTAAAACTTTTGAAGTAAAAGTTGGGACCAAGTTAAAGAATACATGCATGCAATAAGGACCACTGTATAATTATGTTTATTATTGCAAGACTGAGCACAATTTGGCTCAGATCCTTAGGATGCAGGGGAAAATAGAAACCGTATTTATGATGATTCTCATCAAGAAAATGAAACACAGTTTTTAGGGAAAACAAAGTCTTGCCTAGCAATAAATCATAAATAATTTCCCCTGGGACTATTTGGTAAACTTTACTTTGGAAACTGCATAATCTCAAATTCAATAGTCAATTTCATATAATTTCTTAGTTTGGCCACTTAATAAAATAAGAGAGCATAAGATTACTGGAAACAGGCAGCCTATTTGTTGTCTGAATCATATAGGACAGGCATTCAACTCAACCACTTTTATCACTTCTATTCTTGGATTATGTTCCCTAAAATTTTACTTCTCCCTCAAAGTTGGGCTTTTTGTAGGTGCAATTCAGATATCAGCCCTCTGAAGAATCTCTGCTACATCTAGCCTTATGGAACATAGGAAAAGAAGAAACAACATACATATAAAAAAAGGTCCCCAAAGAAGAAAACCAAAACAATAAAATGAGATATTTAAAAAATCTATAATTAAAGACAAACTTTCCTAAAATTAAGGAGATACATAAATATACATGTGTTTATAAATATTCTGGAAGTACATGTTGAAAAGGCACACTATATACCAGGGAAAATAGGCTGAGAACACTGAGAAAAATCTAATAAAATTATTGGTTATTCAAGAAAGTGAGTAAATTCTTTTGACACCTGGACAAAACGTCTAAGTCACTTACAAATGAAAGAAAATTGTTAACAGTTTTCAACAGCAAAATTTTATGTCTTCTGGGGTGAACCAAAAAAGAAAATCTGAGCCAAGATTTTTTTTATATTCAGATAAACTGTTTTCCAAGTATAAACTCTTTTCAATATCTCATGAGTTATTCCTAAGATATCTACTAGAGAATAACCTTCAGACAACTAAAATGACTGGAGATATATCAATTTTAGGACTGGTGGTGAGCATTAGTATATAGTTAATTGTAGCTCTATGAATAAATGATAGCAATAAAGAAAGAAATATAGTACATAATGTACCAATCCTAATGTTGACATCTTCCCCAAGGGTACAGAGTGAATGGAATGAAGGAACAGGGATGGAAGATAGATTGCTTGGAATATATTTTGCTTTATAGAATTGACTTTGAAACCATGTAAGCATCTGATATAATAAAAAAATTTAATCTCAAAAATCGGAATTAAAATGAGATCAATGAATGAGATCTAAATGGGTAACTAGTTGCTGGCATAATCACATGGAAACTAATCGAAGTAACTTTGAAAAATAGTTTTTGACTATACATCCCTAATAGTATATGCCTTAAGGACAAAAATTGCTGGAAAAAATTTAAACAGTTTTCAGTGATCATATTGTAGGTGGTAGTGATGGTATTGCAATTCAAAAAATGCTGTGTGTATAAAGTATAATTCTGTGATATTATAATTCTATTATCCAGTGTCCTTCACAAGCAAGATTGGTGGCAAGTGAGAAAGAAAAAACAGATACCAGAAAGGAGAAATTAAGTAAAGACCTTTTAGTCCTGAATTTGAAGTATCAATATAAATCAGTGATGTTTTCTGCTTGAAAAAAACTATTTTCTAATTTTTTCAACTGAAAAGTCCCATAAATACTGAGGCACCCAGTAGCAATGAGTACCTCCAGCACCTAGAATTTAGTATTGAAATCTAATTTCCTTCTGAAAGGATCCAGAGCTCCTTGGAGAAATGGCTAATTCCAGGTCTGGGATAAGAAATATACAGATCATATTGGAAATCTTGTCACATCACATAATAAGGAAGCTATCAAAGATTACTAGATTTGTGTCAAAGATTTGGGAATCAACTTGCAGAGGCTGTCAAAGATGAGACAATATGAAGATCAATGAGGGAAAAAACCTTCAAAAGATTGAAATATATCAAATAAGTTTAAATCCATGAGTTCATAATGATACTTAAAAAAAACTGGTCAGCAATTGGAAGACACTAGTGAGCCAATTCATTATTTTGAAAACTTACAAACAAAGAACCACTCAGTAATGAAATAGAAGAGTAAGATTTTCTTTATTGTGGCATTTTAGCAAATATATGAAAAATAAATGATAGAATTGGAATATCACTCTCTTGTAACCCAAAATGAATTAATGGATCTAGGCATAGAGTTACTGCTAATATCAAAAAGAGAAAGATAACCAGATATTAGGAGTCTCCTGATAGAGGATCAAAGCACCTCCTAAAAAAAAGAGTCTTTTCAGAAAATCAAGCCTGACTCTGTCAATCCTCCAGATTCAATTACTAATTTATAAAAAAATTCAGAGGAAAGAGGAACACGTTAAACTATACTATGGGGTTGTAATCAGCAAAATCCTATAGGACAAATAATCAAGTTTCTTTAGCAAATAAATTACAAAGAGGAAAAAAAAAGATGGAGGGGGAAACCAATAGGTGAAAAGAAACTTAAAAGGAATATATTAACCAATCATTACATGTGGGCCTTGTTTGGATCCTGATTCAAACTAGAAAAATTTGTGACATTGAAGGGATAATTGGAAATTTGAACTCTGACTGAATATTTGATGATATCCAGGAATTATTAATTTTTAAAAATATAATAATGATATTGTGTTATATAAAAAGAACAAAAGTCCTTTTCATTTAGAGTTACATACTAAAATGTTTGTTCATAAAATAAAATGTTGTCTGGAATTTGCCACAGAATCATTTGGGAAGGTGGATATGGGCAAGGATATTTCGTTGAAGCTGGAAAACGGCACATAGGGAGTTTATTAAATTGTTCCCTATATTTTGGGGGGAAATATTCAAAAATAAAACATTTAAAACAAAAACATGAATTTGGTAGCTTTGCCCGCATGGCATTGTCATGCCCTGAAGGCACTTGAAATATTTGCAATTATCTCTGTTAAGGAGTTATTTCTTTTCCCCTGTGTCTGAGAAAAGCAGCCAGTGCTGCATGTGAGACCAGTGAGGGTTAAAGAGCACAAGCAGCTGATACATCTGGGGAGCATTAACTATATTAAGGACAAGCCAGAATGAAAAGGTAACCGGAAGAAGCAGCTGAGTACTCTCTGGTCAAGCCTTGAGGTCATCTGAATTAAGGGACTGCGGTTTACAGTCTAGCATAGGACATTTATCATTTCAGCACTTTGCTTCAAACCCCGGCACAAGAGTTCCTTTGGTTTGGAGTTGGATCAAAACCAAGTAGAAGACTTTTTCATTCTCAATAAGCAATTTTAAATGTTCTGTATCACAATACCTTTCAGGAAAGAATAGACAGGATTTATAGTATAGTAACAAAATTTATAGTAATAAAAATTGAATCTTGTTTGGATTTTTTTCTATGTTACAAAAATTTCCATTAGTCATATATGTGAATATAATGATAAACTCTTCTTTTGATTGTCATATCAGTTGACTATCTACAGTATTTATTATGTGGTGGCACTGTGAAAAGCATGGTAGAGTTATAGGGGTATTACAATTTCATGGAACGGGAGACTTTGAAATAAAACAAAAATTGTCTAAAATCTTGACTCTGCCATTTCTCAGCTTGTTGAGTTGGGCAGTCTCTCTACTTTGGTTCCCTCATCTGTAAATCAGGATGTTTTGTAGTGAGGTTTAAAGATAATGCATAAAGCACCTAGCCCATAGCTTCAACATGTGGAAGAATTGTCATTTTCACATTTGCTTTATCATCAGTGAATTCTGCCACTTGCCTTTGAGTAAAGGCATCTTTGAGTATTTGACATCTTTCTCCTTTTGTAAACACCACTACTTGGTGCTGTCCTAGGCTACCAGCTCAATCTCTTCTGAAGAAAAACCTGAAACGAGTCAACGCTCACAGATTAATTTTTCTCTTGCGGTAAAACCATTTTTATTAGAAATTAAAGGCTTTTTGGATAACAACATGTCATAAAGACTCAAGTACTGGTTTTAACCTTGTAATATTCTGATAACTGATACTAAGAGAGATGCAAAAGTAAGTGTAGTGGATTAAGTAATTGGAGAAAACACAGCTCTCCCTTAGTCCCAATGGAAACAGAATACTGAATATGCCACGCTTCACAGCCATTCACAGTTTGAGCTGGGACAGGGCCTCTCTTCCTGGTCTCTTGTCTTTTATTGTTAAAAACAGCAGTGAATAGTTGAAATGTATAAACCATTTTGATGCAATTTTAATATGCATAACTTCATGCCATGATTATAATCAGCCATATCTAGATTGTAAATTTCATTCAAACTACATGATAAAATGAGTCCATTTCACTTACAGTAAAAGGTAAAGCCACAAGTGTTTTCCATCAACCCCTGTGTCATTTAATGTAGGATAGAAGTTTCCAAAGCAAGAGATTTGGTAGTTTAAGCAACAGTTAGGAAGGCCATGAAGCCACTGTACAACACTGTGGACCTACTTTCATTCCTACTAGTTATGTCATTGACTAGAGGCTGGGACTCTGGGAAATATTACACTTTTTACTGTACTCAGTATATTTATTATATAATCAATCTAAGTCCATTGCAGAGAGATTAGAAGTAGTAAAGTTAAAAAAAAAAGCCTAAAACCTCTCCAGAGATAATCACCATTATTACAGATTTATATATCTCTATCCAGATTTTGTATAAACATAAGAAAAATTTAATTTTACATATATTTGGCCAACTAGGTATGTTTCATAACTTATTTTTTTCATAAGAATTTTGATATTGTTTTGCAAATATTTTCAATGATATTTAGTATAGATCTACATTAAAAACTGTGATAATAGAGCATTCTGTTATATGGAGGACTCATGTACTTAACCAATTTTCTGTTACATATTTGTTTTCGTTATTTTTTTCCCTTACAAATATGTGTCTTGGATAGAGATCTTTATACTAAGGAAATATGATGTGTGAAAATTCCCAGAAGTGTAATCTTAGTATGTTTTAAATTCTCCTTCCTAATCTCCCTGTTTGTGCTCTTTAAAAGGAGTATTTTATTCACTTCCCATGGCAGACTTTTCTATGTTAGCAACACAGCATGTTAATGGAAAAAGGGCACAGAAGGTGGATGACAATAGGTTTTTTTTTTTTTTTGTCCACCATCCCTCTGGAACAGGTTTTCTGTCTAATGAGAAAAAATTTCCTCATATATGTGATCTGGCCACTGGTGACCAAACCAGGGCATTGAGAGGAGATGCATGTGATCTACAACTGTGGCCCCGCAGGTGCTCTGGAACCATCTCTGTGTTTGAGAATGAATCCATTTGACCAGATATTTTAGAAAGCTTTTGAGCAGCCAAAAGTTTAACTCAGATATGGCTTAGTTTCTTACAAAGCCAACGCTATGGTACTCTTTAGCCATTTTTAATTTTATAGGTAAAATTTGGTTTATCAAACATTGCGATGGGTGCTTTGTGCATTATGGTTCTTCTCCATAAGCTTCTAACTTTCAATTTCTACTCTGTCAAAGTCAGCCATTTCCCATGAACAAAACCAGAATAAAATGTCCTGTTTCGAATGCAGAATCAGGTTACATTTCTGGTTTCAATGATTATGCATAAGAAATACATTTTTGGTGACTGAAGCTCTGTAATTTTTAGTGACTAACTGTAAAGAAAATGTTTACAAAGAAAAGTTTTAGTCAGTGTCTATGTAGCTTACACACACTGGTATCCCCCCGGGTCCATTCTGTGCACATTCTCATTGTATAATACACTGTTAGCACTACCTACCTCAAGCACCTAATTTAGGAGTATTCTGCACACAAGAGGAGTCAGCTTGTGGCCAAAATTAGAATGAAGCCAACCTTCCCAACAGACCACTCATCTGTGCATCTCTGCACATGGCTTGAATTTGTCTGCATTTGATAGAAGATGAATAGTGCCAACCCTGGCAAGTGAGGAGGTCGCTTAAGATTTGAATCCAGAGAATAGAAACATATTAGGATACAAGAACATAAGGACAAAACCAGAAGTGAAGAAACACACACGAACAAGGTTGATGTCCATGGATGTGCAATCAGGACCTGGTAACAGAACATCTGCATAGATAAATAGTGTTCTTTATAGAAAAAATGCTCTCCCCAGGTCTGCCCTGTCTTGTTATACCATACCTATGCTCGGGGAAAGTTTGACCAACCACTTGTTGACCATTTGCAAATTATGTTCAAATTGGTTTAAGAATGTCCCATTTGTTAGTTATGCTAAAATTAGTTGCATATCTCCCTCTGAAAATCAATGCTGGGTCATAGCAGGAAAGAGGAAAGCATAACTAAAACAAAACACTAAAGAAAAATTAGGCTCCTTTTCCACCCTGATTTGGCAGTGCACTGGTGAGCAGCTGGGAACATGGTCTGTCTGGCTATGGGAGCCTCTGGGTCTACAGGGGTACAGCTAGTAGGAGTTTCGCCAGGAGAAGGAGTTTCAACACAATGAGGACTTTCATCAGGTCATGTCACTTACCTGGGCAGCCGTTGCAACAGAAAGCCACTGCTCACATTGCTGATGACCACAGCCTCACCTCTAACTTAATAGGTAAGCAGCAACTCATGTCAAAGAAAAGGTAGGAAGAGATTTGGTGTATAATGTGGGTAGGTGTAGTACTTGGAGGGGGGGAAGCCATCTCAATGCAGACATTGTCACAGGTCCCTGAGCTGAGGGCCCCAGTAACAAGCACACATTGAATCCATAAGTGAGGGAAATCCCAGCTAGCCATGGGACTGGAACCTGCAGACCCTGTAATTTGTTGGGTTAACATCATCATAGAACTTGCTACTAACCTAGAGAATGCCAGTTTTGCAACTGGTACACAACACCATGCTGGCCCAAGAAAAGAGGTAGTTAAGGGCTGACAGCGGCAGAAGTGGCAACTAGGTTAAAGCATGGGTGAGAGAATTTGAAATTGACAAGTAATCCAGGCAATGCTCTAAAATATGTAGTGAACTGGAGTACCAAACCCAATCAGGACCTACTGTGTCTTCAATCAGCCCTGGTGCCAATTTTGGATCTGGAAAATCCCCTGGGACCTCTAGGGAGGGAGCCTGATCTGCTGGAATTGCGGGCTCGACTATACTGGAAGTCAGTCCAGGACAGCCCAAATGAAGAGATGGGGTGGAAGTATACCCAAAGGACTTTAGAAAGACCCAAACCAAGGCTGACACACAGGTTGGGAACAGATCTTACTCTAGCATCAGTGTAGCGGTGGTGAGTGAACACTACTACACAGTAGGAATAGACTCAATACAGCCTGGAGGAAGCCTCTGTTAGGACAAGCCCCAGGGAGCCACAATATCTCTGAGCAGGAGAAGCAAAGTGGAGTCTGGTAATCAATCCTGAATGATGATGGAGATGGAGGAGTTAAAGAAAGAACCACTTTTGACAAGTGAGGGTCATCTGTTGTATGACTTCTTCCCTATTTCAGTGGTCATATCTCAAAGGGAATGGTAGAGCCACCTAGCCAGGCATTTTGGAAATTTTAGGAGGCTTTTTTCCCCTTTTGTCACAGTAATTGGGAAACCCTACAGACATTCAGTAAGAGGGTTCAGGGATACATGGTGTCCTGCAATAGAATACTTGTCCTACATCTGCACAGCTTCCAAACTGTCTCACTGGATATTTACATAGAGGAAAAAATCTACCTAGAGTCTAACTTCTTTTATATATAACACAAAATATTTCTGTACAGTTTTAATATACACTGAATCTTATAGTAATAACTGTAAGTTGAGAGAAGGTCCTATTTGACTTGATTGGAATGATTCCATGAGCTGTTCACCATCTCAGAAAACCATGCCCCTGACAGTAATGCTGCTCATGATATCTGGACCACCTACACAACACACCTGCATTATTAGAGTCTACTATCACATTCATGTAGATTCTATACCTAGTTGCCAACATTTGGATGCTTGATTATGTCTAATTGTACAGTCATATCTGAGTTATTCAGAATTAAAATTAATTAAATTAAAACATATAGTAGAGAAAATAAAGCCAAAAGTTAGTTGTGAGAAAAGATGAATAAAATTGATAAACTCTTAGCAAGACTAATGAAAAATAAAGAGAAAAGGCTCAAATTACCAATATCAGAAATGAAAAAGGAGACATCGCTAGAAATCATGCAGGCATTAAGAAGGTAATAAGATACTATTTCGAACACGACATCAATTACCTTGAAAACTTATTTGTAAAACGGTCAGATTTCTAGAAAATCTCAAATTACCAAAGAGCCACATGAAGGAAAAGAAGTTATGAATAGTTCTACATCTATTAAAGAAATTGAATTTGAAATTCAAACTCTTCCCACAATATTAAATAACTTTCATTTTTCTCAAGGTCTTCCAAAGATTAGAGAAGAGGAAACCCCTGCTGACTTCTGTAACGAGCCAAGCATTTCCTTGACCTCCACAACCCAGCAAGGGCATTTCTTTTTCCACAAAGGAAAATTAAAAAGTAAGCCTTCTCTTCAGACTAGGTAAAAATTCTAAACACAATAACTGCAAATACTTCCAAGCTCTATATAAAAAGGATCATATATTACAACCAAGAAGGACTTATTCTGAGAATATGATGTTGGGTTAACATTTGGTAATCGAACAATGTAATTTAGTAATTAATAGAAAATAAGGAAAGAAATATGGCTATCTCAATAGAGGCAGGAAAAGCATTTGGTAAAATTCAACACTCATTCATAATAATGTCTCATAATACACGAGAAATAGAAAGGTCTTCTTTATCTGATAATAAGCATCTCAAAAGAATACAAATAGTACAAATACAAACAATAGAATCATTTCAAATTTAAAGGTAAAACTTCCAAAGTTTTTATCATAGGATTGGGAATGAGACATGGATGCTTGCTATCACCACTTACCATGTAGGGCAGGCATCACAAACCCAAATACCTACAAGGGTCATAGCAATAGAGAGAGGTGGGCTCTATGGAATTTAAAAAGAATATGCTGCCAAAAGTCATTCAAATTCAACTACAAAACAGGACCAACAAAACCAAGACTAAACAAAACAAAAATCACTGGCCCAGCCAAACAAAATATCTGCAGGCCAGATTTAGCCTGCAGTCTGCAAATTGGTGAACTTGGTTGGGGTTATTTTAGGCCCAGCCTTTAAAGATTCTTTCATATAACCAGCTGATATGATAGGATACTAAACTTCACATCCTAAGTGAAAACAGTAATCAAGTCTATTACGACCTGAAGGAGACCTTGTGTTTTAATAGATGTCAAAGCCTAAGCTAAACTGTGTTATTTGGAAAAGAGAGCTGAAAAGGCAAGTCACCTAATAAAAAGAATAAACAATACTAAAGATATAATATGAAAAGGGAGGCTTAGACTGTGGGCCATCAGGAGTAGTGAAATAACAGCAAAACCACTTGGTTATGAATTATTCTAAGACATCCCCAGGGCACCTCTGCCTGAATTTGTCATATTGTACAAGTGTGAAAGGAAGATGGACAAAAATTGCAGTTTTGAGTTGGCTGTTTTTGTTTGTTAAACTCTTTCCTACACTTCACCACTGGAAGTGCTTTGCATGTAATACGTACTGGTGAAGTCTTTGAATTTAATAGTTTTCTCTTCTGATGTTTTTTATGCCTACAGTGACTAGGAATGGTCCTCTATGGCCCTAGACTGGTGTCATCAGCTTGCTCCTGGGCTCGTAGTTGCAAACACAGGAAGGCAGAAGGAAGGAAGGCCATTTTGCTCGGGAAGAGCCACCTCTTGGGTGGTCCCTTTTGCACATGTATTAAGAACCAGCTTGACTCAGAACCACTTCTCTCATTTCTTCAGGGAGAAGTTCATGGAATCTTTGGTGCAGTGACTTTCTGAATCTAAACTGAACTTGGTTTTTGTGTTTCCTTGGAAAACCTTCCCTCCGCTTTGCAAGGGGATGAGCTTTTTGCCTGCTTCCCAGAATGAGGTGGAGATTGCATGCAGTTGGCCAGAAGCCTAAACCCGATCCCCTCTGGTGCCTTTGGCACTTGGTGTGGGTTTCCCAGGTCAGCCAGTTAGGCGGCTCCAAGAGATCACCCAGAGTCCTCAAAGGAAATCTCGTCCTTGAAGCAAGATGTACATCAGTGCAGCCTGACAGAACCGACCACCTGCCCAGAGGTCAGTCTGGGCTGTCACCCACATGCCCACTGCCAGGTCTGGTGCATGGAGGTAACTGTGTTCAGAAATGCCAGCATTTGGAGGAGTTCTTGACTGTGTTTGTATTTATGATCACAACTCTATGTTTAAGATGATGTGACTTGGATTCTTCCAGTTATTTTCAGGCTTTCTTGCCCTTCAGATAACTAGCTACACTGGCAGCCACCAAGAGCCTAAGCAGGTGACACTTGGGACAATTGGACAATTCTCCAATTAAAAGCTGTTTCCTACAAACTCCAACTTACCTTTGCACTCCATCCTTATAAACCACCTCCAGTTGTCTCCAATTCACTAAGCTGCCTTTTGCTTCTTCCTGAACAAGAGGGATAACAGAAGAAAAAAAAATGTTTTTCTTTTATTATAAGTTGTTCTAAGAACAGTGCCTGGCAGCACCACTTTGGTTAGAGTTTCTGACACATAAGCTAGTTTTCAGGAGTTTATCACACTCACTACTTTATTTGTTAAGTTGTAGAAACCTTAACTGGGGGTCAGAGTTCATACACATGCTCCGTTTACGGAAACATGACTCAAACTGCAGCTGGCCTGTTGCTGTTTGCTATGAATAGTGTCATTTGTATCAGACCACACTTATTGGAATCTGTCTTCAAATACAGCTTTGGTTAAAATGAAATACTGAACTTTTGTTGAAAAAAATTTAATTTCTTACATGGGGCCAAATCTCAGATTAGAGACAGAAAATATAGCTCTGAATCTGGGTAAATTAGATTCATTATGACGAATCTTGTGGACAGAGACCCTAATTTACTTGTTAATTAATATACCTGTGCCTAAATAGAGCGCAACTGGCAGGCACATAATACATGGCTGCTGAATGACTTAGTTGTAGGAAGTTTATTTTGGGAATTAAGATATCTCATTAAGAATACTTTGGAGGATAGAAGTGGCTCAAACTGTGAGCCAAAAAACTATAAACCACATCTTTAAAATACACATATATTAAATACTTTATTAAAAGGAAAAACGACGACTTGAAAAATACCACTGGTTATTCTTTTTAACATCTTTATTGGAGTATAATTGCTTTAAATGTTGTGTTAGTTGCTGCTTTATAACAAAGTGAATCAGTTATACATATACATATATCCCCATATCCCCTCCCTATCCCACCCCTCTAGGTGGACACAAAGCACCGAGCTGATCTCCCTGTGCTATGCGGCTGCTTCCCACTAGCTATCTATTTTACACTTGGTAGTGTCTATATGTCCATGCCACTCTTTCACTTCGTCCCAGCTTACCCTTCCCCCTCCCCATGTCCTCAAGTCCATTGTCTACGTCTGCGTCTTTATTCCTGTCCTGCCCCTAGGTTCTTCAGAACCTTTTTTTTTTTTTAATTCCATATATGTGTGTTAGCATACGGTATTTGTTTTTCTTTTTCTGACTTACTTCACTCTGTATGACAGACTCTAGGCCCATCCACCTCACTACAAATAACACAATTTCATTTCTTTTTATGGCTGAGTAATATTTGCATATATGTACCACATCTTCTTTATCCATTCATCTGTCATGGACATTTAGGTTGCTTCCATGCCCTGGCTGTTGTAAATAGAGCTGCAACGAACATTGTGGTACATGACTCTTTTTGAATTATGGTTTTCTCAGGGTATATGTTCAGTAGTGGGATTGCTGGGTCATATGGTAGTTCTATTTTTAGTTTTTTCAGGAACCTCCATACTGTTCTCCATAGTGGCTGTACCAACTTACATTCCCACCAACAGTGCAGGAGGGTTCCCTTTTCTCCACACCCTCTCCAGCATTTATTGTTTGTAGATTTTTTTATGATGGCCATTCTGACTGGTGTGAGGTGATACCTCATTGTAGATTTGATTTGCATTTCTCAGATGATTAGTGATGTTGAGCATCCTTTCATTTGTTGGCAATCTGTATATCTTCTTTGGAGAAATGTCTGTTTAGGTCTTCTGCTCATTTTTGGATTAGGTTGTTTGTTTTCTTGATATTGAGCTGCTTGTAAATTTTGGAGATTAATCCTTTGTCAGTTGCTTCATTTGCAAATAGTTTCTCCCATTCTGAGGGAGAAAGGTTTATGGTTTCCTCTGCTGTGCAAAAGCTTTTAAGATTTATTAGGTCCCATTTGTTTATTTTTGTTTTTATTTCCATTTCTCTAGGAGGTGGGTCAAAAAGGATCTTGCTGTGCTCTGTGTCATAGAGTGTTCTGCCTATGTTTTCCTCTAAGAGTTTTATAGTGTCTGGGCCTTACATTTAGGTCTCGAATCCATTTTGAGTTTATTTTTGTGTATGGTGTTAGGGAGAGTTCTAATTTCATTCCTTTACATGTAGCTGTCCAGTTTTCCCAGCACCACTTATTGAAGAGGCTGTCTTTTCTCCTTTGTATATTCTTGCCTCCTTTATCAAAGATAAGGTGACCATATGTGTGTGGGTTTATTTCTGGGCTTCCTATCCTGTTCCATTGATCTATATTTCTGTTTTTGTGCCAGTACCATACTGTCTTGATTACTGTAGCTTTGTAATATAGTCTGAGGTCAGGGAGCCTGATTCCTCCAGCTCTGTTTTTCTTTCTCAAGATAGCTTTGGCTATTTGGGGTCTTTTGTGTTTCCATACAAATTGTGAAATTTTTTGTTCTAGTTCTGTGAAAAATGCCATTGGTAGTTTGATAGGGATTGCATTGTATCTGTAGATTGCTTTGGGTAGTATAGTCATTTTCACAATGTTGATTCTTCCAATCCAAGAACATGGTATATCTCTCCATCTGTTTGTATCATCTTTAATTTCTTTCATCAGTGTCTTATAGTTTTCTGCATACAGGCCTTTTGTCTCCTTAGGTAAGTTTATTCCTAGGTATTTTATTCTTTTTGTTGCCATGGACCATTGGTTTTCAATCACTAAAATTTCCATGGGAAAAAAACATGGTATACCACAGGTTCCAGTGGTCTCTGCCCATCTGGAAGTGTAAACACCTAAAAAGGAGGCAGACTTCACTAGTGAAGACAACCCGACTGTCTTCTAAGAGCCAGGCAGGCGTGTTGGCAAGACCAGTGATGTTAGAGGCATGGCAAATACTTTCTAAGCAATAGATGCTTATCAAAGCTCCATTTAGTGAATAATTATTTTGCAGTGGAAAAAATGTTCATTAGCACAGCACCACTTCGGGGAAACTCCCTTCCACATTTTTATGTATATGATCTAGGTTGGACTGGCTCCAACCCCAATCATACAGGTCTGGACTAGAGACAATCTAAAGACTTTTAATAATGCCATCAGAAAAGGGATGCATTTGTTTTGGTGAAGTTGTGAAGGTGATAAGAATGAGGAATTGAGTTATTTCTGTCCATCTTTACCACTAAGTGGGAAGAGTCTTTCAGAGAATGAACATTATGCAAAGAAACTTACAGATGAGAGATGAATACAGAGAGTTTTCTGGTCATATTGTGAGAGCATCTGGATCCAGCTATACCTGAAGCTGATATCTGTACTTTCTGTTTAGTGGAAAACTTTTTTAAGTCCATTTTTTCCCCAGCATATTTCTCTCCATTGCTTTTCCTCAGTCCTCATCCAACAAGGTAATATTTTCCCTAAAAAATTCATATCCAAAATAATTTTTTATAATTTACTAATAAATGATCTATGTCTCTATTAGGTATCCTTAATGCTCTACTTTAAAAGTATCTTTCCAAGTATAAAACTATTTGAGACATTATCATTTCAACATAATTTTTAAGAAAAATCTCTGAGAGCTCAGAATATTGTATACAGTAGTTCATTGAGAGTCTGGTCTAGCTCTTTTCAGAAGGCAGAAGAGCAATCTGTAAGAATAAAAAAGATTAACCAGCCTGTAAAAGCAGAGTTTTTCTGAATCAAAAGCAGTAACACAGGCACTAAAAACCTTGCTTGACTTGTAATCAGCCTTTGTATTTTATCCCCTCCCACACAGACAGTTGGGTCAGGGAAACTCCATTCTCTCATATTCCTACATCTACACTTCTGGCATTTATTTAATTTCTAATTGAAAAGTCACCACTGCCAGTCTGGCAGGCACTTGGGAGATGTTCAGACTTTCCTTCTTCCAATGTTACCATGCCAGGTTCCCAGAGGTGGGACTTCCACTTGTGACACTTGGACCACAGCCTGTCCTCCCTTTGCTATTTCAACTTCCTTTTAAGACTTTAATCATCTTGTAACTTGGCTGGTTTATACTACCAGCACTTGGCTACCGGGATTGGGAGCTACTGGGAATCTATCTACTGCTCGTATCACATTATCTCTCTTTATCCCCAAAGCCCTACCATTTGAAATTAGGGGTTTAGTAGACAAATTCAACTGATACGACTTGCCCATAAAAATTTTCTCCAAAGACCCAATAGCAGTTTGTCATTGGGCTGTTGTGTCTAAACATGGTGTACTGTGGTACCCCTCTCTGCTTGAGAATATTGGCATTTGTCCCCAATTCTAGTCAGACTGGTCTTCATACCAAAAACATGTGAAACAAGTGTCAGATGAGCTACAGAATTAAGTTTCTAGACAAAGGCACTAAAATTTAATGGAAGCAGGGTGGCCACACCACACAGAAGTAAGTGTGGCATATCACAACACATCTTCCCCTGGCCCCCAGACCCTCTAATCAAGAATCTGCCCATGCAGTGTGGAGTCCAGCCAGATCTGAGAGCTGTATTTTGCAGTGGCAACTGTTCCCATATGGAGCAGATGATTTCTGATTTTTTTGGTCTATTTCAGATTTACATTGATCTATTTGCCTATTCATGCCCAGCACTACACTGTCGTAATTACTGTGGCTTTATAATAAGAATTGGCATCTGAGAATAAGTCTTCTCAGCTCATATTTCTTCTTTAAGAAAGTCTTGGCTACCTTAAGTCCTTTGTGTTTCTTTATAAACTTTATACTCAGCTTGTTAAATTTTTAAAAATCCATAAGAGTTTAGAGTGCAGGGTTTCATTGACAATTGGTATAAGACTGAGTTTTCCAATCCATTCATATTATATAACACGATTTAGATTTTCTTTAATTTCTCTTCGTGTTTGCAGTTTTTTGTGTAGAAGTCTAGCAGAAGTTTATTTAGATTTATTCCTAGGTGTATAACACTATGATGCTATTATAAGAGCGTACACTAAATTTCATTTCCTAACACTTTTTAATATATAGAAATGAACGGATTTTTAAATATTGATTTCATGTACAGCAGTCTTGCAAAACATTCTTTAAGTCTCATGATTTAAATGTAAATTATTTTAAAATATTTTATATATAATTGTAGTATCTGCAAATAGAAGTTTACTTTTATTTTGTCATTTCTAAACCTTATGGCTTTCATGTGTTTTTTGTTGCCTTGCTGTATTACTATGAACTCGAGCAATTGTTGAATAGGAATGATAACATGCTTGCCTCTTCCCAATTCCAAAGAAAACAATTTCACTATTTCATCATTAAGTATATTTGCTGAAGTTTTGTTGTTTTGTTTGTTGTACATATTCATTATTAGATTATTGAATATCTGTTCTAACCTGGTTTGCTAAGAGTATTTGGGTTTTTTTCGTCATAAATGAATGTCGAATTTTATTATATACATTTTCTGCGTCTGTTCAGGTTATCATGATTTTGTCCTTCAGTTAATTAATGTAGCATGTTACTAGAGCAATATACCACTCAGAGGTGAGGATTAAAAATTTAAAAGTTCTGTGAAGGGCAAGGGCTCAATTTTGTCAAGGAATATCACATTGTTTACACTAATAGCAGTTATAAATAAATGCAAGTAAATCAGAGAATAAGTTACAAGGTACTTTTCAAAGACAAAAGACTTGAGAGGAAGAGTATCTTAAAATATGTTATGAGAGCCTTAGCATTATTGCAACTCGTTAAGCATTTACCACATGCAGTATCTAACTTATCCTCAAAAAACCCAATCACTTCCACTTAAGAAAGATAAAACTGAAGCTCATTGTGGTTAAATAATTTGGCCAATGTTACACAGCTAATAAGCGCTGATGAGGGCATTCCAAATGGCTCCAAACCCAAATTCTTAAGTCTCTTTTGGAGAAGGCAACATAACATTAGTGGGTGAGGATTTTACAGTGTCAGTTTTGATAAACAATGTTTTAAAGTGATATTCTTATAGATGAAATAAAATCAAGAAAAAAATTCTACTCCGAACCATTTTATAGGGATTATTCTTCATGTGAAGAATTATAAAATCTGCAATTCTTTTATTCTAGATACTCTCACATAACTTTCCCTAATTGAAAGAACTTAATTGTGTGTCTTTGGGTCTGTGGGTTGAGCAAAGGGTTGAATGTTTGCATGTCTTATGGTAAAATTCATTCTTCAGTTCCCTTCATTCCTTCCTATGTGAAAACTCAATGTACTCGTAATAGTCCCTAATATATTGTCTGTCACTTTTGACACTGTTAACTACTCCAATACTTTGATGACGCTCTATGATAACATCACATTCTTCCATTCTCCTTCTGCGCTTCTGTTGTTTTTTGTAGGCTGTTTCATCCATCTTTTTTTTTTTTTTTTTTTTGCTGTATGTGGGCCTCTCACTGTTGCGGCCTCTCCCGTTGCGGAGCACAGGCTCCGGACGCGCAGGCTCAGCGGCCATGGCTCACGGGCCCAGCCGCTCCGCGGCATGTGGGATCCTCCCGGACCGGGGCACGAACCCGTGTCCCCTGCATCGGCAGGTGGACTCTCAACCACTGCGCCACCAGAGAAGCCCTATCTCTTAAATGTTGATGTTCATATTCACTTATTGGAAATCTCATATCTTGGGATCATATCTTATATCTTATCTACCTAGTAGCTCATGCCAGAAAATAAAAGTGATAAGTGATTTATACATCATTAATACTTCAATATAATGTCAGTCTGATTATCAGTTTTTTCTTTTTGCTAATCAGACTTAACTTTTTAAAAATGAAGACTTTATATTTTTAGAGCAGTTTTAGGTTCACAGCAAAATTGAGGGGAAGGTACAGAGGTTTCCATATACTGTTTGCCCCTCCACATAGAGAGCCTCTCCCATTATCAGCATTCCCCACCAAATTGGTCCATTTGTTACAATTGATGCGCCTACACTGACACATTATAATCACCCAAAGTCCATAGTTTACATTATGGTTCACTCTTGGTGTTTTACATTCTACAGATTTGGACAAATGTATAATGACATGTATCCACGATGTAACATACAGAATATTTTCACTGCCCTAAAAATCTCCTGTGCTCTGCCTGTGCATCCTCTCACCCGCCAAGCCCTGGCAACCACTGATCTTTTTACTTACTGTCTCCATAGTTTTGCCTTTTCCAGCATGTCATATAGTTGGAATAATACAGTATGTAGCCTTTTCAGATTGGCCTCTTTCACTTAATAATATTCATTTAAGGTTCCTCCATATCTTTTCATAGCTTGATAGTGCATTTCTTTTTAGTGCTGAATAATATTCCATTGTTTGAATGTACCACATTTATTTATTCATTGACCCACAGAAGGACATCTTGATTGTTCTCCAGTTTTGAAAATCATAAACCAAGCTTCCATAAACATCTATGTGCAGGTTTTTGTGTGTACATAAGTTTTCAACTCCTTTGGGTAAATACCAAGAAGTGCGATTATTGGAGCCTATGGTAGGAGTATGTTTAGCTTTACAAAAAAGCACCAAACTGTCTTCCGCAGTGGCTATACAATTTGGCAATCCCTCCAGCAATGAATGAGAATTCCTGTTGCTCCACATCCTCACCAGCATGTGGTGATGTCAGTGTTCTGGATATTGCCCATGGTGTGCAACTGTGCAGCAGTATCTCATTGTTGTTATAATTTGCATTTGCCTGATGACATATGATGTAGAGCATCTTTTCATGTGCTTATTTGCCATCTGTACATATTCTTTGGTGAGGTGTCCATAGATGTCTTTGGCCCATTTTCAAATCAAGTTGTTTTCTTTATTGTTGTTTTAAGAGTTCGTTGTATATTTTGAATAATAGTCCTTCGTCAGATATATCTTTAGCAAATATTTTGTAGTCTGTGTATGTTCTTCAGCATTATTTTTTATATTCTTCATTATATAGAATTCCAACATTGCAGAAAATATGAAGATAAAAATTACAAACAGAGGGCTTCCCTGGTGGTGCAGTGGTTGAGAGTCCGCCTGCCGATGCAGGGGACACGGGTTCGTGCCCTGGTCCGGGAGGATCCCACATGCCGCGGAGCGGCTGGGCCCGTGAGCCATGGCTGCTGAGCCTGTGCGTCCAGAGCCTGTGATCCGCAATGGGAGAGGCCACGACAGTGAGAGGCCCACATACCGCAAAAAAAAAAAAAAAAAAAAAAAAATTATAAACAGAAAAAAATTTTAAATTCACAAAATATATTACACATATGCACAGGGATAAAATATGATTTAAAAACATTAAAACATGGAAATGTGAACAGCAAATGAGGAAGGCGACAGAGAAATAGGATCAGTGAGGAGTGTACAGGGCTTTAAAATTCAGATTAAATAGTTGTTGACTATAATATGGTAAAACTTTACATCAAGATTTTGAACCATGCTCTTCTCCATTCTTTTCTATGTGTTCAAAATATTTCATAATTTAAAGAGGAAAAAATAGAAATCAGAATGCATTCTACTGTTTGATACCTATGATGTTGCTGAACATATTACTTTAGTCTAACCTCTTTTTAGGGTTCAATTTCTTTATTTAGAAGATTCTCTTCCATTCCAAAATTCTAGAAACAGTTTTTTTCATTTATTTATTTACTTACTTACTTATTGGTTGCACCGGTGCAGCATGTGGGGCCTTAGTCCCCTGACCAGGGATTGAACCTGCATCCCCTGCCTAGCAAGGTGGATTCTTTACCACTGGACCACCAGAGAAGTCCCCTAGGAATGCTTTTATGATATGTTTCACTCCTTTTCTAGGTACATCTTAATTTACAAATATGAAACTTCAAATGTTTGCTTAAGAAATACCTTCAGATTAGTTTATAAGGGGAATGTAAACACATTGTAACCTTAGTGTTTAATGTATTGAAACAAGTGCCCTCACTTGAATCTGGACTTTGCTATTAGCTGAGTAAATGAACTCAGTAAATGGTCAGTAGCTTGTATAAACATCACTGGTCTAAATACAGGATGTGTTATACCATGCCCAGATTGGGTCAACATCAAAAGGAGGTATGTGCTAATGAATTTTTCCCACTTCTTTTGGAAAAGCATATATCCATTGAGCTCACAGATCAGGGTTTCCCATATGCAGTGCATTTAATGCTAAGCTAAAATTTAAAAAAATATTTCCAAAATGATTTGACAAATCACAACCACCACATTTCTAAACGGTCCTTGGGGTGGACCAAAAAGAAAACAAGGGCTTTCAGGCTCTTCCTGACTGAGGCCTCCAGCTGTACCCCAGAGCAGTTAGAGCAATGATCTGGGCAGAACTTTCCTCCCTGACATGAACCAAACCATAATCATCTACAGCAATCGAGTCCTTTAAAAATATTCTCCAAAAGTGAAAGTTTACAAAATAAAGCTGGGACTTCAAATATTTGCATAGGCCATAGATGTGAAGAATTAAAGAACTTCTGACCCTGCTCAGTTTCTCAGTGGATAGGCCAGTGTCAGGGCCTCCAAGTTCTGCTAGTTGTAACTTGCTTTCCACATGGACATGAAGAAGGAACTGCTAAGACTCTTAATTGCCTACATGAAGGAAGTCATTGAGGACACTTAGGCTGATAAAAGAGAGAATAAAAGAGAGGAGTAAGAGAGAGGCCATGGCTTGAAAGCTGGAAGGATTCCTTTTACTCTGCTCCCTACATTCACACTCACTCCAACATGGATCTGAGATGACTAATGTGTGGACTTCTAATTCTGTTCGCTCATCGTCTAAGTAGGAACAAGCCCTTTTGAAGTCTCCTTGTTTACTCTTTCATCTCATTCTCTACTTCTTTTTTTTTAATTGAAGTATAGTTGATACAATGTTGTGTTAATTTCTGCTGTACAGTAAAGTGACTCAGTTATACACATATAGACATTCTTCTTTTATATTCTCTTCCATTATGGTTTATCACAGGATATTGAATATAGTTCCCTGTGCTGTACAATAGGACCTTGTTGTTTATCCATTCTATATAAAATAGTTTACATGTGCTAATCCCAAACTCCCAGTCCTTCCCTCCCCCACCCCTTCCCCCTTGGCAACCACAAGTCTGTTCTCTATGTCTGTGTCTGTTTCTGTTTTGTAGATAGGTTCATTTGTGCCATATTTTAGATTCCACATATAAGCGATATCATACGGTATTTGTCTTTCTCTTTCTGACTTACTTCACTTAATATAATTTCTAGTTGCATCCATCTTGCTGTAAATGGCATTATTTCGTTCTTTTTTATGGCTGAGTAGCATTCCATTGTATATATGTACCACATCTTCTTTATCCATTCAACTGTTGATGGACATTTAGGTTGTTTCCATGTTTTGTCTATTGTGAATAGTGCTGTCATTCTCTACTTCTTAAATTCTCTAAATCGTCAAATGTTGACTCTATCAAAAATTTGGAGTGCCATGGCAGTTTTGGGATCTGTTGTAGGAGAATCTGTCTTACTTCTTTTGAATTGGGGTTGGAACTAAAGAAGGGCAAAGACACAGGATAATTAAGATAGAGGTTGAAACACATGGGTATGTTATATTTGTTTGTTGAATTTGTTATAAATTCAAAAACTTGAATTGTAAACATATGTAACTTCCTTGAACCCTACATGGTTGTCTGCCCCAGGAGCTATTTTCTAGGGAGGCCATGCCTGAACTTCTGATGGGAGGTTGTTTTTATCAGGTTCCTGCTTGAAGGTCTCTTGATCTCAGTATATGTGTGCAAAGTGAGCTGTGTGAAAAAGACCAAAGGCAGCACATGTTCTGATATATCTGGAGGTAGGCTTTGTGGGTGGTGGGGGGAGGGGGGGAATGTGGGCATAGAGTTAGAGAACAGAAATGAAGATCAAGCACAAGGTCAGGGGCTTCCCTGGTGGGGCAGTGGTTAAGAATCTGCCTGCCAATGCAGAGGACATGGGTTCGAGCCCTGGTCCAGGAAGATCTCACATGCCGCGGAGCAACTAAGCCAGTGCACCACAACTACTGAGCCTGTGCTCTAGATCCCACGAGCCACAACTACTGAGCCCATGCACCACAACTACTGAGCCTGTGCTCTAGAGCCCGTGAGCCACAACTACTGAAGCCCGTGTGCCTAGAGCCCATGCTCTGCAACAAGAGAAGCCACCGCAATGAGAAGCCCGTGCACAGCAACAAAGACCCAACGCAGCCAAAAATAAATAAATAAAATAAAATTTTAAAAAAGCACAAGTGTCAGTCAGCTGGCCTGAAAAATGGCAAAGAAATCAAGGTTTTGTTTTGGTTTTTTTCCCCAAAGAACACTGTCAACATGAACTTTGAGAGTAAAAAGAACTAAGTCCTGAAGGAATCAAGAATAAAGTTTGTGACATTAGTCAGAGCTTAGAAGGGGAAAAGATGAAAAACAAGACCACTATCACCCCATGAGGGAAGATGGGCTGGAATAGGGGGGAAGCATGACCTGGGAGGAGGACAGTGCAGCTCTGCTCAGGGGATGCACCTGAAGGGGACCAGATACTTACGAGTTGGGAGCTGGCATGGCCTCTGCCAAACAGATCACTGTTTATGTGAGCCGAGGCAGTAACTGCAGAGTCCACTGCATTTGGGACAGCTCCACACACCTCTCTAGAGGAGTACCTTGGTTGTTCTTCTGGTTATCATACAGGGAAAGCTCCCATCTGGAGATGTCCGCCTGTCTCCTGTTGATCATTTGGCAGGAAGAACGCCTGTGTCCCAAGACTGCACAGTCCTATCTGAACTGTCCTTAACAGAACTTCCCTATTTCCAATGGCCCAAGATAGCCGTAAGGCTTTTTTAAAAAGAGGTTGGATCCTTGACATCAAGAATGTATGAGGTTGGAAGGCGAACACATCTGTGACTGTACATGGGTGGTACTAAAGAGACAAGCTCCAGGTGTCCACTTGAGCCAAGAGACAGATACAGCTCTACCCTCCATCTACGAGGGTCTTTTATCCTGCCTCCAGACACCCACCACCTCACCATGCTGCTTGACTCAACCTCATGGTTCTTTGGGTTTCTCTACATGGATTGTCTTTGCTATAAGCAGTTAATTGCATTTAGGTAAAACAAACCAACCAACCAACCTGAGCATTTCTCTCTCCCTTGAGAATACTAGCATGTCTTTAATTCTTTCTTGGGAGTCTATAACTTTCTTTCCCAAAGTAAATAGCATGAAAAAAAATTTTCTGTCAAACCCAGTTAATTGGTATCTTTAGGAAGTCCCACAGGATAACTGTGAATGTAGCCTGATTCTATTTTTTAAAAAGATGATTCTATTTCCTAAAATATTACCTGGAAATAGTTCTATAATTCTTCCACTGCCACCTTTTGCCTCTGCTGGTTCCTTCTTTTTCCTTCCTTCCTCCCTCCCTTCCTTTCTTTCTTTCTTGTCTCTGCTTTCAGGTATTCATTCCTAGTCAGCTCCTAGCAATTTCCGTACTGACAGATCGTCTCTGACTCTGGTTTGCCTTATTCTTGCCCTGCCTTTCCAACTGGTCCTAGTGTGTGTTCTCTATCCCAGCAACGACTCCTGGCAGACTCCCGTTTTTGAGTTGCTGGTGTTTTGTGGCCAGTACATCGGTATAATTTTAGCAAAGGCAGAAATGGGAAAAGTTGTGCAATTCTTTTATTCTTCCTAATCTCTCCCCCGGGAGAAATAAATCTGGGGAAAAGGATAGGGAGGTGCAATGGAAAAGGTCAGCACAGATTGCTGTGCTTCTGAGAAGAGTGAGGACAGCACTCTTCAGACAGCCGGACTGGGCTGGAGAAGTTGGCCCCCGAGTGAACCATGTGGAGCCGAGAGCCTGTGACCCCTTCCTAGGCCACTGCCCTCAAGCTGCTACTTGTACTGACTGATAGAGTCAAAGGGATCCATGGCCCTAGTCAATCATATTCTACCACAGGACACTGCATCAGTCCAGACCTAGAAAGCCAGAACAGATTAATAGCTTCCTTACATTTCTTTGGGTGGTAATACATAGCTATTCTTGGCTGGTGGATTAATTCTGATTTCAAATAAGTTAGTATAAACTTTCTAGCTCATATACAAATTGGCCACTCTTCCTTTGTACCTACACTGCCATCAAAATAACACCAGAATACATTGTTATTCTCATCTCTGTTATTATTTTTGTCGGTAAGATACAGTGTCTAATAATAGCCAAAAATATAGCACTTATTATGGGCCAGGAGCTGTTCTACGTGCTTTATATATATTAAGTCATTTAATGCTCATAATAACCCTATGAGGAAGGTACTTTTATCATTCTTATTTTACAGAGGAGAAAACTGAGCAGAGAGGTTAAATAACCTCCCAATCTCTTGCCAATAATCCATGGTGGAGCGGTGATTCAAACTGAAATAATCTAACTCTGAAGTCTAGATTTCCAATCATTAAATTATTAAATTGTCTTTATACAGTCATCAATACCTAGCACAGCATTAAACAAATGACTGCTTAATAAAAAAAATCCAAGTTCATTATTTCAATTGGGGATATTAAACCAAGTGCTTTAACATGATAAATATTTTATTTGATACATTTTCCACCCACATTAGGAAACTAAGAGAGTTTAAGAGCCCTGACTTATTGGGTGGGGTCAGGATTCTAAGTCATCTGACTCTGAATCCAGGGCTCTGCCTACCCTGCCAAGTGATCTTTCTACCGGCCCATGGAACTACAGGATCTCTTGGTCCTCTTGTGGCTGCAAGGGCTGTTCTCTGAGGCTCTCACACCAGTGGATCTGCAAGGGACCTCACTGGACCATTTTTGCACAACCAGGGATAAGTGTGGAGGGAGACCTGTGGTACCCATGGAACCAAGGTGTCTGCTGCCCCTCAGATGGCCCTGCCTAAGCCTCGTCCAATAGCTTGATTCTCAAATCAAAAGTGGGAAAGTCTGGATTCTGTTCCTGCCTCACCAATAATCCTGTGCTATTGAATCACTTCCCTTCTGTGTTAAGAAAAGGGAGAGAAAAATCAGGGCTGGCTCTTCAGTCTCCAATCCCGTTTTCCAAGAATGGGGAACTGAACTACCTGGGTTCCTCAGGAAGGCTTGAGCACAGAAGGTGAAATGCTCTTTCTCCTCTCGGGATCCTCCTGAACACCACTGAGGTAGTTGTCTATTTAGAATACTCCTTTTGCCTTTTGGCTTTAATGACACATCTCACCAGGCCTAGAATTAAGATATAACTTTAAAAAATGTTTTAAATACAATGACTGTTGAATGTCATCAACAGACACAGCAGGGAGAGTTTTGGTTTATGAATAAAGCCACAAGGGTTCTAAGCTACCACTTTTCGTGAGTTTTGTGAAGTAATGTCACTTAACTATTCCAGTGAAACAAAAATTTACCCAGTATATTTCATGTGACTTCAAAGATGATATGAGGTGATGCATTTAGTTAGTTATCCTTTCACATAAACTCAGGTTTATATATATGTGAGTGCCTCTCTCGGCACTCTTTATTCTCAATCGCCTTTAGTAAAACGTTCCACTTTCTTCTTTACCCTGTTCTCCTTAGGAAACAATAAAAGGTTAATTCACAATCTTTGTAAAGTAGAGAAAAAATAACTTTGGGAGATTTTACGAGGTGGCTTTCTAATCCAGGGACAGGACTCCAGTCTGAGTCTTTGTTTAGAGAGGAGTTTTTGCAGGCCGTTTCTCCACAGATGGCACTTTGGTCACTTTACAGTAACCAAACCTCTCCGTAACCAAGCTCTGTGGGGAGACGATCATGCCCCGGCTCTTCCAGCCAGCAGTTACATTTCTGCGCTTCCCTTTGATTTCCGGGAAGGAGACTCATGTTATAGCTCAGTGTTTTCTTTTCAATCTCAGCTCCTTACAGCCCCGTCATGTGCAGTCTAATAATAAAAAGCGGTAAAATTTTAGTTCCTGAATGTTGATTATATAAGAGCCAGACACTATGTAAGCATAAAACATTAATCACCTAGATTCTACCACAGATGGGATACACTGTTATAGTGTTCGTGATTATCTCCTTAGATAGCTTTCTATGTAGACAGTATTTAGTGTTTATATTTAGTATTTATATATGTGTGTGTATATAAAGCATTTACATATATATAAAGTGTTTATGTATATATATTAAAAGTGGTTTTATATATATATATATATAAAACCAATAATATGAATCTCAGAGATCCAAACTGTAATCTCAGTGACATATATATATATATATATATATTTGACTGTATGTTTTTAAAAATATGAAACCATATGAACTATCTTGTTTTGCGGTCTTTTATTTTTTCATTTAAGAGCACATTACATGTTTCCTAGCCCAGGTGATCATAAACATGAGAAGAGATAAACTGTGGTACATTTATACAATGGAATAGTATTCAGCAATAAAAAGGAGTGAACCATGTATACACAAAAAAATATAGATGAATCTCAAAAAATAAGAGTGAAAGAAGCTTTAACCAAAAAAGTACTTATTGTTATGAGTTCATTCATAAGAAGTTTTTAGATCAGGCAAAGCTCATCTGTGGTGAAAAAAAATCAGAAAAGTGGTTGCCTTGACAAAACTTGAGGCAGGAAATGAAGAAGGGGCAAGATGGAGTGGCTGTAATGTTCTATTTCTTTTTTTTTTTTTTTTTTGGCTGCGCCTTGCAGTATGTGGGATCTTGGTTCCCCAACCAGGGATCGAACCCGTGCCCCCTGTAGTGGAAGCATGCAGTGTTAACCACTGGACTGCTGGGGAAGTCCTTGTAACGTTCTATTTCTTGATAGGGGTTTGGGTTACACAGGTGCATGCATGTGTCAAAACTCATCTAATGGTCCACTTAGGATTATGTACATTTCATTGTACGTAAATTTACCTAAGACAAGAACAACAAATAGAGAACTCTAGTTAATAATACGCATGCTAAAGTATTTAGGGGGAACTGAACTAATGTCTGCATCTTACTTTGAAATGCATTAAAAAAAGGCAGTTGGAAACAGGGATGGATAGATGAGTTATAAAGCAAGCATAGTAAAATGTTAATTATAGCATCCAGGTAGTAGTTATATGTGTGTTCTCTGTACAGTTTGTTCAACTTTTCTGTATGTTTGAAAATTTTTCATATTAAAATGTTAGCAAGAAAAAAAGACCATATAACATGTTCCCATGTCAAATATGCTTCCACAACATTTAAAGGACTGATTAAATCAACATCTGTAGAATGGAATACAATTCAGTCACTGTTGAACATTTAGGCTATTTAAAACTTTGCAAAATAAGCTATATTACAACAATTATACTTAGATATTTAAACCCTTGTCTTATTATATCCTTAGGACAAATTCCTATGAGCATAGTTGCTAAGTCAATAAAGAATTAAGGATTTGGCTTCCTATTTTCATCCAGAAGACTTGGGACACTTTTCTCTTATTAAATAGAAGACTTCATATTTCCTTTTAAGATTTCCATAAAGGTTGAGTTTTGTTCTTTTTTCATCTTTGCTTATCAGTTTGATATCCTGAATGGACTCTTCTTATAATTTATTTTTGGCTTTCTCCCTCAGCATTTCAGAATCAAGGAAAAAAGGACTTAAAAGAGAAGAGAGATTATTCAACACCCAATGATGAACTAACAATCTGAATTTCAGAGATCCAAAAGGTAATCTGCCTCAAACCTATTTTCAAGATTTGAAATGGAATTAGTGTTTAATCAGAGATTGTCTGACTGAAAGCGAAAATCGGTTTCTAGGATTTCTATCTAGTCTTTTCTCTCTGTGAACACCCAAAGAATGTGCACTGAATATAAGAATACAGGAGGCATTTACCCTTCATATCATGATATCACTGTGCTTTGAAAAATCATAAATTGGAGTTGTATGTGCTAGCGCCTTTGGGTGATCAGCAAGCTGTATAAAAACCCAACGAAAGCCAAGGTTGGATCACTTCTATTTAAATGATGATTAAAAGCCCATGCAATCTGTGCAGCAATTCAGTGTGTCAGAAGAGGCAGCACACAAACAAAACACTTGGCTACTGGTCCCGCTCATTGTGGTGTGGATTACAGTCCCGTTTTATCCCTTTCTCTTGGCTCTTTCAGCAACAGATGAAACCGCTGAAGCCACTCAGCAGACAAACACGCCAGCGCACGGGCCAGAGGACAATTTCCCTTTCCCAGCAGCAGCTCAGGGCCCTTCCCTGGACTTTCCAGATGACTTTTATAGCAGCGGCTGACTTCTTGAATAGTTTTTATTTTGATAGCCTAGAGCAAAATAACAATGCAACATTGCCTAGTGAAAAGACTGGGATTCAAACTCTAGATCTATGTCTCTTTTGGTTTTGACTTGAATACAAGAGACTTCAAAAAGGCAACAACAGTGAATATGTATGTGTATTCACTCCTCATGGAGGTTTAACCAGTTTCTGAGCAACAGGTGCATTTTACAACTTCAAAAATGATATTGTGTTGAACAAGTTCTCTACTGTATTCCAATATCAGCTTTCAAATGGGTCGGCCCATTTCAGGCATTTGAAAATGGATTCTCTGTAGAAGTTGATACTGTTGATGACCTGTTGGAATTTCATTTCCTCTCTGATTTTCTTGATATTGCACCTTCTAGGTTCCCACCTACCTCCCTGAAAGTCTTTTCTCTCTTGACTGGCTCATTTCATTTATCTCAGACCCTACAAATAGTTGTCACTCAAACTTCAGTCTTTAGCTGTATATTCTATCTCTACTTTTTCCTATAACGTTAGGAGAAAAAGTCAGTTGCAAAATTTGGATGGGTTCCAAAAAGTGGAATCAAAATTTAAAATTCTGGTAATATGTATCTAAATTGGTATAACTGTCTGGTATATCCTGTCAATTCCCACCTCCTGAAGATAATAGCAATTTTCTTGAATGCTTGTCAAGCAGGTTCCTACCATTCCCAGTGTTGGGTAGACTGATGGATGAAAAAATGACATCTTATCCAGCCAGTCTTATGAATGCTCATGTTCCTCGTCTGTTTTTAAACAGTAATGTTTATCTTTTTCTTATTTATGTCTGTTTCCTTTATATTACAAATAAGCAATTGCCTACTATGAATATTAAAATTTTTTCCAGTTTCTTTTACATTTTAGTTTTTAATGTGTTGTTCTTCCATGTGAAGAACATTTCATATAGTCAACTCAACTGAGCGTCTTATTTCTTATGAAGTAATGGATAAACATAGAGCCATAATGAGTAAAAAACTTGATGGTGCGGGTATAAAATAATTATTGTGAGTATGAGAAGACAGAGTTAACTGCAGAAGTGTGGAAGAAATGGCAGACAATATTGAGACCCCAGATGACCACAGATACCCTGAATTAGGCACTAATCTGTATTTTTAACCAGGTAGAGCCAGTAGTCTAGGTATATAACTACCAATTGTAGACAGTTGTGCTGATCTAAGGTATAGTTTCTGGAGGCAAAAGGAAGGATTAGTAAGTGAGGTAACTGAAAACGTTAGCAAGATAATTTATATAACAGATTATGTAGTCTGGTATGTACTACTGAATTAGCTGCTGTTTCAAAATATAGAGCAATATGGGGTAAGTGACAGAGGACCAGATTGTGACTGAAACAGACTAAAGTCAGTTGACCATCACACTAGAACATCTTAAGAGACTATTTTTCAGAGTTATGGAGATTTTCCATTTCATTGAACTTCCTGTCCACAAATCTTTATAAATTAATGATAAATAACAACCAGGAAAATAAATGACAACAATGATGACAGCTAGAAACTGTGCTATAATAAGAGGCCAAAATCTCTTATTTTTACAAAAAAATTTTTGTAAATTTTTTTTTTTTTTTTTAGAAGAAAAAAAAGGAAGAACAGTAGTTTCTAGGTGTGCTTGTGAAACGAGGTCACCCATAGCTTTTGGGATGTAGAATGAAACTGTGCTGCGGAAGCAGAGTTCTGAGGTGAGAGAAAGCTTTAGTTAAGACAAGGAAGGAATGAAGTAGTTGAAGGAAGAGGTATACGTAAAGACTGAGGACATGATATATGGAGAAGGTATACCATGTATCAAAAATTGTTTTAGGGCTTCCCTGGTGGCGCAGTGGTTAAGAATCCGCCTGCCAATGCAGGGAACACGGGTTCGAGCCCTGGTCTGGGAAGATCCCACATGCTGCGAAGCAACTAAGCCCGTGCGCCACAACTACTGAGTCTGCACTCTAGAGCCTGGGAGCCACAACTCCTGAAGCCCGTGTGCCTAGAGCCCGTGCTCCACAACAAGAGAAGCCACTGCAATGAGAAGCCCATGCACCACAACAGAGAGCAGCCCCCACTCACCACAACTAGAGAAAGCCCGCATGCAGCAACGAAAACCCAACGCAGCCAAAAATAAAATAAATAAATTTTTAAAAATTGTTTTAAAATTATTTTTAATCTCTGAAGGTCAGTTTTGCTTTAATATCATTTATCCACTTGTGATTTGTTTTAACTTGTCACATTTGAAACCCAGCAAGATCTTTTATTCTGAAAATTCATGACTTTATTCTGGAAATTTCTCCTTAATTAACCTTTTGTATAAAGGGTATATAGCATTCTTTCTATTCTTTCCCTATGAAACTCCTTTTAGACCTGAACTGATGTCTCCTATCCTATTATTTGCATTTATTTATGTCTTTTTTATATTTTCTATTGATCAATCTTCCAGTGTATCAATTCTCTTTAACTGGTCTCATCTACTCTTTAATTATTCCACTGAATTTTTAAATTTCAATTACTGTATTTTTCAGTTTTAGTTTTCAATTGTTCATTCTCCTGTTTGTTGTATTTATTGAATCTCCCTCATGGTGATCTGATTCCAAATGTAGTTTCTAATTTTTGACTGAGTACCTCTCCAGCAGAGGTTGTTCTACAGGTTTGAAGGTATTCTCAAGCCTTAGCACTTGAAAAAGATGGCCAAGCATGAATCCCACCTTTATGTAGGAAACTCAGTTCTAGCTTAAACTCCTACTCATCACTCTAACTTTGTGTTTCCATTCTTGGTTCAGGCACCTAAAATTTTTCCTTTCTTGCTTTTAAACTTTGTTATGTACTTTTTAAATATGTGTTGTTCCAGGCCAACATAAAACTGGAAAATTCTCCAAATAATTTTATGAACCCAGGATAACTTTAAAACTAAAACCTGATAAAGACAGTATCAAAAAATGATATAGATTGATCTTATTTATCAATATAGACATAGATGCATAAATTGCACCAAATATTATAAAATAGGTTTTTTAACATGGAACCACCTTTGTAGTCCTACAATAAATCCTACTTAATTTGCGTTTACTATTTTTTTGATACATTGCTAGATTTTATCAATATATTTTACTATATTAACAGATTAAAAGGGAAAAATCATATGAATATAACTGATGGTGAAAATATGATTCAGATTAAACAGTCATTTCTTATAGAAATTCTGAGTAAAATTAGAATGCAAGAAAAGACTTAAATATGGTTAATTCTTTACAAAAAAACCCAGTAGCAACTATTACCCCAAAGAGCAAAACCTAAAACTATTTTATTTAAAAATCAGGATCTATTCAGGGGTAGTGAATATATTAACATAAAATTTAAATAATTGGTTTGATTATTTGAAATAAAATGGTAAAATTATCAATTTTGCAAATAATATGATTATACAACTAGAAAATTCAAGGACATTTAGTTACAAGAGGGAAAAAAAATCTGTAAGAGTATTTAACAAAGTAGCTAAAAGGAAGCTAAGTATATAAGTATCACTAGGTTTACTCTATTTTAGCAATTAGCACCTAAAACTGAAACCAGGGAGAAATATTGCATTTGTAACAGAAATAATCTATAAAAATATTAAAAATAAATATAATAAAAAGTCACAAGGTCTATATGCAGAAAACCGTAGTATCTTAGTAAAAGACATGTCAAGATTTGAGCATACGGAACTTCCCTGGTGGTCCAGCGGTTAAGACTCTGCACTCCCAATGCAGGGGGCCTGGAGTTCGATCCCTGGTCAAG
Source organism: Aethalodelphis obliquidens (assembly GCF_003676395.1). Taxonomy (NCBI): domain Eukaryota; kingdom Metazoa; phylum Chordata; class Mammalia; order Artiodactyla; family Delphinidae; genus Aethalodelphis; species Aethalodelphis obliquidens. The sequence goes on from NW_020837971.1 coordinate 10,727,159, forward strand.
GAACTAGATCCCACATGCTGCAATTAACAGCCTGCACGCTACAACTAAAAAAAAAAGGATCCCACATGCTGCAACCAAAGATCCCGCATGCCACAACTAAAGATCCTGCTCACCACAACTAAAGATCCAGCACGCCACAACAAAGATCCTGCATGTCGCAACTAAGGACCCAGTGCAGCCAAATAAATAAACATTTTTTAAAAAGATTTTTGGGCTTCCCAGGTGGCACAGTGGTTAAGAATCTGCCTGCCAATGCAGGGGACATGGGTTCAAGCCCTGGTCCGGGAAGATCCCATGTGTCGCGGAGCAACCAAGCCCATGCGCCACAACTACTGAGCCTGCGCTCTAGAGCCCACGAGCCACAACTAGTGAGCCTTTGTGCCACAACTACTGAAGCCTGTGCGCCTAGAGCCCGTGCTCCGCAACAAGAGAAGCTACTGCAGCGAGAAGCCCACATACCGCAACAAAGAGTAGCCCCCTGCTCAACACAACTAAAGAAAGCCCATGTGCAGCAACAGAGACCCAATGCAGCCAAAAATAAATAAATTAATAAATTAATTAGTTAATTTTAAAAAAAGATTTGAGCATGTGGATATATTCTTGGATTGGTAGAATTGCCATCACAGAAATGTTAAACTCTCCAAGCAATATAAAATGTACTTAAAATTTCATTACAATTCTAATAGTTTCTTGTTGGAATTGGATTAAGTTACCTTAAGTTTTATGTGGAAAAAAGTTCATATAGTATAGCCATGACAATTATAAAAACGAAGAATAACAAAGGGGAAGACTTGTTTCTCAGGCTATCAGAACTCAGTACAAAGAGACTGGGAAAACAAATATGATATTAGTATAGCTATGGACTGACTTATTACAGGTCATAGAATTCAGAAATAGATTCTAGTATACATGATAATTTTAATACTTGGCTAAAGTTGTGGTTTTACAAAACACAAAAAGGCAAGTAACTTAATACATGGTGCTATTGCTACTAGCTATCAAAATAGAAGATAATAAAATTGGATCCCACTCTTAACCATTAAAAGAAACCTTCTAGATGTAGTAATAATAATTATAATAAAAATTGTTTTAAAATACAATCTAAGAGACTATGTGTACAATCTAAGGCAGGGGAGATCTTAACCAATATTGGAAACCCAGAAGCTGTTAAGAACATATAGATACATTTGAGCTTTTGATACTAAAATTTTATGGCAATAAAACCAAAGATAAGATAAAAAAAGTCATGTAATGACATTTTAACGATTAATAGCTACAATATTTAAAAAATGAGCTCTAATAAAGAAAAGATAAATATCTCAAAAAGAAAAAATATATAAATAGACAATTTAAAGTACAGATTACCAAGAAATGTGAAAATAATAAATTTAACAGTAATATGAAAATGCATATTAAAGTAATGATAAATCACTTTTCTCTAAACATACTGGAAAAAATTAAAACCCTTATCTCCAGGGGCTTCCCTGGTGGCACAGTGGTTGAGAGTCCGCCTGCCGATGCAGGGGACACGGGTTCGTGCCCCTGTCTGGGAAGATCCCACATGCCATGGAGCAGCTAGGCCCGTGAGCCATGGCCACTGAGCCTTTGCGTCCAGAGCCTGTGCTCCGCAACGGGAGAGGCCACAACAGTGAGAGGCCCGCGTACAGCAAAAAAAAAAAAACCCTTATCTCCAACTGTTACCATAGATGTGGGGAAATATATACTCTCAGATATTGATGATGGCAGTAGAAATAGCTGTAAACTTTCTAGAAACAAATCATTGAATAACTACTAAAATTAGTATATGTATATATAGTGTATCTGTAATTTTCAAATTGTAATTCCATATATAATTATTATATATTTGTTTATGTATTTTAAAATAATTATAATGTACATTAAAAAATAAACCACGTGGTAAAGCAAAACTTTATTTACATATATATTCCATGGAGGACTTACAGATTTGGTACACAAAATCCATGCCATTATACTTCTAGTGTGTGTTCTGGTTCTGCAGAGTCTGGAAGGTTAAAAAGCACATTTTTCAGACTCCCTTGCTAACTCTAGAATCCTGGATGTGATTTAGGTTTGGCTAATCAGATGCACTTATATAAAATTTGGAAGGCAGAAGTCAGACTTCTCATGAAAACATCAAGATTCCTTTGTCTTTAAGTTTTGGCAATTTGCATATGTCTAGGTGTCTTTGTTTTCTTTTTTATTTGGGGCATTTATCCTGTCTGGGGTTAGCTGAGGTTCTTGGATCTGTGTTTTGGTATCTGTCATTAGTTTTGGAAAATTCTTGGCCATTGTCTCGTCAAATATTTCTTCTGCTCTGTATTTTCTCTCTTCTCCTTCTGGAAATCCAATTACACATATATTAAATTACTTGATTTTTTTGCATACCTCTTAGATCCTCTGCTCTTATCTTTTCACTCTTGTTTGTCTCTTTATGTTTTTTTCCTTGGCTGTTGATGAGGCTCTTGAAGACATTCTTCATTTCTCTTACTGTGTACTCATTTCTAGCATTTCCATGTGATTCTTTTTTATAGTTTTCATATATTTGCTGAAATCACTCATCTAATCATGCATATTCCACCTCTTCCACTAGAGATTTAACACATTAACACTGTTATTTTAAATTTTATGTCTGGTAGTTAACAACATGTATGCCATGTCCAAGTATGGTTCTATTGAATGCTTTCTCTCTTAAAAGAGTGTTATTCTCTTGCTAAAAGAAAAAAAAAGCTATCAACTAAGAATCCTATATCCTGCTTTCCTTCAAAGGTGAGGGAAAAATAAGGACATTTCTAGATAAACACAGCTAAGGAAGTTTGTTACCACTCAAATGAAAAGACAGTATCTCAAAGCCATATGTAAGATAAAGACATCAGTAAAGTAAATGCCTGGGCAATTATAACAGCTAGTATTATTGTAACAACATTTGTCACTCTACCTTTTGTTTTGTAAATGATTTAAGAGACTAATACATTAAAAAAATTTATTAGTCTACCAGCTAGTATTATTGTAACTTTGGTTTGTAACTCCACATTTTGTTTCTACATAATTAAAAAACTAATGCATTAAGAAAACAATTATTGGATTATGTTTTCAGACAAAAATGTACAGTGATGTAATTCTGTGACCTCAGTAACTAAAAGGGATGGGGACCATGATATAAATGAGCAGAGTTTTTGTAAGTTATTGCAGTTAATAAATTCAAATTAGAATGTTATAACTCTGTAGGATGTTAAATGAAATGCCCATAAAGAAAATAGTTACAGAATATACACAAAAGAAATTGAGAAGAAAATTAAAATATTTCCTACCAAAAATCAACTAAATATGAAATAGACAATAATGCAGTAAGAGAGGAACAAAGAATATTTAAGGCATATAGAAAACAAATAGTAAAATTACAGAAGTGAACCCCTCCTTATCAGTAATTACTTTAAATGTAAATGGATTAAACTCTCCCATGAAAAGAGAAGTTAGAAGAATGGATTCTTTTTAAAGTTCTACCTATACGCTATTTACAAGAGACACTTCAGACCCAAGGACACAAATGGGATGAAAGTGAAAGGACAAAAAAGATATTCCATGCAAATAGTAACCAAAAGATAGCAGGAGTGGCTATACTAGTACCAGACAAAATAGGCTTTAAATAAAAAAAGTTTCTAAGAGACAAAGAAGGACTTTATATATTTTAAAGACTTCAATACAGAAAGAAGATATCACAATTATAAATATTTATGCACCCAATAACAGACTATCAAAATGTACAAAATAAAAATTGAAGGAATTGAAGGGAGAAATAGGTATTTCCACGAAAATAATTGAAGACTTCAATACCCCACTCTCAATAATGGACAGAACAACCAGACAGAAATAAGTAAGAAAATAGATGATTTGAATAACACAATACCAATTAGATCTAACAAACATACACTGAACTCTCTACCAAAACCAACAGCATGCACATACTTGTGAAGTCTACATGGGACATTTTCCAGGATATACCATATATTAGGGGACAAATTAAATCTCAGTAGGTTTTGAAAGATACATGTCATACAAAATATTTTCTCCAACTACAATGGGCTGAAGTTAGGAATCAAAAACAGAAGGAAAACTGGAAATTTCACAAATTTGTGGATATTAAACAACCAATGAATAAAAGAAATCACAAGGGAAATTTGAAAATACTAAGATATGAATAAAAATGAAAGCACAACATACCAAAACTTATGGAATGCAGTGAAAGCAGTGCTAAGGGGGAAATTTACAGCTATAAATGTTTATATTTTTAAAAAAGAAAGATCTTAATTCAACAACCTAAATATACAACCTAAGGCACTAGAAGAAAAGGACAAACCAAGCCCAAGTCTAGCAGAAGGAAGTGAATAATAAAAATTAGAGCAGAGATAAATAAAACAGAAAATAGGAAAACTAGAGAAAATCAATGAAACCAAATCAACAATCTTCAGAAGGATAAACAAAATTGACAACCTTTAGTTAGATTGACCAAGGGAAAAAAAAGAGAGAAAATTCAAGGTACTAAAATCAGAAATGAAAGTGAGACATTATTACTGATTCTACAGAAATAAAAGGTATTTTAAGAAATTGAACAGCAACAAATTATATAACCTAGGTGAAATGAACATTTTCTAAGAAACAGAAATCCTATCAAGACTGAATCACTATGGTAGAAAATCTGAATAGACCTAAAACTAGTGAGAAGATTGAATCAGTAATCAAAAATCTTCCAATGAAGAAAAGCCCTGGAACTGATGGCTTCACTGGTGAATTCTACCATTTAAAGAACTAATGCCAATCCTTCTTATACTTTTCCAAGAATTGAAGAGGTTGGAACACTTCTTAATTCATTCTATGAAGCCAGCATTACCCTGATATCTAAGCCAGTAAGAGATGCTACAAGAAAACTACATAACAATACACCTTGTGAATATTGATGTCAAAATCCTCAACAAAATTATTGACTATATTCACTGTGCTGTACATTACGTCCCTGTGATTTATTTATTTTATAACTGGTAGTTTGTAGTTCTTAATCCCATTTACCTATTTCACACATCCTTCCACTCCCCTCCTCTCTGGAAACCACTAGTTTGTTCTCTGTCTCTCTGAGTCTGTTTTTCATTATATTTGTTCATTTGTTTTGTGTTTTGTAAACTATTTCTACTCGATATAGAGACAAAAATCAACCATATTACAACTGGTCTGAACACTTAATACTATGCAAATAAGTCCCTTCCTGGTCAACATAAAAATAAAATTTTATTGGAAACAAACAAAAAAATCTTCAGCAAAATACTAGCAAACTTAACTCAGCAGCATATTAAAAGGATTGTACACCATGACCAAGTCTATTTTCAAGTATGTGAAAAGATGTTCAATATCATTGATAACTAGGGAAATGTAAATTGTAACCACAATGCAATACCATCTCCCTCCCATTAAGATGGCTACTAATAGAAAACAGAAAACAACTGATGTTGGCAAGAATGTGGAGAAACTGGAACACTTGTACACTGTTGGTGGGAATGTAAAATGGTACAGATGCTTTGTTTCTTTAAAAAATTAAACTTAGAATTACTATATGATCCAACAATTCCACTTCTGGGCACATACCCAAAAGAACTGAAAGTGTGGTCTTGAAGAGATATCCAAACACCCAGGTGCACACCACCATTATTCATGATAGCTAAAACAAGTATCTATACAGGGATGAATGTAAAAGCAAAATATCATATATGTTCACAATGGAATACTATTCATCTTTAAAAAGGAAGGAAATTCTGACACATACTACAACATAGATGAACCTTGAGGACATTATGCCAAGTGTAATAAACCAGTCACAAAAAGACAAATACTGTCTGATTTCACTTACATGAGATACCTACAGTAGTCAAAATCATAAAGTTGAATGGTGGTTGCCAGGGGCAAACACAAAATAATTTCCCATAAATTGTTGTGATTGGCTTAAAATGTTAGGCACAATTTTAACTGTCATCTTTGGCCATCCTCAGCAGAGGAACACACTACATAACTTCTGAAAGAAAAATGTCCCTTTAGGCAACTCCTTATGGGCTACCTCAAATCTTCAAATTCCTTCAACACAGAAATATGCCACTTCATCTTCAAAACAGTACTGCTGTGAGATTAAAGGGTTAAGAGCTTCATAGTATATGGTTGATCTGAGTTTGTTATTAATGGCTGGTCACATGGCCTTTGGCAGGCCAAGTGGTAACACTGGCTTCCAGGAGAGAGGATGTTTTGGAAAATGATAATGTATGTGACTATCTGTTCCAGTCCACCCTGTGTTGGCAGAGCCTCCCATTCTACTGTCTGCTTCCTTTGGTTTGGTTTAACCTATTTTTTAGTATCGCCAGTTTAAGTTTTTTCCTGGACTCTGGGAAGGGAGTTTCATTCTTGCTTAGGATCATATGAGATTTTATTGCAAAACCTCAAACCATATTAAATTTGATTATTTTGAAATATGCCATTGACTTTGAGTTCCAGGGGTCTGCTTAAATATTGCCTCTTGGTCCAAACTTTTCCTTAAAGAAAGCAGATAACTTTTCAGCCTCCAAAATACCAGACCCAACTGGATAGATCTTTGTGAAGGGGCTGCTGTTTAGAGTTCCTTCCATAACCCTAAGATTTCTGTTAGTCGGAGACACGGTCTGTGAGTACAACATTCCAGTCACCAGAATATAATCTGGAACTACAGGATAGAAATTGCAATATTTATAAGACCTTGCAATAATTTCCATTTCCTTATACCAAGGTTCATAGAAGATATGGATGAGAATCCATGAGACCAATAATGGATTGATCACCTGTCCAGTTTTCACTCACTAACTTAATGACAACCTGTACTGGTACCATCAGCATAAGGAAATAAGAAAGGCATAATTATACCTCGGTAAAAGCCCCATCATCTGGAGTTAACAATCAGGGCCCAGAAATAATTTATTTCCCCACAACTGCCATCGAGCTTCAATGTTAATAATGACAAGGCATCTCTTATCCTTAGTCCTCATGAGACAATATAAGTATATGTACAGACAGCTCCAACATGACAAGGCCTAAGAGCGACTGAGCATGACAGGCTGAGGCAGGGACTGTCATACTCAGGCAAGTTTCTTTACCTCATGGGATCTCATGTTCTTCAACTGTGATGGTACCTGTTATTCAAGCTTGTTAAAAAGATTTGGAATAATAAATATGTGATATATGTGTGGGTGTGGGGCATCCCAGCTTGAGTCAGAGACTGACACATATGCGTGGTTGCTCCTGATGAGTATGTGGGGTAGGACCACAAGAAACCTATTGCAACAGGACCGTAGTGCCTTAAAAAATGATTCTTAAAGGACTCTTCAAGAATAGTGAGCTTGATCCAGTAGGGCAGACTCAGAAACACTACAATTTTCAAATCACTTAGAATCATTGAGATATAGCTCCCACATTGAACTCATATCTAAGAACCTCACTGAGATGGAGGAAGAAAATTCAAAATAAACTCTAAATGACAATAGGAAATAAGCTTCCATTGGCTCATATATCTTCTAGAAGGTATGTGTATTCCACTCCTGAAATACAGGTAGAGTACAGTGCAAATATGAAGCAGGCTGATTGTGAGTGCATCAGGGACACTCTGAAGACTCCCCAGATTACCTGCCAGAGAATTTGGATAGTACCAGGTCCTGTGTTAGAAAGGTAAGGGCATTAGCCAGTGAAATGTGGACTATCACTGTTTAATCTGATATTTGTACCCAGTAGCTAAAAGCCTGGAGTAAGTTTTATTATGTATATAATAGGTATAATGTAATACTTTGAACACTGCTCATGGTATTAAAATGTCATTTCCCATTCATTAACATAATATGTTTCATACATTAACTGAAAATATTTCTTTTTTTTTTTATTTTAACTGAAAATATTTAATTGTGCTATGTGACACAAGGAAAACAAATGGGATGTATAAAACGTAAAAGCTGTGTTAAGCATAGATAATAAAAGGTAGTTTTAAGATGTAGGTGAGACTCATAAACTGTGTTCAATATAGATAATAAGTAATCAAATGTCTTCTATGACATGGGCAGAAGTCTTTAAATGTGTTAACATAGATAAGCAAGTTATTAACCTGTGAGGCATGTTAGACCACAGATAAACTAAATAGGAACTGAAGGACCAAGAGGCACCTAACATTTGTGATACACTAATACTTGAGACATATTAATCCCTCAGTTATTCATGAGGCCCTATATCGATCATCCACTGTTGACAATCATTCTAGCCCCACCGGGCAACCCAAGAAGTACAAATAAAATGTGTAGCTGCTCATCGGGCTAATTGGTGAACTATAGCTGTGGCCAATACTTGTTCCTGTGTCTCTCTGCTAGATCAACTGTGCATATGGTTAACTCTGGGCACTTTCCATCTGCTTAGCCCACTTGCTTAACCTTAATTCTGGTCCTCATAATTCCAAGATCAACAAGGAATGCTAATGCAGCAGAGGGAGAGGCAAGCCATATAAACATTTCTTTAACAATGATCTAGGTAGTGTGATCCTTCTGCTCTGCTTGCAGTTATACCTAATGTGTTAACTTACCAATTCTTTTTCCTCTTTTTGTGTATTTTAAATTGATTTAGTAAACTGAATGATTCAATCATCTTAATTAAGCCTATGAGCCTCTTTGGGGTAATTGGATAGTAAAGTGAACTTGGACATTACCATTGCATCAAGGCAACTTCTCACATAAAGATTAAGTTTTCTGATATGCTTATGTATTTAGGAAGAGGGATTTAACTAGTAGATTAGAGAATGAATGACAAGCAATGAAAATCATAACCATTTGAGGTGGTTTTAAATCTTTGGAGTTGAAAGAAGACACTGTGTGTGGATTGTCAAAATGGGACCAGATATGCTTGTTTTAGTACATATTGTTGGTTTCTGCTCATAGAAGAGTCCTGGGAAAAGCTTGGGGTTCTTGTCTGGTTTTAGAAAAGATAGGTAGCTCCAATCGTCTGATTCTATCTCCTATTCATTCATTCTCCCTCAGTTCAAGGCAAGCATTATTTCTAGGTATCTAATAACAGATTACAGCAATCTAACAGCAGATTAGAATTGGCCTCACACGGCAGCGAAGAGCAGCCCCTGCTCACCGCAACTAGAGAAAGCCCGTGCGCAGCAACGAACACCCAACGCAGCCAAAAATAAAAAGAATAGGCAACAAATATGAAAATCATTACTATACATTTTTTAAATGAAGTCATTCCAGCTACCTGAATTTATTATTTTTGCAGGCTCCTAGTTGATATTCTTACCTCTAATCAATAAAATTATTCACTTGGTTTTTAAAATTGAGGGGAAATTCAGATTTAAAAATTAACCATTTAAAAATGTACAATTCAATGTCATTTAGTATGGGCACAATGTTGTGCAACCACTACCTCTATCTATGTGAATACATTTTTATCACCCCCCAAAAAACTCCATGCCCATTAAATAGTCAATAATTTTTCCCCTGCCCCAGCGCCTAGCAAACGTCAATCTGCTTTATGTCTCTATGGATTTACCTATTCCGGATATTTAATATAAATGGAATCATATAATATATAACTTTTGTGTCTGGCTTCTTTCACTTAGCTTCATGTTTTCAAGGCTTGTCCACACTGAAGAATATATCTATACTTCATTCCTTTTTATGGCTGAATAATATTCTATTGCACATATACACCACAATTTGTTTAACCATTCATCAATTGCTGGATACTTGGGTTGTTTCTCTTTTTGGCTATTGCAAATAGTGCTGCTATGAACATTCACATACAAGTATTTGAGTACCTGTTTTCAATTTGGGGGGATATATACCTAGGAAAGAAATTGTGAAATTATATATCAATTCTACATTTAACTTTTTCAAGAACCACAAAGCTGCTTTCCACAGTGATTGCAACATTCCCACGAACAATGTACAAGGGTTCCAATTTTTTCCACCTCCTTGCCTACACTTATTCTCCTTCTTAAAAATTATTGCCATCCTAGTGAGTCTGAAGAGGTATTTCATTGTGATTTTGATTTGTATTTCCCTAATGACTAATGATGCTAAACATCTTTTCATGTGCTTGTTGACCATTTGTATATTTTTTCTGAAGAAATGTCATTTCAAATCATTTGCATATCTTAAATTGGGTTGCTCATCTTTTTGTTTTTGAGGTATAAGAGTTCTTTATATACTCTGGATACTGGACCCTTATCAGATATATGACTTTTAGTATTTTCTCCCATTCTGTAGGTTGTCTTTTCACTTTCTAAATGTTGTTCTTGGATGCTAAAAGTTTTTAATTTTGATAAGATCCAATTTATCTATTTTTAAATTCTGTTGCTTATGCTCTTGGTGTCATTTGTAAATGAATCCATTGACAAATTCAATGTTTGGAATGAAGATTTACCTGAGTTTTCTCTTAAGAGTTTTACAGTTTTACCACTTATATAGCCCTTATATATTAGGTTGTTTTATCACTTATATTTGGGTTGTTTTCTGGATTCTCAGTTCTATTCCACTGGTCTATATGTCCATATTTATGCCAGTACCACACTGTCTTGATTATTGCAGCTTTGTAGCACGTTTTGAAATTGTGAAATATAATCCCTTCTTTTTCAATATTGTGTTGGTTATTAAGGGTTCCTTGAAATTACATATAAATTTGAGGATAGGCTGTTCCATTTCTGCAAAAAAAATAAAAAAGATCATTGGAATTTTAATAAGGTTTGCATTGACTTTGTAGGGGGCTTTGGGTATTATTGCCATCTTACCAATATTAATTCTTTCAATACATGAATAAGGGATGTCTTTCCATTTATTTGTGTTTTCAATTTCCTTCAGCAATGTTGTAGTTTTCAGTGTACAAGACTTTCACCCCCTTGGTTAAATTTATTCCTAGGAATTTATTCTCTTTGATGCCATTGTAAATGGACTTCTTTTCTTAATTTCCTTTTCAGATTTTTCATTCATAGTTTATAGAAATACAACTGATTTTTGTGTTGATCTTTTAGGCTGCAATTTTATTGAATTCTTTAATTAGCTCTAGTATTTTGTGTGTGTGAATTCTTTGGGATTTTCTTTATAAGGTCATGTCATTGTAAATATAGTTTCACTTCTTCCTTTCCAATTTGGATGACTTTTATTTCTTTTCTTCCCCAATTTTTCTGGCTAGAACTTTCAGTACAATGTTGAATAGCAATGGTGAAAGCAGGCATTCTTGTCTTGTTCTTGATCTTGGGAAGAAACTTTCAGTGTTTCACCGTAAAGTATGATGTCAGCTATGGGTTTTTCATAAGTGCCCTTTGTCACAGTGAGGAATTTCCCTTTTATTCCTAGTTCTGTTTTTTTTTTTTTTTTTTTTTTTTTGGTACATGGGCCTCTCACTGTTGTGGCCTCTCCCGTTGTGGAGCACAGGCTCTGGACGCGCAGGCTCAGTGGCCATGGCTCACGGGCCTAGTCGCTCCGTGGCATGTGGGATCTTCCTGGACCGGGGCATGAACCCGTGTCCCCTACATCGGCTGGCAGACTCTCAACCACTGCACCACCAGGGAAGCCCACTGTTTGTTTTTTTTTAATCATGAAAAGGTGTTGAATTGTGTCAAATACTTTTTCTGCATCAATTGAGATGATCATCTAGTTTTTCCTGTTTGTTGTATTAATGTAGTATATATTACACTGATTAATTCCTTATATTGAAATATCTTTGCATTCCTGGAATACCTCTTGGTCATGGTGTATAATCCTTTCAATATGCTGTTGGAGTCAGTTTGTTAGTTAGTATAGTAGTTTGGAAACTATATTTGATTTTGGCATCTACATTCATAAGGATCATTGGTATTTTGTACTTTCTTTTTTTGTAATATTTTTGTCTGACTTTGGTTTTAGAATAATGTTGGCCTTATAGAACAAGTTAGGAGTTGTTCCTTTCTATTCTATTTTTTGGAAGAGTTTGAGAAGGATTGGTGTTAATTCTTTAAATGTTTGGTAGAAGTCACCAGTGAAGCCAGCTAGTCCTGGGCTTTTCTTTGTTGCAAAGTTTTGATTACTCATTCAATCTGTTTACTTGATATTGGTCTTTCCAGATTTCTCTTTCTTTCTTATTGAGTCAGTTTTGGTAATTGTACATTTCTGTCCATTATTTCTACCTATTATTGAAAATGGGGTAAGGAGTCTCCAATTAATATTGTAGAACAGTTTCTCCCTTCAATAATGACATTTTTTCTCTATATATTTTGAGGCTCTATTGTTTGGTCCATATATGATTATAATTATTATGTCTTGATGAACTGAACTTTTAATCAATAGATAATATCTTCATATCATGTAACAATTTTTGACTTAAAGTCTATTTTTTTCTGTTATTAGCATAGCCACCACAGCTTTCTTTTGGGTACTATTCGTATGGAATATATTTTTACATCCTTTCATTTTCAACTTACTTGTGTAATTGGATCTAAAGTGAATCTTTTGTAGACAGCACTTTTTGGATCTCCAACGAAAGAAATTATTTTTTTATCCATTCTTCCAATCTCTGTCTTTTAATTGGTGAGTTTAATCTATTTGAATTTAAAGTGGTTAAAGGACTTACTTCTGTTATAAAGGTAAAGGACTTCTGTTATTTTGCTATTTGTGCTCTATATGTCATACCTTTTTTGTGATCAAATCCTCCAATGGTGCCTTATTTTACGTTAGATCTTTTTTCATAGTCTATTCTTTTGATTCTCTCATTTCTCTTTTTGTGTATTTTTTAGTTATTTTCTTCATTGTTGCCCTGGGGCACTACAAAGTTTTTTTTAAGACAAGTCCCTCCTTTTGGAAATATTGTCCTTTTTTGGCTTTCATTATACATTGCCTTTGAATCTATTTATTTTCTTTCTCTTAAAGCAACTGTTTCTTAATTGGAAATTTCATTCATAATAATAACAGTATATTAACAATTAGGAATTATTTTAGACAATAATGAAGATCTGTCTACAATGGCTTAAACACATAAGGGCTTATATTTATTTGTGTGTGTGTGTAATGGGAAGTCTAGCAAGGTTTGCAATGTTTTCTGGCATGATTCAGTAACTCGAATATATCAGAATCAAGGGCTCTGCTCTTCTTTTGATCTTTCCCTCATGACCCATGAGGGTTCCTATAGCTCCAGTATGATGACTTTATTCTATGAAAGGAGAAAAGAGTAAAAAAAAAAAAAGCATTCCAACTAGCCAAATTAGCCCTTTTAAAGAACTTTCATAAGTTACATCTAACAACTTACATTTACAGATCATTTGCCAGCCATATCAATAAGGTAGATTTGGAAATGTAGTTTTCCTTTTACCTGACAACATTGCTACCCCTAACAACTGAAGATTTCTGTTACTAAAAAAGAAGGGCAGAATAAATATCAGCAAGGTAACTGGCACATAATTAGTTGTTAACATTTATACAGCAAGTATTATGTGCCAGACACTATGCTAAATTCCCTATATATTAGCTCATTTAATCACAACAATCTTAGAGAATAGGTGCCTTTATTATCTCCATTGTATAGATGAGAAAGCTGATTCAAATACAAATAGTAACATTCTTAATTTCTCAGACTTACTAAATATTAGAGCCATTTAGAACCTGGTTATCCTCCAGATGTCATTTTCTTTCTTCATTTCTTTCTTTCTTTCTTTCTTTTTCTGGCTGCACCATGCACAGCTGTGGGATCTTAGTTCCCTGACCAGGGATTGAACCCGGGCCCCTCGGCAGTGAAAGCACCGAGTCCTAACCCCTGGACCACCAGGGAATTCTCAGATCTCATTTTCTAAACCATTCTGCTGTATTAAACAAAAAACAGATCCTAAATCTATACATACAACTTTTGCCTTTTTCCTTCCATAATCATCTGCTAACATTTAGATGCCACCTTAAATTCAATATGATTAAAACTAGCCTTTATAGCTGGTTCCTTAACTGGCTTCCTATATCTGTAGCCTCCATTGTTATTCTCTGTTACCATCGAAGTTTGCTGCTCACAATGCCGGCAAGCAACAGGAAACGCATTTTAACGAAAACATGTGCAGGAAGGTGTGATTCACTGATCCTTCACTGTCATTGTATCTCTAGTGTCAATCCTAAGATTCGATCACTGTGACAGCCTCCCACTGGGTACCCTCATCTCCATTCCCTGACACTGATGTTTAGAGAAGTCTTATGTATATAGATTAACTGGTGAGCAGTGGGAAAACACTGAATGACAGTCTGAAAGTGAAAGACTTCAAATTTTCTAACATATTTTGAAACTGTCACATAAAGTGGCTCTTTACTGCTCAGTCAAAATTCCTTGGATTGAAATTCAACGTTCTAAACTAGGTTCAATGTCATTACAACTTTATTTTCATGTACTTCTTTATCTCCAATATATTTACAGTCACCTAGCTATTCCTGGCAAAAGTAAAAAGGTAGAAATAAATAAAAACATCCTCCCCTGTCTCCCCCTTTCCACCAAGTTATTTCCTGACACTTTCAAGTCTTACCACTTCAGCTCATAGCAAAACAACTTTAATAGAAATTACTAGAAAATCCGAAGACATACTTTTTCAAACTTATGGAAAAGTTATTAACAATAAAAAGCAGAATAAATTTTCTTACAATAGATGGATTTTCTTTTTCTCTATATTCTCACTAAGAAATACCAGTTTCATTAAGTACTATATGAGTATTGATTATTTAAATTTAAAACAAGCTGTTTCAATTATCTACTGCTGCATAACACAGATGCCCCCCCCCAAAAAAAAAGCTTTGTGGATTAAAAAAAATTATTTATTTGGTCATAATTCTGCAACTTGAGCAGGGCTTAGCAGTGATAGCTCCCCTTGGCTCCATGTAATTTTGACAATGGCAGCTTAGCTGGGGCCTAATCACATGATTCCAACTGGGGTTGTTAGAAGGGCTTGGGTTGACCATCCCTCTCTTTCTCTTTTTGTAATCTCTCTTCTTCCATTGCCTCTTTCTGTCCACATGGCTTCTTTCTCTCATAGCATATTTGACTTTCTTACGTCATAGCTGATATCCAAGAGGGTAAAAATGGATGCTGCAAAACTTCTTAAGACCTATGTCCATGAGTCATATAAAATAATTTCTGCCACATTTGGCTGATCAAAGCAAGTCACAGAGCCAACCTAACGCAAGGGGAGGAAAAAGAGACTCCCCTTTTACTGGGATGGGAGTAATCACTGATAGCCAACTTTACAAACAATCAACCACGTGAGTTTTTGCTTTTGTTTTGCCTCAGTAAGACATAACCAAAGTGTTTTCCAACAAAAGTATGGCATGAAAATCATTATTATTGTTCTTTTCTTTGCCTACGGCTATACAGCAGTTTGATTGCAAAACTACATCCCACTCTGTGTTTCTCAAAATTCCAAATATGTGAAATTTTAGCAAACACTAAATCAGGTGGAAAGGATTCTTTCATGAGTTATGGCTTGTCATGGGTTAAATGATGGTCCCTAAAATTATGTGTCCAAACCCTAACCCCAGAACCCATGAATATGACCTTATTTGGAAAAAAGGTCTTTGCAAATGTAGTTAAGTGAAGGATGAGATCATCTTGGATTAACTCAGTGGGCCCTAAATCAATGATGAGAGTCCTTATAAGAAGAGAAGACTCAGACACACAGAAAGAAGAATGTGAAGACAGAAGCAGAGATTCAAGCTGCCACAAGCCAAGGAATGCCAGCAGCCTCCAGAAGTTAAAGAAGCAAGCTAGGATTCTCCCCGAGGGTCTTGAGAGGGAGTGTGGCCCTGCTGACACATTTATTTCAAACTTCTGGCCTTAATAACTGTGAGAGAATACATTTCTGTTGTTTTTAAGCCAACCAGTTTGTGGTAATTTGTTATGGCAACCCTAGGAAACTAATTCATAGTTCTTTATCAAACTCTTATTAAAAATATATTATAATAATATTTTTAAAACTTCCATGCCTAGTTGCAGAAGAGGATGAAAGGGCCAAAAGAAGTTGCATTTAACAACAAAATTTAAACTTTAATTCCAGAATAGTGCAGATTTCCCTCATCAGTTTTGCATCTACAGACATAGTATTAAAGTGATCTCATCATTTATTTTGGCTGGAAAGTTATACTGATTCATCTATACCCTCACAACACTTTTTTTCCCCCATGTAGCATCTCTGTGCTCTCAGATACTTATGGCAAGAAATTAACACAAAAGTAAAATATTTAATCATTACCATGGCTTAAATCAGTGGCTCTCAAGCAATGGCACCCTTAACAGCAGCATCAACATCACTTAGAAACTCACTATACATGCACTTTCTTGAATCCCACCCCGACCTACTGACTCAGAAACACAGCGATCTGTGTTTGAACAAGCCCTCTAGGCAACTTTGATGCTACTAACATTTGAGAACTGCTGGGGATTCTGCTACTTGCTAAATATGACTATCATTCCACTTATGCTTTCTGGAACTGAGGAAATAACCACAGAATGATTTCAGGGACCCACTGGACCCACTGTGAGATGAATTTGAACTAAAAATTCATTGATCACCTGACCTCCATGACCTCTGACTGGTGGACCACAGTGACATTTTGTGTATCCCTGAATTAGTGTCAGTTCAGAGGCAGTGTCCAGTAATCTTCAAAAAACCTGATTATTTCCTTTCCTCAGTGCACTGTCAACCTGGGGCATGGTGTTATATTGGTGACTGAGTGTTGGTTTCTACTGCTGGTCAACCTGGACTCAGCATTGGCTATAGCCAGGTTGGCCTTAGTGAGTGGAAGTCCATGTTATTTCCAGGGATTACAAACTTCAAATCTTTGAGGTAACTAACTAGATTTCTTACTTGTGTTTGATGTGTTAGATTTCTTACTTGGATATGGTGAAGATATTTTTCCCCAATTGATTTCTTCTTCAGATTTCCTTCCCTTCTTAACCTGCCTCATCTAGCAAGTGTTTTTACTAAGATGGCTGCTGTCCAACATCTGGGTCTGAAAGGAAACTACAGAAATCCATCAAAAAACATTTGCTTGATTCCTGTGGGTTTTTGGGTGGGGAATAAATTTAAACTCTGTGTGAACCTAATGAGGATAAAATAAGCAAGGGCAGAAGAATGAAACATTGGGTTGGGACTGTAGAAAACCAAAACCATTAGGTTTATGCCCTGATCCTTTCTTCTATGATAGCCATACTGTTGGGTCCAAAGGAACTGATCTGCTTCACAACCTCTCTAGGACTGCAAATACAGGTATTCATTATGTCATAGATATCCTGTCAGTATCCTTGAAATATTTCTTTTTGCCTCTTTAGAGTGGGAGAGCCACATTATTATGAACAGATTTAAACCCATTCACAGGGCATAGTCTACAAAATAGACTCTTTCTCTCTTTCTCTTTCTTCTCAATCCATGCTCACTACTCAGGGAATCAGACATCAGGCAGAATTTAACAGAAACTGGACTTTTAAATGTTGCATAGAAGTGTGACGAATTTACCAGAAAATTCCAGAATAGTCTACCAACGATGTGAATTATAGAATTTTGTTCATCTCTCAACACTATATTCTCAATCTAGCTGCTCTGCTTATAAGAATATGTATATGGAAATCACACACCTGAAGAAACGAGAGGTTGGAAATAGAGGAATTCATCACTAAGCACTTGGTAAAATACTTACCTTGTCCCTTCCCATGATTAAAAAAGTTCATTGATGTGTAGTAATATATGGTAACAGAACAGCCTCCAAGTCCACAGCAAAGAAGAAGCACTTCATATTTTTTATGTTGCCAATGAACCACATTTTATTGAATCTATGATGCTATCAATTGTAAAATGCATCGTTTCATATACAGTTAGAAGGAAAAAAAGTAGCCAATTAAATCATCTTCTGTTTTTATTTTACATGTATTCAAAGAGCTCTTTTAGACATATTTAGACCTAGATTTTTATCATATATAACTCTCATGCTCTCATTAAAAGAAAAATGCTGGTAAAATAAATGACTTAATATTCCTAAAATTTCTTCCCATTGAGAGTTCAACTTTTCTGAATCAGAAGTGTTGATGTCCATGTTTTCCCCCATAATACCACCTTGGGGGCATCAGGAGATGCAGGCACATCAGGTATTAAAAACCGTGCTCCACTCCTATCTCCAAGCTTTTCTTCCAAGCTCCTGACACATGCTCTTCAAGTTTTGGTGCTGACATTAAAAAGTCTAACAGAAGTAGTCAATGGAAGGTTTTCAAACAATTAGGTCTCACGTTACTTTTTTTTTTTTTTTTTTAATTTATTTTTGCTGTGTTGGGTCTTCGTTTCTGTGCAAGGGCTTTCTCTAGTTGTGGCAAGCAGGGGCCACTCTTCATCGCAGTGCGTGGGCCTCTCACTATTGCGGCCTCTCTAGTTGCGGAGCACAGGCTCCAGACACACAGGCTCAGTAGTTGTGGCTCACGGACCTAGTTGCTCCACGGCATGTAGGATCCTCCCAGACCAGGGCTCGAACCCGTGTCCCCTGCATTGGCAGACAGATTCTCAACCACTGCATCACCAGGGAAGCCCTCACATTACTTTTTAATGAGACATAAAATATTTGTTGACTAAAATGTTCAGAGGTATAGTTGTCCAGTTATGCCATCAGAAAAATGCACAGTCACTATGCTTAATGATGAGCTCTTCCTCTAACTCTTCCAATGCATGTCTACAAAATGAAAGGAGAAGTAGCATAATTTGTCAGTAATGTAGTGTTCCTATCATCAATTTCCTATTTGGTAGGTTTCCCACTTCACTTCCTCTCCCACCATGAACCCTGGGAGAGTCTCTTTATGGTCAGATAATTACCTTGCTTGTTTCATGTTCCTCTGAGAAACTTTACTCTGCCTGTGACATTTTTCCCCTCAGTGCCAAGGCTTTTGACAGGTGATGTATTGTTGAAGTGACAATGTGAATTGCTATGCTCAAGTGCATGAATGTGCAGGTAATTACAACCCCATCCCAACCGCAGCTTGGCCATCAGTAACTGTAAGTGCTAAGATGCCACCAGCTTGGCAGCCCTTGACTACCAAGATATTAAACGTTAGGGCTTCCCTGGTGGCGCAGTGGTTGAGAGTCAGTCCGCCTGCCAATGCAGGGGACACGGGTTCGTGCCCTGGTCCGCGAAGATCCCACATGCCGCAGAGCGGCTGGGCCCGTGAGCCATGGCCGCTGAGCCTGCGCGTCCGGAGCCTGTGCTCCGCAACGGGAGAGGCCGCAACAGTGAGAGGCCCACGTACCGCCAAAAAAAAAAAAAAAAAAAAAAGATATTTAATGTTAAAATGTGGGGAAAAGTGAATTTTAGAATACATGACGAAAGGCAATTATTTTATCTTAGATCAACAGGACAGAATCATAGAGGTAGAGATTTGCACCTCTATATCCTAGCACCTAATAAAGACCTGTATATTATTCAGAGATCAGTAAATGTTTGTTGAATGAATAAAGGACTCATCCATGGCCAGCAAAATGCTGATCATGCATATCAACAAAGCATGAACCCTCAGTTTTGTTTTCCTAATAACAGAAAGTAACAAGTATTTGAGTCAGATTTTTCTTTAAATATTTATTCCCTGTAGCAGTCATGAATTACAAGTAGAGACATATTTATATCCTCAAAATGAAGGCTGTGGCATAGCAGAAAATTATATTTTATTAACATATAAAAACAATCTAGTTAAATATAATTTGTCAAAATATCTCATATATCCTGTGAACTTTCAAGCAGATTGGAAAGGGACAATTTTCTGTGGATGCTTTCTGTTAACATAGGAAGAATATTCATATATAACAATGTACTCTTACAAACTATTTGCCACTATGATGGCTTTCCAAATCTCTTATGTCAACATTCAATAGTTCCCTCACTTTCATTCTTAGTGAGCTAGTCATCTTCACGCTCAAATGAACCAATCTTTATCACTGAGTGTGGGGAGAAATTAATCATGTTAACCAAACTCTCTGCTCCATCCTACTCTCAAAGAATTTATTTCACCATTCAACCTTCTGTGAATGTAGATTTTAACTTATTCAAATTGCTACTTTCAAAGAAAACATTCTCAATTAGTGCAATCAGTCAGGGTGCAGTAAGAAGGTAGAAACCACACCAGTAATGTCAACAGAAAAATGTTAACATAAAGAACTACTAATTAGTAACAGATAAAGCACAAAGAGAAGTAAAGAGGATGCTGAAGAATAAGTGTATATAAGGGGCAGCCAGTTGCCGGGGAACACTCAAGAAAGGAACAAACTGGGAAGAGCATGCCTGCCCAAGCACTGACTAGACTTGCCAGGAAGCCACCCACTGGGGTACACATCACTAGTCTCCAGCAAACCTCCCCAGCAAGGAAGCCAGCCTCTGGCAGATGCACTACAGGATCAAGAAGGAAAGCACCACCACAAGGAAAAGAAGCCCTTTCCTTTTACAGTGTCCCTCCAGCACTCTCTCCTGACAAGTTCTAATATTGTGCCAACGGACTAGAAGAAATGTTTACAGGGTCCATCCCCACTATTGCAAAGCAGGGAAAGAAGGGTGGATTGGGGGCTGAGGGACAATAAATTGACAACTGACATAATTAGCTTACCCCCTTTTTTCCTACATCTGTTAAAAAAATTCTAACTTTAGAGACATCCAAAACCCAGCACATAAAGACTGATGGGGGAGAGGGAAGAAAATCACAGCTTTATAGATCACTGTCACTTTAAATTAATAGTATCTCATTTCAACTGGGCCTTAGCTGCCCAGAAATGCTATCATGTTCATGACCATCTATCTATTCTCCATTCCCTAAAAATATCCATTTTAAAATTATTTCCTCATGTCTCTACTCTTTAGCCTTGCTCCTTATTCTTAGTAAATTATTTTATTGATTATTTTAAAGAGAATTATAGAAACCTTCAGAATGAAACTCACTCATTTCTGTGTGCTTACTACAAACATATATGCATCTAGAGCAAACCTTGCTCCTTCTCTCCTATCAGAGTGGGCTAAGTGTATTCTTCCTTTTTAATGCTTATTCTACCACCTACTCTCTGGACCCTAACCCCTCCCATACCTCTGTGGACAAGGTTTTATCAGTTTTATCCTTGCTTATTTTCCCTTCATTGTATTTCTAAACTGGGGTCTTTGCAACACCTACCTCACATTCACCTGGGGTAGTTGGTTAAACACAGATCTAGTGCTCTACCTCAAACCTACCTAATCAGCAACTCTGTAAGGCAGAACTCAGGAGTCCTCTTTATTTGAGTGTCCTTGATAATACTTATGCATGCTAAATTTTGGGAACCAGTGATATGCTATCTTTTCTGCATGCTTACTACTTCTCACTTATTAAAAATAACTTGTGACTCTTCCCTTCTCTAATTTTTATTCAGTCTTTCTTTGCCCCTTCACAACAAAGTTTTTTTAAAGCATTGCTCATAGTGGGTTGCACAGGAGATTAAAAATCACCATCCGGCTTTCCCTTCAAAGATACTAGAAGTGTTCTCCCAAGTCATCATGACTTCTTGGCAATAAATTCAAAAGATTTGTTAAGCTTTTCATCTCTTCTGTAACTAGATTTCTGCAATGTTTGACACTGATATTTCCTTTCCCTTAGCTTTTGTTTCTTTTTAAATTTTTCTTACTGCTTTATCCTATCCCTTAGTCTTCTGCTCAGACTTATCTGCCTATCTCTTAAATATTGATTTATCCATGGTTCTGAATCTGACGGTTCCTTCTCTTCCTACACGTTTCAAGTAATCTCTTGAACCTCTGTGTCTTTACCTACCACTTACATAATAATGTAAGCCAAGATCTCTCTCTCTCTTTTTTTTTTTGCGGTACGCGGGCCTCTCACCGCTGTGGCCTCTCCTGCCGCGGAGCACAGGCTCCGGACACGCAGGCCCAGTGGCTACGGCCCACGGGCGTAGCCGCTCTGCGGCACGTGGGATCCTCCTGGTCCGGGGCACGAACCCACGTCCCCCGCATTGGCAGGCGGACTCCCAACCACTGCGCCACCAGGGAAGCCCAGATCTCTCTCTCTTAAACCTCATAACCATATTAGACCCAACTATATACTGAACAGCTTTGTATTCACATTAAATCCAACTCTACACTGGACAGCTTTACCTAGATTTCCACAAGCATTTTAAACTCAATGAGTTCAGTTTTAGGCTTCACTTTCTTCATTCAACCTCCACTTTTTCTTTCTCCACCTTTGTGAATAATACTATAATCCCTCTAGATGTCAAAGTTATCATTGATTCTTTCCTTTCCCTCAGCACACATACAAGAGTCACAACAAGCTATGACTATCTTATATCTACTTTTTATCCATAGCCACAGTTTTATTTTAAGCAAGATCATGTGCATTGTGCGGAAGCCTACTAAATTTTCTTGTCCCCAAGCTTGATCCTCTTTTAATACACTTCTCTATTGTCAACAAAATTTTGTTCTAAATATCAAATGTGATTATGTCCCATCCCCTTCAAAAAAAACTGTGTTTCCGTATACCAACAACAAATAGAAGATGAAGTTTTTTGAAAGCATACAATTTGGAATATAATTTAAAATATCAAATATCTAAAAATAAATATTCTGAATAATGTGCAATATCTCTACAGAAAAGAACATTATTTAGAGAAAAGAGCTAAGACCTAAATAAACTGAGGGTATACTATGTTAATGGGTTGGAAAGTTCAATGCTTTACAAATGTGTCATTTCTCCCCAAATTGATCCATATTTTCATATAATCCTAATCAATACTCCCAAAGTTATTTTATGAAATTTTACAAGGTGTTTCTAAAATTTATGAAAGTGCAGAAATTCAAAAACAGTCAAAGAAATCTTGAAGAATATGTCAAGATGAATTGTTCAACTTCTATTCAAGACTTATAGAGCTATGATAACAAGACAGTGGAGTGTTAGTCAAAGGACAGACAGGTATACAAAGATTTTTCAGTGGTGGAAACACTTTCATTCTCATTCTTGATATTCATTGTAATTGGTAGGGAATTTTTGTAATTTCTTGGGAATTGTTTTATAGTTCAGCACATGACCAATTTTGGTAATTGTTCCATATGCTGCTGAAAAGTGCATACTGTCATTTCTGCGTTCAGTGTTCTACACATGTCAATTAGTCAAAATGGTTAATCATGGTTTCAGACATTTATATACTTAGTGGTTTTTTTTGAGGTTGGTCTATCAGCTATTGAGAGAGGTGTGTTTAAGTTCATCACTATATGAATTTATCTTTTCTCCTTTAAATTATATCAATTTTGTTTCTAAAGCTATAACTATCAGATACATACAAATTTTGAACTGTTTTTTTCCGTCAAATTTACCTATTTAGCAAAATCAAATGTCCCTCTTGACTGTAGTAATATTTCTTGCCCTAAAGTCCACTTTATCTGATATTAGTAGAGCTACACATGAAATTTTTTTTTCCATCCTGTTGCAATTGTTTTATGTCCTTACATTTAAAATTTCCATCTTGTAAGGAGCAGATACTTTTGGGTTGTTTTCTTATTCAGTCTGAAAAATCTTGGTCTTTTCATTGAATACTTAGTACATTAATAATGCAATTATTGATAAATTGCTTTTATATCTACCAACTTACTATTTGTTTTCTATTTGTTCAACTTATTTTATGTTCTGTTAATCAAATATTTTATTATTATAACTCTCCATCTATTATGTGAGATACATAGATGTATATATATATACATGTATATATTTAATAAATGTATTTACATATATATTTATACTTATATGTATATAGTGATATAGTTATACTATATCTATCTCTATATATTTTATATTATATATATATATTAGGGATTACAATATGAATCCTTTGCACACTTGACTTATTATCATCTCATATAATAGTAGTTTCTACTTAACAACCCATGATGAAAACTTATGATTTTCTTCACTTCTTTAAACCCCCTCTGACTTTTTATGTTCTCATTGTCATGTGTTTTAATTCGACACCCATGTAAACATTATGAAGTATTTTATTTTTTATTTAGCATTATTTTATATTTATACATGTATTTACCAATACCATTGATATTTTTCCTTCTTGAATTTTTTGTTTTTCGGTTAGGCGTTATTTTCTTTCTATCTGAAGCACCCCTGTAATATTTGCTGTAATATGTACTCATGGTGAGTCCTCTCTGCTTTTGGTAATCTGGAAAGTCTTTCTTCCCACTTTCAATTCTGAAGTGTACTTTCACTTGCTAGAGAATTCTAAACTGGCAGTTATTTTCTTTCATCATTAAAGATGTCATAACATTGTCTTCTGCCTTTCATTATTTATGTTAAGGAATCAGCTGTCCATCTTATATTTACTGGTTTGAAAGTAATGTGTCTTTTTATTTTGTGTACTTTTAATATAATTTTCTTTCATTTTCAGCAGTTTGATGTGCCAAAATGTGGTTCTCATTGTATTTACTCTGCTTGGACTTTATACACTTCTTGACTCTATCACTTATTATCTTTGGACAGATTTGGAAAATTCTTGAAAAAATTTTCAAATATTACTTCTTCCCCATCCTCTATCTCCTTCCCTTGTGGAACCCCAATTTCTTATATAGAAGACCTTCACTGAAACATCTTTTAAAAGATGTGCTTCCAGAAAAGGAAATGAAACCTAAAGGAAGAACTGCAAAGCAAGAAACAGTGGTAGATAAAGGAACTGACAAACATCAGGATAAATATAAACAAGAATTCATTGCATAAAATATTATTATAATTATTATTTACAACTTAATTGAAGAGTATAAAACAAGTTAGAGCTAAAATAGGGAAACACTAGACCTGAGGAAATGTGGTAAGTATTTAAGTGTTCTAAGAATTTGTACTTTTCAGGATAAATATATTGATTAACATTGGACTTTTCATCTACAAATAACAAATGCTGGAGAGGGTGTGGAGAAAAGGGAACCCTCCTACACTATTGGTGGGAATGTCAGTTGGTGCAGCCACTGTGGAAAATAGTATGGAGGTTCCTCAGAAAACTAAAAATAGAATTGGCATCCAGCAGTACCATTCCTGGGCATATATCCAGACAAAACTATAATTCAAAAAGATATATGCACCCCAATGCTCACAGCAGCACTATTCACAATAGCCAAGATATGGAAACAACCTAAATGTCCATTTACAGATGAATGGATAAAGAACATGTGGTACATACATGCAATGGAATACTACTCAGCCATAGAAAGAACTAAATAATGTCATTTGTAGCAATGTGAGATTATCATAAACTAGAGATTATCATACTAAGTAAAGTAAGTCACAAAGAGAAAGACAAATACCACATGATATCACTTACATGTGGAATCTAAAATATGACACAAATAAATCTATCTATGAAACAGAAACAGAACCATGGACATAGAGAAGAGACTTGTGGTTGCCAAGAGGGAGGGGGTTGGGGGAAGGATGGAATGGGAAGTTGGGGTTAGCAGATGTAAGCTTCTATGTATAGAATGGGCAAACAACAAGGTCCTACTGTATAGTGCAGAGAACTATATTCAATATCCTATGATAAACCATAATGGAAAAGAATACTAAAAAAAAAGAATGTATATATATATATATATATATATATGTATATAACTGAATTACTTTGCTGTACAGCAGAAATTAACACAACATTGCAAATCAACTATACTTCAATAAAAATATTGATAAAGAATTTAAAAACTGGACTTTTCAAGGTAATGTGTGTTTGTAAAATTTAAGACTATTTAAAGAAGAGAATGAGAATATAAAACTTTCAAAATATTATTGGAGCAATAGGATTCTTAAATAAAACTTAATCTACTAAAAGCTTGAATGGAGGGGAAAAATGGAGCATGGGAAAAAACAGGATAAACGAAAATCACAAAATGGGATGGCAAAAATGGATGATGAATGCATCAGTTTAACTGAGTTTGACAGTTAAATAATAACTAAGGGTGGATTAAATAAAATGCAGCAGTATTCTGTTTTAAAAAGACACACTTAAAACATAAGCATACAGAAAGATTACAAGCAAATGGATAGTAAAATAAATACTACACATGCTGTAATCTAAAAAATGTTCTATTGCAGGGGTCGGCAAATTTTTTCTGTAAAGGGCCAGATAATATATATTTTGGGCTGTATGTCACAACTACTGAATTCTGCCATTGTAGTAAGAAAGCAACCATAGACAATATGTAAATAAATGAGCATACATATGTTATAAGAAAACTTTTTCACAAAAACAGTTGGCACACTATATTTAATCAACAGACCATGGTGTGCTGAGTTTTGTTCTATTGAAACGTCATAATCATGGGCCGAACAGTTACGCAAAGGAATACTTTAAGATACAACACGATAAATTAGGACATCATGATTTTGTAGGAAAAGTCAATCTCAGAAGCTGGAATAGGTATTCAGTAAGAATAGAGAAGGAATTAGACAAAGATGGTAGATGACTTGATTTTTTACTTCCTTATCCGTCATTAACTCATCACTTCTTTCTTTTTCCCTCACTCCCACCTTATACCAGTTCTAGACAAGATAAAAATTAAGACATAGGCTTGGGAGAGTGATTTCAGGTAGCAGATGATCCAGAGTTTATGAGAATAGAATCTCCAGAAACTGCAAGATGGAATGGAAGTGATCTTATAGTTACGTTATTGGAGCCGCTCTTCTGTAGGCACTTTTGCTATGAGAGTGAAATAAAGTATGGGATCACTGCTTGTGATAAAAGAATTTCCTGAAACTAACTGATCCTACTAGCATTTATGAATAATTATTTAGGAAATTATTAAAGGACACCAATTACCTTTTATACTTAGCATTTTAATCATAAACTGTAAAATATCAATAGCATGTAAAAGTTACTTATTATCTCTTAATTATAATTCTAACCACTAGGTGGCACTCATCTTAATTTGTATCTACCCAGGAGGGTGACAGGGAGGTTGCAAACTGACAGGGTCTGATTCTGGCCCACGTGTGTTTTGATTGGCCAATCATGTTTTCAAAATTTTGTATTTCTGGTTAATGTTTTAAATTAGAGAATTCCACATTATAAAACTATTTCTTGCTTCTCTTGGAAAAAATTAATTTAATACTGAAATTATTTCAGAAATATAGAGGTAAAGTTAAAAGGGAAGAAATACAACAGGAATCAAGATCTGGTTTCTACATTATAGAATGAATCTTGAATTAATGAAAGTAAAGGGGCCTTAGAGCAAGATAAGCAGCACAGTATAAAAAGGTAAAAAATAATAATGTCCAGCAAATGTCAGTTGACTGGGTCCAGCACTGGGTTGAGCACTTTCTGTAGATTCATGCATTAAATTCTCAAAATCATTCTATGAAGTATGTTGTTTCCATCCCATTATACAAAGATAAGAAAAGGGAGACCCAGGGTTGAATAGCTTTTCCAAAGTCATAGACAGTAAGTGGCAGGACTGTGTTTAACCCCAAGTAGGTTTGAGGCAAAGTCCAAGTTTTAGCTTCCACTCTAAGGCTTTTGCTTCAGAGAGGTTATTTGGTGATTGGCTTGAGATGTAGTTTGGTTTGCTTTGCCATTCATACCAAATATTTCAGAGCCCTCAAGTTGCTTAGTCCTCATTTTCCCTGTTGAGTGAGAAGATAATTTCTGCAGGGAGACAGTAGATGAGCACTTCTCTTCCTTCTCCATTGTGATGAGGAGGGAAGTACTGGTTCCCTCTCAGATAGTGGCTTGGTCCATACAGACTGCAGTCATCCTTGCCCTTCTCTCCCTAGGATTCTCCTTCCTCTGAGAACACCAAAACTCCCCGGGATGCTTACTCCAACCAAAGAGAACCAGAAAACCTGCTCCGTCAGTGGCGGAGGCCATTCTTTTTCACAGTTGCTGCCACATGGTGTCACTGTTGAAACGTAGGGAACACAGCCACCCAGGTAGGGTTCCTGCTTCACACTGTTGTTGCTGAGCCCCAGGCCGGTACTGTGGCTGGTGACCGCTGCAGAGAGCCTTGGTGACCTACAAGCACCGCTGCCATCCATCATTTATCTGGCAGCAGTTTCTCCACAGGAAGAAGAAATCTCTCCGTGGTGTCATTGTCAACTATGGTAGTTCTATGCAGGCCTGAGCCTATTTCAGTCTACATTTACAGCCATTTTTACAAGATCCATACTTAATCCGCAAAGTGGCCGAATTTGGAAGGATTTTCAGTCTCAGCCATGCAATTGCTCAGAATTGCCTCTCCTCCCTCCCATCTTCTTTAACCAACCTCCAATGTGAAAGAACTTCCTCTCCATCTCTGACCCAGTGACCATCCCCATTTTTATTCAAGGAAGAGTAACATTTCTTTGTGACAGCACCTAACCTTACTGCAAAAACAAGCTACAATCTTAATCCCTGAAAATCTTTCTACACTCAGAGAATTACTCTGCATGGATTAAGACACCCTGTAGGATTAAAGCCGTACATTTTGGTTTCAGAGACTTGGATGTGGACTGACTCTGCGAAGCATACTCAGCATCTCATGTCAAGAGAATGATCCCCCAAATCCCTTCTTGTTAAAAAATAATTACTGTCATTATTATGCTAGGGATGCATGCAATTGAACAATAAATGATATCTAAAGTTTCAAATTCAGTAAAAAAGTCTGTCTTTTAATTCCACTGTATGCCAATGTTCTTTCTCATGGAAATATTTTCTGTATCTTTAAGTAGAGATTAGAGATGAAGAGTAAATATGAAGAAAATGCTGAAGATGGATTTGAGGATCATGACATGATCATACCAGAAACAACACTGATAAACTGTCCATTTTATCCTGGACATATAGTATTATAGATATATAGTCAACTCTCAACTAATTAGAGAAGAGAGAAGTTCACAACCCAAAATCAAAGCTGAAATAAACTATGCATCATCTTCTATTGCTTCCCAACTGCCTGCCTTCCCTGAGGTTTGGTTCTGGTTATCCTAACCCTACCCTGCCAGCGCCAGTCCTCTGGGGGAGTGGGGAAATTGTTCTAGTGAACATCAATGGCAATAAGTGATGGCTATTACCTGATTTCTGAGTCCTGCTGCGTTATTACCATAGCTAATTAGGGATTTGATTTACTCTACCCCAGGGTGATTGAGGAGTGCCAGTATCTTAGTCTCTAAAATCTTCCAGGAAGTAGAATTGCACATCCTTTCTTGTCAATAAGTTCTAGAGGTAATTAGCCAGGAAACCTTTTTTTTTAAATTAGTACAGTGTTGATTAATTTCCCTATAAATTAAGAAACATAATTTCTGAGAGGTTATTTATCTTTAAAACGGAGGGTATTAAGTAAGTAATAATTTTTACATCAGTGATGGAATCCCTTCCAAAGCAAAAAGGAAAAGTTTAGAATTATAGAAAGTCTATAGATCATGAGATTCAAGCTTTTGACTTTTTACGCTGACGTATAAGGAAGCTCATTGCATTCAGTATTAATCCTCTCATTTGTTAAATGAAGGACTCCAAGTGATTTGACCTCAATTGAAGAGTTAGTTACTTGGGTGGGGAAAAAAGCTAAAATTCGTGTCTAAGGCGCTTTCTATTATCCCATACTGCATTAAAACTAATCAGTCACTGTCTTCTAAAACCATTCCCTCCCTCTCCCTCCCAAATGAATGATATTCCACATTATAATTCCAGGATACAGCTTTTAGAACACTTGGCTGGAACTAAGAAGGAAAGTTGCTGGAATTGTGGCTATTCTCTTGTGGTTTAGAGGCAATTCAAACATCAGTTGTGTGTTGTTATACTTCAATTCTCAAAGACTGTGATGGGATCCCATGTTTTCGTATGCTTCAAATAAAAACAGAGAGACCTCCTTTCTGAGGCTGTGGGATGACACGCAGTTTTGTGCCACTTCATCAGAACTCGGTCTTTTGACCAGAGAGTTTATTACAAAGTGCAGTAAAGCAGAACAGAACCACAGAGAAACATTAGAGCTCTCCCTCCCTTTCTGAATTAGTCTGAGGAGAGGATTTTCCTTCAGAAACAACATTTCTGCCTCAGTGCTCACTATGCCAATAGCTCGGTCTCACTGGATAAATTTCCCATGGGATTTTACAAAGACGATACCTGAGTTTGGGAACTGGGGAAATGCACATTTTATAGCCTCTTTCATTGAATGTCCTCCCTTCTTTGAATGGAAACTATATTACCAAGTTATCTTTGGTTGTGGGAATTGAGCGGGCAGAGAAGTATTCAGATTACTCCCAACGAGTGAGGTGTGGGACAGGATATGTAAATGAATGTGTCCTTTGAGCACTGTAAAAAATAAATTGAGCAAGACTAAAATTTTGGAGTTATAAAAACTGAAACAAAGGAATTTTTGTGTGTGGAGTTAACTACATATGCAGACAAGGGTTCTAAACGTCCATCCCCAGCTTTCTAGTCAGTTCCTGTTATGCTCTATTGGTTTGGGTTCATCTTGTTACCATCCTATTGGTTGCATCTCCATCCTTCTGTGATCCTGAGATGGTTAAGGTGCTGAGAAGGATTTCAACTCGATTTTTTATTTTCAATCTTTATTTTCCCTTATTCTTTAAAAAACAAACAAACAAATACTTAAGTTGGTTAGAACTTCTATTACA
The DNA here is from genome assembly GCF_003676395.1 of Aethalodelphis obliquidens. Classification (NCBI taxonomy): domain Eukaryota; kingdom Metazoa; phylum Chordata; class Mammalia; order Artiodactyla; family Delphinidae; genus Aethalodelphis; species Aethalodelphis obliquidens. Next base: position 10,757,858 of record NW_020837971.1, read on the forward strand.
TAGTTGCCTGAGGTCTTGTTGGAGCCGGAAAGTTGTACAATAAGTCAAAGCAAGCTGTGCTCTTGTGTTTCTGAATAATTAAACACTTACATCTGACTGGTCACACAGTATCTTTTCTCTAAATGTATATACCATTGATTGAGTGACAGAGTTTGGTGTCAATAATTTGGAGGATACCTCATTCTATCAGAAGGCATGTTTTAGGCCCAATTCAGCTAAACTTTGCCGATAGGATAGAAAATTTAAGTACAAGGGTTGACTTTTTAAAAAGTTTACACCAATAGAGTACATAAACACTCTAAACCAGCAAAGAAAATTATGTGTTTATGATGCTAATTACTGAACTTCACCAGCCCAGTTCAAGATATGTTAAAAAGTTGCTTAGACGGGCAATGGATCTTGTTTCAGTTGTTAAGCTTTTGCCTTATTTCCCTCTAAGGTCAGAGCACCAATCTTGAAGGAATGGCCTAGAAAATCCTAATAATATTATAAAGTGATCCAAGAATAAAAGAACATTATGATGATTTCTATTCTTTTGGGATTCTAAGGTCACATGCTTTTGAGGTTGAAAAAAGTTCATGAAGATAACAGACATGTAACCAAAACAGAAACAGGGTACAGTGTACTCTAGTTTCTGGGTGAGTTGTAGGTGATAATATTTAAGGCTACAATGGAAAACCAAAGTGAACTCTAATAATCTGTTCTGGAAGAAAAATCATTTAACTATTTCCTTGTTGACATTTTCCAAAGACACTTTTGTGAATATTCTACGATTTGCATACTTTGCAGATTGGGAAATATAGTGGTTATCCACAGTAGTTAATGAGAATAGCCCAAGATTTCCATTTTTTCCATAGTGCTTCAAAACCTCTAAGCTAAGTCATCCTCTTTGACGTATCTTTAAACACTGTACCTAGTATCAGATTATTCCATCACATAGCATTTTGTTAAAATATACTGAAGCAAGTATATAATATGATACTTCCTGCGGTACAGTATTCCCACCTTGCAAACATCCCCACCAGTGATTGCTCATAATCACATTATGTTTGAGTGGTGATTGAGGGAATGTCTAATAGATTAGCTTTCCCATTCTTCTGCATAGTCAGCTCTCCCCAGGCTCCCATAGATTGCTGCTTTTAACCAGATTTCCCTTAAATAATAAGATGAAAGGGGTGGGAATCAGAAAAATTGTGAGTCAATAACCACTGTGCTGCTTTTTACCTCAGTACTGATCTGGGGCATTGATGAAGAGATAGTTAAATGTGGTAGAAATAATCCTTTGGGTCTTCATATTCTGTCCTTAAGCCCGAAGACCAGACTGGTTCAGTTTAGGCCTCAGAAACATAGATTCCAATATCCTGTACTCTCACCACAACCTTCCACTTCTCAGAGGATCTCCTCGTTTTTACCCCACAGACCTCCCTCCTCAGTTCCTCATCTCCCCTCACTCGAGCATATGCGCCCTTGTACCAGCAGCTTTACTACCTACCCTGAACCTCAGGCTTGATTTGCTCTCCACCAGCACCTCAGTTTACTTACACCCTATCCTCCTGCCTCACCCACTACGCATATTCCCTGACCCTTGGATAAAAGACAAGGAATAATCCCCTTTTTTTCTCCTACTCTATGCAGGGGATTGGGCCTGCTGGAGCAAGACACACAACCTCACAAACTGATGAAACCACACTTTGAGACTCTGGCTTCATAAGCCACAGGCACCTCCTAACTGCACTCTTGCAAGCTAATGGAAGTTTTCCCCTCCATTCCATTCAATGACTCTTGTAAATCTAAACCATAACTTCTCTGCCATTAAATTCACAATCCAACTTCCAGTTTCCCAGCTTCTTGTTCTCACACATCTTCTCAATGTTACTTTCTACTGAGATTGTGCTTAACATTTTCAGTGGTTTGTTTGCTTGTTTCTTTGTGTGTTTGTTTTCACTTTGAACTTTCTACCCTATCTAGAAATATATTTTCCACCGGTCCATTTTTACCTTATTTCCTGTGGTCTAAGTTCTCCTTATGTCACGTGTCGACCAACCACTCAGCCCTTGAGCCTTCACACTCCCTTCAATCATTCACTGTCTCCCTTATAAATGTAACCTCTTCTGCCCTACTTCTTTAACTGCCCTTCCCAAAACAAAATAAGAACAGATACCTTCCCCTGAATTGAATTCTTCAAGAGCAACATTTTCCTCTCTGAAGTTCAGATTAATAAGGGAGAAGAGACCAGTCTAGACTAGTTTATCAAGCATTTGTACTTCATCTGTTGAATTAATGGCTCCCACTCTCAGCACTCCACTGAAGTTACTCTTCTTGGGGTCCATAATAACATTTTCACCAAATTTAATAGTCATTTTCAGTTGCTCTCTTACCAGATCTCTCCACTTTACTTGGCATTGTTCATCCTGTTCTTTTAGTAACAGGGAAGAGCCAGTTCTGACTACATGTTGGATCTGTTTCTTTTCCTTTGACCTTTGCTTCCTTTGTAACCTTTGTTCACTAAAAGGATACTGTCTATACATAATGGCCTGCCTTGGGGGACCCTGCCCCTTTGTTTGAATGTTAAACCAAAGTGCCTTTGTTCAGGGAAACATCTGGACCCTGTCTACCTGTGGATGGCTGAAAGAAAGAAGAAATTAACACACCCCTCCCCGAGGCTGCCCATTCCAGGGGATATTTGCAAATTTTATGGCCTTTTTCCTTTATTTCCTCATCTCCTTCCCCTGTCTGTGCTATAAAAGAAACTGGCATCCAAACCCCAATAAGATGGTTATTTTGAGACATTAGTCTGCCATCTTCTTGGTCTACCAGATTTCTGAATAAAGTCATATTCCTTGCCTCAACACCTTGTCTCCGATTTATTGGCCTGTCGTGCAGTGAGCAGAGCGAGCTTGGACTCAGTAACATTTTAAACATTTGTTCTGCCCTTGTTATCCAAGATACACTATTTTCTTATTTCTATTCCTATAAGTGAATAGGAATAGAATTCCTAAAATAGGAATAAAATCGAGTAACAATAATTTCTTACTTGTATTTCCATTTCTGTAAGTGGAATCTCTTTCTCTCACATATTTTTAAATTTTGGATTCTTCTCTCAGTTCTCTGCCTTCAACACAGACCAACCAAAAATATGTAAAATTATGTCATTTTAAACTATCATCACTATGCTTTTGACTTCCAAATTTTTATTTTCAACTCAACTCCCTCCCTTTCTTGAGATCTGAAGACATGTTTTCACTAGCTGGCTGGATCTGATTATTAATTTTTGAGAGGAACCTAAACCCAGTATTTCTAAACTAGTTTCTTCCCACTACCCTGCATCTCTTCCCAAAACCCATATATACACCTGTGATATTATGATGTATAAGAAAATATATTTGGTCATTCCGAGTACCAAAATATATATCTCATACATGTTTGGTCTTTGTCCACAGTTCCTGGCTCACAGCTCCCAAAATGCTTAGAATTTCCTAAGTGTTGAGAGTGATAAAGGTGTCTTTTGTTATGTGACTTTTGGAGGCACCTACGGATGGGGGTTGGTGCCAGGAGAACCAATATGTGATTAGAGGGTTAGAACTTTCAGACCCACCCCAACTCCCACCTCCGAGGAGAGGGAGAGGGAGAGGGGCTGAAGGTTGAATCAATCTCTAATAGTGAATGATTTAATCAATTATATCTATATAATGATGCCTCCATAAAACCCCAAAGGACAGGGTTTGGAGAGCTTCTGGGTTGGTGAACATGTGCAGATTGGGGAGAGTGGTGTGCCTGGGGAGGGCATGGAAGCTCTGTGTCCTTTCCCCATACCTTGCCCTATGCATTTCGTTCATCTGGCTGTCCCTGTGTTATATCCTTTCATAAAATAGTGATCTAGTAAGCGAAATGTTTCTCTGAGTTCTGTGAAGAGCTATAGTAAGTTGGTTGAAACCAAGGAGGAGGTTTTGGGAACATAATGCACAGCCAGTCAGTCAGAAGTACAGGTCACAACTGGACTTGTGACTAGCATGTGAAGTCCAAGAAAGAGGTCCGGTCTGTAGCTGGTTGGTCAGAAGCACAGGTAACAACCTGGGCTTGCAATTGGGGATCTGAAGTAGTGGGTGTTGGGGCAGAAGAGGGGCAGTCTAGAAGGAATGAACTCTTAACCTGTGGAATCTGATGTTGTCTCTGGGTAGACAGTGTCAGAATTCAGTTGAATTGTAGGACATCCAGCTAGTGTCTGGAGAATTGTCGGATGTATGGTGAAACCCCCCATCCACACATTGGAAATTGGTCTCAGAACACCAAAAAGAATGTCCAATATCCACTGCCTATTTAAACAGCCACCTTAACTAAAGCTTGAAATTTGGTGTCTCCTTTTAGCTCTCTACTCCCTCACTGTTTTATATCACATCCTTAACTTAGTCATTTGTTATATCTCAAATATTCTGGTCTCTGGAACCTTCATCTGCACTAAAACTGCCAGGCATCAGGCTGCCATCATAACCCTCTTGGAGATACAAAAGATGACAACAGGGCTTCCCTGGGGGTGCAGTGGTTGAGAGTCCACCTGCCGATGCAGGGGACACGGGTTCGTGCCCCGGTCCGGGAGGATTCTGCATGCCCATGAGCCATGGCCGCTGAGCCTGCACGTCCAGAGCCTGTGCTCCACAATGGGAGAGGCCACAACAGTGAGAGGCCCGCGTACCGCAAAAAAAAAAAAAAAAAAAAAAAGATGACAACATACTCTCTTTGCTGCTGCTTTTGTCCCATCGAATTCATTCTCCACAAAGCTCCCAATCACTCTTCTTAGATGAAGAGTGATTACATCATGCTTATATTTAATACTCACCAATTATTGTCTATAGAATAATGTCTGGGCAACTTATCGTGACACTTCTTCATGATCTAACCCTTGCCTACCCCTTCAGCTATAAATGTCACAATCCCCTGTCTCAAACTTGACGTTGCTACAGCAACATGGAATGGATATTTCCCAGATTCTTAAAACTATTTCTCCCCTAGTTGCCTTTGCTCATGCAATAACTTTTCCCTTTTTTGTTTTTGTCTTTGAAATGGAAGCTTTAAAGGGGGAATATCTGGTAGAAATTGTGATTGTGGAAGCTGTCCATAAATAGTGGGAGTTAGAGATAAATCTCCTCTCATAATATTTTCCCTTTTTTCCTCCAGGATTCAATTATATAGAAGCCCTGTTACTCTGTTATTCTTTTTCTATAAAATGAAGCTATTCAGCAAAAATTCACCCATAGTTTTTGTCAAAGAATAATTTCCCCTCGTGGAGATAAATATATATATTCTGTTCTGAGATGTCTGGTAAAGTCCAGATCCTTTAGCAGTTGTGGGAAGATGCCGAAAATCACGAGTAAAGAGCTAAAGGAAACTACGGGAGACTTTCAAGGACAAAGTCCCTGCTGTAGGTGAAGACAGCATGTGCTACTAGCGACCCCCACATCATCCTATGATGGTCCACTTTCTCACTGCCATGTTGTGAATTATGACAGTGTTAGGTGGATTCTGAAATTAGAAGCCAATGTCAAAAAGAGGCAATGGGAAGAGGGTTTGGTGTGATGTTTATATAGCTTTGCCTAAAATGTATTCCTTTTAATCAGGTTTGAAGTGTTGTGAGGCTCATTTGAATGCCATTGTCCTTGTAAAGCCAGATAACAGGTAACGGCAAGCGGGATCTCTCTTTGCTTTTATTAAGTTCCTCCTGTGTCTCACAAGGACTATGACTCCAGAAGGAGTCTGTCTAACATCTTTTGCCTGAAATTTCCTACCTCCTTTTCTGTATCATATGCCACTAGTGCCTGTCTTAGACCTTCTCAGTCACACCCTTGATTCCATGGCTGTAGCAAACAGCTCTCTGAAGACTTTGTCTCATGTCATACTAACAACTAACACTTCAAGTGCCCATGCTCTCTGCCCAGGGTTTCCTGTTGCTGCAGCACGGGACACAGAAGACCACTCTGCACACATGCCTCTGCAGCCTAGAAGCTCTGGATCTTTAGCAAACAGTGGGGGGACACTGAACCAATGGGGGTCAGGAATTAATGGATAACTGCTTCTCCTACTGCGCCTCAGGAGGCTAATCCTGAGAGGCATCTACACTTCCTTAGGGATCCAGCCCCAGTAACTCATGGAGATGGACCTATGCCATTTGAGCAGGCAGGAGTAGTATCTGTGCAAGAAAGAGTAGTGGGGATTTCTGCTAAGAATCAGGTTGGTGTCATGTTGGCAAAACATAAGGAGAGTGGGAAAAACCCAACATAAAGAAACTAGCTTTGAAGAAACAAGAAATGTCCCTTCCTCAGAATCAAAAGAGAAAGACTATAGTAAAAACATACTATGTCCACAGAGGGCTAAAAGGGAAACACAAATAAAGATGAGCACACAACCTGTAATCACCGTACACTTGAGGAAAAACGATAAAGTAATAGAGGTAATAGAGCAAACTAAATGAAGCTATAGAAAATGTATAAATGGAGACACCTCCCCTGCAGAGAGGTTCAGGAAGATTTTGCATACATCAAAAACTCTAAGAGATCTACAAAATTTAAAAATTGATCCAACTCTAGAGATTGGATTAACAGTAAAATAAACAATGCTGAAAGACAAATTGGTGAGCTGAAAGATTAAGCTGAGGAGTTCTCCCTAAATGAATTCTAAATGAACCAAGTGACAGAAAACATGGAAGAAAGGATAAGAGACATAGCAAGCATGTCCAGAATTTCCAGAAGCAGTTCCAGAGGAAGACAGCACAGAGAGCAAAGGGAGAGAGTGGTACATAATATAAAAAAAAGAAAATTAAAGAAGAAAGTTTAGTTCTAAGAAAATCCTAGAACTAAAAAGGGCTTGGTGTAAGATTAAAAGAAACTGCTTAAGTGCTAAACAGAGGAGATTAAAAAGAAATTATATAGAAAGCTCCAACTTTGGTATACATTAAAGAAAAATATCGAAGCATCAAGGAAAAATTCTAAAATGTAGAAAAAAAGAAAATAAAAAATATTACTTATAAAATGATAAGTATTAATTTTCCTAGATGTAATGAGAGGCTTGTGGATAATAGAAGACTACCCTATTCTTTAAAAAAGTATGTTAATATTAGGGATGAAAACTCATGATGGCTGCAATGTATTTTCAAATGGTTAAGCAAAAGAATGCACACACATATAGAGAGGGGAATATCATGCAAATATGGCTAAATGCTTACCTTGGTGGCAGATACATGGGTATTCCCTACACCATGCTTTCAACTTTCCTATTTGCTTGAATACTTTCCTACTATAAAGTTGGGAAAACTTCTCAAGATCTTGTTGACTGGCAGCTAACAAACAAAAATTATCTATAAACTAACAGGTGTCAGACTGAAATTAGGTATCTCACAAGTAACACTAGATGCAAGCAGATAATGAAGTGCTATCTTCTAAGCCCTTAGAACAATGTCTTTTGACTTTCCCAGATCCAAAAACTATTATGTAAACTAAGTAACTACAAGTAATAAAATTTACTAACTTCAAACTGCATTTAATATAATTACTAAAGGATATATTCCAATAAAATTACTAAATACAAGATGAATCCAAATTAATTAATTCCAAATATATGGAATCAGTCAACTGTTCATCTAATCACCCTCCTAGAAGTAACATTAAAGAGAAAAAAAGATGTAAACTGACAGATACAAAGAGAACATGAAAAGGGGGACGGCTAGAGGAAGAATCTCAATTTCTAGAAAACCAAACATATATGGATTTAATGATGTTGAGGAAGCCACGGCCACAATGAATGAAGAGTGATAGTTCACATGCCAGGACTAGGAGGGGCTCAGGACTAGAAGGTGCAAAGTACAGAGGAAAGTGATGAGGAGGCACAGGGCAAAATTGAATTTTTGTAGACAGTACAAAAATTGTATACAGCTAACTCTTCCACCCTCCTTCCCACACTATGCATGGAAGAGTGATAGCTAAGCTCCTCCCATCTCTCACCATGGGCAAGAGATTGGCAGTTTCTTTTCTGAAGAACTTAGTGGTTCTTGGGATATACCTCTACAAATGGTATTTGCTGAAATAAGCAAAAGACTCAATGAATGACCAGTCCTTGAGCTAAACCACACAGCTTCCAATCTGCTTTTCAGAGTCTCACTATGAAATATTAATGGAAATTAAATGTTATGAGACATTTGAGAAAAATCTCCCATATGTAAGAAAGATATGAAAATAGGAAAATACAGCCCTGGGTGTTTTTTTAAGGTTTTCTTCAAAACTATTATCTTTAATTAATATCCTCAGGACAATCAGAGAATATGTTGCATCTATAAAACAAGAACAGAGTGTTATGGAAAATTAACAATTGGAGAACAAAAAAGGACTCTTAGAAATATAACTTTTTAGGGGTTAATACAAGGATTGAAAGATAAAAATTAAGGAACTCTCCCCAAAAGTATGACTAAAAACCAAAGATGAGTGGGAAAATGTGATAGAAAAGATTCAAGAGGTCCAATATCTTATTAATAACAAGTTCACAAAAAAGAGTAGAGAAAAATGAAAAGGATGAAATTATAACAGAAGTAATGCAGTTAAATTTCCTGCAGAGATTTTCCAAATCAAAATGGCCTACCAAGTATCTAGCATGACAGGTGGACTATTATTTACCTTATAGTTTATATTCAACTAATATTTAGTTAATATAAAGAAAAAATATTAACTACATTCAATAAGTAAATTTGAATCACTCTTTGTAACAAATGTGCCTGTGTCTCAAATTTGAGGATTATGGTACTTCAATTTTTAAACATCAAAAAAATTTCATTAAACAAATCTTTAATAGAGTTGAAAAACTACAACCACAGGCCAAATCCAACTTGCAGTTTGTTTTCATACATCCTGGAGCTAAGAAGGATTTTTACATTTTTAAAGAGTTACAAAAACCAAAACAAAATAAACGTACAATAGGTGACAGAAACCATATATGGCCCGCAAAGCCTAAAATATCTGCTATCTGGGTTTGCTGACTGACCATACTAAGCAAACAATGAAAGTTATATGCTGTCCTGCAATATGCTGCTCCTCTATTACGCTAATCCTCTTTCAGAGCATTAAAGCATTTCTAAAAGACTCCATCATTAAGAAACTGGGAAATGGAGGGACCTCAAAATCACAGAAGTTTTTGACAAGTGGCACCTTATATCACAAGGAGTTCCAACTCAAAGGATTTGGTGCCAGGCTAGTTATTTATATTAAGGTAAGAAACCAACCAGGGTTGTACGATGCCCATGAGCAGTGGAAGGGGCCAGTGAGGAACTAGAGAGAGCATGCCTGAACTAAAAACATTCCTATTGAAAACACAAAAAAATGTGCTCTTTATACAAATTTGTGTGATCTGTACTAAAATCACTGCAGGATGGATGAATATCATGTTCTAGAATTTCTGCTGCTTCTGTAATTTTATCATTTTCATAGCTATCTAAGAACCAAAATTTTGCTTATATTGAGGCAATCTCTTCTCTCTTCTGACATGTTTGCAAATTCCTTGGCTTAATGTATTTTAGTCCAAAGATTTTCTTGAGATGTGGTAGAAAACAGAGAAATCTTAAGGCAAAGGGGAAAGAAAGATGCTTCTGGGTTGATGCCTATAGAGACCTTAGGCCATAAATCAACTTCCAGATGACCCCCAACAATCCCTGCCTCCTGGTATCCACACCCTGTGTAATGCTCTCCTCTTAAGTGTGGGCTGGACCGAATGACTTGGGTCTAATGAGTAGAGTACTTCCATTGATTAGGTTACAACAATTGTGACTTCTGTCTTGTTAGCAGACTCTTTTGTGGGCCTAAATGACATGTCTGAGAGGCCCACGTGGCAAGGAACTGGGGGCAACCTCTGGCCAATGGCCAGGGGAAACTAGAGCCTTCAGTACAACAGCCAGTGAGGAACTGAATCCTGCTGGCAAGCACCAAAGAAGCCTGGAGCAGATGAACCACTGAAGAATATTTAAGTCCCATTATACTATATTTTGACATAAAAACATGAGTTTGTTTTTCAAGAAATTTTCCTACAGTTTGCTTTTGTATTGTTTTGTGGGAAATTGTGTTGATTCATTATTTGTTTGCTCTAGTTAAACTTACTCATCACCCTTGTAAAGTCAACCCACTGTCTGTGACTTCACTGATGTTACTATAAACAATACAACTGCCAATACAAAAGCACTGTGAATTCTCTTGGAGTTAAAAGAAGCACTTATAAGCTTTTTCTTTCTTGTATACGTTATGGCAGATTTATTTTTGAAATACAACATGAATTCTCAAACTTTTCATCTCTGCTTAATTACTGACTTAGCTTTCTTAATAAATTATCTGGGTTGGTATACTGGTCCACCATATACACTGTGGTCATGAGAAAGCCTCTTTGCTTTTCTAAATCTGCTTCCCCATAAGTAAAATGGAAACTTTGCTCTGATTTGAAAACAGTTATATGGCATAGCAGCATACGCTTCTTGATAAGTGCTCAAAAAACCACCATTTCTTCCCTTCATATAAAAGGCAGATTAATTTTCCTTTTATTTCTACAGAACTGTTTTTTAAAAACAAATAATAACATAGTGTTTCATAAGCAATTACTTACAATTCTCATTTAGTTAAAAGATACTGATTGAGGGCTTCCCTGGTGGCACAGTGGTTGGGAGTCTGCCTGCCAATGCAGGGGACATGGGTTCGTGCCCCGATCCGGGAGGATCTCACATGCCGCAGAGCGGCTGGGCCCGTGAGCCATGGCCACTGGGCCTGCGCGTCCAGAGCCTGTGCTCTGCAGTGGGAGGGGCCCCAACAGTGAGGGGCCCACGTACTGCAAAAAAAAAAAAAAAAAAAAAAAAAGATACTGATTGGGCAATTCATGATGATGATGATATTATTATAGAAGATGAGGCAAAGGGGAAATTTCAGTGTTGCGAATCTGAAAAATCATCCTCCTCAAACTTAGAAAAGATTTAAGATCTCACCTGGATTTTCCTCACTTAAAAGACATGTTTAGTCAATGGGATAGTTATTTCCAAATGCATGTTATGATATTTATAAATTGAGTGCACTATTATTTTCCTTCTCCGAAATATTTCCCCATGTTTGCTCAGTGTTTCCAAACTTGCCTGATCATGAGATTCTTCTTAACTTAAAAATAGATGTTCGGAGCCCTTCCCCTGGAGAGGCTGATGCATTGTGGCTGGGGCAAAAATCTGTACATTTAACTGTTGCCCCACGTGGTTCTTACGACAAGGCAAGTATAGAAAAAAAGTGCATCAGTTGATCTATCCATTTTGCTGATTGGGAGAAAGTGTATACATGCAAGTCAACCACTAAAATTACATTTTTCCTAAGTCATAACATGCTTAAATTCAATAATTTTTTCCTTAGAGTTAGGAGTTGATTAGTAGCCTGCAGGATTGAAAAGTTAATTACAGTGAAGGTTGAGAAGGTGATTTTGCCACACGGCCTTTTTGTGGCAGGATTATATTTCAGCGTTAATCTGTGTGTTTTCCAAATAATTCCCTCCCCACCCCACTTTCTCACTGGTACACTGAGAATGTCTATTCCTCCCTCCCAGCTTCCTTCCCTCTTTCCGTCTAGCCAGCAAACACCAAAGCAGAAATAAAGAATGAAAGAAGCTGTCTTAGTCCATATGGGCTGCTACAACAAAATACTATAAACTGGTTGACTTATAAACAACAGAAATTTCTCTGTCAGTTCTGGAGACTGCAAATCCAAGATCAAGGCACCAGTAGATCTGATGTATGGTGACAGCCCCTTCCTCATAGACAGCCATCTTCTCACTGTAACCTCACACGGCAGAAGGGACTAGGGATGTCTGTGGGGTCTCATTTATAAGGGCACTAATCTCACTCATGAGGGCTCCACCCTCATGATGAAAGCAGCTCCCAAAGGCCTCACCTCCTAACACCATCACACCGGGCATTAGGTTTCAATGTGAATTTTGGGGAGAACACAAATATTTAGTCTATAACAGTGTCTTTGGGTTCAGTGTCAGACAGTAAGGGTGGAAGACATGCTTGCCAAGATCAACATAGAAGGAACAGAGGAAAACAGAAACCAAAACGGGGTGGGGGAAAGGAGCGGTGGGCTGAGGGGCACAGAACATATATCCTCCCTGTCAAGATCAATTCATCCCTTCCCTCCATTCAATAACATGTTTTATGCATCAATTATCAGTCTGATTGCCCCATATCAGTAACATTTGTGTGTAGAGTTGACCCTTGAACAACATGGGTTTTACCTGTGCTGGTCCACTTATACGTGGATTTCTCCAATAAATACATACTACAATACTACACAATCCACAGTTGGTTGAATGTGCAGATACAGAATCTCGATATGGAGAGCTGACTGTAATTATACATGGATTTTTGACTGCCCTGGGGTCAGTGACACTAACCCCCTTATTATTCAAGGGTTAATTGTAAATGCCATATGTGTGTTTTGGCAAAATGCTAGATAGTCCTAAGGGACATACTGTATCTACTGTCACTGTACCTGTCCAGCTACTTGCCAGAGGACTTGGCACATAAAAGATGGTTTAAAAACTTTAAAGGATTATACAAAGTGATTCACAGCACTAAATATGAGATACAACTGTTAATGATTATCTGCACCTATCTGGCTTCCAATTTCTGTAATCCCCTCTCTACACCTGACCCCAATATTATAGTTCTAGAATAAATCCTAGCCTTAGCCACAATGCCTTATCTCTTTTGCTAACTGTCTGCTTTGGCAGTAAGTTATCCTTGATCTCAGCTTCATTCTGAGCTTTTGTTCTGATTCTTATAACTGGACTTCTGTCTTGTTCTTTGTTCTTTATAACATTTCTAGGTAATCTGACCACTACTACTCCAGTACCTCTACAACTGGGTTTAGTCATTGTTATGGGTTGAATTGTGTGTCCTATAAAGATACACTGAAGTCATAACCCCCCATACCTCAAATGTGTCACTTCCAAAGGTGACCTTATTTGGAAACAGGGTTATTGCAGATGTAATTAGATGAGTAGGATGGCTCCTTAATCTAATATGACCAGTGTCCTTATAAGAAAAGGAAGACAGCTAAAGAGAGACACACAAGGAAAACACCATGTGATGACAGAGGCCAAGAATGTAATGATGCCGCTGCAAGCCAAGGAATGTCAGGGACCGTGGCCACCACCAGAAGCTATATGAAGGCAAAGAAGGATATTCCCTAAAGCTTTCAGAGGGAGCATGATCCTGCTGACTCTTTGATTTCAGACTACTAACCTCCAGAACTGTGAGACAATACATTTCTGTTATTTAAGGCCACTTAATTTGTGGTACATGATTAAAGGAGCTATAAAATTAATGCAGTCTTGTTGCCAGTATCCTTCCAGATATTATAGACAATTCCTTAGCATCAGCAATCACTACGCCTACCTCACATACACACATCAGAACATGCAAGACTAATGAAATTTCAGTGAAAAGCTCAAATTTGTAGGTATACTAGACATCTACTGGTCAAAATATCTTTTCCACACTTCCACATGATTCTGTACTCCAAGTATCTAACAAATTCCATGGCAGAGAGGTCAAATTCTAAGTCCTATAAAATATTAAAATAGTGTCTAACCATGTGTCAACATATTTTTCTTTTAGTTTGCTAATCAGACTAAATGTTCCAACCAAAAGACACAGACTGGCTGAATGGATATGAAAACCAGACCTGTATATTTGCTGCCTACAAGATACTCACTTCAGATCTAGAGATGTATACAGACTGAAAGTGATGGGATGGAAAAAGGTATTCCATGCAAATGGAAATGAAAAGAAAGCTGGAGTTGCAATACTTATATCAGAGAAAATAGACTTTAAAATAAAGACTGTTACAAGTGACAAAGAAGGACACTACATAATCATCAAAGAATCAATCCAATAAGAAGATATAACAATTATAAATACATATGCACCCAAACATAGGAGCACCTCAACATATAAGGCAAATATTAACAGGCAGAAAAGGAGAATTTGACAATAACACAATAATAGTGGGGGACTTTAACACCCCACTTACATCAATAGACAGATCATCCACACAGAAAATCAAAAAGGAAATACAGGCCTTAAGTGACACATTAGACCAGATGGACTTAATTGATATTTATAGAGGATTCCATCTGAAAGCCCAAGAATACACATTCTTTTCAAATGCACATGGAACATTCTCCAGGATAGACCACATGCTGGGCCACAAAGCAAGCCTCGATAAATTTAAGGAAACTGAAATCATATCAAGCATCTTTTCCAACCACAACGCTATGAGACTAGAAATCAAGTACAAGAAAAAAACTGCAAAAAACACAAACACGTGGAGGTTAAACAACATGCTACTAAACAACAAATGTGTCACTGAAGAAATCAAAGAGGGAATTAAAAAATACCTAGAAATAAAGGAAAATGAAAACACAGCAATCTAAAACCTATGGGATGCAGCAAAAGCAGTTCTAAGAGGGAATTTTATAGCATTCCAAGCTTACTTCAGGAAAGAAGAAAAATCTCAAATAAACAACCTAACCTTTATGCCTAAAGCAACTAGAGAAAGAAGAGCAAACAAAATGTGAAGTTAGTGGAAGGAAAGAAGTCATAAAGATCAGAGTAGAAAGAAATGAAATAGAAACTAAAAAACAACAGAAAAGATTAGTGAAACTAAAACCTGGTTCTTTGAGAAGATAAATAAAATTGATAACCATTTAGCCAGACTTATTCAGGAAAAAAAAAAAAAAAAGGGAGAGGGCCCAAATCAATAAAATCATAAAGGAAAAGGAGAAGTTACAACCAACACCACAGAAATACAAAGGATCATAAGAGAATACTACAAGCAACTATAAGCCAATAAAATGGACAACCTAGAAGAAATGGACAAATTCTTAGGAAGGTACAATCTCTCAGGACTGAACCAGGAAGAAATAGAAAATATGAACAGAACAATTACCAGGACTGAAATTAAATCAGTAATTTTAAAACTCCCAACAAGCAGAAGTCCAGGACCAGATGGCTTCACAGGTGAAGGAACACTTCTGAACTCATTCTATAAGGCCACCATCACTCTGATACCAAAACCAGACAAAGATATCACAAAGAAAGAAAATTTTTCATCAGGCCAACAGCAGTGATGAAAATAGATGCAAAAATACTCAACACAATACTAGCAAACTGACTCCAACAATACATTAAAAGGATCATCCACCATGATCAGTGGGATTTATCCCAGGGATGCAAATATTTGTCAATATCTGTAAAGCAATCAATGTGACACACCACATTAACAGACGGAAGAATAAAAAGCATATGATTATCTCAATAGATTCAGAAAAAGCTTATGATAAAATTCAACATCCATTTATGATAAAAACTCTTCAGAAAGTGAGCACAGAGGGAGTATACCTCAACATTATAAAGTCCATATATGACAAACCCACAGTTAACATCATACTCAACAGTAAAAAGTTGAAACCATTTCCTCTAAGATCAGGAATAAGACAAGGATGCCACTCTTGCCACTTTTATTCAACATAGTTTTGGAAGTCCTAGCCACAGCAATCAGAAAAGAAAAAGAAATAAAAAGAATCGAAATTGGAAAAGAAGTAAAACTGTGACTGCTTACAGATGACATGATGCTATGCATAGAAAATTCTAAAGATTCTACCAGAAAACTACTAGAACTCATCAATGAATTTGGTAAAGTTGCTGGTTCTGTACACTAACAACAAAATATCAGAAAGAGAAATTAAGGAAACAAGAGATTATCATACTAAATGAAGTAAGTCAGACAGAAAAAGACAAATATCATATGCTATCACTTATATGTGGAATATTTTAAAAAAGAGACAAATGAACTTATTTACAAAACAGAAATAGACTCACAGACATAGAAAACAAACTTATGGTTACAAAGGGGATAGTGGGGGTGGGGAAAGAGATAAATTAGGAGTTTGGGATTAACATATATATGCTCCTTTATATAAAATAGGTAAATAATAAGGACCTACTATATAGCAAAGGGAACTATACTGAATATCTTACAATAATCTATAATGGAAAAGAATCTGAAAAAGAATAAATAAATAAATAAATCTGAGTCACTTTGCTGTACACTTGAAACTAACACAACATTGTAAATTAACTATACTTCAATGAAAAAGACACTAGACAGCAACATGAAAATATACAAAAATTTAAAGTAAAATATACAAAAATTTAAAGAAAATATACAAAAAATTAAAGCTCTCTGGAAAAGGTAAATATAGAGACAAATACAGAATCCTCAAGTATTGTAATGTTGGTACATGAATCACTTTTATTTCTGGAATAGAATTTAAATGGCAAAAGAATTTAAAATAATTATAAATCTATGTTATGGATATACAATGTAAATGATGTAATTTGTGACATCAATAACAGAAAGTTGGGAAGTGTAAATGTAAAGAAGCAGAGTTTTTGTATGCGATGTAAGTTAAGTTGTTATCAGTTTAAAATAGATTGTTATAACTTTAAGATGTCTTATGTAATCTCCATGGTAACCATAAACAAGACCTATAGAAGATCTATAAGAGGAAATGAAAAAGGAGTCAAAGTATATTACTACAAAAAAAACACAAGGAAGGTAGCAAGAGAAAAAGAGACAGAACAGCTGCAAGACATATCAAAAACTATTAACAAATGGCAGTAGCAGGTTCTCCCCTACCAGTAATTACTTTAAAAATGTAAATAGATTAAAATCCCCAACCAAAAGACATAGATTGATTAAAAAGATTAGAAAAAAACCCAAACAGATCCATCCAAACGCTCTCTTCAAGTGACTAACTTGAAATCTAAGGGCACATACAGGCTGAAAGTGAAAGAATGGAAAAAGACATACCATGCAAATAGTAACTGAAATAGAGCAGGGATGACCATAATTGAACAGACAAAATAGACTCTGAGTCAAAAACTGTCACAAGAGACAAAGAAGGATATTTTATAAAGATAAAAGTGTCAATTTACCACAGAGACATAACAATTATAAATATATATGCAGCTAACATCAGAAATCCCAAATATACAAAGCAAACAGAATTACAGAATTGAAGAGAGAAATAGACAGCAACACAATAATAGTAGGAGACTTCACTAGCCCAATTTTAATAATGGATAGAACAACCAGACAGAAGATCAATAAGGAAACAGAAGACTTGAACAATAACAATACTATAGACCAATTAGACCTAACAGACATACAGAACATTCCACCCAACATCAGCAGAATAGACATTCTTCTTAAGTGTACATGGAACATTCACCAGGATACACCACATGTTAGGCCACAAAATAAATTTTAACAAATTTAAGAAGACTGAAATTATACCAAATATCTCTTCTGGACACAATGGGATGAAAGTGGAAATCAACAGCAAAAGGAAAACTGGAAAATTCACAAAATGCAGAAATTAAACAACACCCAAGAATAAATGAGTCAAAAAAGAAAAAAACAATATCTTGAGACAAATAAAAATGAAAAAAACCCCAACATACCAAAACTCATGGGGTGCAGTGAAAGCAGTACTAAGAGGAAAGTTTACGGCAGTAAACACTGAAATTAAAAAAGAAGAAAGATTTAAAGTCAGTAGCCTAACTTTACATATCAAGGAACCAGAAGAGAACAAATTAAGTAAAAATTTAGCAGAAGGAAGGAAATAATAAAGATTAAAGACAAAATAAATGAAATAGAGAATAGAAAAATAGAAAAATCAAAACATAAGAATTAATTTTTTTGAAAAAACAACAAAACTGACAAACCCTTAGCTAGACTAAGAAAGAAAGAGAGGACCCTTATAAATAAAATCAGAAGCGAAATAGAAGCTATTACAACTGATTTTCCAGAAATAAAAAGGATTATAAGAGACCACTATGTAAAAAATAAAAATAAAAAAGAGACTACTATGAAGAAATATACCCAACAAACTAGATAGTATATAAGAAATGCATAAATTTCTAGAAACATAGAACCAAACAAGACTGAATCATGAGGAAATTAAAACTCTAAACAGATCTATAATCAGTGAGGAGACTGAATCAGTAAACAAAAACTTCACAACAAAGAAAAGCCCAGAACCAGACTGTTTCTCTGCAGAATTCTACCAACATTTAAAGAAGAAATTACCAATACTCCTCAAACTCTTCCAAAAAATTGAAGAACACTTCAAAAATCATTTTATGAGGTCAGTATTACCCTGATCCCAAAGGTAGACAAAGAAACTGCAATAAAAGAAAACTACAAATATCCCTGATGGATATTGATATAAAAATCTTCATGAAAATAATAACAAACTGAATTCAACGGCATTTTAAAAGCATCCTACCACAACCAAATGAGGTTTATTCCTGGAATGCAAGGATGGTTGAACACATGAAAAGCAATCAATTTGTAGTGTTAATGTAGTGTATCAACACTACATTAATAGAATGAAGAAAAAAACTACATGATCATCTCAATCAATGAAGAAAAAGCATTAACAAAATTCAATACCTTTTCATGATAAAATCATGCAACAAACTAGGAATAGAAGAAAAACAGTTCAACATAATTAAGGTCCTATATGAAAAACTTGCAGCTAACATTTTACTCAACATAGAAGAACTGAAATCTTTTCCTCTTAGATCAGGAATAAGGCAAGGATGCCCACCCTCATCACTTCTATTCAAATGTACTGGAAGTCCTAGACAAAGCCATTAGTTAAGAAAAAAAGGCATCCAATTTGGAAAGGAAGAAGTAAGATTATCTCTGTTCACAGGTGACATATACTTATATGTAGACAACTAAAGATTACATACCCACACCCACACAAAACTGTTTGAACTAATAAACAAATTCAGCAAGGTCCAGGATACAAAAACAACAGGTAGAAAACAGTTGTGCTTCTATACACTAACAATAAACTACCTGAAAAGGGAATTAAGGAAACAATTCCATTTACAGTAACATTAAAAAGAACAAAATACTTAGGAACAGACTCACTCAAAGCACTAAGGAACAAACTCACTTAGGAACAAGACTTATACACTGAAAACTACAAAACACTGCTATAAGAAATTAAAGAAGATACAAATAAATGAAAAGATATCCCATGTTCACAGATTGGAAGACTTTATATTGTTGAAATGTCCATACTACTCAAAGCAATCTACAGATTCAATACAAACCCTATGAAAAACCCAATGACCTTTTTAAAGAAATTGAAGAGCCATCCTAAAATTTGTATGGAACCTCAAGGGACCCCAAATAAATCTTGAAAAAGGACAAAGTTGTTGGCCTCATACTTGATTTTAAAACATTACAAAGATACAGTAATCATAAAAGTGTGGTACTGCATAAAGACAGGTATATAGACAAATGGAATAGAATAGGGAGGTCAGAAATAAACACTCACGCATATGGTTATATAATCTTGGACGAGGGTGCCAAGACCACACAATGGGGAAAGGACAGTATCTTCAACAAATGGTGCTGGCAAAACTGGGGATCCTCATGCAAAAGAATGAAGTTGGATCTTTACCTTACACCATATACAAAAATTAAAACAAAATGGGTTAAAGGCCTACACATAAGATCTAAATCTGTAAAACTGTAAAAGAAAACATAGGGGAATAGCATCATGACAATGGATTTGGCATTGATTTCTGGGATATTACACCAACACACAGGCAAAAAAGGGAAAAAAAGACAAACTTAAAAACTTCTGCGCATTAAAGAAGATAATCAACTAAGTGAAAAAGCAACCTACAAAACAAAAGAAAATATTTGCAAATCATATATATGACAAAGGGTTAATATCCAAAATATATAAAGAATACAACTCAACAACAAATTTTAAAATGTGCAAAGGACTTGAATAGACATTTCTCCAAAGAAGATATCCAAACAGCCACCAAGCATATGAAAAGATGGTTTATCATCACTAATCATTAGAGAACTGCAATGAGATATCACACACACACACACACACACACACACACACACACACACACACACACAGACATATACTCAGAAAATGGCAAGTGTTGGTGAGGATACAGAAAAATTTGAAGCCTGTGCACTGTTGGTGAGAATGTAAAATGATGTATCACTATGGAAAACGGTATACAGGTTTCTCAAAAAAAAAAAAAATAGAATTACCATATGATCCAGCAATCTCACTTTTGGATATTCATCCAAAAGAATTGAAAGCAGGATGGAAGACATTTTGCATAACCATATTTATTGTAGTATTATGCACAATAGCCAAGAGGTGGAAGCAACCTAAATGTCCATGGAAAAATGAATGGATAAAGAAAATGTAGTATATCCGTACAATGGAATATTATTCATCCTTAAAAAAGAAGGAAATCCTGTCATATGCTACAACATGGAAGAAACTTTAGGGCATCATGCTAAGTGAAATAAGAAATAAGTCAGTCACAAAAAGGCAAATAGTATATGATTCCACTTATATGACTTATCTAAAGTAGTCATATATACAGAAGCAAAGTAGAATCGTGGTTGCCATGGGTTGGGGTGAGGGGGAGATGGGGAGCTGTTGCTCAGTGGGTACAGAGGTACAGTTTTGCAAGATAAAAAAGCTCTAGATATCAGTTGCACAATAATGTGAATATAATTAATACTACTGAATGGTACACTTAAAAATGGTTAAGATGGTAAATATTGTCTTAGATGTTTTTTGTTTTTTAAAAAAAAAACACAGTTAAAATAATACAAAACTCCCAGGCCCAGAGATCATGGAGCCATCTTACAAAATTACATTACAGTTAACACCTTTCCTACCTGCCTCCCATTCCATGTCTCTTTCTTCCCCATTCCCCATCCCTTTAGCTTCAACTTCAGCAGGGTCAAAATCACTGCTATAAATTTTTAAACAAACTAATTTTTTAAACAGAAAAAAATAACCTCACTAACTCTATCAGTTCCTGGCAATAGTGAATGAGTTCACTAAGAACAAATACTGAGCATTATAGTGCTGTCTGCTTGTATTCCTTTTCTTTTTTAAAAAAGCACTTTTATGGATAGCGTAATTTATGGAGAAATTTTATATCAGCATGGTGCTCCCAAAAGTTAAGAATTACTAACAATGTTTTTACTTGAATTCCTTTTTTAACATAGAAAGAAGATCAGATTACAGAGGCTTACAAAAAGACGAAGAAAACCCCGAAAAGTCAAAAAAGCAATGTAGAAAACTTTCTTTGAAAATAATTAATGATAATAGCAAACACTGTTTTCCTCAATATTCTGCCGTTATTTTGGCCCTTCCTCACATGCTACCACTAGAATCTTATAGAAGCTGATTCTTGCCAACATAAGCATTGTGTGAAAACTTTACAAACATAGCTGGGAAGAATAGCCAATAACCTCTGTATGACTTCTTAGTAACTTTGCAAGACGAAGGCCTAATTTGACATGTGGATTTGGTGGTTTGACCAGCCTTGGCTAACATCAGGTCCACATGTAAGGGGGGGGTACAGTTGTTCCCTGCTCCAGGGCACCAACTCAGTCTCATGTGCTGTGAGTCACAGTGGCAGAAGAAAGCCTCCTTCCTGGCTGTCTTGACTCACTCGGGAGCAGAAGAGGATGCTCATTGGGGTTGTGGTCCTGTGTTACATGAGAGACCATGGTGAGCTAAACGGCTTCACCAAAATGCAACCAGATCCCTCAAATTAGGAGAGAACAGGATGAGAATGAACAAATTCACTGATGTTTTGGGTTGGCAAACTTCTATGAAGTTCTAACATTAGCTCTGGTCTCATAAGTTGGGTTTTACTTAGTCTTTTAGACTTCTAATACTTAAATTCCTGCAGCTGAAGTTGTCTTTTCAATAAATTCAATATGAATTTACATTCTGTTTTAAAGTAAATTAATATTTAAAGTCTATCTTGGATCAGACCCAAATGTCCCAAGTTGCCCAGAACCCATGTCACTTTACGTGGTATAGATACTGCCCTTCCTAACAGGTATCTACTATTTCATTCTTCTCCAGGATTGGTGTGCTTTTCCTTTTTTAAGTTGAAATCATCTATCCCAGGTTTTTCACATTTTTATTTATATAGTAGTATTACTTAGTGGGAACTAAGTTGCAGTGTGCATCAGTGATTTTGAAACCAAGCAGGACTTTGCTGAGCCTTCCTGGGGACAGAACACCACATGCCCCCCACCTCTTGTTTGTAGAAAAACTTTAGCCTCCTAGGCTTTTCCCAAGTTCCAAAGAGTAAATATAATCAGAGAAGTGAGAAAATGCTGAAACAAACAAACAAACCAAAACAGTCAAGCAAGACAAAATAATAATTTACCCATAAAACAAAGTCAAGGACTTTTAGTTCCTCCTCAAGGGCCACAGATAATATCCTGAGCCATATCCTCGAGTTATTTTACAGATACTAAACCTCCACCAGGCAGAAGAAGTTAACTGCATGCTGACCACCAACATGTAGACTGATTCCAACCAGTTGGAATCAGAGTTTGATAATTCAGATTTCCAAAACTTCACTCTGTTACCTCACCATCAACCACTCAGAGAATAGTGCACGAGTTGATCACAGATCCTATGACCCTCTCCCTCCCACTGTCTTTAAAAACCCTTTCCTGGGCTTCCCTGGTGGCGCAGTGGTTGAGAGTCCACCTGCCGATGCAGGGGACATGGGTTCATGCCCCGGTCCAGGAGGATCCCATGTGCCGCGGAGCGGCTGGGCCCGTGAGCCATGGCCACTGGGCCTGCGCGTCTGGAGCCTGTGCTCCGCGACGGGAGAGGCCACAATGGTGAGAGGCCCGCGTACTGCAAAAAAAACAAACAAAAAAAACAAACCCTTTCCTGAAAGCCACTGGGGAGTTCCAATCTTTTTAGCACAAGCTACCCATTTTCCTTTCTTGGCACCCTGCAATAAAAGCTGTACTTTCCTTCACCACAACCTGGTGTTAGTGGATTGGCTTTGCTGCACTTTGGGCAAAGAGACCCAAGTTTGGTTTGGTAACAATGTGTCTAATTATTAAATTACTAAAAGGATTGTCCCTTTTGGACAAACTCCTAAGATTATTTTAGCTGCAAACTAGTGATAAAGGAAATATAAGAAGAATTTTAGGAAAAAATGCGTTAATCCCTCCTTTCATCATATTCTCAACCATAGGCCCTCTCAAAACCTTAAGTGACTTTTCAATTTAGATAATTCAGAGACCTATAGTTTCATGTACCATTCAATCATGGCTACCCTCAAGGTTACTCACACATTACTGCTGTCATTTCTCTTCCTATAACGCTTGTCCTCCATATTCCACTTATCGTCTTACAGGTTTATATCACTTATATCCTTAAAAATCCAAATTACAGTTTGTCTCTTTAAGTAAATATTTTCATATTTTTAAGACCACTGCAGTACCTGGGAGGGGGCTGGTCAAGGGCAAGTAAAAACACCCAAAACCCTTCTACCATTATAAAGTTGCCTTGTCTTGATTCAGCACTTGCTTGGTTGTTTGAAACCTTTGCCTGTTTTCCTGACTTCTGGCAAAATTGATTCTGACTGTTTCTGCTTAAGTTTTCAAAATTTCTGTGGAGGGATAAGCCATTGAATGTGCATACTCTGCCATTTTCACCACTGACATTCAAAAATAATTTTCTTATGGTGCACAGTGCTATTCTAGCCTGAGGTTCACTAAAATAATATTATTCACACCTGTCAACATGCTCAACCCATTCTGAGCTATAATTGAGTATATGGTATCAGACCAACTTCCCATCATGAATAACCATAGTGCTGGATTAACTTTGAAAAGGAAACAGTAGCATCTGAGGGTATCCAAAGCAGCCAAGAAAGATAGCTTAGGTATCTCATCTTAGATAGCCTGGTAGTGATTTTTGTCACCAGGAGATATGCTCTAAAACTTAATAAAGAATGAAATGATTTCAAATTTAATCCCAGAAATGCAAAAAGCAATGAAAAGCGAAGTAAGGCATTAATATAAGGATAAATCTAAACTAATATTGTCTGTTTAAAATAAATAATATTTTGTTGGGTTTTAAAATGATTAAACAGAATGAAAATAAGTGACAACAATTGCACAAAAATCAGGAATTGGGTAAATGAAATTAAAGTGTTCTAAAGTCCTTGCATTGTCTGGAAACTAGGGAAAGTACTAACTTGCAGAAGATTCTAATAAGTCAAAGATTCATTTTGCAATGAAAAAGCCACAGAGTAAGAGTAAGACAAATATCCGCAATACAATTATCTGCCAAAGAATCATATCTAGAATATAGAAAACCTCTTAGAAATCAGTAAGAAAAAGACAGATAACCTAATTTAAAAATGGGCAGAAGATTTGAAAAGGCATTTCACAATATCCAAATGATATACAGACACATGAAAAGGTGCTAAACTCTTTTTGTCATCCAAAAAATGCAAATTAAATCCATAAGGTGATAGCCTACAGATGCATCAGAATGTATAACATTACCAAAGGTCCTCCGTGCTGTTTTCCATAGTGGCCGCACCATTTTAGATTCCAATCAACAGTGTACAAGGGTTCCAATTTCTCCACATCCTTGCCAACATGTGTTTTTTGGTTAATATCCTTCTTAACTGATGTGAGGTAATATCTCATGTTGGTTGATTTGCATTTCCCTGATGATTAGTGACATTAAGCACCTTTTCATATACCTGTTGGCCATTTGTATGTCTTCTTTGGAGAAATGTCTATTCAAATCCTTTGCCCATTAAATTGGGTTATTTGGGGGTTTTTGCTAAAGAGTTGTAGGAGTTCCTTATAAGTTTTGGAAAGTAATGCCTTATTAAATATATGGTTTGCAAATATTTTCTTCTACTTTTGGGTTGCCTTTTCACTCTTGATTTTTTCCTTTACTGTGCAGAACCTTGTTGGTTTGACATAGTTCCACTTGTCTATTTTTACTTTTGTCGCCTGTGTTTTTGGTGTCGTATCCATGAAATCATTGCCAAGCCTACTCTCATGAAGCTTTTCCCATATTCTTCTAGGAGTTTTATAGTTTCAGATCTTTTGTTTAAATCTTTAATTCATTTTGAATTGATTTTTGTGTATGTGGTAAGATAGGGGTTTGTTTTCATCCTTTTACATGTGAATATTCAGTTTTCCAAACACCATTTACTGAAGAGACTATCCTTTCCCCACCGTGTATTCTTGGTGCCCTTGTTGAAGATCAGTTACCTATATGTGTATGGGTTTATTTCTGGGATCTCTATTCTGTTCTATTGGTGTGTATGTCTGTCTTTATCCAGTATCATACTGCTTTAACTATGGCAGCTTTGTAATATATTTTGAAATCAGGAAGTGTGATGTCCCCAGATTTGTTCTTTCTCAAGGTCACTTTGGGTATTCTGGGTCTTTCAGCGTTCCATATGAATATTAGAATTGTTTTCTATTTCTGTAAAAAAAAAAAGCCAGTGGAATTTTAATGGGAATAGCATTGAATATATAGATTCTTTTGGGTAGTCTGAACATTTTAATAATATTAAGTCTTCCAGTCCATGAACACAGATGTCTTTCCTTTTATTTGTGTTTTCTTTAATATCTTTCATCAGTGTATTGTAGTTTCACATCCTTTGTTAGACTTATTCTTAAATATTTTATTGATTTTGATGCTATTGTAAATGAGATTATCGTCCTATTTCTTTTTTTGGTAGTTCACTGTTAGTGTATGCAAATGCAACTAAATTTTGTATATTGATTCTGTATCCTGAAACTTTCCTGGATTTGTTTATTATGTCTAACAGGTATGTGTGTGTGTGTGTGTGTGTGTGTGTGTGTGTGTGTGTGTGTGTGTATGTGTGTGTGTGTGTGTATAATCTTTAGGGTTTTCTATATATAAGATCAGGTCATCTGCACATAGGGACAGTTTTACTTCTTCTTTTTCAATTTGGATGCCTTTTCTTTTTCTTGACTAGTTGCTCTGTCTAGGACTGCCTATGTTATACGTTGAATATAAGTGGTGAGAGTGGATACCCTTGCCTTGTTCCTGATCTTAGAGGAAAAGCTTTCAATTTCTCACCATTGAATATGATGTTAGTTGTGGGCTTCTAATATTTTGTCTTTATTATGTTGAGGTACATTCTGTCTATACCTAATATGCTGAGAGTTTTTATCATGAAGGGATGTTGAATATTATCAAATGTTTTTTCTGCATCTATTGAGATGATCATATGATTTTCATCCTTCATTTGTTAATGTGGTATATCACACTGGTTGATTTGTATATGTTGAACCATCCTGGTATCCCTTAAATAAATTCCATTTGATCATGGCATATAATACTCTTAATGTAGTGTTGAATTCTGTTTGCTAGAATTTTTGTTACAAATTTTTGCATTTACATTCATCAGAGATATGGAGCTGCAATTTTCTTGTAATGTCTTTTTCTGGTTTTGGTATCAGGGTAATATAGGCCTTGTAAAATGGATTTGGAAATGTTGCCTCCTCTTCAATTTTTTGGAGAAGTTTGAGAAAGACTGGTGTTAAGTTTCTTTAAATGTTTGGTAGAATTCACCAGGGAAGCCATCTGATCCTGGGTTTTTCTTTGTTGAGAGGTTTTTTTTACTACTAATTCAATTTCCTTACTTGTTATTAGTCTGTTCATATTCTCTGTTACTTTTACCATCTGATCCAGTAATTCCACTCCTGGATATATACCCAAAAGAAGTGAAATCAGGATTTTAAACAGATATCTACATTACCATGCTTATTGCAGCATGATTCACAACAGTCAAGATTTGGAAACAACCTAAATTTCCATCAACAGATGAATGGATAAAGAAAATGTGGTATATACATACAACAGAATGTAATTCAGCCTTAAAAAAGAAGGAAATCCTACCGTTTGGGACATCATGGATGGACCTAGAAGTAAATATTATGTATACCTCTACATTATTATCAAAATTAATTTTTCATTTTAAATGCCCTTTTATCTAAGTAACAACTGCTTTGACTGAAGCAAAAGCTAAAGTGCTACTCCATGTATTTCTTGTCTTTCAGATTCAATTGGGTGACAAATAATTGCACCATCGAGTTCTAATTGCTTAAAAGGCATGTGATATAGATCAGTTGCACAACCAGAGACATCTTCTTACTCTGACATTGCTTCATTCGGTTCAATCACCACTTTCTCTTTACAGCATCTGTATTTTCTAGATAATTCCTAAAGATTTCTGGAATACAAAATTCAGGGCTAAAACCTCTCATGGGCTGCTTCAGTAGCTGTGGTGTCCCAAAGCCCAAACCTGGAGTGGGCAGAGAAGTTTTTGGGCTCAGGCGCCTGGCCTGGGGGAGTGTGAGGTGAGGGCTGAGTTGAGCTGTACTTGGGGATGGGGAGAGGGAGATCTGCAGTTGTAGCAGCACCTCTTACCTGCACACACGTGGCCCTCTTATGGCACCAACCATCTGAAAGGCAGACACCAAAGTCCAGCCTAGCCCGTGGCTCACACAAAGTTCAGAGGGAGGAGCTGGTGATGCAACATCATCATAGAAAACATTAGGCCTGGAAATAAGTCAGTCACAGAATAACAGATACTGCATGATTCCACTTAAATCAAGTATTTAGTACAAACTCATAGATGCAGACAATAGAATGGTGGTTGTCAGAAGATGGGAGAGGAAAAGATGGGGAATTTTTCAATGGTTATAAAGTTACAGTTATATACAAGACTAATAAGCTCTAGAGATTTGCTGTACAACACAGAGCCCATGGTTAACATAGGTTGTTGTTTACTTAAAAACTTAGGACAGTAGATCTCTTGCTATGTGTTCTTACCACAAAGAAAAAAGCAAGGGGACACAAGAAATATTTTAGTGGTGATGGACACTTTTTTTAAAATTTTATTTTACTGAAGTATAGTTGATTTACAATGTTGTGTTAGTTTCTGGTGTACAGCAAAGTGATTCAGTTATATATATGTGTGTGTGTGTGTGTGTGTGTGTGTGTGTGTGTGTGTGTGTGTATTTAAATACACACATATATAAATTTTTTTTAATATTCTTTCCCATTACGGTTTATTACAGGATATTGAATATAGTTCCCTATGCTATACAGTAGGACTTTATTTTTTAACCATTCTGTATATAATAGTTTGCATCTGCTAATCCCAAACTCCTAATCCATCCCTCCCCCTCTCCCCTCCACCTTGGCAACCACAAGTCTGTTCTCTATGTCTGTGAGTCTGTTTCTGTTTCATAGATAAGTTCATTTGTGTCATATTTTAGGTACTACACATAAGTGATATCATATGCTATTTGTCTTTCTCTTTCTGACTTACTTCACTTTAGTATGATAATCTCTAGGTCCATCCATGTTGCTGCAAATGGCATCATTTCGTTCTTTTTCATGGCTGAGTAGCATTCCATTATAGATATATACCACATCTTCTTTATCCATTCATCTGTCAATGGACATTTAGGTCATTTCCATGTCTTGGCTATTGTAAATAGTGCTGCTATGAACATAGGGGTACATGTATCTTTGTGAATTAGAGTTTTGTCAATGGATATGTTTATTACCTTGTTTGTGGTAATGGTATCACAGGTCTATGCATGTGTCCAAACTCATTAAAATGTATCCATTAAATCTTTGCAACTTTTTGTATATTGTTTGTCTCAATAAAGTTGAAAGCAAAAAAACAAACAACAAAAAAAGATGAACACAAAAATGAGAATATCGAGTGCTGGCAAAGATGTGGAGCTACTGGAATTTTCATTCACTGCTAGTGGAATGTAAATTGACAAAACCAAAAAGCTATTTGGCAGTGTGTACTAATACTGAATATATGTACATCCTGTGGCACAGTAATACTACTCCTAGGTATATATCAAAATCAAATGTGTAACTATGCACATCAACAGACAGGTATAAGAATATTCATAGCAGCAGCATCATTTGTAGTCAATGACTACATATTCATCATTTGTAGTCACCCCAAACTTTAAACAACCCAATGTTAAGCAATATTAGAATAGATAAAGAAATATGGAGATATATACAAGTATGAAAATGAATAAACTACTAATATATTCTTTACTATGGATCAATCTTACAAACATATTATTGAGTGAAAAGAGCCACACAAGAGTACATACTATGTGTGGCCATTTATAACCATTGGAAAGCAGGCAAAACTAATTTTGGTGATAAAATTCAGAACAGTGACCGTTTCTGTATGGGTTGCAATGACTAAGATGGAGCACAAGGAGAGCTTCTATATTGCTGGTAAACATTTAACATCTTGGTCTAGGAGGTGGTAACACACGTTCGTTTACTTTGTTACCAAGATACCTGTTCGGGATTATTGCACTTTTGTACATATGTTATCTCTTAACAACTTTTCGCACATCCATTCAGAAAATTTTAAAAACTATATTTCATCAGTTTTGGCGAGGGTGCAGGGAAGGGGTGCTCATTTATTTATGGTAGTAATGTTAGTTGTAACAGCTACTTTGAGGAGTAAATAGAGGGAAATCTACTACTGAGATTGAAAATGTGCATACTCTATCCAGCGCACCCACGTTAGTATCTCTACCTAGAGAACACTTGGATATATGTGCAAAAAGGCACAAACACACGTTGAAGGTAGCAACGCTTCTAACAAAAAACCAAAAAAGAAACAAACTATGGATAGAGGGTAAGGGAATCATAAATTAAATCTATTGGTTCTGAGAACTACTACGTAGTATTTTAAAAGAATGAGATAAAGTTATATAGAGATATGGAAAGATCTCGAGGATATAATGT
Source organism: Aethalodelphis obliquidens (assembly GCF_003676395.1). Lineage (NCBI taxonomy): Eukaryota > Metazoa > Chordata > Mammalia > Artiodactyla > Delphinidae > Aethalodelphis > Aethalodelphis obliquidens. The sequence continues at coordinate 10,787,687 of NW_020837971.1, forward strand.
TGATTGGGGAAAAAAATTACATCTACACATATTTAGATGCAGAGGAACTAGGAGTCACCATATAGGGACTGGTTTGTAATTCCTGCCTGAAAAGGATTAGCCTAATGTGTGATGTTCACATTTATGGTTATGTGTAACTTAACATGAATTAATATCAGCAACCCGGACTCAGGCACTAACTTCAACAGGCGAACCGAGTGCCTGAGGACCTGGAAGCGGAAGGAGAACGTTCACTCCGTAAGCTCCTATTGCCTCCTGTATTTGGACGATGTAACTGTAGCATCTATTGGAAAAAAAGGTTCATTAAAATATAAAGATCATGTGAAGTCAAACAATGATTAAAGGATGCCAATTTCGTGCGAAAACCGATACAAATATAATTGAATGTGACTACTATATTAAGACTGAGGTGTTAGTTAAGCGATAGAGCGCAGAGAAAGGGTGTGTCCTAAGTCTGGAGGGGTCTGAGAAGTCAAAGCTGAGGTGACTCTTGAACAGAGAAACTGAAATGTCCTACTTTTTCATTCCTGGAGAGCCCGGAGGCCCTGAAATCCAGTCCCATGATTATTTTCCAGAGCTGGAGCCTAAATCCCCACCGAGCGACTGGAGGAAGGCGGAAGAAGAATGGTTGAGGAGGGAGAAGCGACGTGTCACAAAACGGTGTGGTACGGGTTTACGGCAAACCCAACCAGCCGGAGTTCCAGATTCCCACTCTCTCCTCAGGGCAGGCCGGCCCGCCCTCTCCCGCCTTCCCGCGACGCTTACTGGGCAGTAGATTATTGACAGAGTCACTCACCAATCGCTGCTCTGCTACGGGGGAGCACTCAGGCCCTCAGCCTTGTCTTTGGTCCCTCCGGCGAGATGCAGCCTCTGTGCGTCGACGTCAGCGTGCTGACGTCACGGGCCGGGTACTCGAGGAGCCGGGGGCCGCTGTCCGCGGGCGGTGGGCTGCGCGACGTCTGCAGGGCTCGATTCCCGGTCCAGCCCCGCCGAGCTCCGCCCCTCCGCCCGCGAAGACTGCAGCGGGCGCAGCCACAGAGCCGCTGTCGCCGGGCCAGCCTAGGGCGGCCGGCCCGGAACCACCCGATGAGGTAGGCTGGGTTTCTCGTCACCCTATTTGACAGATTGGAAAACTGAGTCATCCGGGATCAGATGATTTGCCCGGGACTCACTGGAGACCCGCGAACGGAGGCCAGAGCCGAGCGTCCGGTTGTGTTTGTTGAGCCCTCGCCGTCCTCCGGGGAGGAGGAGGGGCTAGGCAGGCTGTATTTATAAAGGGTACGAAAGTGAAGTTGCAGATTGCGGAGCCCCTTTTCATCCAGGGTTTGGGCTGGGATTCAGGGGATGGATGCAGGTAGCGAGGTCTCCATTCCTTAACCCTGCGGACCCCGAGGAGCCCTCGGTGGGGTCCAGACTGGTGCTGGCCCCTTGGGCCCTACAGAATGACCAAGAATGGTTACTGGGGTGATGCGTGGATTATACAGACAAGGTCGGTTACTGACCTCTTTTATTCATCAAGAAAAGCTGTGTTCGAAACAAAATTGAAAAATTAAAGCTCAAGTCCCGAATGTTCTGGCTCTGGTTTCAGTTCACTGCTTTGCCCACTCGTGGGTATCTGGCCATATTTTGAAATCTCAGTAGCATGCTTATTTTTGTTTTAGGATTAGAAAGGGATTCTCTCTCTCTCTCAGTTCAAACATGAGTTAACATTGTGGAACTTTTCTTATCACTCTCTTCCTGTGCCAATTGTTCACCATGTCATGTGTCTTCTATTTCACAGATGGAATCACTGAATTCATCACTTGACTCAGTAATAGTTTGGATAAGTTTAGCAAGGTAACAAAGTAACAGGTCGAACCTCTCAATACTAATACTGGAATTAGTTGTTTGTTTCTCAGAATTCTTTGTTGAGAAGGGTTCTGAAAGATAATTCATATATATATATATATATATATATATATATACACACACACACACACACACAGTCTACCCATACACCCTTACAAAACAAAACAACTTAGGGTACCGTTGCTTTATTGATGGGTTCTAATAAGGTGGGGCATAATTCATGCTCATAAAGTGAAAATGTGTACTATAGGATATATGTATCCATATGTAGTATTTTGTACTGTGAAGAATTTATTCTCTTTAAATCTTGCTGTCTGAGACATTGACCTTTTAAGACTGCATTATTGCATAAAACTGCATTAAAGAAATGAAATTAAAGCCGCTTCAGGGGACTTTTCCTTACTAAGGTTCACAGAAGAATGGTTATTATCATTTGACTTTAGTCTTTGGAAAATTTATCTGATGAGTGCCTCATCTATGCCATGCTTTGTTTTAGATGTTGGGGATTGAACGCTGAAACGTTTAGATAAGGATCCTGCCCTCAAGACCTTCCATTTTGGTGGAGATACTATAAATATATAAACAAAAATGACAATTTTAGATAATGATAAATGCTAGAAAAAAATATTACAGGGGAAGGGGCTGGAGAGTGACTGGGATGTGGACGGAAGTTTAGATGTGGGTGATCAGAGGAGATTCCTTGAGGAAGTTTGGAGGAGACCTGAGTGTTTAGAATGAGTCAGCCATGGGAAGATGACTGGAAGTTTCCAAGCAGAAATTACAGTGCAAAGGAGCTGAAGGAAAAAGGAGCTTGGCATGTTCCAGGGATGGATGAAAGGCTGTGTGGTTGGAGTGAGGTGAACCTAGGGGAGAGGGAGATGGGGAGACATGGGGAGGAGATGACGCTCAAGAGGTAGGCAGGACTGAGGTCATCTGAACCCCAGGTAAGAATTGCAACCAGACAAAGGAAATAGGATTTAGATATAGTCAAAGCTCTCCTTTTTTTTTTTTTTTTTTTTTTTTTGCAGTAAGCTCTCCATTTTTTGAAGTGACATTCATAGAAGCTAACCAGCTCTCTGCTTTATATTGGTTATGAAATCATTACATGTATATATTTTTTACCGATGGTCCTCTTTCTTAATGGAAAAATGTCTTCTTCCCTCAAGCGCTGTGTCCCAAGCTGTTTCTTTCCTGTTCATTCTTATTACTGGCAGGACTCTGAGCCTCTGCTTATCTTCCACTCCCTGCTTTTATCCTTCCTGCTCCCAAGCACGAGTCCTCTCCAGTGTTGATGTGCAGACATTAAGTCCCTGCACTTCCCCACGCAGAGTTCTAGGAAACTGCATTGTCAAGTGGATTACTGTTTTCCATTAAAACTTTTATTACTGACCAGAGACTTAACGTCTGCCTTTATTTAGTGCCTACGATGTACCAGGTGCATTATATACATTCTGATCCTTCTAACCTTCTACTGTAAATCTTATCCCTCCTTGGTGGAAGAGGAAGCTTCTGCCTCAGGCCACCCAGGTGATACTGAGGGAGCCCAGGTTTGAAACCAGTTAGCCTGCCCCCAAAGCCCATTCCATGCTACTCCACCTCACCGCTTCCCGAGTACATAACAACTACAAACCTCTGTTATTTGAAATTAATATTTTATGAAATAGCATTTTAGGGATCGTGATTCAATCCTCTTAGTTTAAAGGTGAGACTGTGGAGGCCCATTGATATTCGGTGCTTTTCAAGGCAGAATTGGCACCAGATTCTCGCCCTGCTGATTCTCAGCCTAGTGTTCTTGTTTGCTTGTTTGTTTGTTTTTCTGCTATACTTACTTCATGAAAGTCCCTTCACAAGGAGTTTCTGTATACACAAAAATATAATTTTTCAGCATCATGAATTTACTGTCCATAACCTCATACAAGGCAATTTTTAAAAGATGAAACAGTGCTGCTTCTTGGGCTAAAATAACCCCTTGTTTTATTTTACTTCTCTTTTTCAGCAGTGAGCAGGTGTAAACATTCTGGATGAATCTTGGTTCTCTTAGTAGAAAGTGGTTTCAAAATGACTTTAAAATTTAAGTTTTAACTTCACAAATCTTTGTAAGGGAGTTTGAAATTTACTGTTTTCCCAGCTTTAACCATTTGCTTACAAGTATGGGAATATTGCCGAGTGTTTGCTGGCTCAGAGTTTCTGCTGGCAAGTAGAGTTTCTTCCTATAATTGAGGAAGCTGTTGGGTCAGCTCAGGAATACAACTTCTCTTTCTTAGTGTAATGTATTACCATTTTTAAAAAATGAGTAAAAATCAGTTCCTAAATTATATGGCTGGAAAATGGGTTACTTTGTTTCTACAATTTAAAAATACCCATTCTTTATTTCTAAGGTTTGCTTATTTTATTAATTATGATGGGGATATGGTTGATGAAAAATAGTAAATTAAAAAATAGCTAAATTTACTTTCTGGTGGCTTTTTGACTCTCCTATAACTTAGTGGAGATTGTCTTTTCTATTAGTCAAATCAGAATAATGTTATTAGAATTAGTAACACCTTCTTTCTTAAACATTGGAAGATATTTAAATTTAGCCAAAAGAGAGCTTTTGCTCTTTAAGTCATCTACGGGCTGTTTTGACTGAGTATCTCTATCCTTTAAGATTGTTCATGCAACTGACCTCCGCCTTCTGAAGGTCCAGGCTGTCATGATTTGGACTCAAATTATAGTGCGTCCTTCCACCATGAACTCAGTGCCCCAAACTGGACTCCTGGCCTTTCCAGCTTTAGTGCCATTGCTTGTGCTCTGCCTACAGCCTGGTATGCCTTCTAGATGGACAAACCCAGACAAAGTTCTACCTGTGCCTCTGTTTCCATCTATGCTCCTTCCTCAATGAGATACTTCCTGTATCTCTTTAATGGAAGCCTTCTCTTTCACAACATTTTTGGTAGTCTTTCTCGTGACAGTTTACCAATCTTGGTGTCTTTGGTAATACACTATATTGTATGTGGGTATTCAAATATATGTTGACTTGAGCTTAAAAGGGACTTAACAATTCATGTTAGACGTGCAAAGTTTTTTGTAGATTATAGAGCCCTGTAGTTTATAGTTTAGCCCTTTTAGATTTGTAGAGCTTTTATTGCCTCCTCTTTGCGGGAAGCATTGTTATGCTTTTCTTGGCTTTGATTCAGTAGAACCTCTTTCCTGTTTTCAGTTGAGGGTCTGACTGCTACAGCTACCAAAGGGTCCCTTGAGAGGAACTCACCTCTTTGGGCTGTAAATATTGAAGACACATTGTTGCAAATAAAAATCAGTGTTCTCTGTGTTTATGGCTTTAGAAAAAAATAACAGTAATTCCAGTTTTTAATAGTGAAGATGAGAAAACTGAAGCCCAGAGGACTAGCCAGGGGCTCCTGTAGTGCCAGGCAGGGGAGCCTGGTGAGCACTCCTGGTTCACGGCGGCGGGGCCAGTGTGGGCCAGCACTCGTGCTGATGTTTTGCTGCAGAATTCCTGGTAGCCTATTAAGAGTGTATCAGGGCTTCCCTGGTGGTGCAGTGGTTGAGAGTCCGCCTGCCGATGCAGGGGACATGGGTTCGTGCCCCGGTCCGGGAAGATCCCACATGCCGCGGAGCGGCTGGGCCCGTGAGCCATGGCCGCTGAGCCTGCGCGTCCGGAGCCTGTGCTCCGCAACGGGAGAGGCCACAACAGTGAAAAAGATTGTATCAGTACAGCTTAGGCCTTTTCCGGATTGTTACACTTGCTTTGCTAGTGAGTTGCCCTGGATCTGGGAGACACCTCTTGTTGTGACTCACGGTCAAAGCAGGACCTCTCACCAAGGATCCCGGACTGAGCTATTTAAGCCCGTGGGATCTTCCTGGGCAAGCATTGGCTGGTATTGGGTTTGGCAGGCTCTTTAGTTTAAAACCTCTCTCTTCTACTTCCCCTCTCATCACAGTTTTCCAAAAAATATCTTGGGACTGGTGGGCATCCTTTGTATTAAACTTGGAGTTTGGAGGAAATCAGTCTAGTGCCTTCTAAGTTGCGGTAATTACAGGTTTCCACGTCCCATATTTTCTAGGACAGTTTACTTTTCAGACACTGTGCATTGTTGCTCACTAGAGCACGTTCTTGTTTGCTTTTTTATTTCAGGAAAATGTATTCTCATAATTCTTTTAATTAATCAATCACTTGCTGAATTAATGATGTAGAACCAGAGAATTTCAAGTTCATTTTCCTATCGGTATGGTATGTTAAATTCTTCCAAGGGAACACAAGGAGCTCTTGAGAAATTAGAATCTTCTCCAGCTGAGGTTGGAGCACCAGCCAGGACTTGCTTATGTTATTATTAATAAAAACTGACACTTAGGGCTTCCCTGGTGGCGCAGTGGTTGGAAGTCTGCCTGCCAATGCAGGGGACACGGGTTCGTGACCCGGTCCGGGAAGATCCCACGTGCCGTGGAGTGGCTGGGCCTGTGAGCCATGGCTGCTAAGCCTGCACGTCCGGAGCCTGCGCGTCCGGAGCCTGTGCTCCGCAACGGGAGAGGCCACGACAGTGAGAGGCGCGTTCCACAAAAAAAAACCCCTGACCCTTAGGGCTTCCTCTGTGTCAGGTGCTGTTTTAAATGCTGTGGGTCAGGGTTTCTCATCCTCAGCACTGTTGACATTTTGGGTTGGATAATTTTTTGTGGTGGGAGCTGTCCTGTGTGTCATAAGGAGTTTAGCAGCATCCCTGGGCTCTATGCCCTGGGTACCAGGGGCCCCTCCCCTAGCTGTGACAACCGAAAATGTCTCTCGACAAGCCAGCTGTCCTGAAGGGGGTAGTGAGCAGAGTCCTTCCCTCCACAGCCCAGACACCTTGAGAACAACTGCTTTATATAAACTAATTTATTCCTCTCAACAGCCCTCTAAGGTGGGTCATATTATTGTCCTCATTTTATGGAAGGAGAAGCTGAGGCATAGAGTGGTTAAGTAACTTGTCCGAGATTAAACAACTAGTCAACAATCATACTGGATGTGAAACCAGGCACTGCTCTTCGTGAACCCTGGCCCAGCGTATCCAACAGACTGGGCGCAAACTGTTAGGAATCCAAAGACCCATGTAAACCAGGGGACAAAACAAATGCCAGTGGCATCAAGCCGGGCTGTGAGGTGGCTGGAGGGAACTGGGGAACCTTGCCAGAATTGCCTGTTTTTCAAGAGAAGCTAGAAATCTGGATTTTATTTGTGTGAAAAAATTCTTATCTTTTAATATTGGCAATTCAGTGTTTACAAAACATCGTGCAAGCCACTAGACAGGCAAAGAGTATCACCTACATATGGACAAGATTTGGTCCTGGGCCATTAAAGTTTGTGGTCTCTTTTTGTGGAGACTTTGCAGCAATATAACATTATAGAGAATTGTATATTCATTTGATGAGGGGCAAGGAGGTAGATTCTCTGTGGAGAGCGAAAGTTTCGCTTCTTGGAAGGCTCTGAAAATAAGGATGGGTGGGTGGAGCTTCTAGCTAGAAATGGTTGTCTTGCTTTCTTATAAGCCAAAAGAGTGCGAGACTTAGGCTGGCCATCTGTCACACTTTGAAATGTTAATGCTCTGCTGCCCAGACTCAGTTTGCACGTTCTGTACTTTTATGTCCTCCAGCAGCATCACTCATAACAGTTTCTTTTATGACCTCTGCTTGTCCAGGTGTTAAAACCCATATCTTATATGACACTGAGAAAACATAAATTCTGGAATTCAGTGGCTATATCCTGGAGAAATGAACCACAACCATACCTCACTTTTTTAACAGCCAGTAAGCAGTTGAGTATGTTTTCACTCTCTAGGTAAGACCAGGCTGTCTGCCTGCTTTAGTAGCAGATGGAATTCTGCTGGCCTTTGCAGCATTTTCCTTGAGCCTGTGTGCCATCATGCCCCTGCTCTGGTGTGAAAAGCATCTCCTTTTCTTATGCTGACTTTTCATGGCCTCCAGATCTGTCCTGTCCTTCAGTCCCCAGTACCTCCTAAGACTCCCTCACGTGGGCCCCTCCCCCACTGTGGCCCAGTCTCCAGAACTTGTTCCTGGTCCTCCTTTGTTTTTAGTTTCCTCTAGTCTGCCTCTTCCTTGCTATATGTCACCTTTTCATTTCTTCTGAAGACATACATTTTCTCTTAGGCCAGCTTTTTTTTTTTTTTTTTTTTGCGGTTCACGGGCCTCTCACTGTTGTGGCCTCTCCCGTTGCGGAGCACAGGCTCCGGACGCGCAGGCTCAGCGGCCATGGCTCACGGGCCCAGCCGCTCCGCGCCATGTGGGATCTTCCCGGACCGGGGCACGAACCCATGTCCCCTGCATTGGCAGGCAGACTCTCAACCACTGCGCCACCAGGGAAGCTCTAGGCCAGCTTTTTCATCAAGCCTTTTCTAGCCACAAGAACTTAAAGTTTGGTCCTTTAGACTTATAGCTATCTTAGGCTTTAATTTCTAATTATTTGTATAAGCATTTTACCTCCTTTATAAAACTGTATTTTACTTGAGGATAGGGAACAGTCTTTCCCATCTCACTTTTTCCCCATGGCATCTAGCATAGTGTTTTACATAGGGTAGATACTTAATATGTTTCAGTTTATTCACTGGAGTCTGGTAGGTTCCCACTCATACAGTGATCTCTTCCCTTTCTTTCCATATATTTGTATCAGTTTATAATATAGTGTGTTGTTAGAGGGACTTCACTAAATAGAATTCAGAATATGTAGGAAAAAGTGATGACCAAATTAATTTGGGGAGGTTGGAGCATCTTTATTAATTACATTGTCAGTGCTAGTAATCGGAGATGAAATATCCTTGGCTTATTTAATATAATGTATTAGAGCTCCAGACAACTGTGTAAACTTGTCTAACTTTAGGCAGCAAGCACCTAGACTCCATACTTTTATACAGTGATATTTGTAATTCATGAATTTAACAAACAAATTGAATGCCTAAAACATGGCCACGCATTTCCCTAGGTGCTAAGGGCACAGAAATGTCTTCTAGGAGCTTTTGGTATAGTACTGAGAATAAGACATGTAAACAGTATGTGAAATACATATGAAAGATTAGAAGTGCTGGTAAAGAAAGATAATATATCAGTGGGATCAGAGAAGATTTCATTGAGGAAGTGATCCTTAAGCTTCCTTGAGCAATGAATAGGCTTCTATTGCTGTTAATCATTTGGCAGTTGGAGGGAAAGGCACTCCAGGCAGAAGGAGTATTAGGACAAAGGCACGGATGATGCAGCCACCTCGTGGACAAGGGAGTCAACAATGAGTTAGTACATCTAGAGCCCTGGGTGTGAGGGAAATGGAGTTTTGAGTAGAGGGAGGAAATGGTTTATTCAGGCTTTCATTTTAGAAAAGCTAGCATGAGAATGTTTTGCAGATAGTAGACTGAATTACAGAGTAATGTGGATAAACGCTGATTGGGAAAACCATGGAAAAGACTGATGAGAGCTATTAGGAGGAATGACACAGTCACCAGTTAAGAATATAATGTTTGGAAGATAGAGCCAGTAGCAGAATCACATTTAACACATTGTCTTAATACAAGGTGTAAACGAGATCTTACTGATTATTATTAGTTAATTTTTCTTACCTTAAACATTTGTGAAGTATTTATAGGTAGTGTATATATATTATACATCAATGTCAGTATTTTTAAGTCATTCTTAAAATTTTCTTTTTTGATTTTGTAATTGTTTATTTCTTATTAATTATTTGAGAGCAAATAATTTGAGAGCAATTATTTGGAGACATGCTAGTTTCAAACCTCTATTGAGAACCTTGTGAGCTTAAACAGGTCTTACTTTAGTGATATCCTCTGACTCTGTAACATGTGTTCCCAGCCCATTCTCATTATTAGGCTGTAGTTCATACTCTATTTTCTGGATATATTAGCTTGTAGTTGTATTGACTCTTATAATTAGTGGTCTTTGTTTCTGTGATCCTGTTTCCTGAAGCACAAGCTAGGTTGATAAAGTCCTCTGACGCTGATCTCTCAAGGCTCTGTGTTCCTTTGTGACCGCCTAAAAAGTCTGATGAAGAAAGAGGAAAGGGTACTGCTTTAAATCTCAGTATCAGGATTTGAGATTGACTTTTCTTCCAAGTCACATGCACCAAGCTTTGAACCTCAAACCTTGACTTACGGTAGAGATTAGTGATTTTTTTAAAGAACTGTGTTTTACCCATGTCTCAAATTATGGGAGATAACGTATGTAACTTCTGCCTGTTGGTAGATACCCCGCGTAAACATGCCAATGGCCTTCCCTTTTATTGACTTGCTCTAGTTTGTGAGATACGAAGTTGGCCTCAGATAACTCCGGGGGCAGTTGATGTTACATCTTCCCTAGCATTGCTACTAGTGTGCCACTTCTACCAGCTGTAGAGCCACTACAGGAGCAGTGAGTAGAGGATGGCTCTGACAACTAGAGCGACACTTGCAGGAACCCTTATCCTGCCAGAGAAGGAGTCTTGTGTTGTTGAATAAAAAGAAATGCATCTTGCCTCTAAATATCCACCTTGGCTTTGCTGTTTGCTCATCAGCTAGCTACTTATAGTTTAGCTTCTGTTTTCTCTGCATAGAGAAGATAGGTCTGGGGAGGCCTGCTAAGAATGTGTTCATCACACGTTCTTAATTCTAGTCTTTGAGATGAAGAAAGACAGTTACTAAAACAAGTTGTACACCTTTAGCTACCTTCCTATGGTTCCTAGGAGAGCAGTGAGCTCACTGCCTTGAGATATTATTGATTTTCAGATCTAGATCAATAAGATCATCAGTTCCACCCTGAGAATTGAAAGCGTTTGTTGGAAAATTGCTTGCAGTAAGTACTGAAGAAGTGGCATTACATAGTGCAAAGGTGCCCTTGTATGCACTGGAATATATTTCAAGTTTCTTAACTGAGGGACCTTCATCTGTCTAGATAGTAATATGATGTTGATTCCATTATTGCCAAGGCTGGCAACACATCTCTAAGACGAAGGTTTAAATATTCATGAGAATATATGCACTAAGGAGCAACATGGTTCCTCTGAATTACTGTCAGCTGATGGTTGACTGGTTGACAGTATTAATGAGGTTAAAATTGGGAAAAATAGTGGTAACTCCATAATAACCATTCGATATTTTTGTGATTGTTAGGAAAGCTAAAATTAGATTTAGTTCTATGGGAAGAAAGAAAAGTCCTGGAAAATGATAGACAGTCAGCAACGGAAAAAAAAATCAGCAGTCTTTTGACTTGTGGAAAAGACTGACTCATGAAGGAAAATGAGGTTATGTGTAGCTTCTGTGATTGGGAAGATTAAGACAAAGGAGTTTCTAGGTAAGCTGTGGCGAAAATATTTGAGTGTAGGAGTTAAAGCTGAAGCTTTAACAAGCTGCAAAGTCAATTTGAGCACCAGGAGAGATCTATTAGGAGGAGAATCAGAGGCTGGAGAGAGACAGTAGAAGCTGGAGGAAGGTAGCTATAGTAACTCTGTTGTTCCAGTGATTCCGGGCCACTTGATAGCAGCTTCTGAAAAAGATGAGAGACAAATAAAGTAGTGTTCTTGTTTGTCAGAGGCCATCTTGAGAGAGACTTTTGAAAAATGGTGAGGTGTAGCTATAACATTCCAGCCATCTGACTCAACCAGTGCTGGTGATGTAACTGGCTACCGAGTTGTTGAGCCCTGCAGGGTGATCTAACAACATGTACCACCCAATAGGACTTTGACCACTGTGTGGCCTGTTTTCATTTTGCCAACCTATGATCTTTGGAAGAACAGATATACATTGTCAAAAGACCTTCCTCTGTCCAGGTGGCCCATCCTCCCCTGGACCAAGCAACATCCCACTGGCATGGTTATTGTCAAGAGTATACACTTGATTTCTTTCCCCTCTCTCCGGTCGCTCCCTTGTAGTATTTATATATCTGCTTCCTTGACTGTTTGGAAGTTTTTGTGAGAGCAGGGAAACTCTTGCATTACCTTTTGGATCCTTTAAAATATCTGCTTGGAGTTTTACATTCTGTAGGTGTTCAATGCTTATTATTTAAGAAAATGAGAACTCTTAGAGGATTTAAATAGGGCCCGCCTCATAATTATTTTCTGTTCTACAAGTAGATGCACTTTCTTTGGTTTTTTCCCCCTTCTTCTTTTATGGAGAGAAAGGAGAACATTCTGATTTCTGTTGTGTCTCATGGCTGTTAATAATTTCCATCTGAATGCTGTTGACTCCCTTTCTGTTTCTCTCTCAGACTTCTCCCCTGAACTCCTGACTCATATCCAACTGCTTACTTTTATTTCCACTTAGATATTAATAAGCATCTTATACTCCATGTGTCCAAAGTGAGCTGATGTTCTCCCTCAGAGTCGCCCCTCCTGTAGCTTCTCCCTTTCAGTAAATAGTGAGGCCATCCCTCCCTTCCCACAGGCTATAAATCTGGCAGCTCTCCTTTAGTCCTCCCTTTGTCCTGTATCCCATGCCCAACCCATCCCCTAGTGCTTTTGGCTCTGTGTCTGGAACCAACCACTATCACCACCCTCATCTACTAAGGCAGTATGTCCTCCCTCTCCTGAATTATTGCCGTAGTCCCCTAAAGGGGCTCCCCGCTTCTGTGCTTCTGTCAGCCAGAGCGTCTCCTAAAGCTTCAGCTGCGTCAGCCTTCTCTTCTACTGAAAAGCTTCCAGTGTCTTCCCATCTCATTCAAAATCTTTACTGTGGCCTCTGATGCGCCACAAGGCCGCCCCAAGTTGTTGACTTCTCCGTTAATCACCTCCCGCTGCTCTTCCATGCTGTCGGCTCCTGCAAAGCTGGAAGCTAGCGACCTGCTGAACTCCTGCCTGGCCCGCACCACCCCACGCTCAGGCCCGTGCCTGTCCTCTTTCTCCACCTGCCCTGCTCTTTCTTCTGATACTGCCTGTGACGTCTCTCCCTTATCACCTGCTAGTCCTTGCTCCACCTCTGTTCACCTGTAAATGACCTCAGTGAGCTCATCCAGACCAAGCAGTGTACGGTTACAGGGCTCCTCTGTTTATCCTGTGTCCCTGCACTCTGGAAGGTAAGCTCTGTGAGGGGAGAAAATTCCTTCAGCTTTATTCATTGCCGCATCCCCAGTGCTCAGAGGAGGACCTGATATGTTTTTGGTAGTTCAAAACCTATTTGTGGAGTAAATGAAGTAGATGCGGTATATTCTCGGCAAACTTTGAATTTTCAAAAATTATCAAGTGCAATTTTTAAATCTTATAGTATACATCCAGGTTCAGTTTCTTAATAAACGTTTTAGATTTGCCTCATAAATTATGAAAACATCAATATGTATTTACCCAGCTATCTTTAAATCTTAGTATTTCCCTCTATATGTCAAATAAAAGTTCACTAATATTTCTAATATTGCTATAGAAATAGGTCACTTAGAAATTAAGTTGCCATAAGAACAGGTTTGGGCTTGGGAGATAAATTAGTGTCTGTGAGGGGAGCGACTTAAAAACACCATCACATACTTGTTTTCTGCTTTAATTCTTCCAAGTCATTGATGCTAGTTTCTAAATAAATTTGAGTCTTGAAACATGCTGTCAAAAAGTTAACTTCTCTTTATGCACACACAATTACTTTTATCTGTTGATATTAACAGAAATTGTTAAATGAGATGAGACTGCAAGAAATGACCTAGAGCTTGATTAGAGAGCCTTAATGTGTGTCGAGGGGGAAGAGGGCAGAACACATAGCAGCAGAGTGAGCAGACTTATCAAGATGGAATAAAATGTTTCATTACCTCCCAAATGAATATGAACAACAATAGAAAATATGACACCTGGAACGTAAGTATTAAGAATAAAACCATGGAATTGATACATAGAGATATTACTATGGAGTTGGAGTTCTAAATTCTTGAAGCAAAGTAAGAGAAAGAAGGGAGTGCAGTTGAAATGTAGGTCCCAGTGGAATAAGTCAGCTGCATGAATAAAACAACACATGGTGCCCACAAGCCTCGGTGGATGATGCGTTGTAAAAGATCCATCTTTCCCCAGGTGTCTGGGAAGAGTATAAGTGCTAACGTACGGAACAAGTGAAGGATAAAGTTGGCCATTAAAAGCTTACAGTAAAGTTATGTCTTGTGCACATTTTCACTAAAGACCGGAGCAAACTTGAGACCCCAAACTGTTGCATGGTGTGCACTCCGTTATTTCATTTAAGCCTTGTGACGACACAACAACAGCAAAAGACTATTATTAGGTATTTGGTATTGGCTCAAAATCCAGACAGAATGACTCCTGTCTGCAGTCACAAGCACTTTAGACGTGTTCATCCAATCTCCATTTGTGTCCAAGAAATTTGATAGTTTTATTAGGGGCAGAATGATTTGGATGCCCAGAAATCTTATATAGGTTTTCCTTTGAGTCTATCAGTGTGTCTCAAATTGTCACGTACATAGGAATTATTACACAGAGGTATGTGTACAAACTCCACATGCATTCTCTTTTATAGAATGATTTATGAAGTTTTCTAAGATGATTCCAGTTGCTTATTCTGCTCTTAAAGGTAGCTCATACTTAAAGTAAAGTTAATTTAATGAATTTTTGCAGTGAAAATTTGTCTTTATTCATGTTTATATAAACACACACACAACATACACATATGTATACTATATACTTATTATGTTTAAATATATTTATATCATATATACATGTTTATATATACTGGATGGATTGATAGAATAGAGCAACTCTATCCCAAAACATCCTTATGTCCTTATGTTTTTCTGAACTATTCAGAGGTTAAGAATTTCTAAGAATAAGGGAATTCTCCTGCATAATCAGAATACTAGACTATAATCAATTTTCCAGCTGTCTTTTGTAGCATTATCTTTTGGGTTTTTTGGGTTTTTTTAAATTCAGGATTCAGTCTAGACTTCTGCATTGCATTTGATGGTTGTGGCTCTTTATGCTTTTTTAAGTTTGAAGAGTATCCACACCGCTTTCCTACCTTTTGTTCTTGTTTTGGTTTTCAACACGTTGACTTCGCTCAAAATTCCAGAATACCTGTCTTGTAGAATGTCCCACCTACTGTGTTTGTTTGTTTCCTTATGGCTGAATTCAGGCTAAACATTTTTTGGCAAGGGAACATCATAATTGTTGTTATATACTTGTGACTGTATCACATTAAAAGGCATATAATGTCAGCTTGTTCTAATATTGGTAACGCTGTCTGATTACTTGGTACAGGTGGAGACTACCAGATCTCTCTACTATAAAGTCATATTATTCCCAGTGAAATTATTAAATATTCTGAGGGGTTACACTTTGAGACTATGAATATCCTATTCCCCAACAATGTTTTAATAATTTTAAGCATCCAGTAAAGATCCTTGCCCGAATCACTTACTCCAACTGGGGCTTACAAACTGTTGATTTATCTAATTTTATTAATTTTTTCTACATTCTTAATCTAACATTTGTTTCCTGTAAAGGAGAATTTCTACCCTCTCTTTTTTGCAATATTACGATGGACTCATGGAACTTCTTAATTTTTCCAACATAAATTCCAGCATTACAGTCATTATTCATTTTTATGTTCAAGTCACCCAATCTGACCCGCGGGAACTCGTCACAGCCTACACAATTTTGTGTTTTTTTTTTAATGATTATGGCTTTTTGTGCCTTCTCTTAAGAAATCTTTGCCTACAAAAAGGTTTTAAAAATATTCTCCTGCAAATTCTTATATCAGCTTTATATTTTTAGCTTTTTTGCCTATGATCCATCTTGAATTATTTTTTGCATGGTTTGAGATTCATGGTTTTTTTCAATTTTGATATCTGGTTGTCTCAGCATCATACTTTCTTTTCTTGTTGGATTGCTTTGACATCTTTGTCAAAAGTAAAATCATATAAGTGTGGGTCTGTTTCTAGACTCTTCCTTATGTTCCACTGATCTATTTGTTGATCCTTCTGCTAGTGCCACACTGCCTTACTGAAGTGTTATAGAAAATCTTTAAGTAGTGTGTCTTCCAATTTTGTTCTTTTTCAAGATTGCTTTGGATATTCTCATTTCTTTGCATTTCTGTATACATTTTAGAATTAGCTTATCCGTTTCTACCAAAAAAGCTAGATTGTCTTAGAAAGAATTCCACATCCTAAAATCATGTGTTACTTACCACAATTTCTTCTGATTGGGATTGAGTTGAATCTATAGATCAATTTGGGGAGAATTGAAATCTTAACAATATGAATTCTTCCAACCCATAAACATGGTCAGCTCTCTGTTTATTTTCATCTTCTTTGATTTCTCTCAGCAGTGTTTTATCGCTTTACAGTGTTTTATGTTTTTGGTGCTATTTTAAAAGCATTCCACCCCCTCCTCATTTCTTCCTACTCCCAACTGCCTAGAATGGAGGGATCGGTAAACAGGTGAATCACAACATTCTGAATAAGCTATTTTTTTTTGTTTTCTTTTGTTTTTTGATGTTTTGTTGTTTTGTCTTATTTCGTTTTTATCTAAAGTAGATTGAAAATAATCTTGAGGCAGCATGATCGATGTCTGTGTACACTATTTTCTGATAGGGGCAGAGAGGTGTAGAAGAATGAGGGGAAGCAAAAGCCTCCCTGAGAAAGTGACCTTTGAGTTAAGGCTTATTAGGATGGCTAAGAGTCTTAGAGATAAGGAAAGTAGCACTCAAGGTAGGGAGAAAAATACAAGCCGGGGTTGGTGAGAATGTGATTCCTTTAGGGAACTGCTTGTGGTTTGTAGTATGGTGAAATGATTCTGGAGAGGTAGGCAGAAGTAGGCCATGTGTTAGGTTAGGCAAGGTTAAGGAATTTGAGCTCTACCTGAAGGTCCCAGGAAACTAATAAATGATCTCATAAATTTAATTTGATCCTCTAAAAAATCTACAGGTGTTGGGTGAGAATTACCTTAGTTTATCAATACATTTATTTTTCTAGTGTACCTTGACTTGCTTTGCCCATTTTTCTAATTGGATTTAAGGTTTTTATTATCTGTCTTTCAATACTCTTGTTTTGCTTCTAATGTTTTTGAATAGAGAAACTTGATTTTTACGTATTCAGTTCTGTTTTCCATTGCAGATTGTCTTAGAAAGAATTCCACATCCTAAAATCGTGTTATTTACCACAATTTCTTCTACTATGTAAACCATACAAACGATTTTGCTTTGTTAGCTTTTTAATAAAATCTTCAGTATATTTTGATAAGTAGATTTCTTTCTCCATGTACTTGAATGACTGGTTAATAGTTTTATCCTTTTGCAACTGAATTTTGATGGTATCTTTATCATCTGTAGATATTTTTCGGTTTACACAAGTTTTTCCTTGCAGAAAAGCTTAGGGAAGTACA
Source organism: Aethalodelphis obliquidens (assembly GCF_003676395.1). Taxonomy (NCBI): domain Eukaryota; kingdom Metazoa; phylum Chordata; class Mammalia; order Artiodactyla; family Delphinidae; genus Aethalodelphis; species Aethalodelphis obliquidens. Next base: position 10,804,854 of record NW_020837971.1, read on the forward strand.
GGCCCCACAGTGGCTTATTGGTAATGAGTTTTCCCTGGCCGTCAGTGTTTTTATTATTTTTTAATTGAACTAATGCTTAATATTTTGGAAATTTCCTATGACAGTTAACGTTTCTGGCTTCTACGGATAAATAACAGTATCCTCTATGTCCACACGTTTGGCCCTGGAATATTGGGCATACGCCCCCCTCCTGTTTGCCGGTTGTTCCTTGTCTCCCAGCACTGACTGTCAGATGCCCATTTTTGTTCAGCTTACTGTGGTGTTTTTTGCAATATCACATATTTTTCCCTAGGTCTCTTTCAAAGCCTGGACAATAAGAGACTTGAGAGAGACACATTTTAAGAAAAGTGGAAGGTAGTGGATATCTATGCGGAAGTGAAGAGTAGTCAAAACATACATAATTTCAAAGCTTTTTGGCTCAAATAAGTTGTAAGTTGTGTTCATGTGTGCTTTCGAAATGCAGTGAAACATTTCAGTGGGTAAACAGAAATATTTGCCTTCTGATTAGGTTTAGTTGGTTTTTTTTTTAAATATGAGTTTTGACTTATTTTTGTGATGTTTCAGGAATACATTCTAATATGTGGGTCCTACTTGTGGGAGCTATTGTGAGGCTTAAATGACATAATGTATGTTAAGTACTCAGCACCAAGCCTGACTCAGTCTCAGTGTAAGGAAGCTATTGATTTTGTTAATATGTTAATATAAGGCATACACTATTACATAATATAATAGTATGTTAATAGGTGGGATAGGTTTGTACTTATGTTCTTTTGTTCTTGTTCTTGGTCAGATAATGTTAGGATTATGCTAGCTTTATTTAATGATAGGATAGATAGCTTTTCTTTCTTTTTAATGTTCTGGAACAGTTTATAGGATTTTGTTTATCTTTTATTTAAAATTTTGAAATACCTGTCATACTCTCTGACTCTCATTCCTTTGCTAGGTAATTCTTTGTCAACTTTTTCACTTTTCTTTTGGGGATGGTTCATTCTATTCAGGCGATCTATGTCTTCTTGATGTAATATATATATTTTTTCAGAGTATGGACTTTCTTTATGATTTTCAAATGTGATTAGTATAAAGTATCACTTACACTTTGAAAAATAAGCTCTCCTATTATGGGACTTGTATTCCTTTCCTAATCTCCCCTCCCGAATCTAGGTGTACCTATGTTCCCTTTTAAAAGACTAATTTTGGGGTTTATTTATATTTTTTAAATTTGTGGAAATGTTCATCCATGTGCAAAAGTAGAGGGTTTAATATAATGAATAACATTGTATTCATTCCTCAGATTGGAACAATTATTATTCTTCTTTTGGATTTATTTATTAATTGTACCCATTGTTTTTCTTTTTTATATTTTTTTCCCATGGGGATAGAGTTTTTGTAACTTTGTTGTTTAAATGCCTAATTCTTTAATTTTATTCTTTATTGAAAAGTAATTAGAGCACTTTAAGGAAGTGAATTTGATAATAAGCTTAACTTTGACAGCTTTCCACTGTCACTATTTTCTAAATAGTTTGTTTTAATTTTAAAATATTTTTATCTCAGTAGTTATTTTAGAAAATACTATGTTATAAATTTCTATTTTATGCATTATTTGTTCTGTATTTAGCTCCTAATTGCAAGGCTTACTGAATTAGATTTTTTTTTTTTTCCCGGTACGCGGGTCTCTCGCTGTTGTGGCCTCTCCCGTTGCGGAGCACAGGCTCCGGACGCGCAGACTCAGCGGCCATGGCTCACGGGCCCAGCCGCTCCGCGCCATGTGGGATCTTCCCGGACCGGGGCACGAACCCATGTCCCCTGCATCGGCAGGCGGACTCTCAACCACTGCGCCATCAGGGAAGCCCTAGATTTTTTTTTGATAGTCTAGTTTTATGATCAATTTTGTAAACATGGCATATCTTCAAAATAGCACATAGTCTATGGTTGTAGGGTTGAAAAAATAATTATCTATATTTAAAAAACTTACAGTATTCAAATAATCTGTATCCATGTTTGTATCTTTAAAATACTCAGTAGATTTTAAAAAGTAATCTTCAAAAACTTCCCATTTTGATTATAATCTATCACTAAGTAAGCTTTTGCAATTTTTTAGTTTTTTTTTTTTTTGAGTATAGTTGACTTACAATGTTGTGTTAGTTTCAGGTGTACAGCAAAGTGAATCAGTTATACACATACATATATCCACTCTTTTTTAGATTCTTCGTTTTTAAAGATGCATTTTGTATTTCTGTTCTTTCTGGTAAGGAATACATGGATACTGATTGGTAAATCTTAAACCTGATTTCAAACGTATTACACTTCTTAAATTTAAAAATATCAAATATTAGCTATACTTCCTTAGTTAAGAGTATATATATAAAAATCCTCAAAACTTAATTATACCTCTTGAGTCTTCAAAGTTTTTGTGTACTTATTAAAAATCTTTAGCTGAACTGTGTACCCTCCCCTGCTTTTTATTGAGTATGAACTCGTAATCATACCCAAATACTTACAAGTCAGATTTAAAATAAGCAAATATTGGATCACCGTTGCATAATCAAGTTCAGTTACTATAGCTTTGGGTTAAGCTTGGTAACTGTCATGTACTTAATAATTCTACTTAAGGAAAATTATTGATAATTATATGTAGGTTTTTAAAGAGATATTGGAAGAATACTGGAGTGATGAATACAACCTTTATATATTTCTCTTTTGAAACGTTACCACTTGCATACTATATACAGAATATGCTAATATTTTTTGGTGGCTAACCGTCACTAAAATGGTCTCTGGATGATATCTCTAGAAGCTCCTAAAGAGCAATTTTGTACGATAAGCCCGTTGAGGGTCGTCAGGAGACGTCCAGACGTTTATCTCCCAAAAAGCTTCTCAGTGGCATCACGTTGGTGACTTTATTAGGTTTGAGTCCAGCCATCTTTCTTGTTGACTGAGAAACCTCATTTGTCGGCTTGTGTAATCAGAGCCCAAGGAAGAGTGGCTCTTTCTCACATGGGTAAACTTACATCTCAGAATCTCCAGTGAACACCGTTAACTGCCGTGTAGACTGGATATTTATTTCAAGCTGACCATTCTATTGTCTCCCTATCACATTTTAATAAGAAGCACAGAATTGTGAAAGGTTGTGGGAGGCATGTAGGGAATTATTAAACTGTTCAGTGACAAAAGGCACTGATGATACCCTGATGCCATCACACTAATGATAGGAATAGGAAGGCCAGTGGATTGAAGATACTTAAAATCAAACAGACAAGGTGTCCCCACTTGAAGAGTGCCAGACTGGGCACAGGTGCCATTTGCTTGTGACACTCCTTTTCCTGTATTTTCGGGACTGACCCACCCTCTTTCTGATGGGCACATTCCCTCTTCACCTCTTTAGATCTGAACATATGTCCTGTCACCTTGTTCTTATGTCTTGGCCTACGAGCCGTTTTGCTTCTTTAAGGGCAGAGCACATCTACTCTGATTCATTATGTGCAGATTTTATGGTTTAACTTTCAGAGGGCAGTATTATTTCAATTGTTTCAACATTCTCTCCCCATTGTAGTCCTGATGATATGAGCAAATCTATAAAAAGCCTAGCAGAGTTTCATACATACACATAGATCTTTTTCTTCTTGCTTTTTAAAACATTTCACTCATTTTCAGTTGGAAAATCAATAGGAATCTGCTGGAAAAAATTTGATTCCTTGATTCAAAGTTTTTTCTTTAAAGTAATGCCAAACGGTTGGGTGATTTTAGATGCTTTAAAAACATTTTTTTTACTTATTAATTTAAAATAACTTTATTTTCCATATTTCTTTATCCAGTAATTTCCTATTGCTACAACTACTAATCTGGATGTGATGCGTAGGTGGTTTAAAATTCAATCCAATAGTCTAGATTTTAGAAATGTTTTCTAGACGTTCTATTTAACTTGTAATACATAAAGCGTAAAGTAAGCCAGGGCTGTTTTGAAATGTGAACATAATGGTAGCAGACATTTGCCAAAGACAGGTTTGTTTGATCTTGATTTTATTAACCTTCCTGTAGTGCTTCATCGTGATAGTTCTCCAGCCCAGGAAGCTGGAATGTTACACAAATGCATCAACTCCCTAACCTCAGCCACTGCCAGGCTTTCTAAAGACACTTTCATCAGAGTTATACCAGGTCTTTACCTTCCAAGGTAAAATGGACATACCTATAGCATCAGTACCATGAAGAAGTCCAGGATGATGAATCATACCTTTTTTTGTTGCTTAGAACATCTTTACCACAAACCAACTTTATGATGTTTTAAAAACATAAGCGGATCATTTAAGAAGACACTAAATAAAAGTTTTTAATTTATGAAAGTTTGAATAGTTGGTTGAATCTGACGTGTAGATTTCCCAGGTCTTCTTAGGCGTGCAGAACTTTCCTTCTCTCATACTTTAGAATAGGAAGGTTGTCTTATTATGTGTTTCTGTTGCTGTGGATTAGCTTCCTTCCCACAGCTCTCTCTTCTCTCTGCATGTTTACTTCCAAAGCATCTGTGTTTGTTAGTTATCATGCCTCTTTATCATACTGGCAAAGTATGTTTGTAAATGTCGGGTTACTCCCTGACATACGATTCCCGTTCTCCACTTCTAGCTGTTTCATTTTGGAAACTGTGGGCTCTACACAGAGCTTTTAAAAACCATCATAAACCAGGTCTCGTAACACGTGGTGGGCCTTGCAAGAAGAGAGTCAGATTGAGGTGCTTCTTGCCCCCAGAGGAACCCAGACCCGGGGTAGAGTGGGCACAGCTGGGGCAGCTCATGTCTTTAGGGACAAATCCAATGACTGCATCCCAGGGGCCATTTGAACACCTTCTGATGTCCCTCCTGTTTCCTTCTAGGAATCTGATGGAGAGGGTCCCTCCTGTTTCCTTCTAGGAATCTGATGGAGAGGACAGAAGTGGAAGACCCGAGTCTTAATTCTAAGATATATCTTGAAATATCCCTCAGATGGGTGTGTCCTTATATAATCTACGTAGGCCTCAGCTGCTACCTTTTTGTTTTTTTCATCTGTAAGCAAACATTTACTTCAGAGGCGAGAATAATTTCGGCAACATAGATGAAGAAAGCTTTTTTTTTAATTTATTTATTTTTGGGTGTGCTGGGTCTTCATTGCTGAGTGCGGGCTTTCTCTGGTTGCAGCGAGTCGGGGCTTCATTGCAGTGCGTGGGCTTCTCATTGCAGTGACTTCTCTTGTTGCAGAGCATGGGCCTCAGTAGTTGCAGCACACGGGCCCCAGAGCACGCGGGCTTCAGTAGTTGTGGCGCGCCAGCTCAGTAGTTGTGGTGCGCCAGCTCAGTAGTTGTGGCTCGCAGGCTCTAGCGCGCAGGCTCAGCAGTTGTGACACACGGGCTTAGTTGCTCCGCGGCATGTGGGATCTTCCTGGACCAGGGCTCGAACCCGTGTCCCCTGCATTGGCAGGCGGATTCTTAACCACTGCACCACCAGGGAAGTCCCTGAAGAAAGCTTTGAAAGAACAAGAAGAGACACAATCTGCAGGTGTAGGATTCTCTTTGCCTGTCAGACGACAGGGGAATAGATCAGAGTGGCAGACTCAGATGACTCCAGGCTAGGTCGAGGCTGAGGCCAAGTGGAGAGTGCGGGCTCCATCTAAAGAGTTCAGCATCTTCTTGGCTTTATTCTTATGGTAAGGGAATGCAGGCCTGGCTATTCTGTGTCTTTTAACTTTTCCAGAGAAGCTAGACATCTGGAATTTTAGATGAAAGATCATTATTTAAAATGTTAGCAATTAGTTCAAGATCTTTAGAAACACCGTACAAGACCAAGCAAAACATGTCTGTAAGCCAAATCTGCTCCACTGGCCTTTGGAAAAGATGATAAATATTTTTAGCGTCTGTTATTCTCAATTCTCTCTCTCTTGGAGGAGAACATACAGTGTCCTGCTGTGGCCGGAAGTAATACAGAGGAGAAGCCTGGGTGCCTGGGTTGAGAGACTTGGTTTGGCCGCCCCAGTAGGTGCCCAGAGGCCCTTTCCACTTCTCCCAGGAGAGACTGTGGGACTTCTGTAAAATGCTAGCAGTGGTAGCTACTGCGCTATAGCAGCTGCTGTTTACCATCTGGGTGGTATCAATTCTGTGCTGAAGCAGATGGAGCTGAAGTTTTGGCTTAGCTTTGCTAAGATTATTTTAAACCAGCCTGGGGACCAGTGCAGTAGTAACATCTCAAAGATGTAAGCTATTCTTTCTGGAAGCAAAAGGATTTCAGGTTTTTGGGTTTTCCCACGTGCACAGGGTATCATCATTTAGGAAGCCACCAGTATAGATATGGTAGAATTTTTCTCCAGTTCTAGCAGTGTGGGATTAAGGGAAGAGAATACGGCAGAGAGCTGTGTGTGTTTGGGCTGTAAGTACTGCTGAAGTGGCCCTCAGGTAAGGCAACAAGACCACCTGTGCCTGAGCTGTGCTGTGTCACGAGAGCCACCTGTGGAAAAATAAGACTGGATTACAGGTTTTTGCTAATTGCAGAATCAGAGCGTGCATTGGAAAAATTAATATTCATCAATCAGCCTATTTTTTGCTAATTATAACACAGAACCTCTACATCTCACATGGCTCCCCTTTGAAAAGCTGATGGAAGCAGCAGTCTCCCTTTCTAGAAAACTACAGGCAGTAAAGGAAATATTTTAGGCTTTGTGAACCACGTAGTCTCTGTTGTGACTGTTCACCTCTGCTGTCTTCCTGTGAAAGTGTCCATAGCAATCGATACCAACCATAGGACTGCATGTGGTAGTATTCTAATACAACTCCGTATTAAGAAACAAGCAGCCTGCAATACTTGACTTACAGGCTATAGTATGTTGACTCCTAGTTTAGAGCATTGACAGCTGTGGTAGATTGGAGTATTTCTCAGCAAATGTCCACTTACCTTCTGCTCCTCTTTGGATGGAATGTACATCTCAGCTCCATGCCCTCTGGGCTTGGCCTTGAGATATATTTGACCTCTAGAATGTGAACAGAGATTGCAGTGTGTTTACATGGTCGAGCTTGTCTCCTGTGCTCTTGCCATTTGCCGTGAAGAGAACATGTAGTTTCTCCGTGACTACTTCCCCACGTAGTCCTGGTCCAAGGGGAAAGACAAACAGGCAGCAGACTTAGACGCAACACAGTTTGAAGCCAAGCTCTGCTATCCACTACCTGAAGCAGAGTTGCCAGCTGGGCCCAGACTAGACCAGCTGAACTGCAGGCACCCTGCAGACGCATGAGCTTGAGAACACATGTAGATTGTTTTAAGCCATTGGGTTTGGGGGTAGTTTGTGAGCACAGCATGACTGTAGAAATAGCTAGCCAATATAGAGGAGGATAGTTACCCATCCAGATAAAACAATTATGATATGAATCTCTTTTTCAAAAACCAAAATAACAAAAGAGGATGCTCATCTCCTTACACAAATTCCAGTAAAAGATAAGGGGATGGTTTTCTTTATTTTATAATTCTCCACCCCACTCCTTATCACCTTCCCCCCTCCCCATGCTTCTTCCATAGTTGGAATAAACCCTGCATTGTAGATTCAGTCTCCTGGGGTACAGCTAATCAGAACTTAATACCCTCTTTAGAGAGGCATAGCTTTCCTCAAGCCAACCCCAGAGAGGACTCAGTACAAGAACTGGATATTTAATACTTTCAATATTATATCTGGGAAAATATCCAAGCTTTTCTTCAGAAACAAACAGTGTGGTCTCCTCAGTTCAGCAGAGCTTTTTGAGAGCCCGCTCGGCGTTAGTGTCTGGGCTAGATGCTAGACAGGATTTATGCAGTCAATATCTGTTTTGTTCTTGCTGTGTGCTGTGTACTGAGGTAGTCCCTGGGGACACAGGGATGTGCAAATCAAATTCAAGGCCTTCAAGGAGCACTCCAGCTAGCAGGAGGGCGGGCAAGTAAGTGGATAATTAAGGCACAGTGTGGTAAGCGGTACCATAAGTGGCATATCCACAGTCCTAGGGGAGCTTGGAGGAGATGCACTTGGCCTTGCGTGGGGATTGGAATGTGGGGAGCATTTCAGGAAAGTCTTCTTGAAGGAATTGACACTTGAACTGAATCTTTCTGAAGGACATGGTTAGGATGAAATCCTATCATTGTAGAGTAGAAAGAGGCTTTAGAAGTATCTTCCTCTTGACACATTAAAATGAAGCTCTCCCTCCCTTTTAAAATTTGCTTCTGTCCCAGACAGAGATCAGTCTGATTAGAGTCAGGCTGCTGAGAGCAATCTGTGCAGTGGGTAACTTTATCATTGAAGCTATTGCAAGTAGTATCTATACATTCTAGCTAATTAGAAGTTATATATACACACGTCTGAAAAATAATGTAATGATTCTCATTTCCCAAGTCAGGTGTACAGCATTGTATGATGTCAGTTTTTTAGTTGGAAATAGCCTCAGACTTCTGGGGTGGGTGTTTTTCTTTGTTGTCCTTTTTATTCATGAGGGGTGGGCTCAGGAAAGGAGGAATGGGTGAGACTAAGAAGATGATCCAATTACCTTGCAAATGATTTTCTTCCTAAAAACAGTCCTCAGTTTGAATTGTGAACTTGTTGATTTTTCTGTACAGTCTAGTGGCTTTAAATCATTGATACGACAATAAATTATCAAACAGTGAGTACAGCCGTGGTAGCACTACTCAGCCCAAGAAAGAGGACTGGACCAAGCTTGCACCCTCTTGTCACTTTTCCTTTCCTCTTGCTCTAAGGTAATCACTGACCCAGCCTCTAATGACATAGATCAATTTTTGCCTTGAAGGTCTACGGTTAAGTTCCTATAGATTTCCAGAAGTAGGGTTACTAGATCAAGCAGTATGATTATTTTAAATTATCATAGTTCAAACTACATAACGAAATTGCTTTCAAAAATGCTATGTCATTAAATCACCACATTGTATGAAAATGTGGAAAGGACTTTTGTTCCTGAGTGTGGGGAGGGAGAGAATTGAAGGTCAAGTGTGAAGATACAGAGTTCTGGACTGTGCATAGGACCAAATGGGACCATATTACTTTAGGGAAATTCCAGCAATGTTCTGAAATTGTATTTTACCCACCTGGAAAATGTTCTTTCTACTGGACATTGTCAGTCATTGTGGCAGAAGGGAGAGCAGGGTGAACCATGCGCTGGTTCTTAAGATCTGGACGCAGGTAACACGCATTACAGTGGCCACATTACACTGGCCAGAGAAAGGCACATGAATTCAGTAGAGCCAGGGGTATATAATCCTCCCATAGGGCGAGGTGGTGTAGGAAGGGAAACTACAATGTTTGGCAAAGAAAAATACCATCCATCATACTCTCTATTTGATGACTTTGCCTCATCCATGAGGAGATCAGATCATTCAGATCGCCAGCCTTTTATTATAGAAGCACATGCTGGCCTTGCGGGGATGGGAGTCCTGCGTCTCCATATAGGACTATGATTGTTGCAATTATCAGTGGGGTTATAATGGTAAACTTTTTGAGGTGTGCGTACTTCTTTTCCAAGAAGAGGCCCAGAAACATGCTTATTCATTAAGAGGTAATGGAAATGCTAAATTGGATTTATTAGATACCTGTGGTGGAAAGCAATTCCTCTTTAGGAAACAGATTTTTTTTTATAGTGGGTTTACACGTTCTGGTTACATGCTCTCTGGGAAGCTATTCAGTAAATGTTTTCCTAGTCCATGGGTAGTGACACTGACAGAACTGTAGAGGTTTTCTCCCTGGCACAGCAAGGGAGCTGGCTTGGCTGGGTCACCCAGAGGCTTGCTCCAGGTTCCAGGCACACCTGTCTGTTGTTAACTGCCTGTTTTTACCGTATACTACTTACTATAAATTTGCATTCTTCTTTACTGACAGTCTTTCCCATAACAGCTTTTTTGGTATTGATAGTATTGATGGATAACATCAAGAATTGCTTCTCATTTCTCTTTCTCTCTGTATCTTCATCAAGACAGAAATGTCTTCAGTTAAAAAACCCTGATGCTTAGTGAGACAGGCAGTCACACGGGGCAGGGGTAGCACTGTGGTATCAGGTGGGCTCTGATTTAACGTGCGTTTCTCTTTCATTCCCCAAAGATTTCTTCTCTCTAGGGATGGTGAAGTTGGAGAGGGGCTCCTTTAACCCTTCTGCAGGATGAACCCTGTGCCAGAAGACATGGAGAACGCTCTCATGGGGAGTCAGAGCTCGCACGCTTCCCTGCGCGACGTCCATTCCATCAACCCCACGCAACTCATGGCCAGGATTGAGTCCTATGAAGGAAGGGAAAAGAAAGGCATATCTGATGTCAGGAGGACTTTCTGTTTGTTTGTCACCTTTGACCTCTTATTTGTAACGTTACTGTGGATAATAGAGTTAAATGTAAGTGGTTTTTTTTTTTCATGACATTATACGAATTGTTTCCAGAGACAAAAACAAAACAAAACAAAACAGTTTTCTTATTTTTCTCATCATTTCTGTCTCATTTTCGTGAATTTCAACTTTTTTTCAAATGAGGCACCATTGGTCTTCTCCAGCTGATTTGGACCTTTCTTGTTTTTTTATGGTTATTATCAATATTTAAGAAGAACCTGGTTAGTTTAAAATTCACTGTGTCTGCAATTATGAAAGTTGAATTCTTGGGGTTTTGCTCTATAACAGGAGTTGGCAAACTGCAGTCTGAGAGCTAAATTCAGGTGGCCTGGTTTTATAAATAAAGTTTTATTGGAACACAGCCCTGCCCATCTGTTTACATATTGTCTGTGGCTGGCTTTTGTGCTGAGTGGTTGAGTTGAGTAGTTTTGACAGAGTCCATCTGGCCCACCAAGGCAAAGTTTTTTATTTCCTGGCCCTTTTCAGAAAAAAACTGCTAATCACTGCTTTAAAAAATGTAACATGCTCCTGGAATATGTTTCAAATGTTGCATTTACTTTCTAGTTCCCATATTTAAGATTTTGCATGCCCTTATTTTTTATTTTTTTGCAAAAGATTATTTGTTCATATTTTATCAAAAAAATATCCTAGGGCTTCCCTGGTGGCGCAGTGGTTGAGAGTCCGCCTGCTGATGCAGGGGACACAGGTTCATGCCCCGGTCCGGGAGGATCCCACATGCCGCGGAGCGGCTGGGCCCGTGAGCCATGGCCACTGAGCCTGCGCGTCCAGAGGCTGTGTTCCGCAACAGGAGAGGCCACAACAGTGAGAGGCCCACGTACCACACACACAAAAAAATCCTAGAGGCATTTGAAGTTTTGTCAAATTTATGTGGTTATATTGCCAAATAATTGTCTAGACCAGTACTATCCAATAGAAATAGAATGCAAGCCTCATGTAAGTTCTCTAGCTGCTACATTTAACAACAATAAAAATAAGCAGGTAAAATTCATTTTAATAATACATTTTATTTAACCCAATATATCTGTTTTCTCCAAAGCCTCGGCTTTGACTGTTTACATTCCTTACCAACAAATAGGTGAACTCTTCCAGAATGCTTCCTCCCAAGCAAAAATTGTCTGTTTCCTTCACTTTCAGCAGTTCATTTATTTCCAAGAAACATTTGCTAAGGCCTGGGAAGCAATAGTTATTAGCTAGTGTTTATTATTAAGAGGTTACTCTTTGCTAGGCATGGTGCTAGGTGCTTTTAAGAAATTTATTAAAATAGAGAAAATATGAAAGGATGCTGAGATTCCTGTTGGAAAATGATTTTTAATTTTGCCTCATGATAGAAAGAGTTAATGTCTTAATCTAAACTCTGATTAATATTCTGATTCATAGCAGCAATTTTAGTTCTAGATTCTAGACTCTTAATAATTAGCATCATTGGATTCATTTAATTTCATCATAAATTCTAATAGAGTAATAAAACTTCATGAAAGCAGATATATACTTATATTAGAAAATTTTAAAAATTTAATCAAGAGAAGATAGATTTTTCCCAGAATCAAGGTCATATGCAGCACAAATCTACTGTTAAGTTTCTGTTTATAGATTTTTCCTTCTGTTAATCTAGCATTGTGGGTATGCCTTAGTTTTGTTTCAAACCAAAAAAGCCAGTGATATGACAACAGTAATTTAAAATGTCTCTTTTAACCATGTGTTCCATGTGTACACATTAAAGAATATATTTAAATTGATATATTTTAAAGGAGTAATATGTTTTCAAAACCAGCAGCTGTAGCATGAGAGATGAAAAAGAAATGCATCTTTTAACAGGAAAGCTTAGCAGCAGTCTTAAGGAAGCACACTTAAAATTATTGCAGTGACAGCACAAAATCGAGGCATTCATTGGTTTGCCACTAATATGACCACTGAGTGTGCACTTAAGTTAGGGAAGCTATGGGATGGGGCCGTGGTGGGTTACGGGATTACACTACTCACTTCCCTCCTTTCTTACTGCTTCAAGGAAATTGAAATGGAAGTGAAGTAAGTGGGATGCACCCTGTTTCATTCATCATAAGCAATCTGTTGCCATCCACATGCAACATTTTATAAATGAAAAATCACCAGACCTAGCAATTAAGAAATTTGTTTCTATCCTCACTTTTCCACTGACTACCAGTTTCCCCATTTGTAAAAAGAGTATATGATCTTTGAGACAGTATATCATGACTTTCTTAGCAAGGCTGTTTAAAAAAAAAGAAAACATTTAACTTTCTAGTTCTATTTGTTTTGAATTGTCAGCCCTGACCCGGGTTTTTCATTACACACTGTACCATCCCTTTTTCTTTTGTTGTCTGTCTCTGTAAATCTCTGATCACTCGGATCCACTGTTATTTTCACATGACTATACATTTACTGAGTGCCGAGACATAGGCTTCTGATTCTGGTGTTGTAAGCTCCACAAAGAGCTACATGAGCTTTAAAGTTTAGCTGAGGAGGTGTAACAGATGATCTTATATTGCCTCCTACTGTTGGTCTTTAAAAGAGGAAAGAAATAGCATGAAGGGAGCTTAGGCCTTCAAAAGAGTATGGGGACCCAGCTGTTCTATGCAATCATAACAATAACCAAAATATTTTGCCTTCATATATGACTTCCAACTTAGCCACTTTTCCTCCTGGCTCCAGGGAGCTGACTGGCGCCACCCCAGCCTGGTGTGCAGGGCCTAGGCGAGCTGGAGCGGCCTAAGAGCACCTTGGATCATTTTCCTGCTGGAAGACCTTGGGCCGGCTGATTTCTTTGTCTTTTTCTTTTTTTGACACTTTGGTTGAGATTATGGTTCAAGAAAGACCTTTATCAGTGCTCATTGCCTGTCTTCTTATTTTCTAACTGGTGTAGCAGAAAGTGGCAGAATGCTTCTAATTTGTCCCAGAGCTGTCATGGCCAACTCTGTGGCCTCAGGCAAGCCGTGTAACTTCTCTGAGCCTTGGTTTCTCAGTCAGTTAACTGAGCTAATACCTGTCTTGCCTTCCTTGTGAATTCTTGTGGGGAGCAAATAAAAAGATATATTCCACAGCCCCTTGGCAGTTACAAAGCTCTACGTAACTATAGATTATGTAATTTACTATTAGCTAAATAAATTCTATCCAGAAAGAGAAAAAACAAGTTGGTTATTAATCTCTCTCTATTGTTACACTTATGTTTCAGGTATTTATTATCCTACTGATTCTGATTCTGATTTTATTACCCCACTGTCATTATGTTCTATAGCTAAACTGTGATGACCCACGATAACAAAAACTCACTGGGAGAGTTCAGTGGCTTAGAATTATCTGAAGAGTGGAATTGGGGATAGAAGGGTGATCTAGGATTGGATGGTGGGACCAATAGGGAGAGGGTTTCGAGATGGAGGTGAACAGAAGCACTGAGGCAAGACTGTTGTGCTTATGCAGGTGTGTGTGTGTGTGTGTGTTTTGGATGGAACAAGGGCAGATGCAGAGAAAATATTAGCCTGGCTAGAATTAAAGTGCCTCTAGGAAATGAAATTGCCTAGGTAACCTGGTTCTAAACAATTGAAATTCTTAAAGAGCTACATGGAAGTGTTGGACTTACCTTAGTTGTGAGCTGAGATAGGTTCTAGAGCAGATTGAAAAACACGGTTTTGAGATCTTCCAGAGGTCACTGACTCGCATTCCACATTACATCACGAGCTACCTGCTGTGTCGATTTGGACGCTTAACTTGACATTGCTCCCCGACGACACATACACCCACTTCTTTATCAGTAAAAAAAATGCCCTGATGCTCAGGCCAAAGGTGAAGAATCATCCTTGATTGATTTGCTTGTTTGTTTTGTATTTCTCATGCCCCCTGTCCAATCTAAAAGTAAGTCCTGTCAAATCTGCCAGCAAAGTATACTCACAATGTGATCCCTTCTCTCCGTTTCTACCATTGCCACCCTCGACCAAGCCAACATTATTACTCATCCAAACTGCTGCACCCTGTCTGTGCCTGACCAGTTTGCCTGCTTCCACACTTGCCCTCCCCAAATCCATTCTCCTGATAGAATCCACAGTGACTCTTAAGAGTAAAAACATAAATCAGATGTTACTTTCTGTTTAAAACCCTTCATGGACTTAACCGGAGCACTTAGCATAGAGTCCAAATGCTGAAACTTGGCTTGCAAAGCCCCCCAGAAGCCAACCCAGACATCCTTTCCCACCCTCTGTTCCTGGCCCACCCAGATCAGCCAGACTTCTGTTCTCAGAATGGAACAAGCTCTCTTCTGTCTTAGACTTTGACACTAGTTCCTTCTATATGAAATGGTTAATTTCCTTTATCTTGATGTAGATTTCAACTTAGCATGCTGGTATCAGTTTAAATGTCACGAAGAGAAGACTTCCATGACCACCCAACCCAAAGGAGTCAACTATTATTCCATCACACTGTCCTGCTTCTGTCCTCTTTGTAGCACTGATTTTCTTATGTGTCTCTATCTCCACTTGCTAGCAGGGAAGGTCCGTAAAGGCAGATATATTGTTTTGTTTACTGGAGTATTTCCTGTGTTTAGAACAGTACTTGGCATTCACTAGGTGCTCAACAGGTATTTGGTGAATGGATCAAGATAATGGCCGTGGTTTGCAGATTAGGATAAATTCCGGGCAGACTGACCGTAAGAACGTAACTCAGAAACTGCTGAAGGAGCCCCATGGAAGGCGGTAGGAGTAGAAAAGGAGCAGCTAACTTGAGAGACATACTAAAGGAAGAAATATCAGACGATTTGTTGATAGGTTGATTTTATCACCCCCAGTATCCAAAGGTGACTCTAAGATTTCTAAGGATGGAGCCTAGAATAACAGTTACCAGCTTTGGCAGAACTCTGATTGGGAAGGGGTTCCATGTGAAACTAAAGATGAATCTGGGACATCTTGTGCTAGAGATGACGAAGATTTTGAAATAATTTAGAGTACAAGATGGGCTAGAAATGTAGATTTTAGATTTCTATATTTAAAGGCAACATGAAATCAGGGTCTCTTAAAGTATATATGGATACCGAAGAGAACCCTTTTCTACTGGCTAGTTATTGAATTGTTATCAGCAGCTTTAATTCCTGTTCTCTCAGCCAGGAGGGGTAACTTCTATGTGGTAGAGAACTCCTCTTTGCCATAGGCTACTTGGAATAATCTTTTGAAAAAATATGTTGGATATTGGTAAGTTTCCTCAGTCTGAAGAGACGTAGCAGTGAGACTAGATGGTTGGTTGGCTTTTAATTCTCCTTGCTCCCAGGTTTTCAATTCTATTCATTTGTAAAGGTCTACCTATAGTCAGGCAGGTCTGTAGGCAACCTGCACGAATTACACAGATGTCTAAGCCTCCTTAAGGAATTTAAAGAACAGAATAGTGTTTATGGTATACTCTATTTTCATAACAAGTACAGTTGACCCTTGACCCCAGCATGTGGGGGAGGGGGACAGTAATCTTTGTATAATCTGTAGCCAGCCCTCCGTATCCGAGCTTCCTCCACAACCGCGGATTCAACCAACCATGGACCATGTAGTACTGTAGTATCTACTATTGCAAAATATCCATGTGTAAGTGGACCCGTGCAGTCCACACCCCTGTTGCTTAAGGGTCAACTGTACTTGAAAAGGTATCTAAGGCAAGAGAATCCTTTCCTTATGGCAACTTTTATTCTAATTTGACCAATTAGCAAACCTTGCAAAGGTATTCCTTATTGATTTTTTTCCCCTTTTTTCTTTTACTCAGGTCTTGGGTTAATTGCCCTCTAATTTGTCCTTCTCAGACCAGCTGCACTGGTTTGCCAGGACCAACGATGTCTGTGCTCCAGATCAGAACCCTGAATTTACTGTTGTACATCATGTTCCCTATTAGCTAATCCACGGGCCCTCGCCTTATAGAGGGTCTGCTTAGAACGCTGCATTCGCTTCCTCGCATACATTCCCTTCCTTGATTAGTGTTCTATATAGTTCGATATGCAGAATTTTGAACTTGATCATTTAAAATTCATCTTGATAGGAGAATTGGGAGAGGACAGAAAATTTATCGTATTAGCTTTAATTTTCTTCATCTATAACTTTCTCACATAGGTCTAATCTGGTCCTTATTTTGTTATCTGTTCAAGTTAAAATATATATATACATATAAGTTGATAAGAGTGCAGAATTTTAAAGTGCTAGGAGCAACCAGGAGATTTTTTACACTTCTGTCCTGTGTCATGATAACTGTCGTCATGGATATGTGCTAAGAGATCAGGGAACCACTTGACCTTCCAAGACTTAAAATAGTGCAGTGGTCAGAAAGTGAGGGGAGCCCTGGATAAATGTTAATTTTCTTCTTTAAAAATATGTTTTGTATATACAATGGAATATTACTCAGCCATAAAAGAAACAAAATTGAGTTATTTGTAATGAGGTGGATGGACCAAGAGTCTGTCATACAGAATGAAGTAAGTCACAAAGAGAAAAACAAATACCGTGTGCTAACACATATATATGGAATTTAAAAAAAAAATGGTTCTGAAGAACCTAGGGGCAGGACAGGAGTGAAGACACAGACATAGAGAATGGACTCGAGGACACGGGGAGGGGGAAGGGTAAGCTGGGACGAAGTGAGAGAGTGGCATGGACATATATACTCTACCAAATGTAAAATAGATAGCTAGTGGGAAGCAGCCACATAGCACAAGGAGATCAGCTCGGTGCTTTGTGACCACCTAGAGGGGTGGGATAGGGAGGGTGGGAGGGAGAGAGACGCAAGAGGGAGGAGATATGGGAACATATGTATATGTATAACTGATTCACTTTGTTATACAGCAGCAACTAACATAACATTGTAAAGCAATTATACTCCAATAAAGATGTTAAAAAATAATAAAAATATATGTTTGTGTGATTGAAGACTTTATCTTACAAGAGAAAAAAAATAGTTTTCACATTTAACATTTCAGTTTACCAAATATGAACTACAAAAAACGGCATTGTTTGTCATTATATATTTATATTTGTTGAACAAATGAATTCAGAATTCAAGTGGGAAATGCTCTTCAGCATTTTTCTATTCGAATTATGAGCGTTCTTTTCTCCCATATTTTAATATTTCTGGGTTAGGAGAAGGCAGAAAAGTGTATGCAAAAATTTACTTGTATGTTCTCTTGTATTATTTTCACACATAACTCCCCTCATTTTTACTTCTTCCTCTCCTTCCCAGGTGAATGGAGGTATTGAGAACACGTTAGAAAAAGAGGTGGTGCAGTATGACTACTACTCTTCTTATTTTGATATATTTGTAAGTATTCTCTGTTGTAGGTTTCATTTTGGACATGATGAAACTAACCAAAAGGCAAATTTCCTGTCAGTAGACCTCAGATTCTATGCCATTCTTTTTTCCTCTTTTAAACATTATCTTTCCTTTTTCCTTATTCTTGGACCATTCAGTGCGCGCTCTCTCTCTCTCTCTCTTTCTCTCTTTCTTTCTCTCTCTCTCTCTCTCTCTCTCTCTCTCTCTCTTTCTAAGAAATTGCCTGGTCATCTCAAGGAAAAAAAAGATTAATGAGAAATACGGGAGCATAGCAGAAGAAGCCATTCTGATTTTCCTTTATTCTTTAAAATGGCTGAGATAGAAGCCACTGACAGACCCTAATCACTGAAAGGAAGATGCACCTGTTTATGTAATAACGCATGAAAATGCCATTCCTTTTCTGTCTTGAGATAG
The DNA here is from genome assembly GCF_003676395.1 of Aethalodelphis obliquidens. Taxonomy (NCBI): domain Eukaryota; kingdom Metazoa; phylum Chordata; class Mammalia; order Artiodactyla; family Delphinidae; genus Aethalodelphis; species Aethalodelphis obliquidens. The sequence continues at coordinate 10,822,933 of NW_020837971.1, forward strand.
ATTTCTGTGTATGTTTTTAAAAATAATTGTTTCATTTTTCCATAATAGGAGTTTTTGAGAAAAGTGATATATTGATAATCTTGGGCAAAACTAGTCAGTTGTAGAATTATATAGATGCAGTTATCTGTAGATGAGGCAGTATCTTTCCAGGACACACTGTGACTTTGGTTGGGTTTAATACATCTCACGGTATCTCTTTACAGGTGATAGTGTAAGTCAGTCAGTTTCTAACATTGTGTTAGACACGATATAGGCAATTAAAATTCATAAAGAATCCCCCCTAAGTTCATTTTAACTACTTTACTCACTATCTTTAGAAGCTGTGTGCACAACGGATAAGACCCTTGAAGTCAGAAAAACCTGGGTTTGATTCACAACACTATCACTCATTGTATATCTTTGACTATATTAGGTCTAAACTTCAGTTTCCTCATATGTGAAATGAAATCATCATCGTTCTGAAAAGTAAATGAAATACTACCTGGAAAACACTTAAGCCCAATGATAGGTATGTCCTAGGAGCTCAGAGACTCACCTGCAATCACGTTTATTATCATCATTAGTTTTGGATGAAGAGTATTACTGATTATATTTTCTAGTGGTTTTCATACTACTTTAAAAAGTCTTGTTTTATTTTCTTTTTCCCACACTCACTGCAGAAGTATGTGTGAGGAAAGAGATGGGGTTCCCAGTAAATAGAGATCAGTGTTCATGTCATCACCCCCTTGCAATCTGAGTAATTCCATTTTTATCTGTACGGTATGTTAGGGTTCCAATAAGATTGTTTTGAAAAAGTGTTTGGCTGCTACAGAATATTTGGAAAACCACTGATATAATTTAATCTCCTTTTCCAGATGAAGAAATTGAGTCTCATGGTTCAGTGTCTTGACCTACCCCAGGTCACTGAACTTGGTGGCAGAGCATGTGAGATCCCAAACCTCTTGATAATTTTTTCCTGTAAAACTGTTGACATAGAATAACAAAATGGACTTCTCTTTTCCCTTTTATTTCCCCTGTTGAATTTATCTTAACATAGTCTGAGCCAGGACTTACCGGGAAGCCAAGTTAATCCACTGGCCAGATCTCCAAGGATTGTCTGAACTCTGCTTGGGGAGTTAATGATATTGGACAAATAGGTGGGACCTATTGGCTCAGCTTGGAAAGACTGTCATGCCTGGCCCTGGAAATGGACACAGCCTCCAGGAAACCTTGGGATCTGGGAGACTTTGAGATAGAGGAATAAAGATTTATACTTTTGCCAAGTCCAGAATGCAGAGATAGGGGTAGGATACATAGAGAAACTAAATGGTTAGCAGATTATTAGAAAACACGTTTTTAATGAAAGCAGGAAATTAAAACAAAAACAACTGCAAAGTTCATTTACGTGAAAGGATCTTCAATGAGGTCACCCAGCCAGTGGCAGCAAAGAAGTTGTCAGCCTCCAGCCTTTCAGCAGTTGCGATTAGTGAGGAACTTTGGGCAGACCCCCTACCCTGAGGCATTGCTCCAGAGCCACCTGACTTCTCCCTACTCAGAATAAGTATGTTTTCCAAGTAAAATTAGTAAAGTTTTATTCCGTGTTTATTCCTTAGTAGAATTACTGAGACAGCTAAGGCATAGTGGATAAGCACCTGGTCTTTGGAGTCAAGCTACCAGGGTTCAAATCATGGCTTCCTCACTAAGAGTTGTGTGGCCTTGGACAATTTTTCTATCCATCTTAATGACAGTTGACTCACGGGATTGCTGGGCTGGGGGATTACATGGGATACTAATGCACATGAAAGTTTTCACAAAAGTCCCTGAACCACCCTGAAAAATCAGAGGGCAGGTCCTGGGATAGCAGAACTCTCCCAACACCCCAGTAACTCAGAGCTTTGCAGTGGACATCACTAAGAATCTGGTATCTTCCAAAAAGTCAGTATTTGTACTTGGAGTGAAAAGGTACTGGAGTGGAAACTTTCAAAGCATTTTCTCCAACCTTAAAAGGATATCAGAATATATATATATGGACTCAAATAGAAAGGAAAAATAAACATCTAACTATATATTCTTTTGTTGATAATGGGAAGTTAATTTGAATCCCTCTTTGGGCAGTGTTCCATAAATTCTAGAGCAGAGGATCCCAAACGCTGGTCTGTAGACCAGTACCCATCTGTGACAGTTTTCAGCTAAATCAGAATAATGAAGACACTTTGGTGGCTTCTTCCTGAAACCCAATGACTTTACCTTTGTGTATATTCCTTAAAACTTATCTTGTCTTTTCTTTTTAATACAGCTTTTGGCAGTTTTTCGATTTAAAGTGTTAATACTTGCATATGCCGTGTGCAGACTGCGCCATTGGTGGGCCATAGCGGTGAGTACGCCTGGTGAGTGGTCCCTCCCCTCCGATTGTGGTGGCTGGGGCCTGCTCACAAGAGGGCTGAGCTGGGGGCAGATGTGGATTCCATCTGGGTTGAACTCCACTTGCTTCTCCTGAGTCCCCGTACTCCACACCTCAGTAGGTTTCATTCTCCGGGGCTTCTTTCCAAACCTAATGAGTAACTAGCCTTGTCGCTATGGAGACTGAGACAAGTGAGGAATCTAGGGGCCGACCCGTGATTGTGGTCCAAGCATCAGCCCACCCTCTACCTCATTATGCAAACGAGAGATGAGTTCCGTCCCTCTGTCACGAAGCGATTTGCACAGTTTCCTCTCGGGTTGAAACTGCTTGGTGATTTTTCATGACTTGCTCTCAGCTTATTTTGATCACTGCCTTCCTCGCTGTGTTATCCCCCTCGCTCCGGTCTTAAAGGGGAAAGCTCCCTTTTTATGGTTGCCTTCGGGCTTCTTGAAGACAGTGGCAGTTTTTAACTCACCTCTGTTTCCTGGCCTTCAGCCCAGAGCTTTGGCACAAGCTCTTCACCCTCAATAAATATTTATTGATTGAGAGAAGAATTACAAGCATTTCTGCCTGAATTATTTTCCCTGTTTCCACGGACTTCTAAACAGTCACCTTGTTGAGAGCTCTAACGAGGCAGGGATATGGGGGGTGTTGAAGTCCTCAGACTGGAGAGACATGGGCAGGACCAATCTGCCGTCCTGCTTCTGGAAGGTGAGACCTCAGTCTGTGTGGGACCGGCATGGGCTTGTCCAGCTGGGCATGGGGTTGTGCACTGTCCTACGGGGGAGTCCCCCAGGGGCCGCATCTGCCTGGGCCATCTCTTCTGAGCATCCACAGAATCCCAGGGCTGCTGTCAGACCATCCGTTGAGTCCCAAGGTCACGGTTCATGGATGAGGGCTGACAGTTTCAGCCGGACTTGACTCCCTTTACTGTGTACGCTGTTGCCGATACCAAACGGCCGTGATGGTTATCCCTTACCCACCGTCTGCAGCAGCCCCAATTTGGGCCGTTCTATTCCAGTCTCCATGATGTGCACTGGTATTTGTCAGACCATCTGTCTCAGTGTTTGTTTCAGGAAAGTGGTTGACGTGCAATGAGAGTTTTAAGAGAGTTTCTTCAACCTCTTCTTTGAAATGATCAAAGGGACAGGTCAGATTTAGCACATCCATTTTATTGTTGTTGTTGTTGTTGTTGTTGTTTTTGCGGTACGCGGGCCTCTCACTGCTGTGGCCTCTCCTGTTGCGGAGCACAGGCTCCAGACGTGCAGGCTCAGCGGCCATGGCTCACGGGCCCAGCCGCTCCGCGGCATGTGGGATCTTCCCGGACCAGGGCATGAACCCGTGTCCCCTGCATCGGCAGGCGGACCCTCAACCACTGCGCCACCAGGGAGGCCCCATTTTATTGTTTTTGATTCTCGTTTTAAAAAACATTTACAGAGAGGGGGCCAGGCAGCTGAAAGGAGTCAGCTGGTACCTGAAGAGCACTTAGTGTCAGCCTGTAAAGTTAATTAGTATCAGAATGTAAGATGCCTCCCCTCCCGTGTTGTGTGTGTGTGTATGTGTGTGTCTGGCTGGTGTGTGTGTGTGTGTCTGCTGTGTGTGTGTATGTTTTGCCGACAAAACTAACTCTGCAACTTCGTCAACACTAAGCATGATGCCTGATGTTCCCCAACCTCCAACCTCCGTTTTGTCAGTTATGGCTGCCATTGGCACTCACTTTGGTCAGGTTTCATATTGCTACAAATATTAGTTGAAGGATGGAGAGACAAACCCCAGGTGCTGTGGGATTGTCTCTGGGCTTCCCTAGCCCTGGAGGAGCCTTGCCTCTATTTCACTGGTCCTTTCTCATATGCCGATAGCATCTTTGCATGTTGTACCCTCTAGTGGACAAAACAGAGTTTCCCAACACACAGCGTGTGGGTGAAGGGAAACCTCAAGCTGCCGGTCAGGGCTCGTGTGCCACGTGGAAGCCCACTTTGCCCCTGTCTGGTTTAGGGGATAGAGTGACATGGGAGGGAGCTGGGTAAGACAGACCCTTTCAGGCATTACCTGCTCCTGGCTCAGATGGGTCTCTTGCTTGAGGAAGGTGCCTTCAGAGTGTAAAACATCGAATTTGAACGCTTCTGGATTATGTGTCTTTCAGTTGACGACAGCAGTGACCAGTGCCTTTTTACTAGCAAAAGTGATCCTCTCAAAGGTATGGCTTTCCGCTTTTTCTGTGCCATGACCATCTGTACTGACACAGCTGCGTTCTCCAGGGTGAGCTCATGGTAACTGCGTTTCTCTCTCCTGGTCACGTCTGTTCTTCCAGCTTTTCTCTCAAGGGGCTTTCGGCTACGTGCTGCCCATCATTTCCTTCATCCTTGCCTGGATCGAGACGTGGTTCCTGGATTTCAAGGTGTTACCTCAAGAGGCAGAAGAAGAAAACCGTAAGTTTCTCTCCAAGTTCCCCTCCTGAGATTGGCCAGGCTGGGAGGAGGGGCTGCAGAGGTCTGTCTTTGTTTGTTTGTTTTAATTTTTATTTATATTGGAATAGAGTTGATTTACAGTGTTGTGTTAGTTTCAGCTGTACAGCAAAGTGATTTAGTTATACATATACATGTATCTATTCTTTTCCAGATTCTTTTCCCAGATAGGTTATTACAGAGTACTGAGTAGAGTTCCCTGGGCTGTACAGTAGGTCCTTGTTGATTATCTGTTTTATATATACTAGTGTGTCTATCTTAATTCCAACCTCCTAATTTATCCCTCCCCCCACCTTTCCCCTTTGGTAACTATACGTTCGTTTTCTAAGTCTGTGAGTCTGTGTCCCTTTTGTAAATAAGTTTATTTGTATCATTTTTAGATTCCACATATAAATGGTATCATGATATTGGTCTTTCTCTGTCTGACTTACTTCACTTAGTATGATAATCTCTATGTCCATCCATGTTGCTGCAAATGGCATTATTTCATTCTTTTTTATGGCTGAGTAGTATTCCATTGTATATATGTACCACATTTTCCTTATCCTTTCCTCTGTCCATGGACATTTAGGTTGATTCCACGTCTTGGTTATTGTAAATAGTGCTGCAGTGAACATTGGGGTGTGTGTATCTTTTCGAATTACGGTTTTCTCAGGAGTGGAATTGCTGGATCATATGATAGCTTTATTTTTAGTTTTTTAAGTGTACTCCATACTGTTCTCCATAGCGGCTGGAACAATTTACATTCCCACCAACAGTGTAGGAGGGTTCAGAGATCTGGCTTTGCATGGAGCTCTGGGTGCAGTTAGGCAGATCGCATGTCTCCACCCTGCAGGGCTGCAGGAGACATCGAGGGAAGGGTTGGAGGAAAAGACAGGGACAGGGTGTGGCTCCTCACTCCAGCTCTTAGGCCAGGCTTCCCCGGAAGGAAGTGTGAACACTGGTGGAAAAGACATTCCAGCAGCAACAACAGCCAACACCTCCTTCTCCTCGGACAGGTTGACCTTTTCTCCCTGTCGATAATAGCCGGAGGACACAAAGCATTTTGTGCCGAGATAGCAGTTCTACATAGAAGTCCTCCATTTTCCACAGCCTCCCATTGCCGTCCATCCCACAGGTGGTGCCTTTGAATGGGCCACAGTGTGAATAACAGCTGAGTGCCTACAGGGGGGTGGTTTGATGGGTTGCTGATGGAGATGGAGAGGAGGGAGTTAGCCAGCTGGAAATGTTCACCCATCTCAGGCTTTCCAGTCCTCTTCTGAGGAGCAGAGTGAGAGCTGACATTATGTAGTCATGAGTCCTGTCAAAGCTGTTATCATCTCCCTGTGTGGCTTCGAGCATCACTGAATATTCTCTGGGGAATCCAAATGATTGACTGAACTTTAGGATGAACTACGGGGCTGGAATTCTCCTCTGCATGATGGCCTTAGTGAAAGCCTGTACATCCCACCTGCCCTCTTAGAGGTGATATAATCAAAGTTTAATGCAGAGACCCGGGCAGTTTCAAGACATGCTGTTTTTATGCTCTGTCAGTCATCTGGCTGGATTTGCCCTGCCTAATAGGAAAAAAAAAATTCTTGTGTCTTATAGAAAGTTAAGCATGATTGTAACCTCAAGATACAGCAGAAGGGAAGATAACCTTGCAAGTGGTTTTATTTTTCAAAAGCTCATATACAAAGAAGACATCTAGAAGAAAAAAATTATACTTTCAAGTGTAGATTTTAAAACACATTAATCAGACCAAGATCCGTCTTCTATTCTGCGCCCTCTGTTCCTTTATGAAAATGTATTGTGAAAAGGGGACAAATAAAGCTAACGGAAGCCACTTTTTAAAAAGTTGTAAATAGAGGACTTTCCTGGTGGTCCGGTGGCTAGCACTCTGCGTGTCCACTGCAGGGGGCACAGGTTCGATCCCTGGTTGGGGAACTAAGATCCCCCTGCCGCATGGCACAGCCAGAAATAAAAAATAAAAAGTTGTATATAAACATCAAACTGAACTTTCTTGAAAGCCTTATCAACTGTTAATGTGACTGAGGCTTGCATGCCTATGTGATTAAACCAAATTCAAAGTAACTAATAAAGCAGAACATATAATTAATGAAAAACTTGAACACAGCCTTTATTTTCACTGCAGCATGTATTACATGCATACCTGGCACCAGCTGTTTGGCCCGGTGCTTCCTCTAGCTTTATCCCGGTGCTAACTCAGCTTCAGCCGGAAGAACTCATTGTCGACGGCCTCTCTCATCATGGGCTAGTGCTTTGATGCTTTACGTCTGCCATTTCTCTAACCAGACACAGACGTAAAGCATGACCAGGTTTTTTGTTTGGCTTTGTGCTTTGGTTTTGATGTTGTTGATTTCTATAGGGAAGTAGGTATTTCCAAAGGGAAAGATGCTATAAATACAGAGCCAAAGAATCCCATGAGTAACATGAAGCATTTTTTTTTAACTAGTTGAAACCTGTCCTTATTGTACCGGTTCATAGTTTATTAATAACACTTTGTTTTTGGTTGAAAGATTTTCAGAGTACCCTTCCTGCTAAGAGTTTTTTTAAAAATGTAATAGTAACGCCATTTTATTGTGATTAACCTGGCCACTAAGCGACCAGAACACTGACATCATTCCCAGTATCTGAATTTCTTCTCTTCCAGGACTCCTAATAGTTCAGGATGCCTCAGAGAGGGCAGCACTGATACCTGGTGGTCTTTCTGATGGTCAGTTTTATTCTCCTCCTGAATCCGAAGCAGGTACAAAATTTGATTATCATTTGCGTCTCTGTCCATCATTCAGAACTTGGTCTCCCTCTCCCCCTCACTACCCCCTCTACTTCTCAATATGCTTAGCAAACATTTAACATACCGTGCATTTAGATTGTGAATATAACTAAGACGTGGTCTTGATGTGCGACCCGTGATGAGATGCAGAGATGTGAAAATAAACGTGGTAGAGGGCCTTAGACCTGATGTGTGGCCAGGGGGAGGGTCTCTATGCTCTGCTATCTGTCATCCCCTAACTGACCTTCCTCCACGATCCCCCATGTCTGAAAGTAGCAGCACTGCCTACCCAGTTGCCCAAGTCAGAAACCAGAGCCTCACTGGGGACTCTGCCCCTTACCTGTGGCTCCCGGTCCATCGTTCACCACGCCGTTTTGATCCTCTTTGTTTCTGCCTCCTAGATTTCATTTAAATTGCACACTTATCGTATCTGTAGCCTCAGTTCAGCATTTCTCATTTCCTTTTTTTTTGGCCGCGCCGCGCGGCATGTAGGATCTTAGCTCCCTGACCAGGGCTGAAACTCGCGCCCCCTCCATTGGAAGCGCGGAGTCTTAACCACTAGACCGCCAGGGAAGTCCCCAGCATTTCTCATCTCAGTTTCTGCAACAGCCCCCTCCTCAGTTGCCTTCTCCCAACCAGCCACTAGAATTCCATGTTAAATAGAACAATTGCATTGTTCTAAAGGTTCTTCATAACCACTCTGTGAGGTAAAAGTCTCATTATCCCTGTTTCAGAAATGAGCAAGTTGAGACACAGAGAAGTGAGGTAGTTTGTCCAGTATCACACAAAGAGTAAGGAGGTGGAGGATTTGAACCCCAGCTCCAGGGCTAGAGTCCCTGATCATAGCTAATATACAGCCTCTCAGTATTAATGAATATGCAAAATTGATCACGTTATTTCCTTGCTTGAAAGCCTTCGACGACGCAAAGGATTAAGAAAGTCATTGGATCCTTAGGCTGACAGAAAGCACCTCTGTGTCCACCCTTACCCAGTGATCCAAGCTCTCTTCTCATGCTCCTTGTGTGCTGTTTTTAGCTTTCTGAAAATACACTAAAACCCTCAAGCCATCTTGCTTGTTCTATCCTTGACATTACCCTCTGCAGTCCTAGTTTCCACTCACACGCGCAGAAGGCTTCTCCCCACTCCCACCCTCCCCCTGGCTCCCAGCAGTCCTAGGTAGAGGGTCTTTTGTCTCGGTTCTCTAAGATCTCTCCCACAACCCTGTCATCCTGGGTTGACTGCACTGTCTTTGGCAGTGACTTGGCCTGTTTCTATTACTGGGATATAAATTTGGGTTAGAGACTACATTGTTTTATTCCCCACATTACCTTTAGTAAATATTTTAAACACACACACACACACACACACACACACACACACTAGAGTAAAAACAGACTCCAGGCAGAAAGAGCCACGTGAATATCAAAGGCACAACAATGGGACATAGGATATTAGGGGAACTCGAAGTAACTTGCTATTCTGGACTGTTGGTGTTAGATTTAAAAGCAATATAAAATACAAAATCATAGAGTTAGATGAAATAAAGATATGAATTAGCAGAAAAGCTATTTCTCAGCCAGCAGAAACTAGAATAAGTATTAAACTTTCATTACCTCATTATAAGGATGATTTCCTTGAGATTTTTGTTATGTCACAGGACTCATTCTTTCAAAAAAAAAGTTTGCATTACAGTTCATGCTTTTGTATAACTTTTTTTCTAAGACTAATAAAATTTCTCAGCCCCAGTGTATTTTTTTAATTAGAAGTTCAGAACAACAGGATAAAAATGTGAGGAATACCTCAGGCATTTTTCATCCAGCAAGCCGTTGGCTTCCTTCTTTGACTTTTACCACCACCTAGTGGCAGTTGGAAGCATTACCATTTCATTGAATTAAGAAGCTAAACAAAAACAACCCTGTCAGCGTTCCACTGGGTGGCTGCATTGTATAAGACAAAGCCCAGATTAGTAGTGGGCAGAGGAGTGTTCAAAGTGACTTACTTTATTGTATTATATTTTCATTGTCTGAATGTTCAATTCAGGAAAGAATTAAGATTGAAAACTATTATTGGAATTAATGTGCCTAGAAAAGATTTTATTTTAAAATAAAGCTTTCTTATCAGGTCAGCAGACAAATATTAAATAGTCTTCTAGCAGCAGAAGTTATAAGCTTTTTGCCCTTAAACAGTGCTAATTGGTCCCTATCAATAAGAGGGTGTCTGAGGCCTGCCTTGCCTTTTCTTGTCTTTCTCTAGCACCTAATATAGTGCCTGGCACATAGTAAACTTAGAACTGTTGAAGGAATGAATGAAGAGAGAAAGAAAGAAATTGGAGGCACCAGAAGTTTAAATGTTAGCATTTTTCCTTGTAAAGGAATGGCTTGAGTTTTAGAATCACAGAGCTTTGGAAAATTAGCACATTTTAGTGGATGTACTTTTAAAGGATATAAAGGTGGTTTGTTTTACAGATTTGCTTGTTGGTTTAGCCATATCCTGTTTGCCTGTGTATTAAATGGAAAGAATGAGGGAGCAGAGTCCTTTCTCGGATGATTGGGTTGAGGTTGTTATGGGCTCAGACAATTTAAATGAACCAGTTGTGATGCTGGAGAAAAGGTAATTTGTCACCTCTTGAATCATTGAAAGACTGACTTAAAATGAAGAATAGCTCATTGCATACTATCATCTGTGCTAAACAAATCTAGATGAAGGCATTGAAATTTTTGTGTGTGTGTGTGCCTTCTAAAATGGGTGTGGCCACACCGCACAAGGATCTGTGGGCAAGGATGTTCAGTGCAGTATTGTTTATAAAGTAAAGCAGAGCAAAATGAAACCCAAGCCTGGGAACACCTAAAAAAGGCAAAACATTTAAATAACTTATGGTACATCCTTATCATAAATCCTATGAGGCTGTTAAAAGGAGGCTGAGGTTTATAAACTAATATGAAAAGATGTCCACTATATATTAAGTAAAAAAAGGCAACTTGCAGAAGAGTATATACACTATGAGTCTATTTGTGTTAAACATGTGTATATATATATACACTGTAAAATGTAGTTTTATTAGTACATTTGAAAAAAAATTAGTAAAATAAACTGCCTGAGGTCTAAAAAAGTAAATAAATAACTCATTAAAATAAAATGGAATTTAACATTTAAATACAATACTAGTTTACCTTTATAAATTATGGGCCATTTTTGTACGTTAGATAAGTTTTCTGGAGTTTTTGAAACATCTTTTTTTTTTTTGAATTTTATTTTATTTATTTTTTCGTACAGCAGCAGGTCCTTATTAGTCATCAGTTTTATACACATCGTTGTATACATGTCAATCCCAAGCTCCCAATTCATCCCACCACCAGCTCACCCCCCCCACCGCTTTCCCCCCTTGGTGCCCATACATTTGTTCTCTACATCTGTGTCTCAATCTCTGCCCTGCAAACCGGTTCATCTGTACCATTTTTCTAGGTTCCACATGTATGCGTTAATATACGATGTTTGTTTTTCTCTTTCTGACTTACTTCACTCTGTATGACAGTCTCTAGATGCATCCACGTCTCTACAAATGAGCCAATTTCGTTCCTTTTTATGGCTGAGTAAGGCATTGAAATTTAAATTTGACGCCATGCATGCTGGTGTGGGCTAAGTCTGTGAAATTATGTCCCCTACGGTGTGTGGCTGTGTCTTTTCAGTTGTAGTTGTTGTTTTTAATTCTTTTATTTTTAAGCCTGGCTTCCTAGGGGGTCACCCCTGTGTCTACATAGCTTAGTGGTAGCCAATGATTAGACAGCCTTTGTGGTCAGTCACCTTGATTAAGACTTTCATCCTCGGCCAAAGGGATATTTGTATGTATTGGATACCACATTCAAATTTCAGGTCTTTTTGAGTCTTCTTCAAAAAGCTTTTTGAGTCTTCTTTTGCTGAATATTTTCACACCTCCTCTGCATATGCTCACAGCCTCGTGGTTTTTAGGCTATAGCGTGGGTTCTCTTGGGTTTCCGTTGTGTATGCACACAGCTTCAGCCAGACATATGCGTGCTGCAGTCATGACCATCACCTCAAACCAGCAGAGGCTCTGGCCCCTGTGCTCACATACCACTAAGTCTGTCATTTCACCATTGCATCACTTCTCACCCCAGATTAAATGAGCTCCTTCAACCATGTAAGTTTGCTGGCAGTCCTCACGGCCTGCCGTACTCTGGAAGGACCTTCATGCCGTGGAGCTGGGTGATGGGAGGTGGGGGAAGAATGGGGGCAGCTGAAGGAAAGAGCAACATGGTTGTTCCCGCAATTCTGCAATTTTTCAAGCACTTCTCACATAGTTGTAAGCCTTTGGTCGTTTCCCCAGCACTGAACTTGCTGTCTGGTTCATCTAGTCCAGTTTTAGAGTTGCTTTTCAAGGAGAAGATTTGTTGAACTCCTTATTCGACAATAGCCAGAACACCTTGCTAGCATTCGCTTTTAAATTACGGAAAGCATGTGCATTATTATGTTTTAATTTAAAGTTTGGCTTTATTTAGGACTCGCAAATAGTTCCAAGCCACGTCAGCTCATTGTGGCTTGAGTGCCGTTACCCTGACAGGTGGAAAGTGAGCCCAGAAACAGGAAGGCTCGGTATGACCACTTTCCTTAGACTCCTTTCAAAGTGACATGGCAGTTAAACCGCTCCAGTGTCTCTAAGATTTCCAGCAGTTTAATAAGCCGGGAAGTGAAGCCTCCCAACCACTACCTCTTTATGTATTTGTTTTACCACAGACTTAACCTGAACGACATGACATTTATGAGGTTGAGGTGTGGGACTCAAAACTTTTCTTAAGATTCTCAGGCATTCATTCTTCTGTACCAGATTTGTTCTTGGCTATAATCCAGGCAGACGTTCTCGAAGAAAAAAGTGCCCTTTTAAAAAACTTTTTATTGGGGTATAGTTGATTTACAATGTTGTGTTAGTTTCAGGTGTACAGCAAAGTGAATCAGTTATGCATATGCATATATCCACTCTTTTTTTAGATTCTTTTCCCATATTGGTCATTACAGAGTATTGAGTAGAGTTCCCTGTGCTATACAGTAGGTCCTTATTAGTTATCTATTTTATATATAGTAGTAGTGTAGATGTCCATCCCGATCTCCCGATTCATCCCTCTGCCCCCACTTTCCCTCCGGTGAAAGTGCCCTTTTTGAAGTGTATTATCTGCTAAGAGTAAAGCAACAGTGGGGCTGGCTGCTTTTGCAGGTGAGTAGGTAACATCCTAACCTGTTCCCTTGGTCTCCTCACCACTCTCTTTAGTTCCCTTCCCTGAGTATGATAGGAATGCGTAATTGTTATAAAAATGTGTGGAAAGAACAAAAATGAAAGATCACGCTCCTTCAAACTATTCAGCAGCATTAGTGTTGACAGTTCAGCTTGTTTCCTTCTACTTTTGTGTAATTTACATAATTGTTGGCTGTACTGTCTGTGTTATTTATACCCTGTTTTAAAAATTATAAAGTCACTTTAAGTTTATTGTAGAAATTTTGGAATATCCAGAAATGTACATAAGTCCCCTGGTCATTTATTTCTAGTCTTACTGATTTGTACAAGTATATCAAGTTTTTAAAATTTTTATCAAATCTGATCTTACACTATATTTCTCGTTACATATTTGCTTTTACTTTATAGCGTATGCATTTCCCATGTTGTTATATACTGTATAGACACAGTTTTTAAGTGGATGGAAGATATTTCATGGAAATATAATAATTACTTAACTTTTCTTCTCCTCTCCGACATTAGATTTTTCTTCTCATTTTTAGAGGGAAAGTCTTCATAATGGAAAAAAAATGTTATTTCCTCAGGGAGATATCCTAAGGATATCATCCCAGAGTGGAATGACTGGGTCACATTCAAGAATAATCGAAGGCTCACGCAACATTGACCCAGAATGGTTGTAACCGTGGTCGCTGGCAACAGCGCACAGGGGTGACATCAGCTTTGCCTGTACATTGGAATCCCTCACTGCTCTCTCACTCACTGAATACAGCTATTTTTTCAAAATACGTAGATTAAATTATTAATACCCAAAGGTACTTGCACTTGAAAAACAGGTAAGCTTTTCAGCAAAGAAGCACAAGAGGAGGAGCAGTGCATAATAGTTCTTGGTCCATATGAATATTTTTAGAACCTATGTGAAATCCATTTTGACAGATCGGTGCTTGCGATAGGTCCTATTTGAAAGGTTTTCTTCCTACAAGATATAAAGTAAAACTATTTTACAGTTTTGTTAACTTGAATCTCTTGTGGCTTAAACATATGTATCCCTCGTTTAAAATTTTATGCTCGTAGATTATAATTTTCAAGAAATCATTTGTTACTGTAATCGAATGCAGTACTTTTTCTCCTTCCCCTTCCCTACCATCTAGGATCTGAAAATGAAGCTGAAGAAAAGCAGGACAGTGAAAAACCACTTTTAGAACTATGAGTAAGACTTTTATTAAAGTAAGTCTTCGAAAAGGAAACTGTAATAATGAAGTGGTTAAATACGGAGCCTTTCTTTGAGTAGATTCAAAGTAAAATTCAAAGAATATGTGTGTGACTATACATTATATTTCTCCTAAGTACATGAATTTGTCAGGCACATTTTATGATGTAAAATCTCTTAACCTTTCCTAGGTATAAATTTGTGAAGGATGAGAAATACCTCAGAGTCCCAAATTTCTAAATAAGGATGACTTAGTTCCTTTTTGTTTATGTAGCCAGAATGTCTCCGTGTCAGACTTTGTTTAATTACAAACCCTAACTTCTGAGGGCGGCGAGGGCAGCAGTCCTGGGAGGCTGGTACTGTCATTGTCTCCACTTACACGGAGGCGGGTGAGACTGAGGGTGAATGACTGGTCCAAGGTCGCACAGCTGGCAGGGGCAGAGCCGGGACTCAGGCGTTCCGTGTGGTACCAGGATCTCCTCTGGTCCCGCACCGGATGGACGTCTCTGGAGGGTTCTGGAGCTTCTGAGATGACACATGTGGTCCAGTCACAGCAGTCGGGCCCGATGTACCTCCAGGTCAGGGCACGTTGTTCATTCCCTTCAAATCATCAAAGGAAACATTTCAACCTCAGAAATACGAGCAAATAAACATACAGGCAATTGTAGAAGCAGCAACCCTGCTTAATTATTTAACCACAGAAGGGAAAAGAGAGTAGATCTTAAAAGTTCCCATCACAAGAAAAAAAAATAATCTGTCTATGTATAGCGAGGGATGTTAATAGACTTACTGTGATGATTTCACAATGTATACAAATATAGAATCATTAGGTGGTATAACTTAAACTAATAAAATGTTATATGTCAATTATATCTCAACTAAAAAAATAATGAAATAAAATGTAAAATTTTATTTAAAAGAAATAAAAGGCAGCCAGAGGCGGCCAAAGTCGCAGCAAACGGAGGCCCCGCCCTGCATCCGTGGTACCCAGCACGCTCCGGCCCCTTTTTCTACAACAGTCTTCAGACGTAGGACAAAAATATGAGCATGTGAATAAGGACGTCCTTTTCTAAATGCTTTAAAATAACTTCTTGGGTGGCCTCACGCGTGGTCTTTCAAGTGTCTGTAACACAGCCTATCTTTAGTATGTAGACTGTGTTGTAAATACATAGAGCAAAATGTAGCATTTTGCCTTTTTACACTACCTCTCAAATATTTCTGTGTTCTCTCTTTTTCTAAGTGTGAAAAACCTTCACTGAACGTCACCAGAGGGAAAAAAGCACTGAAACTGGGGGTCTCCCTTTTGAAGGTTGAAATGGTGACATCCACTGCTGACGTTACTGAACGGCTAATAACGAATTTATTGATTGTAATACCTCACAGACATGGTACCATCTCCACATACATTTAATCACCTGCCTGTGGCTGGTAAGATAATGTCATGATCCATCCTGTATTCAGTGAGACTTGAGTCTGACCTGTCAAAGAATAGTTGCAGAAAGTCTTGTGCTGTGTTCCTGATCAAAAGACTTCTTAATATACTGGAATAACACTTTTTTAGTATGCAGAATATCTTTTTATTTTGACTTGCAGAATGGAATTTTTTTGTTTCATGTCTTGGATTTCTTTTGTCTTTCTTTTTTAACTCCCTACATTTCCCTTGTGTTTTTTTAACTCATGCACATGCACTATTTGTACAATTTTAAAAGGTAATAAAATCCAACATATCAAAATGATCGGTTTTATTTTTCCTGTTTTGCATTATGTATTTGGCCTAAAGTGTTGGAATTGCAAAAGGGGAACATGAGGGATTGTGAATACATATAAAAAGTCACCAGAAATAGAATCGTTCTCTCAGAAGTATGATCTAAAATAGTCTGATTACTCTTCTTTGAACCCACTCTATGAAATCATTTTCCCTTGTGTTTAGCTAGTTTGAATTAAAATGAGCTCAATTATATTGTGAGCTATTTTTGTTAAACGGGAATATTCAATGCAATGCTTCATGGGAAGGCAGCACGTCTATCAGTTTTCTTTCATTATTCATGGTGTCATTCAAGAAATACTCAACTGTGTATGATGGAAATGGTGCTGGTTTGGATGGAAACTGACCATTTATGCAGATCAAATCAACTCCATCCATGCTTGGTCTAAGAATGGGCCACAGGACTGAAGTGCAGCTGGAGGCTCCCTGGGAGACTGGGGCCTAACCAGGGGGAGCTTCTTCCATGGAGAAAGGGGGAGGGAGAGCTCCAGGGTCTGGCTTTGGACTAAAGCCTCAAGAATTCAGTGGTGTCATCACAACGAGAACATCCTGTCTCGGGAGGGGACCCCCATCTACACCATGACCACTGATGTGACCTGTGTGCCTTTAAGCTGAGAAGGAGCTCTCCCCAACACACTGGGTTGGACCAGTAGGATGTGGCCAGTCCTCCTAGGTGAGCAAGGGCCCCCCAGATGTTGGCTCTCAGAGCAGAGACCAGGAAGAATGAAGGATGTGACTTGAATGTGCTGTAAGGTCAGACTGGGAGAGCTAAAGCATTGAGCTCAGCCATAGAGCCGTGCTTCCCTCTGGGACTGGACGGATGAAGTCCAGGGCTTGGACCCCTGCTGGGTGGGGTGGAGGTGGGACACCTGCTCTCCATGCTCACGTTGCTGAGCAGCCCTTGGCCCATTCACCCATCACACTCTTATCTGATGTTAGTGCTTCTATTGAGCCTTGCTCAGGATGACTCTGAAGTCATTTTGTCCCATTCGGGGAACATATGTGACTCAGTATATGACACTCAATTGCATGGGCGAGATCAGGGCCTCCATATCTCTGTTCTTGTGAGGGAAAAAGCACATCACATCTGTCCATGCGGCTGGGTTTAGGGGATCGAGTCTTGTGTCACCCTGTCTACACTGAGAAAATGAAACCAAGAAGTACCAGCCTCGGTAAATCACAGATCATGGAAGAGCATGGGTGGTTGGTGGAATGTCAGGGATTCTCTTAGTGCTGCAAGGAGTCCTGTCTGCTCTTTCCTCCAGAACAGAGTCCTGAGCGTGGACAGAGAAGCAGCATCTGAATATTCTGGGCATAAGTTTCCCAGCTCACATAGGAGCTAATTGGAGGAACTGCATACAGGAATAATGGGGAGCCCTAAGCCACAGCCTGGAGTATGTTTGATAGCAATTACGTGCCTGTGTAGAGGGATGTTTTCTTTCCATTAGCTGTGACTCTTTGAAAGTGAGCAAAGTTGGTTGTGGTTTAACTGTTCTTATTTCCTTGTGACACCCCATCTACCCCTTGCACAGTCCCAACCAGCAGGAGCCGGTTTGACTTTGAGCATTTTCCACGAATCAACCACATTCGACAGAGCACATGAACAAAAGAAGCCTGAGAACCAGCCGCACCAGCGCCCTCCTGCCACTCACGCTGTCACCCTCACCACCACCGCCTTCCCGTCTCTGCACCTCCCAGGCCAGGGCAGCCCAGGGCGAGTTGGGAAAGGAAGTCGCTGAGAAGTTGGAAACCACAGGAGGCACTGCCCAGCAGGGCCCTGGCGGTGAAATCAGCTGCACAAAACTTTCAGAGATTTGCCATTTTTCCATCTTGCCTTTCTATGCTTTCCCAACGTAGAAATAGTTTCCAAACTCCAAGAGGAGGGCCAGGTACTTGGGCTAAAGAGATCTGCTCAAATATCTAATTTAGATAGTCTCAACCAAGGAGACTATCTAAATTAGATTTCATCTTTCTTGTATCTGGTTGCTCTTGTTTTGTTTCCAAATGGGAACCTCTATTTGGTTTTCAAAAGAACTAGTTTCACGGAAGCTGAAGTGAATTGTAAACACAGAAACAAACAAAAAAACAGCTTCCCAATTTTAAAGGAGACAATGTTTTAATTCTAATGCATAAAAAGGATTTTTACTTTAAAAGGATCAGAGAAAATAGAAAAATATACAATCACTTATTTTTTCACCCACCTACCATGCAGTGAACATTTTGTTTTGTGTGTGCCTGTAGAAATACACAGATACACATATAAATGAGCATCGTACTTGCTACTATTACCACTCAATAGAAAAAAGTGATCAAAGGACTGAACAAATATTGCGCAGGAAAGGAAATACGAATAGACTTTATATAAAGAGATGCTTATCCTCACTCACAGAAAGAGAAAAACAAAACCACAATGAGATAGATGAGATACTGTTTCTCACCTGTCAGATCAGCAGAATCCTGACCTTTGACTGCACTCTCCCAGCATTCACCTACATTGTGGTACAGATGCAGGATGGTGCTGTGTCCATAATAGGCAAGTTGGCCATAGCTGTCAAAATGACCAATATGCACGGTCAAAATGACATAAAACACTATTATAATTTCAGCATCTTTTGTAATAGCAAAAGAGTGGAAATAAGCCAATGACATATCACGGGGCCACTGATTTTTGTAAAGTATTGTAATTCACCAGTGAAATATCACACAGCTCTCCATGTGTCCCCAGAGACTGACATGAAAAGAGCTCTAGGTGGTATAAGTGAGAAGAGAGGTGCAGAAGAATGTATATTGTTCACTACCTTTGTGTATGAAGCTGGAAATTAGAATATGTATACACGCATATACATATATGTTTCATTTATTTATTTATTTTGTGTGTTCATTTGAATTTGCTAAATAAAAACTGGAAGTGTGCAGAGGAAAGAGAAGTGTGGCCTGTAAGAGGTAGGGACGTAGATACAGTGGTTGAAGCAAGGTTTCTTAATGCAATTTCTAGAGTGTTTTTGATTGATTTGGAACCATGTGGTGGTATAATCTGACAGTTTTACTGGAGTTTGCTAGGCATATTAGTTTTTCAACCACACTTCCTGACTAATTCTCCATTTCTTTAAATAATGTACATTTTTTTGGAAGATGCATAGTAGTCTGTCATATGATGTCCTTTAGTTTATTTCTGTAGTTTCTAATTGGGCATTTGGGTTACTTTGGGCTGCTGTAAGTGGTGCTACATTCGATGGACATCTGGGCACATAAATCTCAGTACATACGTTTTGTTTCCTTAGGAAATTGATGCGTGGACAGTAAGATCACTTTCCAGGTGAAGCACGTTGTACACTTGTGTAATGGGCTCTGCGACGACTCCTTGCTGCCTGAGATCTGAGCTGGCAGTACTGGGACTGTTTCAGTCACTTGCTGCCTCAACCCGGCTGCACATTAGAATTACTGAAGGGGGCTTTTTAAAGTCTGATGCCTGGGCTGTTATGAAGTCTGGGCCTCAGTGATTCTTCCTTTCCTCCCTCCCTCCCTCTCTCACCCCCCCTCCCTCCTTCCCTCCCTCTCTTCCTTCCATTTATTTTGAGTTATAATTAACATTCCATGGGTTCCCAAGAAGACAGCAACTGTTATAATGGGTAAAGCAGTAGGGCTTAAGTCATGCAGACCTGGCCCATGCGAACTACGGCGCTGCTCTGTATTAACTTGAGGTATATTTCTTAGTTTCTCTGGGGCCTGGTGTTCTCATCAGTGAAATGAGTGTCATACCTGATCTGTGTTTTAGTGAGAGCATCGAACGTGAAGCAAGCAAACTGCCCAGCAGAATTCCTGATGCTCACTAAGTGGTAGGTACTTGCTATGATTCAAAGAAAACAAAAGAAAGCAAACATACAAAATTAGCCTAAGAGACCATTACAGAGACCATGCACTTACCCAGACTAGTTTTCATGGCTAACAGAAATGTTGAATTTCTAGCTTTTTGGCTGAATTATACCAGCTTGGTGTATGTAGTATTTCTAGTTATCTCTTTTTACTCAGAATTTCTAATTGACAATTATATATGACTTTGAATAAATAAAGTGGGAAATCCTGTATTACTTAATCATGGCCTGCTAGATTGACAGGAAGCCTTCAAACACTGAAGTCTATGAGAGAAAGAATTCCAAAACAGTAAAGAGAATTCATAATGGGAAAAACTTTGAGAATTGCTGCCTTGAAGTTTCCCTTTTGTATACTTGAGAAGTGTATGATGTACTCTAGTTCTATAAAAACAACTGACACATGAGAGTTCTAATGTGGAATTGTATCCATCTTTGCCTAACTTTTCCATTTCGCACCTGCAGATGCAGCCTGCTGTCGTGGTATATATTTTATCCAACCAAGTGTCATGGACTTTAGTCACAGAGGTTCTATCAGTGGTTGGCAAGTCAGTGTATAAAAGTCTTCCCGGCATGAAAAATTTGGGGGCAGGTTGGCCTCTGACCCTTTAATTGCACGCACAGCCTAGGAGCAAGGAGAGGAAACGTGGACAAGGAAGGAAATTTTCCTGTTTTAACCGAAAGTAAATGTAACCTGTTTCTATAATAGCAGCAACTAATGTAGAAGGTAAGAGCAGAGCTCCAGTAGCCAGGCTGCTTGGGTTCAAATCCCACGTCTGTTTCTTATTAGCTGTTTTCACTCTAGGGACCCTCCTTAACCCTTTCTGCCTCAGTTTCTCCATCTATAGAACAGCGATAACTGCACGTGTCTTGTGAGAGTTAAATAAGTTAACAGGCACTTAGACCAGTACCAGAAAGCCTTTGCTATTATTACTTCATTGGGTTATTAATCATTGAATTTGTACATTGCCATAGAAATCTGAAGTGACTTAATTTGAACACTTTCTTCTAAAGATGGGTAAACTTAGGCAACGTGACATGGTCAAGGAGAAATGACACAGCTGGTTATAACAGACCGGGAAGTGGAGGCTCTAACGATGAGATGTGAGGTAGAACCTCTGGTCCAGGGTTCCTCCCCCAATACCACATTGTAGCCACGCTGTAGTGGAAAAGGACTGGACCAAAACGATGTATGCCTTCCTCCCACCTCAGAAATGCTCCTGGACATATAAGAGGCTTCCACAGGGAGATTCTGAGGATCTCAGGGCCCGTTGAGTTTAGGGGAGGAGCTGTGGTGTCAGGATGCTCAGAGCACCATCCAGTGTCCTGCTCTGCCTGAGAATCTCAGTCCAATTCATTACACCCCCCAAAAGAGCAGTTACAAATCTAGACACACTCACAGAGTAAGGCAGGATTTCCATGACGTGGACAATAAGGTGAACAGCTATGGTGATTCCAGAGTACGTACATGAGGAGAAGCCAGGTGCACCCACAAGTCCTTTAGAACATTCTCACCGACTCCTTGAAGGATGTCTTTAGTCAAGAAGCAGTGCGTGTTTCATTTTGCTGTGGCTTGTTCTATTTTTGTTTTTCCCAGTAGAAAGTGAGTCAAGGACAAGCCATAAGATCCTAGGAAACAAAATATGATCTCTGAGTTCAGAGAGCCCTGGCTGTAACTGACTATTACTTAACAAAATAGTGACCAGGAGCAGAATACTTAATCTCTCCAATCTGTAAACTGTGGCTATAACTGTACCCTCCCCCAAGGGCTCTTAGACAATGAATGGGATTCCTGGGGAATTGTTAAAACCGAGTCCCTGATCCATCCACAC
This sequence comes from Aethalodelphis obliquidens, assembly GCF_003676395.1. Taxonomy (NCBI): domain Eukaryota; kingdom Metazoa; phylum Chordata; class Mammalia; order Artiodactyla; family Delphinidae; genus Aethalodelphis; species Aethalodelphis obliquidens. The sequence goes on from NW_020837971.1 coordinate 10,844,469, forward strand.
CCACCCTGTCTGCAGGGAAATGAGATTAGAGATGATCCTCGGTGTGTCTGCGTGTGTATGTGTGGAATCTGCTGTTTTTACAGTAGAGCTACTGACAGTAGATGCTAATGTTGTCAAGGATGTGCATGGACCAAACATTATTAACTCGTCTAATCCTCGCGCTCCAGGAGACAGGGTGCTGTAACTTCATGACACACAGGAGGAAATGACAGCACAGAGTTCAGATCGCTGCCTGAGATCACACAGAAATGTACTAATAAAGACCCAGGGCTCTGTCACTTGAATTCATCAACCAGGTCAGAAAAAAAATTCCTCCTCCAACTCCAGTCAATACTTATTAGTAAAAGAACGTAGGATGGCTTTGTAGTTAAGTATTATTTTCAAAGCAATGAATTGTCTGGCTCTACATTAAGAATTTAATTACACTCTACCTCTGTACTTGTAAGAGTTGCCAGATTTCTCTTGGCAAACCAGCAACCACATTAGCACTTAACCTTTTCTTAAAGGAAAGGAAATGTACTTAGAAGTGACTAGGATTCCAAAATGTTAGTTAGAATCAGCAGGGAATTAAATTTGTATATGCTTTTTATGTGACAACCTACTGCTGAATGGCTGAAGAGCTGAATCAGCTTGCTACCCACTGGTAGCTTTTAGAAGTTTCTCTCTTTAGGGCTTTTCCACCGTGAATCACTAGAGAAAGCCCCTGTTCTGTTGCCCCAGTATTGTGACAGGAGAAAGCCCCTCGGAAGCATCAGGAGGCATAAAACAAGAAAGTTGTGCATGGTGTGAGATAAGGATACGATTTCATTTTGTTTTCCTTATGGGTAACCAGTTGCCTCAGCAGCATTCAGTGAATAATTGATCCTTTCCCCACTGATTTCCTCCATTGCCATCCCTGTTTTGTGTAGGACTTTATATGAATTGGTCTCCGTTCTCTTCACCTTTTTCTCCCTGTTTATCCTTGTCCCATACCACTCTGTCTAAATTATGTAGTTCTATAATAAATCTTGATACATTGAAGGGCCATTCACCACCCCACCCACACTTACCTTATTTATATTCTCCAGGACTCTTGGCTATTTTGGGCCCCTTTCTCTTCCATATAAAATTTAGAAACAGCTTGTAAAATTCCACAAAATACGTTTTGTGTTTTCATTGGACGTGTACAGGATCCGCAGATAATTTTGGAGAGATCTGACATCTTAAAAACATTAAATATGCCCTTCCCAAAACATGGTATTTCTTTACTTATTTCATTCTTCTTTAATGTCTTTCACTAAAATTTTATAATTTTCTTTAAAAGGTTCCACATTAAATTTAGACTTAATTCTAGATTTTGTAGATAGGTGAAAGACTTAGGTAGATAGAGAGATGATAGATAGATACATAGATAGATGCTAGTTAGATAGATATAAAGAATTACTATGTCACCTTTTTGAATTTCATTTTCTATTTTCTGCAAATATGTGTAAATGCAAATTACTTCTATATATCAATTTGATATCCAACATCTTTATTATGTTCTTATTAATTCTAATCATTTCCTATTGTTTATTTTGGAATTTCTTGTAAACAGTCATATGATCTATGGATAGTGAATTGTGATAGATTTGGTTCTTCCTTTCCAACTTTTATGTCATTTATTTACTTTTCTTCTGTTATAATACTTGCCCAGCTGATTTTGCTTAGTATTTGCCTAGTAGATCTTTTTTCTTTTTTTTTTTTTTTTTTTTTTTTTGCGGTACGTGGGCCCCTCACCGCTGTGGCCTCTCCTGCTGCGGAGCACAGGCTCCGGACACACAGGCCCAGCGGCCATGGCCCACGGGGGCCACGGCGCAGGCCCACGCAGGCCCACGCAGGGGGCCCACGGCCCACGGCCACGAACCCACGTCCCCTGCACTGGCAGGCAGACTCCCAACCACTGCGCCAGCAGGGAAGCCCTGCCTAGTAGATCTTTTTCCACCCAAATGCCTTTACATTTTGATTGTGTCATATACAAGCAATATATTGTTGGATTCTGTTTTTTATATAATCTATTATTTTTGAAATGCTTACTGAGTTATTTGGATTCATTACTACTAGGTTATTTTGTGATTTATGTTTTCTCTTTCCTCTCTGTTTTCTTACCTTTTTTATTAATAATTTTCCCCATTCTATTTTTCTCCTCTCTTGCTTTTTCTCTTTAGTGGTTGCCCTAAAGAGCTTCAATAAGGGAATTTAACTCAACACAATGTAAAGTTAAATCAATATAAAAGCAAAGCCTTAGAACAGATCATTTCTCTCTTGATTATAATTGAGATATTATTTTCCTTTATATAGTAATTGTTTATTTAGATTAACACGCATGCCATATTTTTGGCTTATAATTTCTTGCATCTCAGGTGCCTCCATTCGAGATCATTTTTTCCTTCTTTTTTTTTTTTTTTGAAATACTTATCTTAGAAATTCCTTAATCTATAAGTTAATATATTTTCCTTTGTCCTGGAGAGGTAGGCTTAGAGGATAATGAATTTTAAGTTGACAGCAGTTCTCTCACAGAAAGTTGACGCTATTGTTTAATTGTCTTCTGTTTTACATTGCTGCTGTCGAGAGGTCAGGTTTTAATCTGATTTTTGCCATTTGTAAGCAATTTCTCTCTTTCCTCTGGCTGCTTTTAAAATCATGTTTTTGTCTTTGGTCCTACAGTTTTACAGCAACTTGGCTAAGTATACCTTGCTTTTTATTTATCCCATTTGACATTGATTAGACTTCCTGAAACTGAGGATTCATGCCATACAACAATTCTGGAAAATACTTAGCCATTATCTCTTTAAATATTGTCTTTCCTCCATTCTTCGTGTTCTTTTCTTCCAGAAGTCCATTTGTAAGTATGTCAGATATTTTCTTTCTTTACTCCTTTTTTTCTAATCATATAGATATACATATTTATATATTTTCTACATGTTATATGTGAGGTATATCTATCGATCTGTGTGTGCATGTAATTTATTCATTTTTAGATTCTAGCTTATAAATTTTTTCTACAGTGCATGACTTGTTTAACAGTTAAGTTTCCAGTTTACTGTATTTTTCAATTGAGTTTAGTTGAAAATTTTGTCCAATCATTTTGATAGTCTCCTGCTCTTGTTCTTATTCTTTAATTATATTTATAACAGCCTCTCTTATTTATTAAAAAAAAAAAAGACCCAGGGTTCAAACTCAGGCCCTCTGGGGTCAGAATCTGTGTGCTTCACCCCCCGCCCAGTGCCCCTCTGGTGTCGGTGCAGTTCTCATGGAGTTAATGTGAGGGTCAGGAGTCAGTGCCTGTGAGACACTAGTACAGATCTGAGCACACACGGTGCAGGTCACGCTGGCTGTTATACTGTCATCACAGGAACGTCCCAAACCAATGAGTCTGAATCTGGTGACCTTTGAAAGTGAAGGAACCCGGGCACCTTCGTTTGGCGGTGGGTGCCGTTGGAGCCAGTGCCCCAAAGAAAGGACTAGATCAGCACCTCAGGGAAAGACTCAGAAATGCGGTGTGACCATTATTACAACCAGCACTGGATTTGATAGCTCGGTTGTCATGCTGTTCCTTACCTTGGTTAGATTTCATGAGATTAAAATACACAGACAAAAGTGGACTTTTGATTTGTTTTTTTTATTTTTCATGTCTCTTATGAAAATCAAAGGACAGGATTCAAGTGGCAAAGCTGGTGGCCCCAGGGTGGGTGGCAGGGAGGGTGTGGGCCGTGGTCTGGGTGGAGGCACTGAGGGAGAGAGGGGAGCTGCCCGCTGTGTGCCCTCAGGAGGCACGAGGACTCGGGGGCAGGAGGACCTGAGGAGGTTGTGGGGACAGTGGTGGGAGAGGCTCCCCTGGGCCAGCCTTGGGCCCTGCCCTGAGTAATGGTAGAATTCCCTGTTACGGAGTCAAACTGTCTGCTTGCCCAGTGGTTTGAAAAGCCCTTACACAATAATGGCACATAGAAGAATACACATGTGAACTGAAATAACCCAAACCCAGAAAGGAAGCCCAGCTAGATCCTCAGCAGACACTTTTAGAGACAAGAGATGATGAAGGAAAGGTGACCCCTTTGTGGTGTCCTCTGTCACGAGCTCTTCCCATGGCCGCAGACGGCTGTTCTTCTACACACACAGAAGGAGATGATGACAAAGTAGACCAAGCTCTTGAGGAGGAGAAGGAGGTAGGTGTAGCAGGCACAGGTGTTCGTGAGCTGCAGCTGCAGGGAATCTAGGAGAAGACATCTTGGTTAGTTTCACCTGTTCTTTTGAGAGGCTAAAACACAGTGATGGGGGAACGCATCACAGTCAGAAGTATCAATGAGATTCGTATGAGGGGTACAAATCAGGAAAATCTGCTGGTGTTCACAGTGGAGTGGTTGGGGGCTTAGTAAAGAGAACATTGCACAAAGTGGAATAAACATTTTAATCCAAATTCTCTGAAACTTTAGGATCTCATGCCTCAGTCACCTGTATTTTCTTTAACATCTCTCATGGTGGCTAGGATGTTATTAGGTAATGACACTTCCTCTCCTATCAAGTTTTCAAAGACATATATGATGTGAAGAAATAATTAACAACAGTGATGACGGGCCTGACTTGGCTACTGAATGGACCACAAGGCTGAGTCCGTTTCTGGGGAAATTTCCCTTTTCCCACGCTTCATCTTCATAGAGTCAGAATTCCAGAATCACCAGCACTTGGTGTGGAAAGGGATCTCAGGAGGTGATGTGCTCAGAACTCACTGCCCTCAGTCAGCTCAGGTGTTAGGTGAGTTCCAGGCCCCCTGATAGGGGGAACGAAAGAAGGATCAGCAGGGCCAGAGCCAGTGCTTCTAAATTCACTTAGAACCTTCCTGTGGGGAGAAAGGACCACCAGCTAGTACTGATTCTGTGCTAGCTAAATGGATACCCTATTCCACATATGTGACCTTATGTCTGCAATAACTGTTCCCTACGGGCGGATGATGACTGTATTGCTCAGAAAATGTAAGGAATTTACCCATATTCATGCAACTAGTAATGAAAGAACTGGGCTTAAAGTCCAGTCTGTGATAGCAGAAGCCCACGCTCTTACACCCCTGCCCACTCTGTCTCAGGGCTTTGACCTTGGGATTCTTGCTCTATATTTATATCTTAGAGGAGGGATAGAGAACTGAGTAAGCGCATGAACCATTGATTCAAATGGGTTGGGTTGAATCCGCAGATAGAGCTGTGTGGCTTTGTACAAGGGACTTAATTAATTGTAGCTCACTGCCCTCATCTGTAAAGTGAGGGAAAAATATTGTATCACCTCCTAGGAGTATTAGAAGCAGTAAACAGGATATGTAGGCAAGACACAGCACAACACCTTGTGTATACGGAGCTCTCAGTTAGTGTCAGTTCATGTATTAGGTACTAGCAAGGGCTACAACTTAAAAAAAAAAATCTACAAACAACTTGATACCACGTTTCCCTAGTCATTAGAAACACAAGCCACACAAGTGGAGGAAATCCACTGTTGAAATAATTCGGAACCTATCACTGCACCCCCTAATTTAGAGTCACGTCACACCAAAACCAGCATTTACTGTGTTAAGGTGACTCCTAGGAAATGATGATAGATTTACTTAAACTATCACTCAGTCTATTTCTGCAGCATCCAGACATTCTGGTTTTTCTCCCTTAAACCAAGGAAGTTCAAAAGTTCAGTTTATCCAGAGGAAAAAAATGTGCTGCAGCCTGACATAAAGGCAAACCTAGACAAAAACTTACCACTTCCTTTTTTCACGCAGGCAGGTGTAGTGACCTCTACAAGAAATAAGAGCAAGTATTAGTGAATTGTTTATATCCATTATTTGACAGTGTGCATCTCTGTGTGTGTCTCTGGATAGACAGACTGATAGAATCTGCCAAGAGAGGAGAGAATCATTAAAAATAAGATGCCTACAATCTGGGAATAGATGGTCTGGTTCAATGTAATTCAGTAGATCTAGTGCATATACTGTTTTCTGTATCTGAGGACGTTCAAGTTCATGAAGGGTACATTTTTGTTTTTCTTTATTACAACTGGAGGGTAATATCCAAGACCATCTTGGTTTCCTTCTGTGTTCGCATCTCCTACACCCCAAAGCGTTCAGGAAATACTGTCAAACGACAAATCGTCAGAAAAAGCGGCTGCTCTACATCTTCAGCGCCCACTGCTGACATGAAGGGATGCTCCCCAAACGGATGCATCCAATCCCAGAATCTACAACAGAATCTCATGTTTGAAGGAGTCTGGCTTAGGTAAATTTCCCATCAAAAAAAAAAAAGAAGTGAAACCTTTCCAGATCACACATACCCCCAGTATCCCCAACTCATGTATGTGATTTTCTGCAGTTGTGGAGTTTGTGGACATCAGGATAACAATATAAATGAGGCTAATAGCTAGCGAGTGATTATTACTGTGCCAGGTACTTGCTTAAATACTTCATATGCACTATCTCCTTTAACTCCCCAGTGACACTGGAGTGAGTTGTATTTGGGGGTATTGCACGGTACAAAAGAGGAATAAAGATTAGAGGATAAGTCATATCAGTGATGACAGAGTGCATTCAAAGGATGGTCATGGGGGATTAAATGAGATAGAGTAGGTGGGAAGTACTTTGTAAAAAATAATCCATAGAAATAAAGAGAAATTAATCTATAGAGAGACAACATAATTCCACCATGGTGGACACTGAAAACATCTTCTTTTCCAGAGATCTTAATTATTCTTAACAAATGAAATATTTATTACAGGAGCTCAGCATTTCAGTTCAATTCTTTCCAGGATAGAGAGAGAGACCAAATCATATTTCTAGTTAATATGAAAACCTGAGGTGAAAGGTGTATTTATCTACAATGAAAAAAAAAAGGCAAACATTCATACAAAAACAAAATTTCTTAAAAAAAATAATAGACTGTTGGATGGAGGAAATCAGAGACACTGAGGTTGTTTGGTTTATCCTTTTCCTCCTACATTCATACAAAAACAAAATTTCTTTAAAAAAATAATAGACTGTTGGATGGAGGAAATCAGAGACACAGAGGTTGTTTGGTTTATCCTTTTTCTCCTAGGTGTGTTTTTGTACATATGATATGGTTCTAGTTTATGATATGGTTCAGGGAGATCTTTAGTTGGTTTGCTCTAAAAAATGGCTTCAAGGTACAAGTATCCCCTATTTTTCAAAAGTTTACGCCACTTCGCTTTTACGAAAGACCTACATTAGTACCTGTTTTTGCTAACAGAAAGAAATCTGAAGAGGATTTTCACTTTTACGAGAAAAGGTTAAAAGCAAAAATAGCATTTAGTGTTTGTTTTGCAGCCAGCCATGATAGAGGCAGCGGGCGCTCCAGCAACAAGAACAGCATCGCCAAGGGACTACACTCAGCATTTCAGCATCAAGCTGCCATAGCTCTGAACTGTTATCTGTGAGCATCTGTGCCTTATCTCCATTTACTTTGCGCATCTGTTAGCAAGATCTGTCTTAAGATGATTGCTTCTTCGCTTTATGCCTTTCATCTTAGGAAAGGTTTCATAGGAACAATCTACTTTCAGGTAGAGGGTAAACCTGTGTAGACTTTGGGGTAAATTCCAAGAAGGAAAATGTTAGTACACTCTTGTTAGATGTTAAAATATACTTAAGAACTGACATTAATATGTCTTAAAAACCTCTTTCTTTTCCTTTCAGCGAATTTATTTATTATAAGATAAATAAAAATCACTTATCACCATGCATTGATTGAGGTAAAAACAATAGCATAAAAAGTTTTCATCATAAAATTTGTGTGAATATCCTAAGTTCTCTTTCTCAATCAAGAACTTGGACCAGATTACTTTTATGAGCCTTCAAGATCACTTCACTGATTTGTGCTTCCATGTTATATTTTTATCTTTCATTAAGACAGCAAAAAGAACCACCAACAAAAACTTCTATGAAACAGCATTAGGAGTTTAGTGTAGAATGACATTGACAGAAATGCCCTCATTTGCTATGTTGCACTGAGAAGCCCATGGAAGACATTTATTTCAGAAATGGAGTGCCAAGTAAAACACATTATGAACTGGAACTTCTCTCCTTTATGATCGTCATCACCATGGAACTTATCATTTTGTTTTTCCCTGATCACTAGCAAAATCAAAACCTAATAAGACCTTTAAGCCCAAGGTTATGTTAAACTTACACTTTGCGTATTTGCTTCCCCTCTGTTTCTTAGCTGTAGAAATAGAAAATTAGGGTTGTTTTTGTAATCTTACTCTAGTTAGTTTGAGAAAAGCATATCAATAAATATGATGAATGCATGAATAAATACATCAGTGTTATGGTTTAGAAAGCAAGCATTTTCACTGACGTTATTTCATTTGCTCTTCATCGCAGCCCCAGGACAAAGCCAAGGCAAGTGCTCGGATGTAATTTGATCATTGGATGAACTCACGATCTGAGAAGATAAAAACTTGCTTCAGAAATTCAGACTGCTACACACCAAAATCTCTGCACAGTTTTGTTTTATGCTTGGTTGCCACTGCTTAAAAAGTTTTCCTAACCACAGAGAAAAGAAGTGATAACAAAATGGTTTCTTCTGATGGGCACTCTGGGTCCTTTGGTCTGTTAGGTGAACACTCAGGTCATTAAGTGCCGAGTCCAGTGAGTTACAGGACCACTGCCAGGGCCAAGGTACAGCCAGCCCTCTGCCCACACTTTGTGGATATGCACAACATCTGCATCAAAAGGTCTCCTTTGGGACATCATGCCTGAATCATGAGAGACCCTGAGTGATTAGGAAAAGTGTATATTCTCTTTACTGTACTGCATCCTCCTGGGACAGTAATTCACCCGAGAGTGTTCATCCACACATCCCTCCAGGCCCGGCACGTGCTAGGGCTGCAAGAGAAGTTTCTTGAGAGGCGTTTACCAATGGCAAGAAATACATTCATTATGTAAAATGGGAGTAAGTCTGTACACTTAAGGCTCACCCAATCTTCAATTACAAAATTTTAGCTTAAGTGGTAGGTAAAACACAAACCTCAAAAACCTAAGACCATAATAAACATGAAGCAGTAATTATTCTACATTTTGTTGAGCCATGATCTGGCTTCCTCATACGAACACCATTTTGTCATTTAATAACTCATTATTTCTGGGTTTTACTTTGAGTAAAGTAAGAGTGAAGTGAGAGGAACTCTGCTTGCTGAGTGGAACCTTCTTGAAAGATGTGTGATTGTTCTTATTTCCTGATCAAGTAAGGTCATCAAAAATGGAATCTCTCTTTGTGCATTTATTGTGTGCTAAATTGATAGGTACTTTGACATGCGTTGTTTCATTTAATCTATACAGCAACCCTAAAATACATCATTGTGACCTTTATATTTCAGATGATAAAACTGAGCTGAAAAGGCTTCAGTAAATTTTTTTCTTTTTTATGCTTCAAAGCCAATACAATTTTAATTTTGTGGGGAAATAGCAGGACATTTATGCTACCATTAAATGTAACAACATTTAACAGTTTATATTTGTTTTTCATTAATGCTTGATCGTCAATGTGGGGTATTTTCTTTGAAAAAAGAATTATGGGAGGTTATGTTTCTTTATAATCACATACCTTTGTTAATTGAAGGGAAAAGAATCTCTTGATCAATTCCTCTTTTATTATTCTCAATTGAAGGGAAAAGAATCTCTTGATCAATTCCTCTTTTATTATTCTCGTGTTTGACGATACATAGGAGTTCATTATCCATTGACTTTTTAGTCACGGTCAGCCAGCTGAATTTCATGTATGTATCATTAGTCTTGATGATATTTCCCTGCTGGGATTCCAGAACTCTGTTGCCATTCTTTTCTTTCCAATAGACCTTAATGACATCAGGGAAAAACTTCTCGAGAAGGCAAAGATGTGTTCCAGCCTCATGGAGGTTTATTTCATCAATCGAAGGAAGAAATATAGTGGGCTTGGGAGACATGTCTCCATCAAGGCTTCTATCTGTAGGGGATAATGGAATAGAATTGAAAATTATTAGAGAAACATAAATATTGTGTGGTTTGGAACAACCTAGCTTATAGTAAAAGGCAGAAAAGCTTCCATTGAATTAGTTCTCATCATGGCCTTTCATCCACAGTAGATGTCTAGGTACTCATTATTGCTCTTATTTTCAATGGGAAGAGATGTTCAAGAGGTTATATAACCTGCCCAAAGTCACAGCTGTTCAGAAACAGAGGCTGGCTCGCACCTTGGCTTTGGTTCCTTCTCCACTTGCTAAGTTGGAATATGACTTAAAACTGCCCCATATCAATGCTTGGAACATTCAAGAACAAATTCATCTTCTTAAATCTCTTTTGTTCTATCATAGTGGAGCCTGTTTTAAGGGGGATGAGAGTGGGTGGTAGGGTTGGGGGAGAAGACCATGTAACTTTGATGGTCTCTCGACAGGTAAGAATCTTTAGTCACTTCTAAGCTATTTCCCTTTCCTATCCTGTGTTTTGTTAACACGCTCTCTTTGGCTGGTTAATACATTCTTATGTTCTGCATCTCTGTGGAACCTCATTCTTCATTTAACTGATTCTGGAATGCACCATATTTATCTTAATTCCTAAATAAATAAATGTCAGGAGGGGGTTATCATTTTAAAAACAATATACAGTTACTTGTATTAATGGGACTCTACCTCCATCTGTATCTGACAATCTATCAAGTTGAATTTTGAGCTTCAAATGTGGGTCCCATGCTCAGTTCTGAAGTGAAGAAGTTCTCCTTATTTTGAAGCTCAGTTCTGAAGTGAAGAAGTTCTCCTAATTTTGTACAACTTCTCAATGTCACATCTGAACCACTCCAGATTTTTGAGGAGGGCAATATTAAAGTTGCACCTCCAAAACACTGCCTTGAGTTTAGAAGTAAAACAGCAATACTTCCAATATTTCTGTTAAAATATATTATTTTTGGAAATGCTTTTATATTTACCTTACCAAGTAATGCACTTACAGAATTTTGTTCCACTTTAGAAAATGTTCATCTAGAACGCATTTTATTTTGGAATTTCATTTGAAGTTGAAGCATGACTAAGAAGGCACCATATTTTGACTTTTATTGTCTCCCCCCAAATTTGAGTCTACCCTGTTGGGCTGCTGAACTGTTTTCAAGCTCAAATATTTCTGTGTTTACTTCTGCTGAATAAAGAGTATATATAATTAGTGTAATGTTAAAAGTTATGGTTCCCGAGTTTTCTTGCAGACATAACGTCAAGATATGTACAAAACCATCACAGTTTGCAAAGGATGTCACTCGAATGCTGGAATGTTCTTGATTATACATTTATTGTTAATATAACAACTGAAATTATAAATGTTAGAACTCTTTCCAATTTGATCTTCAACTGAAACACTAATGCTTTACTGATATTGTCTTTTGACTAGTTTGGATTTAGTTTAATAATTCAATGGGCAATTTCTTAAGAAAAGAACTGGATTTCTCCATTGAGCAGAAAAGGAAAAATATTCTTGAGAATTTCTGCTTTGTAGCCAAGTTCCTGATTTTTATCATAAATCAGTAAGCAAACAATGTTGATTTTTTACTCATACTGTAAATATAGTTAGTTCACAGTGTGCTTATTTTAATTTTATACATCTCAATTTTAGCGCAAATAATATTTGATTGATTATAATAATGACACTAAAAATTTCTCCAACTGTATATGTACTTTGTTGATCTTGATTTACACGTTCTATTTTGTCTTGTCACATTTTTAATCAAATAACTAATTACAGCTAATTTATATTTAAATAAGAATTTCAAATTTATGACATTTCTAACTACATTTAATTGATTTTACATATCGATCATTTTCTGTATGAATTTAATTTTTTTCCTCATAAACATGAGTATGAAACTCAAACTTATTGCCTATAAATTTTAGAGGCAATAAATATTGGTGTTGAGATAATAGCAATTGAGATAAAGGATTAAGATTTATTTTCTTGTTCTATGTGCCTAAAGTGTTCATAATCTATGTTTACAAACACAGAACAACAGAAATGAAAAACAGACACATTTTAATCTCATTTTTCTTGCTAAGTGAGGAAAAATTCTGCTAAAGAGAAAAAAGTATGTCTAAATTCAATCTTTTTGTGTGAGTGGACAGTAAAATAACTTTTCATTTGAGCAGTTAGAAGTACAACTGTATTCACTGGAGAATATCTGTTCTGTTAATATTATAGGCTGCAAATAACTCTATACTGGACACAGTTCTCCTGGAATAAGTTGTAGATACACCTATCCAGCACCTATGATGAGTTAGCCAATGTGCAAAGTACTTTATTCACACTGTCTCATTCAATTCCAGCACAACCCCTGCTCGATACATACTGTTATCCCATTTATGGATTAGGAAACTGAGGCCAGAGAATCATCTCCAAGTTCACATAAGCAGTAAGTGATGGACCTGGAGCTCCAGCTCAGCCTGATGCCAAAGCCCAGGCTCCTTGACAACACCCTTTCACCATCAGAAAAGTAATACGTCAACTCACAAAACTTACCTGTAATAGCAAACTTCAGCCTTGGGTCAAACATTTTCATAATAATTACATACGTATGAGCACTTTGTGTAAGTCCACATGGACACAAAACTAATTCCTATCACAGTATGTGCACAGTGTTATCTGTGCTGTCCTTTACTATACAGATTTGTTTAAAACCACTTCTAAGGTTTCTACATTTAAATACCATCACAGCCTTGTTTTTTCTAAAGATTCTTAACTATTACTCTAACTTCTTCTTCCCTCCCTCCAAAAACTTGAAAAAAATTGCATTCCTCTGATACCTACCTGTGACCACAAGTTTTGTCCCATCGCCGAAAATTTTTATGTAATAATTCCACAGTGATTCAACCCATATCAAAAACTTTAGACTAATTTAGCTTCTCTGATTTCTTCAAATCCTAGTGGAACTATAACAGCCTGCTATTCAAGAGACCAGGGCTCTGTTCCTGGTTCTTTTTGCTCTTAACAAGTTCTGTGTCTGAGCTAATCAGGTAAACTAAAGCCTTTATTTATTTGAAAACAATGATGTTAATGTAAATCAGTTCATCATCCCTACCAGTGCTGAAGTGAGACCAAAATAAAACAAGATCTGAAAAGCAATTTGATTAAAAATGCTACAGAAATGAGATTATAATTATTATTATTATCATTATCATTTTATTAGCAATTTGTGATGATTGTGTGGTCCAATATGACATTTTAATCTCATGGGACCAAATCATGCCCTCACCGCTAGAAATTCAGTATCTGGGGGTTGCAATTGGATCTGTGGCAATCAAGCAGGAAGACTGATTCCCTGGTTTGCTGTGCTCTGATATATCTGGAAGTTTCAAAGCCTTCATCATAGGAAATGTGTCTTTTACACACCCAATTAATAGGCAATATATCTTGTCTTATCCCCTGCATATCTATGGTTAAGAAAATCAAAGGGAACATTGGTTAAATATATGTAATCAGTATATGGGACTACTTAACTCGTGTTGTCCAAAACAAATGGCTTTTCCCCAATCAACAGCATAATCTATTGGCATTCGAAGTTTTAGCAGAAATTTCAGCCTCAATCTGACTTCTCTCCAGCTCATGCTCAGAGTTCAGCTTGCAACTCCTGGCAGTGGACCTTCAAGGCAGGATGACTAGAGAAATGGCAGGATGCCTGGTCCTCAAATCCTATTATTGTCACCTTGGATCACGAAAACTTGCCTGACATTATCTGCTGAGGGTCACCATCCAAATGACATTAAATGTTATGGTGCCGTATCATCGATGCACTGGGAGTATAAACTGGGTTGGCTTAAAGACCATTTCTTCCATTTTATGGAACGGATATTGAAGTCAATGTCCATGCTTTACATCACTTTCCTCCTTCAAGACCCCTGCATTGAAGTCTTTTTCTAATTTTATGGTGGGAAAACATATCATATTTGAAAATTTGGTGTGCTTCATTTTATCAGTTAACAAAGGGTATGTATTCTACTACATGTTCCCCTACCTTCCTTTTTCTTTTTTTATTCACTTCTTTTTACTGAGATATAACTGACACATAACTCTCCTACTTTTGAGCATAAAATCTTACCCTGTGCTTCTTGCTAGATTATCAGAGGCCTTTTTCATTCTGCTTCCCTTAGTGCCTTTGATCTTCTATTCTTATTTCCTGCTCTGCCTCTATATATGTTTGCTCTGTTAGGTCTTCTCAAGTAGATTTTGCAAACAAGCAGTTTAAGTAAGTGACAAATAGTTTCTGCATTATAGGTTGCTTGTTTTTCTGCCCTAGGGGTTCATAATTAGTAAGATCTAACTCCAGGATGATATGAGGTATGGTAAAATATGTTTACTAATCCTAGTTCTGTGATATAGAAGCAAAACATGCAGGATTCAAACAGACCGAGGGTGCCAGAACATAAGGTGAGGCTTTCTTTCTCAAAATTATCCCTCACAAAACAAGGGGCTGCCTATGTGTCAGTGCCTGTGCAACCATTCATATTAAAAGACCCTCTTCTAATACTCTGCTCTGATCAAAAAGTACTACCTGGACAAGATATCAACTTGAAAGGAACTCAGTTAAAGCTGGTTTGGGAGTATTAATATTACCTGGTAAAAATTATTTGGGATTGAAGTCTCTACAGTTTGTGCTTACCTTGCACATGTATAGAATAACAGAATAAATTTTACAAATGCTTTCCTTTTATTTTATAAGTGGGTAATTATTTCTTTGAATGAAATACCCACTGGCATCATCATATGGGGATCAAAAAACAAACAGACCCTGAGATGACTTAGTAAGTTGCTCTAAGGTAGATGTTTTAGGTGCCTGTTTAGGGTCTGAACAAAATTTTTAATGAAATGTGTGGGCAAAAAGCAATATTTCTCAACTGGTTTTGTATTGACATAATTTTTAACTTTCAGGTGTAATCCAGATAAGAAATTAAATACTACAATTGAATATTTGACTTTTGTCTATATCTCTATAAGCTTATATGTTCAAGTTGCAAAAAAAAAATATTTAAAAAACCCCACTTTTTTTACTTCCAGATATTTCTACTGCAAGATGAGAGAGCACCTTATATTCAGGTTAATAATATTTGAGGTAATGCTTATTACATTTTACCACTTTTACCACTTTTTAGTAACAATTGGTCATAGAAACTGAGAGAATTTTTATGTACCGACCATTTGTTCTAAAATGACCTAAGACTAGATGGTAATTAATACATTTAGCTGCACTCCTGATTTCATAAAGAATTCCAATGAGTAAATGAGTAACAATTTAAATTCTGGAGAGGAATTGATCTTTTTATCATAGACCACGTCCCAACATTTGTGGTAGGTAATTTTCATTTTTCATTTTGTTTAATCCTCACAACATCTACTCGAGATGGTTGTTGCACAGATGGAATAAGTGAGTAGAAATATATCAAACTGTTAACAGTGATGTGTCTATAAAAATTTTTAATTTTTCTTTATTTTGGTATTTTTCAATTTTTTCCCGCAATGGGCATGCATTATTTGCATAATTTTTTAAAGCACTAACCAGTGAATCAAATTTTATTTGCTAAAGGATCATCATACAGAAAGTGACAGAATCAAAGTCCATATTTTTCCCTGCACTACACACTACTAAAAATCATTTTTCAGGACACTTATGAGTTGTATCTGGGTCACCTTTATTTAATTTGATTGCTATACTTTTCATTGAATAGACTCAGTTGAAAAAGGGAGACCGGAATGTTGCTTTTCAATTTACAAATTCATTTGATCATATGATCACAACCACTAAAGAGATCAAAATATATAATTCTTTCATTTTTTTCAATGCTTTATCAACTTTGTGAAAATTTTTTAAAACTTTCATTTCCGTGGATCTCATAGGGTAGGAACATACTTGAGAGATGGTCCCCCCTCATCCAGGCAAAATTTCACCTTTAAGGCAAATGAAGAGGGAATAAATTTACTGGATTGAATTTAGAAAAAAAAAATCCACCTTAAGACATGCTTGAATGTGGTCGCAAAGTTAAATATCTTGCTACTTGATACTAATCATTCTCTAACTAAATGACAAGTTGAACAATATTTGTCCAATTTTTCCATCGGTTATTTCTGGAATCAAATGAAAAAACCACCTAAGAGTCTTTGAAATTTTCCAAGACCCAATGAACCTAATGTATCCACCACTGAGGGACTCACACTTGGTCTAACTGGCTAATTCTTGTCAATGTCCTCTGTACTAGGTCAGGCAGAGAAGGAACCAGGCAGACGCCAAGGACCTGGATGGAGTCACCGACCTCTCCAGAGACCCCACCCTGATTCGTGACCAAACAGGGATCAAATCCAAGAATTCTGGGCCAACACCAGCACTGCAGTGTGCAGTGCCTGTATTGCTTGCCTCCCTCCCCTACCTTACTACAGAATTGAAAGAATATTTACCTGTAACAATGAGCTGTGTTCCAGAACCAAACACTTTGACGCTCTTGCCATGTGTTAGCCCACTATCTAAAAAGCCTTTGTAGAAAGCTCCCTCTCGGCCTGCTTTAAAATTGTGCCCATAGTTTTTCAATATTTGTGTAAATATATTTTAAAAATGGCCCTGCTAACAATAAACAAAGGTGGAACTCAAGCAAAAGCGCATTAGGTACGAACGTGGTCAAGAATTGAAAAATTGAACCTGCTCTTATTGGGCATCTTGGGTTACATCTGCTCCCATCTCACCTCACGTACACTGGAGAGTATGATTCCATCTTTTCTCACCATTTTGCCTAAATCTTCTAAATATCCTCCCTTAAAGGGTTTTCATGTATAAAATCAGTTCATGCTTAGGGTATACAGTTAATATTTCTTTAATTTCCAAAGTTGAACTAGGAATAATGTATTTGATTATTTAATAAATGTCTATTCATTACCTTTTATAGCTATTTTGTGATATATATGTATTGAGAGGTAGGTATCTGGGTTAATTCTAAAGTAACTTCTTTCCAGAATCCAATCCTCATTCAGTAGACCAGATGAGTTGCGGCAGAGTGTGAATTTTTAATGATGGCCTCTTAAGCTATTCATTGCTGAAAGACTGCTCCTGTCTACCTGAAAATAACCTTATGGTTTCAAGGGCATTGAAATAAAATCCTCCGCTGCTCATCAGAGAATCCTATTCAGTTTGGTATTTCTCAAGCATTTGGTACCACCTTTCCTGCACTATTTTTAAAAATTTTTATTTAATATTGGAGTATAATTGATTAAAAATGTTATGTGAGTTTCAGGTGTACAGCAAAGTGATTCAGTTACACATATACATGTATCTATTCTTTCTCAAATTCTTTTCCCATTTATGTTGTTACAGAATATTGAGCAGAATATAGGTCCTTGTTGGTTATCTATTTTAAATAGAATAGTGTGTATTTGGTATTTTTCGCTCCCATCATGTCTGGAGAAGCAGTTCTAAGTTATGCAATTTAGTATAAATGCTATAATTCTTTTACCAGATTCAATATTTTTAGCAAATTTGATGCCAATACAGAAGGAAAATTGAGTGAAATGGTGTCAAAATGAATTGCCATTCTATAAAGATACTCTAAGAATTATATTTTGAGTATTTAATAATTGGATATTCAGTATGACTTACATGATCTTTTCTGGGAGGAGCAAGGTCCTTTCGGTGCCATGATTAGAAGCAGGAGCATTATTTTCACACATGAGTATTAATACAAATTATGAGCTATTACTAATTAGGTAGTCAATTACAAAATCCTTTTTAAAGGCCAGAATACAAAAGATTAAATATTCAGAATATAAAAACATGACGTTTAACATCACATAATGGTCCAGACCCTGCACTTTGGAATCAACAAGTCGCTATTGGGTCCCAAATTTTGCCACAGTAACTAGTCATGTGCCTTTAGGCAAGTAACTGAACTTCTCTAAACCTCAGTTTCCTTATCTATGAAATGGGAAGAAGAGGATTCCTGTTGAGGAAGGAGATAAGGCACTGAAACTACTTATCTTGGCGTCTGGTCCTCAGTAAACAGTAGGTGATATTATTATTCCCTTTATTGGGATGGTTGTGGCCATTTCATCAAAATCTTCCAGTAAACAAAGTATATGGATTTTATAGGTATTACATCAATTAAGAAAGGAAACAAGCTCATCAATGCAAGACCTCCTACCTCTCTGGCAGCCACGGGCCAAAGAATATGGGGCCCAATCAAGCCAGAATCTAGAAGACTTTTCCACTAGACTGGAAGCTGTTTGAGTGTTGGGACCTGTCCTATCTGTGTCTTGTTCACCCTTTTATCTCCAGCATCCAGCACAGAAAGTGTCCTCAATAAATGTTTGCTGAGAGAAGGAGCAAATGAGAATATACAACCATGCAGACCCTTTTCATGGGCTTTGGAGCTGAGATGGCTCACTGAGCTCAAAAATCCCATGAAACTGGTCCACATCCAGGCAATGTAACAAGAGTTGTAACTGCATGAATTTCAGCTGATCTCAGCCTATGTCTGAGAAGCTAGAGTAACAAGAAGTGGGATTTATCAATGTTCTATAGTCATTCACTATAAGAATTTTTTTGCACTGCTGTTAAGGATGAGATGAAAACCAATAATGCCATTTTTTCAGGTTATTGGGAGAAAGGAGCAATATGTTTATCTCAAACTATAGAGAAGAGGTAAATATTGTCTCTCATTTAAAAGCCCATCCATAGCGTTTCCCTGGTGGCACAGTGGTTAAGAATCTGCCTGCCAATGTAAGGGACACGAATTTGATCCCTGGCCCGGGAAGATCCCACATACCTCAGAGCTACTGAGCCCGTGTGCCACAGTTACTGAGCCCACGTGTCACAACTACTGAAGCTGTGTGCCTAGAGCCCGTGCTCTGCAACAAGAGAAGCCACCGCAATGAGTAGCCTGTGCACCGCAACGCAGAGTAGCCCCTGCTCACTGCAACTAGAGAAAGCCCACACACAGCTACAGAGACCCAACACAGCCAAAAATAAAGACACAAAGAAAAAATAAAAATTTTTTAAAAATCTATTAAAAAATAGCCCATCTATAAGAAAAGCATTTTGAACCAATAACTTACAGCAACGGATTACAGACATGGTCCTCAAAATACTTTAATTTCTACCCTGAGTCTATTCTTTTTTGGATAAAAAGTTGAACTTCTAAAAGTAGAATTTGAACTACTAACAAGCAGGGAAAAGCCATTTACAAGAGAGTTTTGTTTCCATATACAGTGACCAGTAGCTGCAAAATTGCTGTTCAGATGCTGGGGACAAGAATGTGGCAGTCAGATAAGGGGGAACCCTAAATTGTTTTGTTTTGTTTTTTCTAAAAAGCAACTATGAATTTTTCACTATTAAGTTAAAATAGAGAAAAGCTACTTACCAGGGAGAGTTACTATGAGCTTAGTTCCTCCTCCAAATATCTTGATCCAACCTGAGCTATCACAATGGTTAGAGCGCCTACAAAAATCTCAGCCTTCTCCTAGCTTCATGACGTGACCAGCAGTTAAAAAACTTTGTAGAGTCAATTTGATCTTCCAGTTCTTTCGAACGTCCCTGAACGTAGGTTTCATGGCATCTGATAGTTTGTAGATTTTCCTCAAATCAATTGACCCAAATGTCTGTTTTCCTCCGAGTCATAAACTTTAAAAAGCACGGATAGAAAATGAAAAGGATAAAAGCAGGAAAAGAAGAGTTCAGCACCAACTGGTCAACCAACTGCTTTTCTAAATTACCAGGAAAAGTATTCAGAGGATTAAGGCTTTTTTTTATTTCCAGGTGTTCGGTTGTGTTGAAACTGCTGAGTTTGCATCAAAGAAAGTCTCTTTTGTTCTCACAAACACCAGGGCTTCTCCATTAGTGATTAGGGAATGCATTTCTGAAAGGAGGAAATGCTTCAGTAACTGAAAATGCAAATATGCCAACACAAATATACTGAGCACTGTGAACAAAGTTCTTCTTTTCTCCTAAACTGCTTTTACCAATTGGGCCACATGATTTTTAAAAAGGCAGTGTCAAATGAGAAAATAAGTCCTGTGATGACTTATTATTTTTCGTGGGATGAAAGAAGAAATTTGTAGCATTCTGTCTCTTTGAAATAATAGATTCCTTATTTAAACTAAACCTTAAAAACTAAGCCTAGTTCTCTGATAAGTTGAAAGATGTCATCTTGGGATGCTGTCCTGTAATGTTATGTCACTCAATATGGATCAGAGGGAGAAGAAATTGCCAGAAGCAGCTGAGTGCTCCTCTGAATACAGATGAGCTGTCCAACTGCCAGGACCCGGACAGGATAGGGCCTGAGTATCCCCATGTCCACTCCAGATCCACTTGGTTCCGGCCTCAGTCCTGTGAGCAATCATTGCCTCTGCCCTGACAATGAAAGTAAGAGGAAGCCACGGTGGGCTACTGTTCATTCACAGCAGCTCAGAACCCCCAACACAATGGGGGAAGACCTGAATGAAAATCACGTTTAGAAAGGGATTTTTAACTGAAAATTCAAAGGTATTATTACTTGGAGCTGTCAAACACCCTTTGCACCCATTGTAGACATAAATGATGCCCACTCAATTCCTTTCTGATAGTTTTTCCTCTGTTTTACCTTATTCCAAGAAAATGAGGAGAGTTATAAGGTATTTTAGGAGTTGTCTATATTTCAAGATCCATGAAGGTAGTAAGATACAAAAAAGTAAAGAGTTACAAAATCCTTTATTAAATTACAAAAACTAGATGAAGAGTATAATATTTTACTAAAGGGCATAAAGTAAAACCTGAATAAACAGATATATACCATATTTGTAAAGGAAAAAACTCAAGATCATAAAGATGCTAACCTTTCCTAAAAGCATGTATATAAATTGACCTCAATTCCAACCAGAATTATGATAACATTTTATTTTTTGTTCTTTGTTGTAAAATGTCGGGGTGGACTAGATAAGTTGATTTTAAATTCTAATGGGAAGAATAAATATGAGATAATTGAAAAATATTTTTAAAAACAATGGTGAAGAGACATTTAGCATAGAAGATTTTATCACTTATTACAAAGCTACTGACATAGTAGGATAAAGGTGTAAGAATAGTGAAACTTATATAACACAGAAATCCTCCAGAAGGTGGTCCAAGTGTACGCTGATATTAAAATGTGATCTGGTATATATATTTTTTAATTTATTGTTTTTGGCTGCATTGGGTCTTCGTTGCTGCGCACAGGCTTTTCTCTGATTGTGGCGAGCAGGGGCTACTCTTCGTTGCGGTGCACGGGCTTCTCACTGCGATGGCTTCTCTTGTTGCGGAGCATGGGCTCTAGGCGCGTGGGTTTCAGTAGTTGTGGCGCGCGGGCTCTAGAGCGTGGACTCTAGAGCGCAGGCTCAGTAGTTGTGGCTCACGGGCCCAGCCGCTCCGCGGCACGTGGGATCTTCCCAGACCGGGGCACGAACCCGTGTCCCCTGCATCGGCAGGTGGACTCTCAACCACTGCGCCACCAGGGAAGCCCCATATTCTCTTATTTTTGAATGTGACCATTAAATGGGATCCTTAGAGATGCTGTGTCCTCGTAGTGCCTTAATATACCTTAAAAACAAAAGCCATTGTTATTTCCTAATATATAATGAGTGCATCCTCAGTATGGATCATAAAGAAATACAATCAGAAGAGAAGACAATCGTTTTTTGTCCCATCGCTCAGAGACAATTACTTGGTAACAGTTGGTACGTTCGCTTACAGATTAATTTCTGTTCATTTAAAAAATTTGTTTCACATAGATATGATGATATCGTATATTTAAGGTTGTGCTTTGTCTTTATTACTTAATATGATACCATGAACATTTTTCTACTCTGTAAGTACTTCCTTGCAGTATTCTGACTCTTAGCAAGATTCCCTGGTTCACCACCACGTTGACTCAGATCGCTTAGGGTCCCACAGATTCTATTCTTTTTACATAGCCAGTCCACAAAACAGGAGAGCATAACAGGAAATCCATTACACAATTCATCACTCATTTTTTTTTTTAAATAAAGATCGTTTTGTGATCTCAGATTAACATCTTTATTCTTTTTTAAAAAATTTTTATTTATTTATTTTTGCTGTGTTGGGTCTTCGTTGCTGTGCAAGGGCTTTCTCTAGTTGCGGCAAGCTGGGGCCACTCTTCATCGCGGTGCACGGGCCTCTCACTATCACGGCCTTTCTTGTTGCGGAGCACAGGCTCCAGATGCGCAGGCTCAGTAGTTGTGGCTCACGGGCCCAGTTGCTCCGCGGCATGTGGGATCCTCCCAGACCAGGGCTCGAACCCGTGTCCCCTGCATCGGCAGGCAGATTCTCAACCACTGCGCCACCAGGGAAGCCCCATCACACAGTTTTGAACCCTTGTTATGCTCCCTGTAGTGACCTAGTGTCATCTGCCTTGCCTTTCATGTTTCCTTTCCTTACTGCCTGCACCTCCCAAATAAACTACTTATACTCATATCCCAAGTCATCTATTCTGGGGAACCCAAACTAAGATAGGTAGGTATTGATGGAAGACATGTTCACATACTGAGGTATGGGGAAGTCATTCTTGTTTATACCTCATTTGGCTTGAACTTTGTGCTAACTAGAACAGCCTGTCTTATGGCCTGTCAAACATATGTTGCACATTCGCTCTAACCATTCAAGGGAAAAAAAAGAATGCATTACCAGATTATTTAGGATGTCCACTTTGAAGATACAAATGAATGCCCTTCCCTTCCTATGAGGTCAATGCTTGTACTCCTTTGAAGATGAGATTTCCTTTCCAGACACCGAGGTCAAGCTGAGTCGCCATGTACATACTGATCTGTCTCTCTGAGACCTTGATGAAGTGTGCCCTTGTCATGTTCGATGTCTGTCCTTTGTTCTGACAGAAACAAAACTGTTTGAGGCATCCCAAATGGAGCCGGGTTCCATTGTGGATGTGTTTTCCGGCACGTTCCTGCATTACGGGGAACTTGAATTTTCTGAAGTGTATCAAACTCAAGGACACGACAAGCCCTTTCAAAAACAGTACCTGCTCGTAGCTGCCAGCTCAGAGTCACCCTTCACACCTTGCCGACTCTAATCCTAATTACTGACAGAAAAGCTGTGGTCCTTGAATCTGTGTCTCCTAGGCTGTCTTCAGGTTAGCTCAAGTAAAAAATTTTTTTTCTCTTCCTATTAAAGATGACTTATGAATGATTTGCATTGACAGACAGTTGTGTCCCTTTACTAAAGGCCACAGCTCCTGGCAGGTGACCTCTCTTTCTTTTTTTTCTTTTGGCCACGCCTCACTGCTTGTGGAATCTTTGTTCCCCAACCAGGGATTGAACCCGGGCCCTCGGCAGTGAGAGCACTGAGTCCTAACCACAGGAACGCCAGGGAATTCCCAAAGTGACCTCTCAATACAGATACCCTCCCTGTTGTCATAGCAGTTCCGTGTCCCTAAAGGTCTAAAAGGAGAGTGACTTCATGCTGCCGTGCCAAAGCTGAAGGACAGAGGCTACACAGCCCACAAAACTGAAAATCATTACTCTTTGGTCCTCACAGAAAATGTCTGCCAACTCCTATTTTAGTGCAATTAAAAATAACATTTAGGGCTTCCCTGGTGGTGCAGTGGTTGAGAGTCCGCCTGCCGATGCAGGGGACACGGGTTCGTGCCCCGGTCCGGGAGGATCCCACATGCCGCGGAGCGGCTGGGCCCGTGAGCCATGGCCGCTGAGCCTGCGTGTCTGGAGCCTGTGCTCCGCAACGGGAGAGGCCACAACAGTGAGAGGCCCGCGTACCGCAAAAAAAAAAAAAAAAAACATTTAAAGGATTACTGTTTACCTTCATTTATTATACTCATAATGCATATCATTTCTTTATGGAAATTCAAATTTTTGACCTATACCATATTTTTTATGCCTGAATAACTTCTTTTAACATCTCTTAAGAGTAGGTGGGCTGGCAATGAAACCCCTCAATTTCTGTTTTGTCTGAGAATTCTTCAATTCTCCTTGACTTTCGAAGGATATTTTTGCTGAGATGTCAGTTTTCCCTTCCAATATTTTAAAGATTTTTGTCCACTGTCTTCTTGTTTGCATGCTTTCTGAAGAAAGTCTACTATTTTTTCCCCATCTGGCTGCAGGCTTCCTCCCCCATTTGGTAACTATTACCACAAAAGAAATCACATCTCCATGCCTGTGTTTCATCACCTGTAAAATGTGAATCATGACAGCACTGATGTCAACGGATTGTCCCAAACATGAGAAAAATTAGACCTAAAGGATTTAGAACGGTGTCTGAGAGAGAGCAGCAGCCTGAATAAATGGACTCTGTGGTGCTCTGCAGGTTCACAGCAGAATCCCGGGGAAAAGGATCCTGACAGGAGTCTCCACCTTGTTGTGTGATCACCTAATGCCCCTGGGGGTCAGAGGCCTGTGCAAAAGGAAGTGCCCTGGTCGGGCTGTCACACAAACCCTGAGCGAGGAGTTAACAGTGACCCCCTTCCTGCAAGGGAGGGCAAGAGCCCCATCCCACATTCACCCCAAATATGTAGGGAGTAACCAAACTCTGAACTTATTCAGGATGGCCTGAGAGAGTTGAAGTAGCATGGGATTTGGAGGTTCAAAAAGTCATTTTGGGGCTTCCCTGATGGCGCAGTGGTTGAGAATCTGCCTGCCAATGCAGGGGACACGGGTTCGAGCCCTGGTCTGGGAGGATCCCACATGCCGCGGAGCAACTAGGCCCGTGAGCCACAACTACTGAGCCTGCGCGTCTGGAGCCTGTGCTCCGCAACAAGAGAGGCCGAGATAGTGAGAGGCCCGCGTACTGCGATGAAGAGGGGCCCCCGCTTACCACAACTAGAGAAAGCCCTCGCACAGAAACGAAGACCCAACACAGCAAAAATAAATAAATTAATTAATGTCAGATGCAGGCTTGAAAAAAAAAAAAAGTCATTTTATCTCGCTAAGCCTCAAATTATTAGTATTGAAGTGGAAAAAGTGAGAATTACGTTGCAACAGTGTTGTGACGTTGATATAAGATGTAATACCACCAGCGTGTTTTCTGGCAATGGGTGATTTCCTCTTTGAGGATAAGCCATGTAACTTTCAAGTAATCTCTGGATAGTAAAAAAAAATATCACATGCGACTCGCTCTCTTTAACGAGAGACTTAGGCGGGGCTCTCAGTTGTGCAGCCTCAGTAGTTGCTGGTATTGAGGATGTGGGTAGGCACAGAGCTGGAGATGGTTCTTGTGTGTGTTACCCAAGAAACTCTAACACTGTGGACATAAACCCACCAGGCACAGTAGTACGTGGCCTCATCTTCTTTCTCTAAGAATCTTATGTTCAAGGTAGAAGTGGAGGTGCGGACGTCTTTTCTGGCCTCAATCTTGTTTTTCTTCCCTCCTAAGATTTTTGGAGCAGGGGCTGTTTCGACGTATCCTAGATGTTCCATACCCTGATTTGGTTTATGCCGGTACCAGTGGATGTATTCTTTGCTAAAGTCTTGAGAGGATACCTTGCAAGATATAACTACACTCTTATCTCTTACTCCAGTAACTGATATTTCAGGTTGCTCCGACTTTAATTG
Source organism: Aethalodelphis obliquidens (assembly GCF_003676395.1). Classification (NCBI taxonomy): domain Eukaryota; kingdom Metazoa; phylum Chordata; class Mammalia; order Artiodactyla; family Delphinidae; genus Aethalodelphis; species Aethalodelphis obliquidens. Next base: position 10,870,051 of record NW_020837971.1, read on the forward strand.
CCCAAGGCCAACTGCAAGCAAAGAAGAGAAATTCCCATAAACAAATGACATGTAAAGAGGCAACGATAAAGACCTTCTTCAGTCTCTCCTGTAGACTGAAATGATTCGGAGGCAACTCACAAGCCCAGAGGGAGGAGAAGAGGATCGCTTCCGGGAGTGCCATCCCGTCCCCAGACTGGCTCCCTGGGAGGAGGTAAGAAATTGAGGGCTCTGTTGGCAGGAAGTCTCAGGCCAGTGGCAGGAGAGCCAGGCTGGATCTCGTGTCTCGGAAGAAGCGATGGATCAGGTTGGGTGGTTCTCTAGGGTTCTTCATGACCTGCTACGGATATGAGCAGTTCTGGTTTCGTGGGGTTTTCCTGTCCCTGAGTGCTGGGCAGGTGGGCTAAGTAGGCTCACGATCTGGAAAGAAAACCCTGAGACGAATGCGTATACCTGGGGGTGGAGCAGTTCCCACAGCCACTCCCCTCATCCCCCTGAAATTCCATGCTGTAGTAACATTGCTACAGAAATATGTACAGAAATTGTACATATGTAACGTTGCTACAGAAATATCCCTACTGTGTTCTTTCCCTATGTCTATCTTTCTGTAACTGGCTGGTGAGCCAGGACTCAGGTATGAAAACTAACCTTTATTTTTCTGTAATGCTACAGAAAAAAATCAGACACTAGAACATCTCCTGGACATTATTTTAAAATTTATTTATTTTATTTATTTATTTTTGTCTGTGTTGGGTCTTCTTGCTGCACAAGGGCTTTCTCTAGTTGCATCAAGCGGGGGCTACTCTTTTTGCAGTGCTCAGACTTCTCATTGTGGTGGCTTCTCTTGTTGCAGAACACAGGCTCTAGGTGCACGGACTTCAGTAGTTGCAGCACGCAGGCTCAGTAGCTGTGGCTCGTGGGCTTTAGAGCACAGGCTCAGTAGTTGTGGCACACAGCCTTAGTTGCTCCGCGGCATGTGGGATCTTCCCAGACCAGGGATCGAATCCGTGTCCCCTGCATTGGCAGGCGGATTCTCAACCACTGCGCCACCAGGGAAGCCATCCTGGACATTATTTAATATGCCATGTGCACAAGCACTGGGGTATTTTTGTTTTTTTTTTTAATTAATTGAGATGTTACCATGCAAATTATCAGTCAGAGAAATCATACTTTGTTTACAATCAGGGTGCCTTCAAAAAGGGATTAGATTACAATTGCTAGTGGATCTGTGAGACAGAGTGATCTATGGAAATCAGCTTCACTCAACCTGGACCTGAGAACAGTCTCATGAACTTTATGTCACATGCAGGAGTATTTTAAAAGCAATATTCTGTTTAATATGCAACAGTAATCTTTAAAATTAATATGGTACCTAATATCCATTGAGGACTTGCTATTTGTCAGACATGGTTCTAAATGTCCTCTTACAATTTTATTTAATCCTCTTAATCAGCCTGTGAGGGAGCTGTTATGAACATCTCCATGTGACCAGTGAGGATAGTGGCAAACAGACTCATTCAGAGACGTGGAGTTGGTAAATGTGATAACTCACATAAGTAACCTTTGTTTATCAGAGAAAATGGGTAAAGTACGATATAAAGAAGGACAAAAGAGGCATCATCCATCCTTTACTTTCAGTTTGAATTTTTCTGTACATTTTTATGGCTAGAGATGGGATTGCTGGATATTATTTACATAAATACACATTTAAGTGGGATTTGCATTGGGGCTTTATATTCTCTTCTCTCGGTTAACTTATGATAGTAAGCAACATTGCTTTAACTAAACTATGTGAATGCTATTTCTAATGACTAAAGATAAGTCAACACCTTCCAATACCACTTACCCTATCTGACATGAGCTGAATTATTTAAGCTTCTTCTGCCTCACTTTCCACCTTGACTGCATACATATCTCTCAGAGGTTTTAGGAGGCTTACATTATCTTATTACATGAAGAAAATGCTCAGATATCAGTACCTGGCACATCCTGAGTCTTCAGTGATGTTAGGAAATCTTGTTATTACTATTATCAAACAAGAGAAAGTTACTTTTTTTACAGTAAAACCATAGTAGCTCATTTAGTAAAGTTAGGTTATCAAAGTACATAGTAGAAATAAAACCGTTCGTTTTCTCAAGGATATTCTTAAGATGTTGGAGAACTCCCTCTTCTCTTTTTAAATTCTTCTATCAATACAACCTCTATAATTTTAATAGATTGTTATATCCTCATGAATTTACTTTATATTGTATCGTGGGTATTTTTCAATTCTATTAATAAATCCACAACACGTTGTTTTCAACGGCTGCCTAGTTTTCTACCCTTTGAACACAATGTAAATCTTTCCCTGTTATTCACCATTTAGTCCGACACGTAAGAACCTACTGGAAACTTCTCCTCTAAGTTGTGACACAGGGGGTCCTGCTTTGGACGCCTCATACTGCTTTATGAGGCACTTTTGAGTACTCAGCAACCATGTCAAGAAGGGAGCAGAAGTAGGTTGACAAGCTTGTCCTTGAGTTTCTGTCTCAAAAGGGCTTATGTTTTCAGACCTTTGGTTTCTCTAAGGTCTGGCTCTCTACCTTAGCTTGTGTTCAAAGTTTAGGTAACCAATAACGCCCTATTTAATTTCAAGAAATTAATGGCGGCCACACTGAGTGAATAAGATGGACAGAAATTAAACAGACAGGATGCAATCAGAAAAGGTTGCCTGCATCAGAGGCAAGAAGAGAAAGGCTGACAGACTGATTCTATGTCAGTCTTTCCTGTGAATCCCCCTTCTTTCTTTCCATGGCTTCCCTGAATTAGAAATAGGACTGGAATATTTAGTAGACAGGATGATGGGGGTGAATATGTTGCCATGACTTTGGAAATTATCAAATAAATAAGGGAATACTCATGGCACAGATGCAAAATGATATCCAGGGGGTGCCTAGTATGTACTGCATAAAAAGAATGCATGGATTACAGGATAGCCCTTTGCTTCACAATTATTTGAGAGGTGGCATCAGAAAACAATAGATTTTTATTATTTTATACTTTGGAAAATACATTGCTAACTTATTGGCATTTCACATATTCTGTGAAGCCTGCAATGACTCAAATCCTGCTCACCTGATTCAGTATAAAATAATAAATTGTGCCAGTGAGTGTTCCACAAAGGTGACTTTTATTTTCTCCATGGAGGTAGGAACGATGCATAGTACTTCTTTTTATCCTCTTATGATGAAGAGGACAGACCCTGGAGCTAGATTTCCTGGGTCCAACCCTATTGTGCCAGGTACCAGCTGTGTGACCTGGACAGATTCCTGAGACAAGTAGTATCTTATTTACCTCGTGAGTCAGTGGCTTCATGACAGTAACAGAAGAGGCCTCCCGGGTTACCATGTGGGTTAAGAGACTTAATATGTGCAAAGAACTGAGAACACTAATAGAGAATTCTCTCACACACAGAATTATTAGCTGTTCCTCTCTTGGGTCATCTTCCGACTTTCTTCATAGGCAGAACCGAGGGTTACTCACAATTTGGTGGGTTCATCTATTGGCTTCAGTACCTCAGACCTCTACTCTGATGAAGTCAGGCTGGCACAGCCTTGAATGTGAAGAGAGGAAACATTCTGCTGCTCCCCCAGAAAAAAGACACTTGCTCCATCCCAAATTTACCTCAAGTATTCTGTTTGTTATAGAATTGTGATCCTTAAATTTTCAGGATAGCCTCAAGGTCCAGTTAAAAAAGCATAGACTTCCTGTCTCTGGCCAATCATTTTAATTCTCTAAGCTTTAATTTCTTTATCTATAAGATGGGCAGATAATGATTAAAATGCAGGAGAGTTGTAATAATTACGCGTGGTAATGTATATGTACCAAGTCTAGGAGTCCTGGTACGCAGTGATTCCTTCCCTCAGCCTGAACGATTCCCAGTTACTGGAAATCTCTGGATGGTGATATGATAAATGAAGCCCGTGTCTACTCCTTCCCAGACAAGACTTTAGTTCATTGGGAAGTTGTGTTAAAGGAAGATTTGGGAACTTCATGGTCAGAAATGCTTGCTGCTCAAGATAGGGCCTGATGTATAAGGACAAGCGAAGATGGCTTCCTGGAAAGCTCAGGAAAGTAGCAGAGACAGTGAGGCAGAGTCTGGGAGCCCAGGCAGGAACTAGCTGAGTTTGCTCCTGTGGGAAGGCTGTGATGGGGCAGAGCCCCGTCAGAGGCAGTTGTTAGGCTCTGTCGGCACCTCTAGTGCTGTGGGTCCCACCGCACTGTAGTCAGTGGCCACAGCTTCTTCTATGAAGTTTATGGTAAGGATTGAACTGGGCGCTTGAAAATTTTCTTGCCTCAAAATTGCTTTGTTTCTCACCTAAGTGAACTCAAACTGGGGTTTTTATTGAGATGACAAACATCTGGTGTGTCATAATTTCCTTGGGTTTCTGCAAATACTACTGTATAACTATATTTTCAAAGTCTTCTTCATACAGGATATGTTATTTGTTTTTCTGTTGCTCTGGAAGATGACATTTTAGGTTGCTCTAACTTTAACTGCCCATGTCCAACCACAAAAAAAAAAAAATTTTTTTAAGGGAAATTCCCATAAACATCTGACACAGAAAGTGGAAATAATAAAGAATGTATTTCATCTCTTAAGAGCAACTCACAAGCCCAGAGGGAGAAAAATATGGATGTGCCCAGCAGTGACATTTTCCTGTCTGCCTGACCATGTCACCTAGAAGAAAGCAGGAAAGTGGGGTTTTGGAAGATCCAGGTGTCGTGTGACTTGGCAGGACAGGAGGAAGATGTAGGTAGGGTATTTCTACTGCAAATCTGCTGAGGATTTGCTGGCACTGTTCTAAATAGTTTTTTGTATTCTTTCATTTAGACTTCTCAATCTTGAGGGTCAGTGGTATTATTATCTCACTTTGACCTATGAGAACAGTGTGGCAAAGGTGCCTCATCTCACATTAAAAAGCTGGGAGGGCTTCCCTGGTGGCGCAGTGGTTGAGAGTCCGCCTGCCGATGCAAGGGACACGGGTTTGTGCCCCGGTCCAGGAGGATCCCACGTGGCGCGGAGCGGCTGGGCCCATGAGCCGTGGCCGCTGAGCCTGGCCGCCACCCCTTTGCTTCATCTTTTGCTCTCTTCCCTTTGATTTAATTACGGTCTCTAGTGTTATGTTTGGATTCCTTTCTCTCTCATGTGTGTATCTATTATAGATTTTTGGTTTGTGGCTAGCATTAGGTTTATATGTAGCAATCTATATATAGAATATTTTCAGTTGCTTATCTCTTAAGGTCAAACACTTTGCACTTTAACAACCTTGCATTTATACTCCACACCCCCATGTTTTTGATATCATGTTTACGTCTTTTTATTTCGGATATCCTGAACTGCTTATTGTGGATATAGATGATTTTACTACTTTTGTGTTTTAACCTTCCTACTAGCTTTATATGTGCTTGATTGACCACTTTTACTGTATATTTGCCTTTATCAATGAGATTTTTCCTTTCTCATTTTTCATATTTCTAGTTGTGGCCGTTTCTTTTCTACTTAGAGAAGTTCCTGTATCATTTCTTGTAAAGCTCGTTTGGTGGGACTGAACTCTTTTAATCTTTTTCTTGTCTGTAAAACTTTTGATAGCTCTATCAAATCTGAATGAAATCCTTTCTGGGTAGAGTATTCTTGGTTGTTGGGTTCCCCCCTTTCATCATTTTAAATATGTCATGGCATTCTCTTCTTGCCTGCAAATTTTCTCCTGAAAAGTCACCTGATAGCCTCATAGGCCCAGGCACTAATAAGCTAGAGGGAGGATTCCAAAATGACACTAGCCACCACGAGTGTCCTTGTGGTAGAATGATCTCCCCCAAACGGCTGCTGCCAGGGTCTAGGCCCCCTGGGTGAGCTCTGTTTGCCTCCTGCCTCTGGGGAGCTCTCCAAGATCAGCAGGTGAACCTGACCCAGGCTCCTTTAATTACTGCCACTGCCCTGTGAGATTCTGTGTGCGCCCTGTGTGAGTGGAGCCCCTATTTCCCTCAGCTCTTTGGCTCTCCTGAAAGTAAGCCCTGCCGCCCTTCAAAGCCAAACATTATGGGGGCTCATCATTCCAGTGCAGGACCCCCGGGCTGGGGAGCCCAATGTGGGGCTTGGTACCCTTGCCTCTTGGGGCGAACCTCTGAGATTGTAGTTATTCTCCCACTTGTGGGTCACCCACCCTGGGTTATGGGTCTTGCCTATACTGCACCTTCACCCCTTCTACCCATCTTGTTGTGGTTCCTTCTGTATATCTTTAGTTGTAGAAGATCTCTTTTGCTAGTCTTCGGGTCTCTCTCATCAACAATTTACAGTTGCTCTGTAAATAGTTGTAATTGGGTGTGCCCATGACAGGAGATGAGCTCAGGGTCTTCCTACTGTGCCATCTTCTTTGATAATTCTTTTTTCTTTTTTTGTGGTACACGGGCCTCTCACTGTTGCGGGGCACAGGCCCCGGATGCACAGGCTCAGTGGCCATGGCTCAAGGGCCCAGCCGCTCTGCGGCATGTGGGATCTTCCCGGACCGGGGCATGAACCCGTGTCCCCTGCATCGGCAGGTGGAGTCTCAACCACTGCGCCACCAGGGAAGCCCTAGTCTCTGCTATTTTAGAATGGTCTCCTTCAGGTTACTTCTGTCCCTTTTGGCACATCCTTTATCTTTTTTGCTCCTCTCTCTTCCTTCCTCTCGTCCCCCAGAGGGTATCACTACACATAGGAGGAGTGTGAATTCTTATGGTCATCCTCCCGCCCCCCTTGTGTTCTCATCAACTTCCAGCTCTTTGTCCTGCTGGTCTCTTCCGCTCAATTGGCTGGTACAATAATCTTAACCTACCACTATTGATTCCACATGTTGTACCCCTTAAACTTACACAATCTTGTATATCAATTTTATCTCAATAAACCCGGGGAAAATAGATAAAATAAAAGAAGCAAAAAGGGAGCTGTTTCTGAGCACAGCCACTATCTCCTTCCATGGGTGGTAACCTCATGGTTTAGTGTTAACAGAAGAAGGACTACAGGTGACATGATTTATGTAGGAGAGTAAAAATATGCTGCCTACAAATTTCCAAAGTATTACCCTCATTGCACAGTGTGATTGTTCTTCAAGTCCAGGCTATGGAGTTTTGAGCCCTCTTTATGTACCCCGTCTATGATATTTCTTGCTAAATTAAATTCATAAAACATAGAAGATAGATGATTTTCTTAGACTTTTACCTTCCCCTAGGGGGGAAGGGTCCTAGGGCAGACTGTTCAGAAACAAAGCTCTTTAAGATGTGCCCCAAGGTGACCTTCTAGCCATGACCTCTTGAGTGGCTACTCATTCTGTCCTGATCAGGCTCTGCCAGGCAGGGAGATAGGTCTGGGACAATCCATATTTGCTCACAAATGCCAAAGTATATTCTTATAAAGTTAGTAAACACTAAGGGTATTCAAAGTGGCCCAATAGTGCAATTGAAACAGCACGGACTCTTTTTTTGGACTGATCGCTGCCTCTGTCTAAGCATCAATTCCTTCTTCCATGAAACATGCTTATTTGCAGAGTTTTTAGTCACATAAGCTTCTGAACACATATGACATCTAACACATTATCTGGCAGCCATTGGGAGCTAAATGGATATAAATTCCGTTATGTTCATTGTCAGTACCTTTGGCCTGAGTTTTTCACAATTACTGAAAATCTCTGGGAAATGAAATAATGCACCTTGCCTTTTCTTCTCTCTGAGATAATCAGGCCATTTCAACATACATATTCTCTAAATAGGAACCCATGTCTACAGGAAATGATGTCAAACCAGACTTTTGGGGGCACAGTTATTAACATCTGTAGGGGTACAACTGATAGCCATCAGACTCCCTTTCCTCTTTCCTTTGATATGAGGCATTGACCTGAGAAGCACAGGAAGTGCTGCAGGCTGAGGCTGAGGTCTAGCCAGGGCTGAGATCTGGACTTGGGACCGAGGTTGCTCCATGTTGGGAAGGATGTGGTCACAAGTCATGATAAGGGGTGTTTTTGCTCATTGTCTTGGCTCTAATGATACTGTAGGTTCCCAGGGCCCATTATATTGGGTCTTCATTTCATCTTCTTTTGTGAATTTTATTTACTCTGTGGTTGCAATTCTTTGATTATAACTGACCTTAAATAAGGTTTTTTTTCAAGTAAATATCTGACCCTCAAAAGCCTGATTTGGTTTCAGCTCCTGTGTGGTATGGAAAGTTATATCTGGATACCCTACAGTGAAAACATATGTTTCCTTTCTGCTATTAAATATTTTCATTTGCTTCAATTGGAATAGCATTTCCAACCAAAAGCAAAATAATCAAGAAATAAGACATTACTTTTTCTTTGGTGGCATGGGTAATTCTATTTTTTCTTGAAGTATAGTTGATTTGCTATATTATGCTTTCCTCAGGTGTACAACATAGTGATTCAGTATTTTTATAGATTATACTCCATTTAAAGTTATTGCAAAACAATAGCTCTGTTTCTCTGTGCTCTTGCTTATTATTCTGTACATAGTAGCTTGTATCTCTTAAACCCATCCCCCTATCTTACCCTCCCCACCTCCCTCTCCACACTGGTAACCACTAGTTTGTTCTCTATACCTGTGAGTCTGTTGCTATTTTGTTATTCACATTCTTTTGTTTTATTTTTCAGATTCCACATATAAGTGATAACATAAGTATTTGTCTTCCTCTGTCTGACTTATCTCACTGGAATTTACTTTACTAAAAAATTCTCACCATATCTGAGAAATAGGGAAACAAATTTACGTTCCCAGCATGAGTGAAGAACAGATGAACATTTGTAGCCATACATCCTGTCTGCCCAGGCTGAGTGCCCAAAAAGGATAAGCAGCAGATAGGGAAGAGGCCCAGGAAAAGGAGGAGAGAGACTCCCAGGGTGTGAGCAGATGAAACACATCCTTCCACTGGGTAAATTGGTATAAAAAGGAATGTCCACATGCACTTTCACCTTTTGGTTCCTGGACATAAACTTTCTGGCTATGAGTTAGATGTCACTATACTCGGCCCCTGGAGGAGAACGCAGCCCATCTAAGGCCACCTGTCAGAGAGGGAGCCCTGACCTCACTCTCTGCCCACTTTCCAGTCTCCCAAACAGCAACCAGAGATAAGACCATTAACCTAGTCCATGAAGGTCTGACTCGTAAGGCATATAGGACAGTTAAGAGAAGTGGACAGTCAATCTGGAAGAGCAAAAGGAAGAAATCAAGCACGTGGTCAAATAAAGTGGGTTATGTTTGCCCCCAAATAAGTAATATAAGTTGAAGAGTAAGAAGAAGGTTTCATTAAGCTTGTTTCATTTCACTTTTCACAAAGCCACTAAGATCCCGTCCCTAACAGAACAGGATGTGCCACTGCTCCTTCAGTAAGAAAACAGGAAACTGGATGGGTGTTGATAAAGTATCATTAAATTCTGTGCTTTCTAGTTGATAAACTTCGTAGAGAGGAGCATGTGTTTCTTTGTTATTTCCTCAGGGCTTGGAAATCCTAGTGCCCAAGGAAGGAATGCTTTTGTCAGGTGACACAGTCATGGTTTCTTTGAACTTCAAATTCCATCGGCTGAAATTAAATGGAAATCAACGATTTCCAATGTGCCCATTAGTGGAATCCATAGGGGTTAGCCTTCTGCATCGACAGCCGGTCGAAAGTCTATCTTCTCCCTACTCTCCAGGTGAAGATCACATGAGGCTGATTTTCTAGCAACCTTCCATGAGAGGTAGAGGATCACATTCTCAGGCAATAGGAGTGCCAAACAACCTTGCAGACAGAAACCCCTCCTGTGCAATGAAGTGTGAAGTTTTTGCTCATCACGGCATCTGCATCTGGACAAAACAGAAGTAAAGAAAGCAAGAACGTCGTAGCACAGTGTTAATAAGAAAACTGCATATTTTTGGCACTATCTGTACTACTTAGTGTCTATAATAAGGTAAAAAAAGACATTTAAGCCCAATAAGCCACCCTGAGCATTAACACTGTCTCTCACTTGCCAGACAGGATCACTGGGAATCAAGAGAGAAAACAAGATTTCATTTTGTAAAGAAGCAAAAGTTGTTAGAGAAGAGGGGAGAAAAAAAATGGTCAAGACAGAGCCCATTACAGGCCTTTCTAACCATCAAATTTCATGTTTCTCTAAGTGCTCAAAAGTTTCCCAGGTATTTTTAATATTATGAAACGTGCAAATTCTTTTTAAAAATAAATTTTGAAATAAAATTCAAAAGTAATAAAAGTTGTCTATTAGACAATATAGGGGCCACAGAAGTGACATAGAAAAAAATTATCCATGATCCCAACCTCCAGAGGTGACCATTGCAAATTAGCACCCTTTCCTCTACCTTGGGCTGATGCTCTAAACCCATTCTCAGGGCTGAAAGTAAAGATCACCCAAGACAAAAGAATCAAATGGATTTCCAGGTGGGCCTAGCAATTTTCAGAATTGTGGTTTTTCCAAGTTGACGCTTAGCGAACAGACATCACTATTCCCACAGTACTAGTATGTACAGGGAGTTAGCAGTAGATGATATGATATGATATGATTTATGATTTTTAAGGTTTTCCTAGACTTTACTCAGCATTAATTCGATAATATAATGTTGGTTCTATTACTCAAAGTCATTGTGAATCACCCACCTCAGCTGTGAGAGAAAGTTAAGTTGAGTCAAAGTCATCAGGAGATTTCAGGCATCCATCTGTACAAATTCCCCCATCCACCCATCGGGTAATGCAAACACCTCAATAATAATGGAAATATAGACCTCACTTCAACAGACATTAATTGAGCCCCTTCTGTATTCAGTACTGTACATGCTAATCAAATGCTTTCCATGTTCTATGAACCATTTAATTGCCAATGTTTACATAGGACAGGGCTGGTTTGCCTTTGGTGTGTGCTGCCAAAGTGTCCTTGATGAAGTTCACTTTAACCTGAAGAAGAAGGCAGGAGGAGTAAGTGACTCCAAATATAGACTTGTTTTCCTCCCATAAGGCTTGTTGCTCCATAAGCAAGACCACTGTCAGTCTCACCTGTGTGTGCCTTAAGGGTACTAGGGACCTGTGATTGGAAACTTAGATTGAAATTGATCGGGGATGGCTTCTCAAGAGGCTGTCTTCATAGCTAGCTAATCTCTCTTTAACTAAACTGTAAGTCAGCCACACTATGACAGATGTGATGCTAAGACCTGGATATAAAGAGGTGTGTGTGTGTGTGTGTGTGTGTGTGTGTGTGTGTGTGTGTGTTCCTGTACGTATAGCTGCCCTCATCGTTACTTTGTTTGTTTCATTTGTTACTAGCTAACGTTTACTGAGTTCTCACAGTATACTGAGCACTGGACCAAATCCTTAATATGTGTCATCTCAGGAACGCTCACACAACCAGGAGGACCTCTATTTTACAGGTGAGGAAATGGGCGATAGCAGCGATCGGCCTTGTCACATAGCTAGTAAATGTCAGAGCCCAAGTCAGACCTAGGTCTCTCGGATACAAGAGACCAAGGTCTTCACCGCTTGGCTACACCCTATCTGTAGCCAGATAATTGTTGACTATTGAAGAATCAGAAAATGTAAGAGCTATTTGAGACGACAAACCTAAGAATTATTTATCCCTCCATTCTTTTAACCAGAGCAAATCTACTTTCATTTGTTTTATATAAGATCACATTTGAAGAAAACAAAAATCATATTTGTTTCATCATGGCAAAACAACAAAAATTATAAACCATGAGCTGAGCTAGAAGTAACCAGCATTCCTGGGAGACTTATAACCCTGAACTGTAGTTAAGTTGGGGACTGTCATTTCACTGGGGAGTGGCAGCCCAGCAGCAGAAAGGGGGCTCTACAGAAGTGACCTCCAGCTTTGACAAAGCATATGAGATTTGCAATGTCTGCTGTGCACAACGCCTGGCTCAAAGTGTCACACACTTATTGTGGGATAAATGGAATCTTAAGACAGAAAATGCAAGACTCCCCAAACCTCAATCCAAAGTAGACTTTGACTTGGACTCAATAAGTAGCAGCATTTATAAGTTTTGTGCAAAATCAAATATCACCATTCCAGGGCATGGATTTGATATATTTATTTTGCAGTCAGCCCTGTTTGTGGTTATATCATGGTGTGTTTGCTACATTTTAGCCTCAGGGAAAATGAATAGCATTTAGGGACTTCCCTGGCAGTTCAGTGGTTAAGACTCTGCACTTCCACTGCAGAGGGCCTGGGTTCGATCCCTGGTCCCGCAGCCATGGTGCGGTCAAAAAAAGAGAAAATGATTAGCATTCAATCTAATATCCATTATTTTAATCCAAGGAGATAAGTAGATCATAAAAAACACTAATGAAATACAAATTGACTCATACAAGAAAATATCACAGATAACGTGGTATATATATATCTTGGCAGAAAATAAGAGTGAGTAGTGGAGATTGACTCAGATAAATAAACATGGGTGCCCTGGGAAAGCCTGTTGAGAGCAAGATGATTCCCTGAAAACATAACCCTGGTTATTTGCACATACTTCTGAAAGCTTCCTCTAAGAAAATATAGGATTTGGCCACTTCACATAGAGTCACCTATATAAAAGTTGATCTAGAAAACTGTACAGAAGCATACAGGTGGTAACTGTGGTTTCCTAACTCACAATAGTGAATGAAAACCCAATGATTTTTGTGACCACCTATAGGGGTGGGATAGGGAGGGTGGGAAGGAGACGCAAGAGGGAGGAGATATGGGAATATATGTTCATGTATAGCTGATTCACTTTGTTATACAGCAGAAACTAACACACCACTGTAAAGCAATTATACTCCAATAAAGATGTTAAAAAAAAAACCCCAAGGATCATTTATTGAATGACGTGACTCTAATGTCTGCTACTGTGCACTTCCCAGAGGGCACAATAGTAGGTGGCCGCGTCTTGTTCCTGTACATTGTGAATGGTGAGGGTCGACGTAGAAGTTTCGGGTTTCTTGTCTGCCTCAAACTTGCCCAGTGTAACGTCTGATTCCCTTCTGACGGTGTTGTTAGGTAAAATGTGTAGCAGATGCTGCATGGCTTCGCCAGGTCTTTCTTGATACCAATATACAGACATTTCAGAAATGGTTACACCAGATACCACGCATTCCAGCCGGGCTGTTTTTGACAGCTTTTTGGTAGTGGAGAGTTGAGGTTGCTCTAGATGACCTGCACCATACACACATACTGGAAAAAAAAAAAAAAAGGAGGAGAGTAAATAAACCAGAACCTTGGAATTTTTTAAAATGACAAAATTAGAGAATATTGGTCAAAGGCTATTAGGGGAAAAAACAACTTACAAGCCCCAAGGACTGTCAGAGTGAGCACGTGGAACAGTGACAGCATGTCTGCAGGAACTGTGCTCTCCTCCAGGACAGCCTGGAAGCGCTGCTGAGAATAGTTTCAGACCAGTGGGGCTTGGCTGAGTCAATCAAGTCTAACTTCCTATTGGTGACAGTGACATGGCTCTTTCCTCATTGTGAAGGAGTGTTTCTCACCACCTGCTATTACACCCTCTCCAAGTCAGTAGTTCAAGCTCCTCCAGCTTACTATAGACCACACAGACGGCCACCTTAGAACTCTGACGGGACTCATTTTTCCAAACGGTATTCATGAATCTGCCATGACATGCAAGGCATTATGCTAAGTTCTTTGGATGTAATAAAGATGCAAAGATAGGGCATCTAACCATGGAGAGCTGTCTAATGGGGAGATGGGGTGACAATGCCGTGATCGTGGTATTTATTCTCTCTTTTCTCCCACTGCCTTTCACAGAAGAAATCAGCCGCATAGCACAGGGATATCAGCTCAGTGCTTTGTGACCGCCTGGAGGGGTGGGATAGGGAGGGTGGGAGGGAGGGAGACGCAAGAGGGAAGAGATATGGGAACATATGTATATGTATAACTGATTCACTTTGTTATAAAGCAGAAACTAACACACCATTGTAAAGCAATTATACCCCAATAAAGATGTTAAAAAAAAAAAAAAGAAATCTTCCATAACCCCAGAGAGGTGGCAGGCCAGAGCTGGTGAGGAAAGAAGGAGGGTGATCTGGGCTGGGTTATGCATCATTGGGCCCACAGAGAACTTCTGTAACCAGCTGGAGAGACTTCGGTTCATCAGCCTGCTTACATCTGCTCAGTTACCCACACCCACCTACAGCATAGGGTGCTACTGACCACCTTCAGGGTCTGGAGACTCCATTCCAGTTTGTTTGCTTCCATTTAAATTTCAGGTTTATGTCTTCCCCCTTGGCTACCTGGATGATATATCAAATCCCAGCTTCTCGTCCGTGAAACAGGATTTCCTCTTTCTGGATTCCTGAGTTTCCTTTCAGTCTGGTTTTCTTTCTCTAACCCCAAGATATTTCACCTGTTTAGGGTATTTTTAAGAAATTAAGGGTTTAGTCTCTGGATCATCAGAAGGTTTCATTTGAAAGTGACAGGTTCTGATAGGTTCAGACGAAAGGAGGGGACACTGCTGGCTCAGATAAACTCCACGTGGCTGCCAGCCTTCCAGACTTCCTTGTCAGGTGAATGGTCCCGTCCTGGGGCTCTGCCTGGGGTCCCCGGCTCTCTGGACAGACAGCAACATAACCCCATCAACAGTGGGCTGAGGGGAGATGGTCCTTCTCAGGACAGAGTCACCAAATAGGGACATTTGCAGAGTCCGACATGAGACCCTGTAACGCTGTGAGGCTATATTGCTTTGGAAAAGATAGAATGACAGCTGGAATCCAAGAACTGCCACTTGAAGGATGTGTGTCCTTGGGCAAGTCACTGTAAATAGGAACAATGGTGTTTACTCTGGTTATGCTGTCCACCTTGTGCCAGGGATTGTGTCAAGTTGTTTGTTTTTTAAATAAATACTATCTAAGTTGGTCTTAAGTACCATTTAATTCTTATAACATTTTAATCCTTGTAATAATACTTCAAAGTACTTATATTCAACCACATTTGACAGATGAGAGAATCAGAATCTTAAAACATTTTGTCTGCTCGGGATCTTTTTTTTTTTTTACATCTTTATTGGAGTATAATTGCTTTACAGTGGTGTGTTAGTTTCTGCTTTATAACAAAGTGAATCAGCTATACGTATACATATATCCCCATATCCCCTCCCTCTTGCATCTCCCTCCCATCCTCCCTATCCCACCCCTCTAGGTGGTCACAAAGCACCGAGCTGATCTCCCTGTCCTATGCAGCTGCTTCCCACTAGCTATCTATTTTACATTTGGTAGTGTATATATGTCCATGCCACTCTCTCAATTCACCCCAGCTTACACTTCCCCCTCCTCGTGTCCTCAAGTCCATTCTCTATGTCTTTATTCCTGTCTTGCCCCTAGGTTCTTTGGAACCTTTTTATTTTTTTTTAGATTCCATATATATGTGTCAGCATATGGTATTTGTTTTTCTCTTCCTGACTTACTTCACTCTGTATGACAGTCTCTGGGTCCATCCACCTCACTACAGATAACTCCATTTCGTTTCTTTTTATGGCTGAGTAATATTCCATTGTATATATGTGCCACATCTTCTTTATCCATTCATCTGTTGATGGACACTTAGGTTGCTTCCATGTCCTGGTTATTGTAAATAGAGCTGCAATGAACATTGGGGTACATGTATCCTTTTGAATTATGGTTTTCTCAGGGTATATGCCCAGTAGTGGGATTGCTGGGTCATATAGTAGTTCTATTTTTAGTCTTTTAAGGAACCTCCATATTGTCCTCCATAGTGGCTGTATCAATTTACATTCCCACCAACAGTGCAAGAGGGTTCCTTTTTCTCCACACCCTCTCCTGCATTTATTATTTTTAGATTTTTTAATGATGGCCATTCTGCTCAGGGTCATTTAAGAAGTAGGTAATGGAGCCTGGATTCAAACCCAAGTCTAACAAATTACAAAGCCTGTGCCAACATCTGTTCAATACATAAAGGTGATATATATGTGTGTGTGTATATATATATATACACACACACACATATATATATATATATATATATATATATATGATGTCTTTTTAAATTATAATATGCAAGGGACCATGAAGAAAATTTCAGAAATATTACGGAAACTCAAGAATAACTCTCACACACCAACACACAAAGACTATAAGATATTCTTGAAGAACCTGTATTCATTAACGTGGTTGACCTCAAAAAGTAAAAGAAATTTCTTCTAACACTTTTGAGTTAATAGTTGATGGCCTTTTAAAAAGCCTAATTTTCTTGAGGTTGTAACAGAAATCATTGATCCATTCAATGATAAATACCCTTTATTGAATGTGAAACATTGTACATACTTGTCCCTCCTTTGCAAGCATAAAAGCATACTGACGCCCATTTTACAGATGAAACGGAGGCTTAGAGAGGTTAAGTAACTTACTCGAGGTTGCCTAGGGAATAAAGACACACCAAGAATTTGAGCCAAGTCAGCCAGTCTCCAGAGCCTGTGCCCTAAGTAACATGTTTGGCTGTTTATGATTCAGGAATTAATTTGTCTCCTCACTGGACTGTTTCGTTTTAATGCAAATTGTGGGGTTACTGTACATCAGATCTGTTCTCAATTCGTGCTTCCTGCTTACAAAGTGCAGTAGTATTTGGATGCATTCACTTACGCTAACTTCTAGCGCCCCCTTTTGGCCATAGGAGATATGTCATACATGTTATATTCCCCTGCATCAGAGCCCCAGTAAGTGATGTCTGTTAACAGCAAAGACTCAGCATGATGAATGAAAGTGCCCTGGAATGCAAGGCAGAAAACTTGTTTTTCCAATTGTATTCCTAATATGCTTGGTATTTTTAAGCAAGCGACTCCTCCTTGCAAGGCCCCCATTTCCCCAGCCTCAAAATGAGAGGAGAGGGTGATGTTTTTGGTCTCTTCCAATTCCAATAATTTGTGATTCTGAACTGAATTGACACTCCAGTTGTTGAAATAACAGGTGTGGCAGGATGCAAAAGATGAAATCTTATCATGTTGGTTTTGATGTAATAATAATGCATGTTGTTTGCTTCCTCTTGACAATAACTGCTCTAGAAAACTTTTATTCTGAGTAGGTTCCTTTGCAAAACCCCATTAATTCCTAAGTGTATTGTGAGGGTATATATAGTCACTGGCTTTGTTACCCAGCCTGACCACTACAGAAAGTACTTCCTCCAGCAAACTTGTCCCAAGCCAGTGCAAAGGAAATGCTCAAATATCGCACCTAGAAAAGATGCAAACGTTGAGGCATGGAGAGAGCCCAACGTGCTCACGTGCACGCACACACACACGTGCACACACAGGTATATGTACACGACTACGGTACATACCCAAAGCTGAATTATGCTGATTATCATAGGTAATTGGTTCTGGCTCTGTTGAGAAACTAAGAGAGAAGACCTTCAGTAAATCTAAATATGCCTACAAAATAGAATTCTCTTAGGGATATTTAGAATTTGCCATCTGTCTGTACCACCCCCATGCTTCAAGTTTATTTATAATTTTAAAGTGTTGTAATGTGTCATGGTTTTTAAAAACCAAAAGGATTATCAACAACATACTCAGTATGCCTGTCTCTGAGGGACATGGTAGTTGACTATGGTTTGGAAAACATCTTGGCTAAAAACTAGATTCTCACACCTTCTTTCATTTTCATTTCACAGAGACCCCCAAAGGCTTGTGTCAATAGCTGACTCCGGTTTTTAAATGCAGGAGCATCCTCATCCTGGGTTTGCTTTAATTGTCTTGGAGGAGAACATTGCCTTGAAGGTGAGGTCAACTCCATGACTAGTGCACCATGGCCGGGTCCAGCTAGACATCCATTGGTAGCCAGTGTACCTGAATTTTCCCTGAAGAAGGAAAAAGTTGGGTTGTCCACAACCACTGAAGAAAATGAACCAATTCCCCTTGTGTTAACCTGATCTTAATTTACCAGTTGAAACCATTCTTGAGATTGAGGGGAGATAGGTTGTCAACAATTAAGTCTCAAAGCTCAAATATGAGGTTTTGATGGCTTGTCTTGGAATTAGCATTCTCTGAGTTTCTCTATGGTATATATTTTCTGATTGCTTTTTGGGTTTTGTGTATTTTTTAACCTTCATTCTCATTTTTGTGTGTGTCATATTTCTCAGTGTAGAGCACACTATCACCATTAATCTGTACCAGTCATGTTACATAGTTTTACATATTTGTTATTTATTTTATTCTTTTTTTCCCTTCTTTCCTTATTCCAGTTCCTCCATAGATGCTCGATCTGTTATGCCCTTCAAGCTTATGTATCTGGGAAAACTAGAGTATCATTTGTGAAGAATGTATTTTTGTGTTGATATAAATGGCACAGCAACCTTACCTGCCTGTGTCTGTACATCTGTCTGCTCACCTGGTTTACTGCTCTTCACAGCTCGCTGCATCCATCCCCCAGGGACCAGCATCTCACCTGCTGCCCGCTCCTGGCCATCCCCAGCTATGCAGTGACTGACACCTCAGAGGATCTCTTCATGCCCAGAGTAAGCAATTCCCTGGGAATGTAACCCCAGGGTTGTAGGTCACAGGGACTACACATACACATGTTCACTAAATACCGTCAGTGCTATGTTAGCTGACATTTTAATTTTCACCAACCTGCTGGCTACCAAGCAGTATCTCACTAGTCTATGAGATTATTGGCACTGGTCTGATTATTAGGAAGTTGAAGGTCTCCTTTTATGCCTGGTATCCACTCAAGCGTCTCCTCCAGAGCCTTGCCCATTCAAGTCCTTAATACAGAGCAAAAAGAAGGGTGGATAGCAGAGGGGCAAACCTATGTTAGAGCCAGGATGCCTAGGCTATAGCCTGGCCCTGCTGTTTATTGGCTGTGTGACCTGGAGGAAGTTCCTTCATGTCACTCACTGTACCTTAGCCTCATTTACAAAAGGGAAAAACAGCAACTACCTCACAGATTAATGAAGATTAATACTTGCAGAACACTTAGGTGAGTGTCTGGTAAATAATAGACATGCGATAAATGTTAGTTATTATATACTATATATTATATAATAATATACTATAATATATAATAATACTGTATATTATTACATAATATGTATATTATACTTACTATTACAAGTAATTTATTAATATTATAAATACAAAGATAAATAACAAACATAAGTGAATTATTAAAATTGTATTAAGATAATACTAATTATTAGTTTTTTGTTGACTTGAATAAGTTTAAGATACTTATCTTAAAGATATAAGTATCTTAAACTTATAAGATACTTACCTTTTGTGACTTTCGGCTGTCATGAATATTCTCAGCAAATCTATCATCTCTCTACTGATTTTGTCTCAAGCATCATTCATTAGATAGAAATTCTCAATTTTGTAGTCAAACCATTTTTTGGCCATATACTTTGGGTACTTTCTTATAGTGAATTTCAGATTGGGGATTGGAGTTTCTGGGCTTCCCTGAATTAATTCATCACTCAGTACCTTATTCCTTTGCTTGGTGCACTTGTGTATAAGGTCCTGGAGCAGACTCGGAATACTGAGAAGGTTGGTAGAGAGTTTTCAGTTAGTGGGGGAAACAAAGGGCTAACTGATATCCTTTTTACACTAAATTCAATGAGCCGAACAGGTGTGGACAGAGGAGTGAACTGGTGAGAAAGCTTTGTCCAGGAGATGGGACTTAATCTGTGCCTGGAGGGAGGGAGCATTGCAGAGGCAGACAGGAGGGGCGGGCATTTCAGGAGGAGGTTGCAGTGCAGTGAGCAAAGGGTAGAGGTGCAGCGGGAGGGCAGGATGTACCAGTGAGGAACGTCCTCTGACAGAAGCAGAAGACAAGCATCGGTAAAGACATGCAGGGCTTTGAAAGCCAAGCAGAGGCATGGGGATTCCGCGTGTCATACAACATTGTTCCTCATTAGTGTGTGTGTGTGTGTGTGTGTGAGAGAGAGAGAGAGAGAGAGAGAGAGAGAGAGGGAGAGAGAGGGAGGGAGGGAGGGAGACCAAGAGGGGAGTGCTAACCCTTTGACATCAGTGTAGGTAAATGGTCTGGGGAGTGGAGGATAAACTAGGAAGCAGGGAAGCAGGGAGATAGTGGGATGACAAGAACCAAAAGTCTTCCTTGGCAGGGCTAAGGACCACTCCCAGATGCGGTAGCAGGGATTAAAGCACAAGATTGCATGACATTTTGAGAAAAGAAACAAAGGCAGGTGCTTGGAATCTGGAAAAGGAATGGCAGAGGTGAGACCTCACATTTCCAGGCCCAGAGCTCTGAAGAGGGGGACCCCTCAGTGGTGGGCTGCAGCGGGGTTTTGAGAGCAGTTCCTTGAGCGCAAGGTCTCAGTCCATGTGGTCCAGTGCACAGTACCTGACAGTTAGCATGAGCCTTACAGATGTTTAATGAATGACCATGCAGACTTGGAAGCAGTAATGGGACCCTCCAGGGAAACATGCTCTGGACAGCGGGTGTACAGACCTAGAGAGAGGGAGACTGATGCTGCGCTGCCCCGCTGCCCCACTCCAGCAGCCATTGGAAGAAGCAAGAAAACAAGGAAAATGAGTCTCTTGGAACCTTACAGAGAGTTTGGAGAAGTCTGGCGGCATCATCAGATGTCGCAGAAATCACCTGGTGGTCACTGGCCGGTTTTTGGAGAGCAGAGCGTAAGGACACTGAGTCTGATGCTATCTATTAACAGGGAGAGGGTGTAAGGGTGTCAGCCGTGTGGCAATGTGCCGTAGACCAGGCGCTCCTGCACTGGCTTTCATGGCACTAAAAGGCATCAGGAGGTGTTTTCCCAGAGCAAATGGCAGACGCACCCTGGTGCGTAGGAGTAGGAATAAGCACATGACCTTGATCCAACCTATAAAAATGAGGCAACCTCAGTGTTGGACCTGAGACCCCAGGGGACTGGGAATTAACTGGATTTTAAGAAAGTGAGTTTAGATAGCCTTTGAAAGAGTTTCAAGGTACCTAGCCTGCCTCTCAATCTGCATAGAATTAAGGGGTGTGTCTCAATTACCCCTTCAATGGAAAAAGTCAGTATGTGTTCCCAGTATGCAATCCTAACAAAGGATAGCCAATGAGCCACTAACTCTTGGGTTGGCTGAAAAGTTCACTCGGGTTTTCCGTAAAACGAACTTTTTGACCCACCCAATATTTGGATGGACTATTAAGCTTATTTTAGCATATTTTATTGGTTATTATGAAAAAGTATCAAACCCTCTATACCTCGAGGAAGGCTGCCCTGAACAGCTAAGGTTTGTCCAGTCGTGGTCCTGCTGTGGAGTCGAGGATGAGTAGAAGTGCACGGCTCTCAGATCTCTAAGTTTGCGAAGAGAATACTGGTCAACATCGCCTCCACGCAGCTACCAATGTCTGATGCCATTAATCCAAGTCCTAGGACTTGGATGCTATTATGTATCATGCTGGGAAGACAGCAGCTACACCACCACCCAAGACAACTGTGTGACCAGCTCATGTCCGAGGTCTGGTACACAGCGTTCATAAAGTCTTTAGTTGGGTTCCAAGTAAAAACCAGAAAGCAGCTTGGGCTCCTTTGAAAAGAGCAGGAGAGTCCTAGCAAGGCAAATCAGTTATTTCTCAGGCTTTGAGGTGTTCATGCATTTTGTGTGAAATAAAGCACTGAGTTTCAGTCATCTTTAAACTCATTGACTTCTTAAAGTTTCCCAAGGTTTTTTCTTGAATGGGCCATCAGAATGGACCATGGGGCCATGCTGGGTTTTTCTAGTAGATTGAGTTTGGGCTTTTTTAGGTAATGAGAGGGCTCAGAATTCTGAACCTGCATACTCTTTCCACGGAAGCCCATGGATGTGGGGTTCTGGCTCACTCAAAAGCTGTCCTGGCTTGGTCAGAAAGAGCTGGCCCAGGTGGAAGCAGTGTGACAGCATGGTCACACTGAGATATTATTAAAAATCCAAATTGTCTGAGGGCTTTGCCCTGAAACTATATACGTCACTCAGTCTATATGTGGAATTGGCAGGAATGCCAAGTAGGTTGTATAGGCTTCCATATCTGACTTTGTGAAGGTCCTCTGATCTATCTGAAGGTCTGAGTCCTACTCGATTTGTAAGAGAAATCTTAAAAGATGAAGAGGAGGCTAGGATAGGGCTTCCTGGGTCAAGGCCTTTCATGAGGATCCAGTTTCCCTGGAAATCAGCCCCTGGAAAAATCTTGGGTCGACAATAGCTGTTTCTCTATCAACACTTAACCACCCACTAAGCGTCCAAGTGAGTAATCCACCAGGAGAAATGAAATCATGAATCACGAATACATACCAAATTTAAAATTCTAATAACACCCATTCTAGATCAGCTTATATTGAGTACAATTATACTAGCAGAAAAGGGTCTAAACCAACTGAAAGGGTTTTAAGAATTCTCTTCTATAGACAATGGTCCAGTGAATTGACTCTTCTATGTCATCTAATCTATTACTATTAAAAGAGTCAAAAATCTATTGACTCTTCTATGTCATCTAATCTATTTTTTTGTAGGTACCTCCAAACATAAACATGTCAGAAAGAAAAGTAACCAAAAAAAATGAGGCTGGTGTGAGAAGAAACTGCTGATTACGGACGTCGTCAGATTTCTGTGATACACAGACTAGGGCAGCGACAGTCGGCACCTCGGAGGGGCCTCCACTGAAAGCTGTTATTTGTGCTGTAGTGATGGCCAGGCAGCAGGGACCACCGAGTGACCAGCAATGACTGGGATGCAGGGGTTTGCGGAAGGGAGGCGGGCTGTGGAGCACAACCCGGAGGAACAAGCATATTTCTGCACAAATAACAACTCCAATGTAGACTGTTTCAAGCAGTGTACCCGAATGAAACAAGCTTTCCATAACAAATGACTCATCAGAAGGAGTCAAGGTCATTGCTGGAGATTACCCAAGGTTTATTTGGAATGACACAGCACTGAAAACAGACTCGTTACAGATGACTTGTGGATACAGCATACATCATCTATATCTTATTTTCGGACGATCGGTGGAGATGAGTTGCATCAATAAAAAGAGGTGGAAATATATAGGAGCTTTTTGAAATCGTGTTCTTTGGGGGTGGATTGAAATGCCCCAATCATCAGCCAGCCAGTCTCAGAAAGGCAGAAATTAAGACAATTTAGCTGCTAATCCCCACTCGCCCACCTCCAGTCCTGGTGGCCGGACATCCAGATCATCAGACTCTGCTTTCTCCAAAGGGGCAGCAGCTCCGACGTGCCGTTAGTCATCGCATCCTGAAGAATGCACATTCCGAACACAGATACTGTCCACCGTTTTGGCAATGGGATGGCTGCTTTTGCCCAGAGGCAAAACTGCAACTGTGATTCCAGACGGAATGAGAGCAACGCATGTATCAATGACACACAAGAGGCTAAAAGCTACAATGGAAAGGAGAGAGCGCAACTATGTATCTGTAGCCTTGTGCATACACATAGATCCAGGAGTGATGAGAAACAGCTCGTATGACTGTGTGTCCATATATATATAGAGAGAGGTGCTGGTAAAGAACAGTGACAACTTTTGCAGCAGTTTCGTTTTAAACACAGTAAATGTGACAGGGAGAGAGAGAGAGAGCACGTGCTCACACCTGCACAGGGGAATAGATAATCTCGTATTACAGGACAATTCATCACGTCTTCTGCAGGGAAGCCACTCAATACCATACACTTGGTGCAGAGAAATTAAGGTTCTGGTCTGGAGAAAGCTACTTTAGAACTGGTGGGAGGGGGTCGAGTATACAAGTCTCCACAGCTTGGACAAAGCACAGACAAACCTGTTAGCAAGAACGTGGGAACCAGTGAAGACTTTTTCCTTAATTTACTTGTTTCTTTTTCCTCTAAACATTTGTTTGCACACATGCTTCATTGACATAGCCTCCCAAACTTTGTCTGGCATTGGTCTGCAAATCACTGAGTGTCATAGCAAAAGTGAACTCTTCAGGTTTTCACAAAGGTTTAAAAACCCAGTAATCAGGCTCTTTCTACAATACTTTTGGCCCTAATCCAGGCGCCGGGTGAAGTTCTCTGGAAAGAGGCCTTTGTACGTGGCGAGGTCTCTGTACTGAAGCCAGTCTGATTCCTTCACGCCTACCAGCCAGCCTGCATCCTGCAAGACAAAGACAGCGCTTTCAGAGTCCAACAAACTACTGGAAAAATCTGCATTGCCAAAGATTAATAAAATAATGGGTTTAATGAGCATTGTGGTCCTGCACGAGGATGATGCATTACATGTAAACAGGTGTGCTGAGCTCAGGGGGAAGGCTTGTCCCAAGTAAGTTGTTAGTTAAAAAAAAAAAAAGGAGTAAACATTTGAAATTGTTTTATGTATATTGTTAATTGAAGGTTAATATTAATATTATAATTTTGTATAAAGTATAGTTAATTGATGCTAACTGGATTATGATGTAAGTCCTTAAGGAAGAGGAAAGAATTAGAATTATAGCCAGTGCAGGGAATTCCCTGGCAGTCCAGTGGTTAGGACTGCGTGCTCTCACTGCCGAGGGCCGGGGTTCAAACCCTGGTCAGGGAACTAAGATCCCACAAGCCGAGCAGTGTGGGAGGGAGGGAGGGAGGGAGGAAGGAAGGGTTATAGCCAGTGCAAAGAGAGGAACAGCGGGTGAAAACATCACACACAGGACCATTTCCTGTCCTGTGGATCACAGTGAAAAAAAGGCTTGAGGACCAGTGGGCTGGAATATAGTGCTGACAAGGCCATGGAAGGTCTTTTATTTCATCCTCAACCACTTGCTTATAAGAAGGAACTCTGTCTGCCAGCTCGTATCATGTTACTGAAATAAACCACCATATACAAGGCTTACCAAATACTAACAGCTCGATATGTGTCGCCTGATATCACTATCGTGTTTGTTGTTTTTCAAGTTTATATAAACTACAAAGCTGTTTGATGTCATGACATTCTCGCTGGCAACATTTGTAGAGTCTTTGTAAATTACTCCTCAGAAACATTTCTCTATCATATAGGCGTGCCCTCACAAAAGTGAAGATAGTTAACCACGGAAAGTTTAAAGAACCCATCCGTGCACGGTCATACAGCACGGGAGACCAAACGTAAAACTGAGAGACAGAGGTTGCCATCTGCCCTTGGCCTTCTGGAGATAAGCAGAGTCTAGCTGGGAAAAGCTGAGCTGAAGGATCTATTTTAAACACACAGACCGTATGAAGTGAAATGAGAGGGAAATGACTGCCTTTATTATGTTAACCAATGCAGGAAAGAGATCTCACTTAAAATGAGGGATAGCCGGATTTAATCTGAACCAACCCCCAATATAGTTCAAGTACATCAGATAAAACAAGGTCTCAAAAATTAAATAAAGAAGCTGAATACATTCCCTTTGATATAATCTGAGACCATAAACTGATGCTGCTATATAGACAAGAAATATAAGCATTTAGACAGGCCAATACTTGAAGGCAGAAAAAAATAACACTGAGAAAAAAAATGATTCAATAAAATAACTGATAAAATCCTAGCTGACGAGGAAAAGTGTCCTCTATAAAATTATGATGTTATGTATGCGAAGGACAAAGTTATACTTAGAGTAAAAGATGATAACTAAATAGTTTCTAAACCTCTAGTAGACATATAAAAGGTCATATTTTCCCCTCAAGTGTCTATATTTGACTTTATTTACAGCAGGTGAAAAATCTAATGCAGCCAAGTGGAGTCACGCATTTTAAAATAGTTTCAATAAAAATAAAAATAAAGGGCTGGCACAAACCCATAATCAAGATATATTCCAACACATACATTCGGAAATGCAACTTATAAAGTGAAGAATCATAGTTAATATCAATCTTTAGTGAGGAAAATATAGAAAATTAAACTTTAACTGCTTAAAACACGTGGTAGACTAAAGATTTCCAGTTTTGGTAGTGGCAAAATAGCTGGTATCAGACAAATGCTTTTGCATAGAACAGTTATAAACACTAGAACAACTATATATTTATATGTAGTTATATATACATATGCATACAGAAATGCAACTATTTATATTTAGAAATGACAGCTATAAAATATAAGTTTATATATTAGAATCTGACAAATAACGGAGTTGTGCATGTATAACAACTATTTGAAGGCACTGAGAATGACCAAAAGCAGGTAGAAATTGGGGGATATTTGACCCTTGAAACTGCATTGGGTGAGATCTGCTAATAGAGCTTTCTCCCTGAGGATCAGCCTCAGTCTGGGTGGTGCAGGGCATTCAGAGGAGCACTTTTATGGAGAATATCTTGAAAGAGAGAATTACTATCTTCGGTACGCGGGCCTCTCACTGCTGTGGCCTCTCCTGTTGCAGAGCACAGGCTCCGGATGCGCAGGCTCAGCGGCCATGACTCACGGGCCCAGCTGCTCCGCGGCATGTGGGATCTTCCCGGACCGGGCACGAACCCGCGTTCCCTGCATCGGGAGGCGGACTCTCAACCACTGCGCCACCAGGGAAGCCCAGAACTACTATCTTGAAAGAGAGAACTACTAAGAAATTTAAAGCAGCTATTGTAACTCGGTTCAAGTACTTAAACTGAAAGATGGTAATAATGAGAATAGATGGGAAAACCTCAGCAAAAAACAGAAACTATATAAAAGAAAACATAGAAATTATAGACCTGTGTAAGTAATATCTGAAATTAAAAATTCCCAAGATCAGATTAACAACAAATTCAGCACAGCAGAAGGCTCACTGTACTCAAAGAAGATCAATGGAAATTATCCAATGTGAGTTAAAAGAGGAGTAAATACTGAACAAAAAACCCAGAGTCTTAGACATCAAAAAGTCCAACATATATTTAGTTGGAGACAGAGGAAAAAGAGGTGAAAGAGAGCAAAAAATTAGGAAATAATAGCCAAAAATCTTCCGAATGTAATAAAAAAAAATCAAGATACAAGTCTAAGGAGCTCATGAACCCCAAGCATGAAACCTATAAAAAAAATAACACCTAAGCACATTAGAGCTGAACTGATGAAAACCAAAGATACAGAGAAATTCTAAAAAGTACTCAGGTGTATACTGAGTATACACAGTGTATACTGAGTACACAGTGTATCCTGAGAAACAAGGTTAAACAAATTATAGCTGACTTCTAATATAAATCGAAGAGAGCAGAAAACAATGGAGTAACATCTTTAAAGAGCTGAAAGAAAAAAAAATCCAACTCAGAATTCTTCCTGTAGTGAAAAATCTTTAAAAATGAACATGAATAAAGGCAACAAATAAACGTCATGTAAACAAATGCTGAGAGGATTTACTGCTAGATCAGCACTCTAGGACTCAGATCTATAGGAAGAAATCAGAGCACTGGAAATGGCAAACATGTTGGTAAATATAAAAGACTAGCTTTTTTTCTCTTTGTTTCTTTAAAAGATAACTTATGGTTAATGCAAATATATATATAAATTTATATTTTATAATACATTTTATAAGTATAAAATATATTTGATATATATTTTACATATTTTCCTAAGTTTATAATGAGGTGTTTAATGATTTTCAGATACCTAGACACTTTTGCCTGATATTGGTAATTTATGCTTTGTCATCTATTTGTATTAAAAAAATATATATAATAGCATCCCAATGGCATCCCAAAAGAAGTGTCCTAAAAATCTAGTTAGTGATGCTGTGACCTTAAGCCCTTTTCAGAGCTGTCACACAGCATCTCAGAAGGTAGAAACGTCTTCAGGAAGTCACTGTGCCCAACTGACTCTCAGGAAAAACCGATACAGCCTGCAGTACTTTCCACTCTCATCCTTTACCTGGTCAGCTTCCGAATCTGAGGGCACCACCAACACCACGTCACCCCTTTGTAAGGTAAGCTCATCAGAATTTGCTGCCTCGAAATCATGCAGTGTTTCCACCTGCAAGATATTGTAAGAGAACCGATTCATTTTAGAAAGAAAAGGAGACGTAAAATTAAAGTGTCTCAGCCAGATTATCAGCAGGTTCTCTAAGAAGCATCTCCAAGCTGGATAAAATAGGATGAAGATGAGTCACACCCCAAGGAGGAAGGCCGCTGAAGACAGAAAAGAAATCCTAATCTCTGTTTACTTAAAATATCCGAGTCTTACAGACTGATACTGAGGCCACTTGAATGTATATTTAGTAAAGCAATGCCTTCTGCAAGAACTAAAATGTAGCGCATTAATGAAATTTTAATACATCATATTTTTGTTAGAGATTTGCATTGTATTATCACCAATGTTTTGTTACTGTTTGTTTTTTAACCTGAAGTAAAGATACCTAGTGAAAAGTTCCTCTAACCCCAGCTTCTGTAAAATAATAATTGAGAGCCTGCATATTATATAGGAATTACTAATTAAGCCTGTGATCAATTTCTTTATAAGCAAACTTCCTTCCCTATCTTACCTTTTAAACCATGACAATCTGTTTCTTTCCCTTCTCTCTTTTTCTGGTTTTTAACTGAAATGTATTTGACATGTGACATTGTATAATTTAAGGTATACACCGTGTTAATTTGATACATTTATATATGGTAATATGATTGCCACTGTAGCCTAGCTAGCTCCTGATCAGGTTACATAATTATCATTTCTTTTTAGTGGTTGGGTTAATTAAGTTCTAGTCTCTTAGCAGGTTTGATGACTATAATACAACAGTGTCATCTATATTCAGCATGGATTAGATCTCTAGGTCTACTTTACTACTTGCTGCAAGTTTGCATCTTTTAACAACATCTGTCTTAACACACCATCCTTCTTTCCCATTTTTTTTGAAAGATTTCTTTAAAATTTGATTATAGAAAATTTTTTAAAAGCAAAAGGAGAAAGAGTACTATAATGAACCCCCATGGACTCATCACCCAGCCTGGATAATGGTTTAGTCATGGCCAGTTTTCTCTCTCCCATATCCCTCGCCTCAACCCCACTGCCAAGATTAAACACCTGGCTTTTAAGTTGTGTATTTTGCATACAGAATCACAACATGTCAGAGCTGGAAATGACTATGAAATTCATTTTTCTGATGAGAAGAGTGAAGCCCAGAGAGAGGGTAAGTGCAATTCCCCAGCTCACACTTCAGCTAGTGGGCAAAGCCAGGGAGGGACCCAGCCAGGCCTGGCTTTGCATGGCACCTGCCCCCTTGATTTCATGTCCTCTTCTTAAAACAGAACCCAGTGGGACACATGTCCTCACTGGCCACAAGTCTAGCTTTTTTCTCCACATTAATTCATTCATCAATCCCACCTGGACCCACTGGAGGTGACAAGGTAGCAGTTACTTTCTAATGAGCAGAGAGAGAAGAAGAGGATTCTACTCAATCCCACTACGACAAACGCACATGGAGTTAACACTTTGTAAAAGACAAAGAGCTGAATTAGGAAATGCAAAATCAAACATGCAAATTAACATTCCAACTCTATTCTGTTAGGTAGGATTATCTGCCTTTAACCCCTGGCTTCAACTAGGGTATTAGGCTTAAGTATTAGGTATTTACTGGGTTTTTGGTATGCACCCTTCCATTTATGAAGACTTTAGTAGCCATTTGATGGCCTCTCTGAGCAAAACCTTCTTGCCATTATTATTATTATTATTTATTTATTTTTTGCGGTACGCGGGCCTCTCACTGCTGTGGCCTCTCCCGTTGCGGAGCACAGGCTCCGGACGCGCAGGCTCAGCGGCCATGGCTCACGGGCCCAGCCGCTCCGCGGCATGTGGGATCTTCCCGGACCGGGGCACGAACCCGTGTCCCCTGCATCGGCAGGCAGACTCTCAACCACTGCGTCACCAGGGAAGCCCCTTTGCCATTATTTTTTATCCTTATCGTGGAAGCCCATTAAGATAGTTATTAACTTTCAAAATAGTTATTGACTCCCTACTCTGTGCCATGCACTACAGCAAGGTGCCAGAGCTGACTGAACAATTCATGTACCCTGCCCTCCATGGGGGACCAGATGAGCACACGGGTGATTTCAAGCCCTGGGCTCTAGGGGGCGCTCGGGAGGACACACCCATTCACTACCAAGAAGAAATCCACCCATTCACTACCAAGGGGCATATCATTTACCCAATGAACCTCAGTTAACTGCAAATCAAATGCGACACAGTTCTCAAGTAGGGCTAAATTTAATTACACTCTGTTCTCCATCCAAAGTGACAGATTTTTCTATTACATTTTCCTGACATTGAATAAAATAAGAAAAAGAAAGCAAAATAAAAAGAAGAAATGTTAAGACCTTGTAGAGGAAACCGGGAGGCCCTTCCTGGAAGGCCTCGCTTGTGGAGGGCGTGGCCGGCTGGGAGGCCTTGCCCGCCTCCTGCTCCTCCGAGGCCAGCGCTGGTGTCTCGCCGGTGGAGCCCGGGAGAGCCGCGTCAACAGTTGCCTCCTTGGACTCTTCACCCATGGTGTCTTCGTGTTCTCCCTCCCCTTCATTGTTGGAGGCGGGCTCTATGACCACCGAAGGAATGACCTTCTCCTAAAGGAAGAAAAATGTGGTTGGCAGCGACTGGGAAAGAAGACTTCTATACCCTCCAAGAGTGGACACTACCCCACCCCACGCTGCCTGGCTCCACTGTCCCCACCTCCCCCATCCAGCTAAATGCCTGCTGTTCCCTTATTCTGGCCTTTGGCCCTTCCACCTTGCGGCACCTTCCTCCCGACATGGCTTCCTTTCTATCTCTCCTGAGACAGAAGCCCTTAGTAGAACTAATTTCTGGATCCTTGAACAACCAGGCAGTTTGGTAAGAGTGAGGTTACTAGGGAAACTGGGAAGTGGGATAGGAGGCTTCGGGGAGAGAGGGCGAGTCACCACGGGAGTGGGGGGACGATCCTGAAAGGGAATGTAGTAGGGCTCTAAGGATGCTCTCATTTTCGCAGTGGTCCATTCTTGTCCCACTGAACAGTAACCCTCGCTTGAAACTGACATTTCACCTCCTGTGACTGCTTTTCTCCTTGAAATCCTATTGTTGATAAAGATCTGGTGACCCGTGTTTGGAGATAATCTGCCTGTCCTTTGCTTGTTGATTATCATCAGAGCCCACACTGCAGTGACAACTTGAGGGATGACAAGTCGCACCAAGCACTCTAAGTACTGCGTTGTCTGGGGGAAAAGCAGAACCAAAGGATCAGGATCTCTCTTTCATTTTTTAACAAAGATAAGCACTGAGGGGAACTCCGCTAGCGTAATGGAAGCCTGGACATCAAGTTCGCTACATCCTCAGGTATCAGCGGACACAGGCACCTCCGTTCTTCAATTTGGAGAAAACAATACACTCTTTCAACAAGCACAGCAATACGTACAGGAATATGCCTGGCATTGTGACAAAGAAAATCTACGGACAAAACGGCATATATGTTTGAGTTGTTTCTCTAAGTAGTACTGCTACCTGCTGTTTGAAGGGCTCATTCAATTTCAAGCTTTAAATAACTCTGGAGAGGTTACTGGAAATTTATTATGAGTAAAATAATCAGGAAAAAGCAAAGCCTCACATGAAACCAACTCTTCTCTGTTTCTACTTAGAAGAGCAAAGAACACGGGCTTGAGAAGAGCTGTCCTGCTTTGGCTCCTGGGTTTGAGGCTCCCCATTAGGAATGTCTGCATTTGTTGCCTTTGAATGTTTCTCCAAAGAAAGGAAGAGCTTGGGTAACTCCAACTTCATGTACGTATCAATGACCCATTTTCTTTTGAAAGTGCAACACAGGGGTGGGCTTTTGGTGAAAGGAGCCTAATGGTGAGTTTGGGGCACTCTAATAAAAATAATGACCACAGAACAGTAATTACAGTAATATAACTCCTAATACGGGCTTCTCACCATGTGCCTGGTACCTGGCTAAGCACTTTCTGGCTATTTTCTCACTGCATCCAACAACCCTGTATTTGTTCTATCATATTCTCTTCCTCCTTCCCCCATTCTCATCCTTTTCAGCGTGCTTCACTCCTTTTCTCCATCACGTTATTCCACGGTTTCCTTTGCCCCTACCTGTGCTTAAGGTCAGTCCGTCAGAGCAATAGGGGCCCACGTGGAGCCTCACGATGCTGATACAGAGAGAATGCTGAGGCCACTCTTCCTGAGAATCGAGTATTGCGTTTTGGTGGAATGCAATGCCACAGAATGGCTACCAACGGTCCACAGCTCCACATTCAAAAGAGGTACCACCATTAACCAACAGACAGAGGATTTCAATGGGCGTTACCTCCCTAGAACCTCCATTTACTAGGACATGTACCTGAGTTGCTGCTGCTTCTGTTTCTACCGGTTGAGGTCTGTCACCATCTACAGCCTCTGTGGCTTCAGTGTCAATCTTGGCCTCCTCTGAACTCGCTCCTTCTCCAGCAGGAAGAGTCACCTTCTCTGTCTCTGCTTCCCCCACGGGGCCCCCCTCGGCTGCCGGCACCAAGGTCCCAGCCGTCACATCAGCATCCGTTGCAGGGATGAGCTGTAAACCAGAAACCAAACAGGCTGTGTCTGTCTCCAGGGGCCTCAATAAGAGTCAGACTCAGCCCTTTCACGTCTGTCGCCTCCTCTGAGGCCATCAGACTTCCAGGCTTTTTTTGTCATGTCCTGAAGCCCCAGATGCAGGTACACCAGAGCCTGCCATTTGCTCCACAAAACCCTGACTCCTCTCCCTCCTGACCCCCAACAACGCTGCATTCCTCAGCTTTCCTTGCAGTTGGGTGTAGCACATTGGAATTTGAATGGAAGTGACACATGCCACTCCTGAGACATGGCTTTTGAGGTGTGCGTGGTCCCCTCCTCAAGCTCTTTCTAGCTCTGTTGGCTGAAAGCAGAGGGCAGCAAGGCTGTAGAGGCTATCTGAGTGATGAAATGGAAGGGGCCCGGGCCCCATACTACCTGGGTCATGGAAGAAAGCCACTTAAAATTACCCTCATCGCACAAAGTCGGAATTTAGAAAAACTGTATTTTAGTATGAACTTTCAAATCTTCATGGGGAAAGGTCCCAGAAGCTAAATCACAGTCATGAAAAAAAAAAAAGTAGGAACTTTCTCAATGAGACCTCTTGAGAATGAAGGGAAAATCATTTTTGTCATCAAATATGCAATATAATCCAAAAATCAAATCAGACTCTGGGTCCTTTACTGAGAAAAGCAAGACAGAAAAAAAGAGAATTTTGTTTCTAAGGTTGGAACGCAGTCAGAAGAGCTTTGAATAGTATTTAAAACTTGTAATAATGAAATAAAGTGCAATCAGAAGTTTTAGTTTTGCACAGATTGGCTATGGAGTCCAAGTCTTGAACCAGACTCTCACATCAGTTTGGCAGACGTGATTTGAGAGCTTCAAATCGGAAAGACTGAGACAGAAGGAGAATTGTAGCTTGATCATATATAATACACTCAGGACGCATCTTTCAAAAACTGATCTTGATAGCTGATGTGATTAGCATTAGCCGTTCCTTTTCTTTATTGAATAAATTCTACCCAGTCTGTCCTACTAAGTTAGGAAAGCTCTGATGTTGCAGATATTAGCTGTCAAACCCAGAATACTGAAAAGGGTGATGGAGAGTGCCTGCCAATCGGGCCTCAGAAATGGGACATGGAGATTCTGAGCTACACACCTCCAGTCACAGCCGGGCATTTTTTAAAATAACAACTTTCTTCTGACTCAAATTTACTTTTATTTATAAAAATAATCCATTGCAGTATACACACTACTAAACAGAAATTAGATAACCAACAAGGACCTACTGTATAGCACAGGGAACTATACTCAGTATCTTGTAATAATCTATAAAGGAAAAGAATCTGAAAAAGAATACACACATATATATATACGTATGACTGAACCACTTTGCTGTACACTGGAAACGAACACAACATTGTAAACAAACTATACTTCAATTAAAAAAAAGAAAAATAAATAAATAACCTGTTGCAGAATACATTTTTCTGCCACATTTTACTTTAGAAATGAAAAATAATGCTAACAGTGGAGTATTTGTTATAAGTATTACTCATATTCTTAGAAATTTACTTCCCTCTCTTAGGAGAATTTCCTATTATGAGAATTTGGCTCTCCACACGGTATGCAACGATCCAAAATGCAGCCACTGGCCATGACACGGCATTTATTTATTTTTTCTACTCTGGCATTAAAGCACATGACTTCAGAAAAGTAATCCTTCTACCTGAATTGTAATATACTTATTTATGATGAATTATAAACGTTGATAACTACTGAAGCGGGGTAACGGGTACAGGGGGATTTATATTTAGGTGAATAACTGAAAATTCCTATAATAAAAAGTTAATTTAAAAATTTAAGAGAATTGCATCTCTTGTTTTACATAAGCGGGTCTTTTTATGTATATGTTTGTTACCATTGTTAAAAGAGTAATACTCAGAATATATATTAGGAGGGCATCTTAATTCTAAGAAGAGTAATGAACAGCTGCTCTTAGCTTTATTGTTGGAGAAGCCAACAAGCTCTCTCCAGGATCCTAAGGACCTAATGAATTTTCTTCCTCATCGGAAACTATACATAAAGACCATGTGCATGCAATGAACTTATGAGCTCAAATGTAGAAAACAAGTTGTACTGTCATCATTCTAAGTTATGTATGCTTTCTATCTGTCTGGAAAAATCACACCTATGGAGTGAACATCCCCCTGGTTTCAACAGCTTCGAACCAGACGGGCTCTATACTATGCAGACAGCATGGGCAAGCAGTGAATACCGTTACATACACAGATACACGCAGACACAGTGTTACAGATCGAAAAGCAGGCATTATCGTATTGACAGGCTACTCCTCCAAGTTATCATACATAAACCCTTCCTTACATACATGTTCCAAGCACATACTATTAGTAATTGGATTTTACTCTCAACTGGATTGATGTATCTCCCGAAGAGAATATATTTTTGTGAAGTATCGAGGGGTTACCAAAAGTAATTTTTTAACTCGATACAGATAGAATGTTAATAATGAGTCCCCGATTTATCTCTATGGCTCTCTACAACCATCAGTTTGGTTGTATCCGATTTTACTAGTGCAAGATATACATGCTATCACCTCTCCTTTGTTAAATAATTTTAATAGGCATCCTCATTGGCTGGATCTGATTTACACCTGACAGGGTGGTTGCAGCGATGCCGGCCACCAGCAGGTGGAGACCAAGGGCTCTTGTCTGTCTGCTCTGAGGTTCGCTGACCTCAAAGGAACAAATAGCCCAGCTTTAGCATATCAGCAATTTACCTGATCCCTGTCACACACAAAAAAACGGATGGAGCAGGTGGAATATTGTTGATAAGAATGACGGCAGATATAAATCACCAAAATATTGAAAGTAACAATGCTAATAAAGACAAGGTGCTAAGGAAATGGCACTGACTACAGACAGGAAAAGCCAAACACTTTGAATGACCTGCTTGGGAAAGGGAAGAAATGATCACTCTTCCATCCTTCTCTGAGTCCATTAGAAATGAATTCCTATTTTTCTAGCTGAAATTAACACTGTGGTTTTACAGACCTTAAGAACATTATAGAAACAGAGAAGGACGTCGCCACCTGTACTCCCTTGTATCTTTCGGCCTCTGTCCAACACTCCTCTGAAAAATCAAGGATGCCCTGACCCTCGCCTTATGTCTGGAATCTGTGCCATATTTTCTTCTCTTACCAAAATATTTCCAGTGCATATTTACTGACTGCAATAATAGAACAACATAATAATACAATGGAAAATAGAATCCATTTGCTCAGATCAGGCGTTAGCTCTAGATAAATCAAGAACAGATTAAAAAGGTTTTCAGTGACAGAGTTATCCCTCTATGATTATTTTTATGCATTCCAATCTGTTAGCTAATGTAGACTTAGACTCTAAATTTAGTCTTTCCTAGACTCTAGACACCTGCAACCACAATGACTAATGACTGTATTTTTTGTTTTTTTTTTTAAAGGGAGACCAGAGTATTGAAACTACTGAAAGTATTTCAAGCCTTTGATATTCAACGTTACTAAATTTTTCTCTTCACTACACATTTTAAGAGAAACACTATTATCTTCTTCCAAAACTGTACTATCTGTTCGCCAAATAGATTTATGGTGGGAAATTATCTGATGCAAAAAAAGACTAAAAACAGTTCTCCCTACCCTCAGGTTGTTTACCGTATCCACAAGGTCCGTGAATCACATGCACCCTATTGCCAATTTGCACATTAATCACACAGAAATCACAGGAATCTGCAGGGGACCTTCTTTGAGAAGGTGAGCGGTCCTCACTTTATCACAGTGTATAGCTCTTACTGCCTTTTAATCTTCTGCCTCAACAATCCCCTTGGTGGAAAGCAATATGGTCAAGGCATGCATGGCAGAGTCTTTTCAAACACCTACGTGCCTTAGCGAGATTTCCTGCAAGCGGAATGAAATGAATGCAATGCAACAATGGCCCCCCTATCCTGCACAGCAGGGGAGCACAGTGGGTGACAGAAACTAACCGGTCCCTCTGGGCGATGGTGCCCTAGAAGCAGGTCAACAAGGGCTGAGACCCCAGATAAGAGCTGTGAGTGGCTGCAGGAGAATTTGTAATCTGCAGGCTTTGTGTAATTTATTGATTTACTTTATTCATTCATGGTTTGTTTTCTTGGCAATATTAGCTCTGAACAATGCCTGAAAAGCAGCTTGCCAACTGTGTAACTGACGTGGATGAGGAAAAGTGAAGAGATGCCCTAGTATGAAATTCCTATAGGGTAGGCCATCTGAAAATAGGTATTTTTCTGCATAAAAAAATAATAGATACCATGGTTTTCAAAATAATAAAGTAAATAACTTATGGTACCATTTTGATATATTTTTATTCATTTTCTGTGCATATAGGGACTTTGTTTATTTTAGAACACATGGATTGTGTTTCTTGGAAAAATTATATTAGTGGATATATAACACTTTGTTTTCTCTATTTAACAATTTATTTAACAGTTCTCCTATAATTGAACACTAGCTGGTTTCTAGTTTGTGTGTATGTGTGTTAATACAATATAGTTTTTTTAAAATTTTAGTATTTTTATTAAATGGTGGTCATTAGAGAAAATTTGGAAAACATGGGAGCGTAAAAAAGAAAACAAAGTACTCATCATTTTATGACCAACGTTAACATTTTGATGTGTTTTCTCCCACACATCTTTTTGCTATGGACACACGTGCTTGAACTTAACTGGGATTATCTATCTACGGTTGCACCCTTGGTCCCAGCTAGTAGCAGAGGCATCACCTAGGAGCTTGTCAGAAATGCAGGGTCTCAGGCCCCACCCCAAACCTACTGAATTGGAATCTGCATCTTAATGAAGTCCGGGGAATTCATGTATGTAGTCAAGGTAGCACTGCCTTTTGCACTCTGCATTACATTGTAAGCATTTCACAGCTATCTGTCTTAAATCCCCCAAATGCATGTGTCAAAGGATGTGTTGGTGTGAGAGTGACAGTAGGTCCCAGGTGGCCTGGATGCTTCAGAGAGATGTGCCCGCACTCATGGTGGGCTGGGTACCAGCGTCTTCTATCTGGGGTGGGATGGATGACACATATTTTTCTATGCCAGGCTCAGTTACCGTGCTTTTGGGATTTGTTCATGCCTTGGTTTGTGGAAAATTCTCCAGAGCTTGGCTAATACTTTGAGTACTATTCATGCTTTGACTCACTTTGTATATTTAAGCGTAAGGAGCATTAACATGAAAAAATACACTGATAACAGTGAATCTAGTAAAATTTTGTGATTTATTTTTTTTCTGTTTCAGTCTTACAATCTTCAGTTATGTGCTCACCGGATGCATTTGATTTTCATTAAAATATTCCTGGGGTAAATGACACAAATGATAAGTAAAGAATGTAAGAAATACGTATTTTTAATTTGGTTACCCTTGCGTCAGAGAGTAGCCATCTTCCTGACATTTGCTCTTGGCAGGAGGCACTTGGCTAAAAGATCACTGAATTCTAGGCTTTCCAATTTATCCCAAACATGGAGAGTAATAATTCTGATCCACAGACAGGTTTGTGCTTGACAGTTTCAATATATGCACATTCTGTAGCCTGTCGGGGAAACTGACCTTTACTGTGGCGCTACAATTTTCCAGGTGCTATCCCAGGTGTTTTACACTTATTGCATGTTATTCATCCAACAGCCCTATTAGATATAGTCCCGCTTTCTACACAAGTCAACTCATACTTAGGGACTTGCCCGGTCCGTAAACCAGGATTGGAACAGTCTAACTCTAAATTCTGTGTTTTTTCACACCAAACGGCAACCAAGAAAGCAACGCACCTCTAAATCAGAGTTCCACAGCGATCCTGAGACCCGGCACCTCCACAGACCTGCCACGTCCTACTGACAACTCCCAAGCGAGCAGTGTTTGCTGAAGAATTCAAGCATGTTCTCACAGCCAATGCATTCACTCACACTCTTGGATTTGTAGATTATAAATAAATTTTTTTTTGAGATTTGTAGATTATAAATAAAATTTTTAAGCTGAGATTTTTTTAAAGTTGAGAATAGTAGATTATAAATAAAATTTTTATTTGTAGACATGATGTCTCTGGGCACCTAAGCAAACATGTTGTAAAATCCCTCTTACTTGATACAAATTATATAATCGAAAGCTATCAAGAAGAGATTGGTTGAATAGAATTTCTCCCCATTATTTTTGTCAGTAGTCCTGTAAATTCCATTGTTTAGAAAGATATGTACAGAATGGGAAAGTGGAAAAGAAGATGAATCCATCTCCTGGTGTTATCCAGTGCACTGCAGAGTTACAACTGAAAACTCTTAGAAACTGGGCACTTGGGCAGTCCTAGCTATGTCCCCAAGTTAGAGATTGATATGATTCCACAGCTGGAAGGACCGGAGGCCTCATCGAACCCAGAGTTCTCATTTTACAAGGGAGGAAATAAGGTGGAGTGGCAGTAATCCTAGAGATGGAGCTGGCGACCTGGGTTTTGGTTCTGACTCTCCCACTAACAAGCATTGGAGCTGGAGTGACCCCTGAGTCCCTCTGGGAAGTAATGAAGGGAGATGAATCTCACAGTGTGAATCCTGGCTCCAGGCCATCCTGGCCTTTTCCTGCCCAGCCCTTGTTCTGGATCCAACATGAGCTCTTGACTTGTCCAAAGATCCAAGCATTTGTATGAAAACACAGGATTCTCTTCAGGATCCATTTTAAAGAAAATCTTAAGAGGCAGCTAGAGAAGAGAAGGTTCCTACACTAAGACACAGTCTGGTGGACGGTACTCCTTCTCTCACAAACTACACTTAAAACATGGCAGGTCACAATTCCCCTTCAGCAAGACTGTACTGTGAGCTCTCCCATGGAACACCGTGCCTCCAATACTGTTCCCTTCACAGGTTGCTCCTGGTATTACAAACTTCATTTGATAATCTATACGTTTCTTTTCTAATAAAGGAATTTAGTGGGGTTTTCTCCCCCTGACCTTCAGCTCAATCATCTTTTTCAATCTACTCTCCTCGTATTGCCTGCAGTCCCATCGTAAGCCTTAAGCAGCCTGGTCCCAGGGCAACTCAGCTGCTGGCAGCAGGGTTGCCATGGCAACATCTGTCCAATTTAGCTCCACACTTTCCTTAAAAATTAAGATCTCCTGCTGAAATGCCAAAGTTAAGGAATTTGGGGTTAATTTGGCCTTTAAGGTCATAGCAGAATATCTAATAACCATACACATTAAATTCTTAAAGTTTTAATTAGAGATTCATTTGCAAAGTGTATGGGAGAAATGCACAGGAAAGGTGGATTTATCTTTATAAGCAAAGGTAAATATTGTGCGTTGTACACTCTCAGAGATTGGGACGTGAGCAAGTATTAGTTTCAGAAGTAGCCACAAAACACAGCTTCAATGGGGGTTGCAAAGAACTTGTTAGAGAGGCTCTTTAGCAAATGCCTTTACCCCACAATAAACATTTCACCCTGCCTGGTTATGGTATCTTTGAGCATTTGCTGCCACTACTCAAACTGCCTTCTAGTGAGTAGGCTCAGGCTGGGGTTAGCAGAAGGCAGAGGCAGGGCTGCCAGACACACCCAGAGACTAAACCAAAAAACGGAGATCTGCAAATCACCTAAATGTCATCATGCTCTGTTGGCAAAACTCCCAACCCTGACCCTGCCAAGAACCACAGGCATGTCCTTGGGCAACCTGTGACTCAGCCAGATGGCCGTCGGAGGCCTGAATCTTGAGGAAAGGTAAGCAGCTGACTGTCACATGTGGAAGACCCAACTGCCTACCCTCTGATATGACAGCCTTTGACTAGTCCCTGGACTTGGTAAGTAAAACACTCCATGCTGATCTGTCGTCCCATTTGTCTAGCAAATAGAAGCTGGAGAATAAGACATGATTCAAGGGCTCTCTCATTACAAAGGATTCGGAAATCCTTAACTGTTTAATGTAGTAAGTTGTAGACTGCTGAGAGTACAAAGAGGACATAGTGTGTATCAAACACAACTTGTAAAGGAGAGATGAGAAAACTGGTAGAGAACGGGAAAATGATTTCCCAAGGCCGCCTCACTGGTGAGCCATGGAGCTAAGAGTCTCCAGGCTCTTGATTCAGGGATCTTTCCAATACACCCCCTTAGACCCTTGCTTTGCAGCCAAAGTGGAGGATTAGGATACCCATTGTCTCTGCGAAACTCAAGGTTGGGCTCTACAAGCATTTCTATTTCTTTTTGACCCTTCAGCTCCACATCAGGAATACGCACCAAGTCGAAGCATTGGTTGGAGAAAGTCCTGGTGTCAGCGTGGAGGGATTTGAGCCCAGTTGTGACCCTGTTGGCTTTAGACTGGTCTGTAAATGTACTTTTATAAAAACCTGCTCTTTTGAAAAATACAGCATCTGGAGTAGTTATGAGATGAATACCTATGGATTAAAAATGTCAGGATTTGCATTTCATGTCATCACTTTCTGGGTGTGTGATCTTGGTTTAAACCACATAAACTCTCTGTGTCTGTTTCCTTAATCTGCAAAATGCGGTAATGATACCTAAAGAATGCTTCCTTCACGGGGCTTCCCCGGTGGTGCAGTGGTTGAGAGTCCACCTGCTGATGCAGGGGACACGGGTTCGTGCCCCGGTCCGGGAAGATCCCACATGCCGCGGAGCGGCTGGGCCCGTGAGCCATGGCCGCTGAGCCTGCGCGTCCGGAGCCTGTGCTCCGTAACGGGAGAGGCCACAACAGTGAGAGGCCCGTGTACCACAAAAAAAAAAAAAAAAAATGCCTCCTTCACAGGATTGCTGTGAGATAATGTATGTCAAATATTAGCATACAATATGGTCCTGTTGCCTGCGCCTTAACTCTTGGTGTTTCAGTCATACTGCCTTTCACTGCAGGCCAAACACAGTAATTCTCTAAGGCAGCCCCTGGGTTGGTTGAGACTCAATATTGGCAACATTGAGACTCAATTTGCAAGAGAAAAGGAAGGGATCTCTGATCCAAAATCAAGCACTTTTTCCTGATCACGCTTACGGTTTCAGCTCATGTCCACTAATGAGGAGAGGTCCATGGAAAGGACCTTCTACCCTGGAGGTGTTGAGAGGATGAACAGAACAAGAAAGGGTAAGAACTGGTGCAGAACTATAAGACACACTGGTCTGAATGTTCAGTTCCATATTATCCATGGACCAAATAAACCTTGATACTGGGACCCACAGAGTGAGAGACCTGAGCCCGTAGACACATCTGCAAGGCTCTGCCAGTCAAAATCCTGTTTGGGGTAAGACTAGGATTGATGGAGGGTGGGGGTGGGTTTTATAAAGAGTTGTCTTTTTAGCATTCCTGGCCATTAGCCCAGTTGGGTCTGGTCTTACCCAACTGGGCTGATGGCCAGGAAAGGTATCAACGTGGGCTTATGCATTGAGCTCAGTAAATACTGAGAGAGAATAAGGGAGTTTTTATCCGGAAGTTGATTAGAACCAAAGCCATGTTAAAAACAGCAAGTTCAAGCACTAGATTTAGCATGTGCCAAAAAGTATACACCAAGCCGGACACAAAAGGTCACGTATTGTATGGTTCTATGTATATGAAATCTCCAAGGTAGATAAATCCATAGAGACAGAAAGCAGATTGGCAGTTCCCAGGGGCTGGGGAGGGGGGGGGGACCATGGGTATGGGGTTTTAACCTGGGGAGATGAAAGTGTTTCGGAACGAGATAGAGGTGGTGGTTGCACATTAGGAATGTACAAAAGCCACCGAATTTTTCACTTTAAACCGATTAATTTCATGTTATGTGAATTGCACCTCAATAAGAAAAAAAAGCACATGCCGAAAGTAACACTTAAAAAATCACTAGGCACCCATCATCGACAAATGGCTGCTCGAAAGTGGAAGAACAATCTGAAACCTCACGATCATGTTCACATGTAATTAGAACACTGAAGAAATAATAACATTCCACAATCATCACATGGCTCTGTGCAAGAAGGGGCTTTGGAATATGAGACCCCAGAAAGCAGGGAAGATGTTTGCGTGTGCTGCCTAACAGCTGGCAGGTGGTTAATGAATACTTAATATCAACCATATATGGAAACAACCACGGCCCCATTTTCCAGAGATAGAAACTGACAACCCCAGGTCAACCTGCTCTGTGAGGTGTGAGGCGTGGGGAGTTTCCACCACCTACCTTCATCTTAGCCCTGGCTAACTCCATCTCTTCCCCGTGATGTGCTGCAGTGGTAGAGAGAAAGAAAGGTCTCGGCCCGGCCACTTGGGTCAACTCTGAATACATCTCTGGAGCTCACCTGCCTGTGTGCTCCTTCTATCACCCCCCTGAAGGAGGCTGCATGCCTCTGAACGCCCACAGCTTCCTGGAAGTGAAGGTTGGAATATTCCCATCAATGGACCCAATATGAAGGTCCCTAGAAGAGAAGAAGTCTTCTCAGAAAAGGCAAAGAATTTTGATGGGATGCAGCTTCTTTAGGAACCAAGAGGAAATTTGTGCTGATGGGGACCTAAATCAGATCAAGTCCCTTAATATCAACGTGCAACAAAAGGGAAAGGGGTGCTGTTATCTTTCACATCTGTGGCCAGCTCCTT
This sequence comes from Aethalodelphis obliquidens, assembly GCF_003676395.1. Classification (NCBI taxonomy): domain Eukaryota; kingdom Metazoa; phylum Chordata; class Mammalia; order Artiodactyla; family Delphinidae; genus Aethalodelphis; species Aethalodelphis obliquidens. Next base: position 10,913,070 of record NW_020837971.1, read on the forward strand.
CCCAGAGTACAGCTTTCACCTACATCTGCTTATCTTGGAGGAAACCACTTATCGTGAAGATGATGACAATAATGATATTATCCAACTCTCACTGTTGGAGGAACATCTACGTGTCAGGTGCTAAACTAGTGACCTGGATTATTTCCAAGTCCTTGCCAGAAACTTTGAAGGTAATTATCATTAATCCCATTTTACATTTATGGCAACTGGGGCTCAGATGTCACAAGGCCACTGTGCAGCATAAGGAGGAAGGTGGTCCTGTTTTTGATCACAATAAGCAGCTTCCTTTTCCTAAGTATAAAAATTCAATTATCTGAATGGAAACTGAAAGAGAGAAAATGACCACATAATATCGGTATTTTAACAGCTTTGGCTGTAGTCTCTTTCAGGATCAGTAGATGACAGTGTCCATCAGTCAACAAATCAATGACTCAGAATTTACTGGGCATGTATTATTCACCCAGTTCTGTGCTGGGTGCCATGGAACACAAAAGAAACAGCTATTTGTTTGGCCTGCAGGGCACTGAGAATGTAATTAGCTGCTGATAGGAATACAGTCAAACACAGAGACAATAACCATTCCTGTGATTTTTTTCTGAGAAAGGTAAAAAAGGTACATCTATCTCCAAGACATGCATATCTGTCTGTCTATCTATCTATCGCCATATATATCCATATCCATATATAATTATATACATTATAGTTTGAAGCATGCTTCAGAGTGAGCACTTTGTGTGTGGACATAATTCTGTGATATTGAAGGGCAGACGAGAAATTACTGGCTTCCTCTGTTCCTCAGGTCTTCCTCTGACAGATCCGAGCTCACATCTAGAGGCACACTGGAAGCCTGAGCTCCCATGTTCACTCTGCACAAGGAGAAAACTCAATGCTATTGCCCACACACAGGCCCATCACAGAAGGATGCCTGGACTACTGTGTAATGTACGCCTCACCCAGCACCAGTCTGTGTGAACCAGGACGGCAGGAGGCGTATCTACTGCCTGCATCATCGTATCCCCCAGACCCAGAACAGAGCCAGACATCTAGCGAGGACTCAGCTACATCTACGAGCTGAATGAAGGAGGAAACTAGTACATGCATTCTACAAACACAGATAGAAATATTCCTGGAAAGATGAAGTTCACAGATCATAGTGTATATCTCTATCTATGTATCTATGTATCATGTATCTGTTTACGTATCTATCTACCTATCTATCATCTATAAATCATCTATCTGTTTACCTATTATCTATCATCTATCTATCTATCTATCTATCTATATCTGTTTACCTATCAGTTATCTATCATCTGTCTACCTATCTATCATCATCTATCTGTTTATCTAACATCTATCTATCTAATCTATCTATATCTGTTTACCTATCAGTTAACTATCTATCATTTGTCTATCTATCATCATCATCTATCTGTTTACCTATCAGCTATCATCTATGTATCTATGTATCTATCTATCTATCATCAATCTATCTATAGTTGTTGGTTTAAATTGGCCCTGACAAGTCAACTTAAGTTTGGTGAAATGTTCGAAAAACGAAACACAAAAGTAGTTCCTCAAATAATGGGTCAGTGTTTCACCTTCCAGGATTCTAAAATTATTCTAAAAATTCTAAAATTCTAAAAATATCTACCTCGATCTTTTCCCCATTTATTTGTTTTGGAAACAATGTTAACCCTAAATTTTATTACACTGCATTATTTCTTTAAAAATAATGGGGAAAAAAGACATTGGTCCACTTCACATCATTGGAGCAAAATATAGGAGCAGACAGAAATTTAGAGAAAGTTAGAAGGGATTCTCTGCAAGAAAATAAAATAAATGTAGGTAAAAATCATCTTTATCTGGTTTTGACCTAATTCTCTGATATATTTCTAAACAAATATTGATTTTTTTTCTAAAGAAAAATTTCAGTACTTATATAACATGGAAACGTCTGAAGAAGAGGTAGCAAGTGTTGGTTTTTAAAACGTATCCTGCAGATATACTGGTAAAATTTGGTGTTGTAGGGAAAAACTAAAAACAATATAAGCTAGGTGGGGAATGAGACAACAAACAAAAATGTAATAATTAAACTTTTCTTGGGAGCCTGAGGTTTCTTTGTGAACTGCTGCTCAAATTTCCTGTTTTCGAAATTACATTTGCCTCTTTTTTTTTTTTTTTAACAAAACACCACAAATTTCACCTCATACGAAATGCATTCTGTCAAGACTGGAAATAATAACCGTGTGGTGACATTTCGGCAGCAAAAATGATGACCTCAAAAGGTCACATCAACCCCATCGTGACCGATGACAGCCACAGCCAACCTTCTAATTAATGCTCGGGACACGGTGTGGATTTCCATCTCTTTACAACTAAATATCACACATCTAGCAACAGAAGAGAGATTTCTTTAGAGTAAATAACCCTAATATTATCTCAATTATGACCAGAAAAAAGAAGCTATAAACCTACATTAAGAGAACAAAAACACATTTTATCAGAGATTATTTTCTTAAGTAGAAGGGTGGACTTGGGGGGAGAACTGACTTTATCCAAGTGTGTCCATTTTAAAACATGAAAAGTAGCCACGTCGGATGAGTATTAGGCAAATCAAACTGCTGGAAACTGCCTTCTCTTACTATTATTTTTTAGTCCATTTGAGGGTGGAGAAATCAACTGCTTGAACTTTTTCTTCTCAGAGGGGATGACTCACATGGTCAGCTCAGGACCTGCTGTTCTTAATCATCTCTGCATCTCAGCAGGTGCCTGAATCCTTCATAAGATTCTCCAAACTGCCTTGCATTTCACAAGGAATCTAAATTTTCTATTCTCTAAAGTTCACATAAGCTTTAGGAGACAAGCATTTTCAGAATGAAGAATTCTTCCAGGGACCTCCCTGGTAGTCCAGTGGTTAAGAATCTGCCTTCCAATGCAGGGGAAGCGGGTTTGATCCCTGGTCAGTGACCTAAGATCCCACATGCGGCGGGGCAACTACTGAGCCCGTGTGCTCTGGAGCCCACGCACCACAGCTAGAGAAAAGCCCGCGTGCCGCAACAAAGATCCCGCGTGCCACAACTAAGACCCGACGCAGCCAAATGAATAAATATTTTTTTTAAAAAAAGAATGCTTCCAAACATCTCCTTACCCAACATGAGGGAAGCCCGTTCTAGTAATGGTTGATGCTTATACCATACAGTTTGCTAAATATTTTTAACACCACCCTTGATTTAAAAGATTGTAATTCTTTTATAAATCTTTATATACGTAGTAGGTACGACATATATGTAGTAGGTACTTGATAATGGGTAGCTACTCAGATTCTTCATTGGAAAACCAATGAACTTAGACTTTGAGAAAACAAAACCTACTTATATAAGTTTGTTGAAGTAAGGATGGGTATGAGAGGTTATGTGGTCACGGCCATTAGAGGATCAATGTTCGAGCCTGTATTTAACACATGAGCTTGTCTATTTCACATCTCCAGCCTACTGTCAAACCCAGAATACCTTTGCTCAAAACCGTGGGCGTTGATGTCATTAAGCCTTACGCTGAATAGTGTGGGGCACTGAATCAACTGGGTTTAAAAACACTGGTATACACTACTATATATAAAATAGATAACTGCTATATAGCATAGGTAACTCTACTCAATACTCTGTAATGACCTATATGGGAACAGAATCTAAAGAAGAGTGGATACATGTGTATGTGTAACTGATTCACTTTGCTGTACAGCAGAAAGTAACACACACACACATTGTAAATCAACTCTACTCCAATAAAAATTAATTTTAAAAAAAGCACTGGTAAAGATGGAGTCTGTGCTGCTCTTCGAAACAGAAATTTGATGACAACCTTTCAGAACCGAAGCCATTTCTAAATCAATATCTGAACCTAATCAATATCTTTCTAACTCCCTGGCATGGTCCATATTCTTTTTAAAATCAATTTTCTTCTTAATTGTAACAGCATTCGAATATTCAATTGTCTCTTTCCCTTCCTTTGTTATTTAAATCATCCTAAGCTGAGCGGAGAGATCTGACACCAAATGAAAATGCTCCGTCTGCACTGAGTTACTAAGATCACCTGCGAATCTGGGAATGAGAGTTAAGAAGAAAAATCCCGGACACTGGAGCACAGCACCTCAGCACTTCCCAGTCTACAATCTGTGCAAACAGCCTTTTTAGGAGGGACTCAGTCTAGCAGAACACAGTCTTGTTTTCCTTACAAAACTTGGTCCAACTGTGTACCTTTACATGGAAAATACGATCATTTTTCTTGAGTAATTCTTAATTTGTATTTTGCATCACTATCTTGCCCTATTATTTATTTTTTCTACTCTGTTAATAAATAATACATTTGACAGATGACCTACCCTTTTCCCAGTAAAACAACCTAGGGCACTGACAGCAAAAATATAGCTTTTATTTCTCTAGTTATCTCACCTAGGCAATGTTATTTTGGGAATAGGGAGATTGGTCTACTTCTTCTTTTTTTTTTTTTTTTGCGTTACGCTGGCCTCTCACTGTTGTGGCCTCTCCCGTTACGGAGCACAGGCTCCGGACGCGCAGGCTCAGCGGCCATGGCTCACGGGCCCAGCCGCTCCGCAGCATGTGGGATCTTCCTGGACCGGGGCACGAACCCGCGTCCCCTGCATCGGCAGGCAGACTCTCAACTACTGCGCCACCAGGGAAGCCTGGTCTCTCTCTTTGTACAGATTCTGGGAAGGCTGTAGGGTACCCTGATTGAAATTCTTGGGAGATATTTTAACTGCATTTCATAAGTAAACTATTGTTCACTCTCCCTGGGAAACTTTGGTACACTTCCCTGGTAAATTTTCCTTGGTATCATTCTACACTTTCACATGTGTTAACTTATCCAATTCAATAGGGTGCATATAGAGCCCATCCCAGTTTTCGATGTGGTGTGGTGTGTGGCTGAAAGGAGCAGGTTAGAGAAGGGTTCCAGGCAGACAAATGAGTCTCCACTCTTGCACAAAATACATCCTCAAGCTCTCTTGTGCTATAACAGCCAGCACCAGACTTGACTTTGAGCAAATAGTTGTTCCCACAGAAGTCTTTATAGATTCAAGGATTTCTAATATCGGATTTCAGTCCCTCCTGGGGCCTTCACCAACCTACAAAACTAATATTGTAAGAAATCAATGTGTAGACACAACCAACAAGGTGATTACCCTTCTGTCTATCATCTGCAGGTTAGTCCCTAATGGAAGGCCCATCTCCAGCCATCACAGGTGGGGCGGAGCATTAACAAGTCTGGTTATCTGTGAGTTATTACAACCTATTGACCATGAATGGGAGAGTTATCAGAAAGAATCAAGGCACCCTTTTTTGAGAAGCAAGCCTGTGGCTACAAGAGCACGTCTCTGGATATCTTCCTTAAAAAAAAAACAATATGCAGTTTCCCTGTCAAAGGAGTAAAGGCCATTTGAACCTGGGGAGCCATGACAGATACGCAGGTGATTTGGTCCAAGTGAAGCATGAATGAGAAGGGAGAAATGGGATGATGAGATGAGCACAGCTAATGGCAGGGGAGGTGGGGGGGGAGGGTGGAAGGGAGGTGGCGCTCACCTCTGCCCCCTCCACTGGCTCCTCAGCCTGGGTGTCAAGTCCAAGGTCCAGCCCGGCAGCAGGTGGTACAGCAGCTGGGGGCTCCTCTGCTTTCGGCTCTGTGGGCGGAGGCTGTTCGGGTTCAGCCTTTGATGGTTTGAGGATTAGAGGAAAAAGATTCAACAAGTGAATAGATAACATGACGGAATACTGGACAATTACGATTGTCTTCGTCATCCTACAGGCAATTAGCTTCATTAAATCTGTGCTGGAAAAAACCTGCACATTAGGCATGATGGGTCTTTACACAACTGAAAAGTCTAGGAATAAACTCTCATTAAGCTTCACATTACCATCACCAAGCACTGTTATATCCCTTGAAGTTGGGCAAAAAGACTTACCATTTTGGCTACTCATTTTACTTACTTTCAACATTCTGAGTATTCACTTCCTTAGGTCATCTATAAGACATCCTGAAACGGTACTTTCCACTACTGAGCAGAGAGAGGAGAGATCCTAGGAGCTCCCACCTTTGGAAATTGGAAGGAGTAGGGAAGAGCTCACGGAAACACAATTCTGGAACCTCCCCCCTCTGTTGATATGCAATGCAACCAAAAAAATGAGGGGCCATCCCCATACTCAGATCAAAACGCATTAAGGTGCATGAAAAGGTCACTATGAAGTTACTGCGCAACTGCCCCAGCTGGGAGTAGATCCAACCACCTGGCAAGGAGACACCACAGTCATAGATACTTGGCTGCCTTACATTTTGTTCGTTCCCTTATTCCACTTTTCCCTCCAACAAAATCCTTAGCCATCAGTTTTTTGTGTTTTTTTTTTCATATAATAAACTAATTATTTAGGGAACCACAGGCAGTATTCTCTGTGGTACCAATTAGACTCTTCTACTTGTGTGGATAAGAGTGAGGTCTTTTCTTCCCACTGTGACCCCTACACACAGACACCCTCCTGATTCCAATTATATGCTGAATCAAGCCTCTGGCATCTCTTACCTCCAGATTTTTTGAGTTTTAAAATTAGCATGATTAAATAACAACAGGCTATGAAAAACAGCACAGCCGATGCAAGTTACCACGGCTACTGAAATTGTTTCCTCTCTTTTGATTTATAGATGAATGTAAACACACTACTTAGCATGACTATTTCACTAAATGGATGGCCACTGTAGGGCACTTTAAGATCATTTTCTATTAGGGCATTTAAACCATAAGAAAGTTTAAAAGCGTTTTCCTAGAGGAGTATGGAGTCTCCAATAAATACTTCCTTTGGAGGAATCAGTAACTTCCATCAGACATTCGCCATACGCAATCAAAAGCCATCTCTAGCTCTCCCATGTGTCCACTGAAGCTGGTGCACATGGCAAGCTGCGTGGGGAAGTGATGGAGAAGTTATGCTGAGATTATAGAAAATAACGATAGCCTGCTGTTGGATAAATACGCAAAATATTTGTCTTGTGCCCTCCACCAAAACCTCCACTGTGACGCATACCAAGGTCATACCACCCTTCTCTTGAAAGGGCTTCATAAAATGAAAGGACACTTAGGGAGATAAATGTACAGAGGTTTGATATTTTTATGGGCTTTTATAAGCTTTAAGGGGTGATCAGACACAATTTTTAAGAAAGAGTGAGATAAAATTCACTCTCATCTACTCTCAGGAGTCCTTTATGGGGAAAGATTTCACTTGTATTGTTCAAAAGGAATTATCTTCATAATGGACTGAGTTTTCCTTGCAGCAAAGAGCTACTGTAAGCTCTCAGAGTATGATCTAACCACTTTGGAAGTCGAGGTGATTTGCTATGAGAGAATGGTATCAGATGACCTACACAACAAGGATAGGAAGGGTAATTTGACGAAGAGCAAGAAACCCATAGGCTGATGGCTGTCCCCCGGCGAGCTGAGTCTGCAATGGAGGATGAGGGGTCAAGAGAAGTTTCAAAACGTGTATCAAATAAATATATCTGTGCACATTAAGAAAAAACCCAGAAAACCAAACACAGAGATAACTTAAAATGAAAACATATTTGCATCAGAGGCTGGGTTTCTTGGAAGTGCGAGGAAATTCTGAAGTTTTACAGACGGCGAGAATAACTAGGGTGATTTCATGAATAAGTCCAATGGCGTCTCCTTGCTGAGGTCAGACAATGACTCAATGAAAGCAAAGTATGAAGGGGAGGAGAGACGGGTTATGTCCTACGAGTCACAACATTTTTCTCTATTTATAATATCACACCGAATATTACAATATAGCATTACACACTTAACAACTTAAATTCTAGGGGGACAAATGGAACTCACTGAATGATGAGTAAGGCTGAAGCGTGACAGCATGTTTGCACATAAAATCAGCTACTCAACTCCGGAAATAGAAACCACTTTCCTAATTCTTCTAAGATAATGCAAAATTGAAAATGTTTTGTCAAGATAGAAAGAAAAACAAAGGTAAATTGTGAACAACATCGTGTAGAAAGATCTCAGAGTAGTCCTATAGGAATTGTGCCCTGTTTCAACCACTTTTTTTTCTATAAGAAGCCTCCCTTGACAAGCATTGCAAGTGGGTTGATACCATGCCATACACACCTGGGAGCGCTGGTAAGGACTTGCTATTGTTTGCTGGAGTAGAGACCATTATACATTCAGAGGAGAGGTATACTCTATATTTATTACTGACAGCAGGATGCCACAATGGTTTAACTCTGAGACTCAGAAATGGAATTGTTTTAGAACAAAACGAGTAGTGTAACTTTGGTGCACATGTTCCGGCATCCTCTGTGATAAGCTAGAAAGAAGGTCAATGCAGAGGAAGAAGAGATGGGTTGGGAGAATGGAGTTAAGGGTCTAGTCACATTCCAATATAGCGACTACCTTATGATCCTGCTTCTCCAAACTGGGGAGAGCTAATTTATTGAGAACTTCAAAGGGCCAGGGAGGCAACCCCGAGCCCAGGGCAGGGTTTGCAGATTCAAAAAGGTTTAAACTTGTACACAAGGAATGTCCCGTGGGGCCATAAGATGCAGACTGGGGAGATGTGCAGTTGACTACCACCTGCAGCCTCCACCTTGCTCAGACCAGTCAATGAACCCATGTTGGGACACTGCCCTGCTCCCGGGAAGATCCCATATAATCACAGCTCAGTGGGAGAGGGTCACTGCGATTCCTAGTTCCCCACAGGGCAACCCTAGCAGCATCTACAATGCTGGGAATGACGAAGCTAAGTTCCCCAATGGAAAGAAGGTACAAGAAGTCTGCTTCAGAGAACACATAAAAAGAGAAGGGGAGGGCAGGCAATGGAAGCTCCTAGAACCAGCTGTAGGGGGTAGAGAGATGTTCAGAGAAACTTAAAAACCACTGGATTCTATGCCAGGAATTTGCAACAGTAATAGGTGTGAATTTAATGATGACCCATTGCCTTTTCGTTTATACCAGGGTCCCTCTATTTTTCTTAACCCATTCTCAATTGATAATTAAAAATCTCATCCTCCAGCACCAGTATAACCTTTACTCCATCAGCACCCCAGACTGAAAACCACCAATGACCATGAAATGGAGGTCTCTCTGGCTCCATTATTAACATCAATATAATCTGAATTTTAAACACTGTAATTTTATTTTCAGGCCTCACAGTCTCCACCTTTTTATCTGGTTACCCAAAAGGCAAAAATACAACCATCTCTAGACAAGGTGCTAGAGAAACACTTGCCTTTGAAAAATATCAAATTAGCCTTGAAGACAAACTTCCCGGAGCAGAAATCCTTACTTAGAAGTGAAATCACCTGAAAGGAAAAATTCCTTCTCCTTAAACCCAATTCTAAGTTTCCAAAACGAAAGCCAGAAGCTGGGATAATCCTATGCCATTCCCACGGGAAAACCAGTGTGCTACACATAACCACGAACTAATCCTCAAAGAGCCCAAACCCCCTGTAGCACTGGGAAGCTCTCAGTGATGTCACTCAAGGTCTCTTCATTCAACTTGACGAGTAAGCTGCTGCTAAAAACGTTTCCCATGATAACTGAGTTTGTAAGAATCTCCTCTAACCCCCAGAGTAACCCTTCTGCCTCCTCACTCCCCAGCTAAGCTTTTCTCTCATCTCGTTTGACAGCAAAGTAGGAATCCTACCTCTACTGTGCATTACTTCCTTCTACAACTCACAAAATGAAGGGAGGACATGAGAAATGAGGTAGCTTCCGGTTTAAGGAAAAGCAAGGATCTACTTTCAAGCATGAATTCTCGAGGCAATTTCATCGTCAGTCCCGTAGCATAAGGTACAGTCACTCAGAAACACCCATGTACAGGTTCGTTCCCTGGTCCGGGAAGATCCCACATGCTGGGGAGCAACTAAGCCCGTGCGCCACAACTACTGAGCCTGCGCTCTAGAGCCCGAGAGCCACAACTACTGAGCCCGCACGCCTAGAGCCCGTGCTCCACAACAAGAGAAGCCACCGCAATGAGAAGCCCGCGCACCGCAACGAAGAGTAGCACCCGCTCACTGCAACTAGAGAAAGCCCGCGCGCAGCAACAAAGACCCAACGCAGCCAGATAAATAAATAAATTTATTTTTTTAATTAAAAAAAAAAAAAAAGAAACACCCATGTCCTTGATGGATAGACTGTGTTCCACTGAAGCCCGTAATTAAGAGACTGATTTTTGCTGGGATCACTGTGCCTTTATAACAGAAGCAGCCACATTCAAAGTCACACTGAGATTTTTCGGAAGCTCTCCTTCTCATTTTCTAGAAAAGAGGGGGCTACAGAAACCACACGCTGGATTTCAGGCTCTAAATAACCTACAAAGATCAACCTTGGATCATTTGGTGGTAACTAACAACATCCCCAAAACACAAACCAAAATCAGCTTACCAAGTTACAGATCATATCCTGGTCTGTCTGCATCGTGAATAATGTAGTGTCCTGCGGCTGAAAATTGGGAATAAAGTAGAATATTCAAAATTATTAGGGTTTCAGGTAATTTGCCAAAAAAGCAACAACAAAGGTATCATATAGATTAGCTCGCATGAATTGTGTCAATAAATACATTATAAAGTTCTTTTAGTCTCTTTTTATTTAAATCAGAAAAGCAAAACATGCAGAGATAATTTTTTGCCAGCAGTTATTCTACATAGAAACCTGAGCTAGCAGAATTCAATGATCTGATGAGAGACATTATGTAAAGGGCAGTGTCTTCAGAGGCATCTTTGGTCTGCAGCTTCTCCTCTGGACATCAACATCAAGTTAGAATTTGATGGATCTAAGCTACAAATTTAAACGTTTTAAAATGTTGGAACCTTAATCTTACTATATCACTGAAGTGTGACTTCTATGAGTTAATTATGAACCATAACTTAAAAACTGTATACAATATATTCATTCAGGATACGAATCCTAAAAAAATCAAGGTGGAGGAAATCTCAGGGAACAGTGGTCTCTAGGAGAATCTTCATCAGGTAGCCAGACTTATACCCTCCAAACAGGAGACTGAAAGAATCTTTCCTGGGTAATCTGACCAAAGAAATCCCCAAAGAATTAAACATCAACGGTTCCCCAACAGAAAAGATGAGCCAGTGACATTTGGTTAAAGATGGTGGATTGAACACAGGCAATTACCTCCAGAATCCAAACTAAATAACAATAAGAAAATTAATTATTAAAGGCATAAACCCATAAGGGTAAAAAGAATGGGAACAAAAACAACGTCAACAAAATTCTGAAACTGAAAAGCAAATGAACGAACAGTAGGTAACCTGGGGAACCAAAAACATCTGTACCTTAAGTTGATGTAAGAAATGCCAAAAAGCAAGCCAATTTATTACTCATAAATCCCAATGGATCAAGAATTAGAAAGATGGGGACCACAGGAAATGGAAATTAGGATGCTGCTAAAGACAGAGGAACTGGTTGGAAGTCTATTAAAAAGTACTTAGACCTGGAGATACTCTCATCTACCTGAAAACCAAGCAATACCCTTTCCACCCCCGACTTGAGATTATTTTCAGAGGCTGAAACAGAGGGTCTCTGGACTGGGGGACACACAGGCATGTTAGGAAAGCAGCAGGATTAAATGAAAATTTACATAATAAATATTTAGACATGGGCTCCTCCTCTCCCAACTTCTTCCCCATTCAACTCCCATTACACTGGCAGCCAGGCTTGTACCCCTGCACCCCTGCACACACCCAGACAGGAGACCAGAAGAGTCTTCCCAGGGAAATATGACCAGCTCAAGAAAAAAAAAAAAAGCCTAAAGAATCTGACACTAGGAATTCCTCAACAGGAAAGATAATCCTACAACAGAATCCTACAACAATACCCATAGTCAATGAGCTCTACCTACTTGTACAAGTCTCTCAGCTTTTCAGTGTCCCCCTCTCATTAAATACGAGGAGACAGCCAAGATTAACAAACATTTAAGAAAAGTTTCAAATATTAAAGGGAGACCGAATAGGTTTAAAAGAGTGGAAGAAACAAAGACTTTACAGGGGGGAAAAGACCTTTGAAAATTATTATTATTAATACCCTTGGAAATATAATGGAAGATGCTGTATTCATGACACAAGAAGAGGATGTTATTAAAAACCAAATATTCAGTAAACAAAAAGAGCTCTTGGAAATTAAAAAAATATACAGAAGTGAAAAATCTGTTGGAAGAGTTGGAAAGCAGAGAAAGAGAAAAGGGAAAAGCAAAGAAAAAGAATTAATTAGAAGACAAGCTCAAGAAGCCAGCATATGAAAAAGAGAAGGGTTACAGAATGAGAAAACAAAAGAAAGCAAAAGAAATCATCAGGAAGAAAAAGTCCCCCAAACTGAAAGACACAGTCTTTAGATGAAAAGGGCCTAGTACAATGTATGAAAATAGACTCAGACCACAGTACATCACTGTAAAATCCTAGAATCACTGGGGTATAAAGATTACACAGACTTTCAGAAAGAAAGAGAAAAAGAAGGTGGGAGGGGTACATAAGGGAGCACAGAGAGAGAGAGAGAGAGAGAGAGAGAGAGAGAGAGGGTTTCTTACAAAAGATCAAGAATCAAAATGACAATTTCTCAGTGGCAAGGCTAGGAGGTAGAATCGGGTGGAGCAATGGCTCCAAAATTCTAAAGGAAAACAGTTTACAACTTGTAATATAATATCCAAACTTACAGTCCATTATGTACATGGGAACACAAATATTTTCAAACAGAGAAGGTCACAAATACATGCTTCTTGCGCACACCTTTCTCAGCAAGCTACTGGAGGATGTGCTCTACCCAAATGAGGAATTTAGCCCCAAATGAGGACAATCTGTGTCCTGAAAAGAGTGGATGGACAGAAGACAGGTGAGGCAATCCCCACAGTAGACGTGATGGGAGACCCTGTGACAATAGCCGTAGCAGCAAGTTGTAGCCATGGAATCCCCAGGTCAGGCTGGAGCCATCCAGAGGATAGCTTCAACCTTCAGGAGGATGAAACTTAAAGAATGTTTAATGTTTTAAACAAAACGAGAGGAGATTTCTATAACCACAGAGTATGGGGTTGAATTAGTAATAAGTACCTAGAAAACTAAGCAAACAAACCAACATGCTAACAAACAAGACCCTACAATTATTTCCTCAAAGGAGAAAAAACGTTGGCATAAAAGGAAATGTAAACTTCATGACTTGAGCACTAAGAGCGTCTATAGCATCGTGATAATACCACCAATGATTGGCTGGCTGGCTATGACATCAGTGGAAGGACAGGAAGCAGAAAGAGATGTGAACTGTGGCCACAGCAGGTTGAAAGCGCTTTAAGTCCTCATCTTCCAGAGAGATAAGTCCATAGCTAATGCTTCGGAAATCAAGAAGGAGCATTAGAAGAAAGTCATGCACACATATGGGGGTGAAATCAGAGAATCTGCTACAAGGTGTGAAAGTATTTTCCTCTAAGAAGCAGGAAATCAGGGGATGTAAGATGGTCTGAAGTTTTTAAATTAAAAAAAAAACCTTATAAAATGTTGTTACTCTTTAAACTATGTGCATTTATAAGTGATAAATACAAACTTAAAAAATAAGAAATGAATTCTCATGACCCGATCTTTCAAAGGAGTTCTCTTCTATGGAAGAGACATGTTATCATCTCTCTGTGCGTTTGTGTGTTACCTGTATTTGGGGGTAGGTGTGTGAGTCAGTGGGTCTTCTCTTTTTATAGGTAACATGGGGGAAAGTAGTCAAACTTTTAAATGGAGAAATTCTGAATGTTAAAATTCAAAATTGTTCATGTCTAATATTCTGAGAAAGAGCACTCATCACAGACAAGCAGATATTTGAAGTCTCCCTTGAAGAGGTTTTCAGAACTTATTCCATGAACTTGACAGCCACGTGGCCTGCCTTTCACATGGGTTACACCGTCCATCTGTTGGGACATATACAGTGAATGGGACAGTCCACTGTGTGGCACGTCGTATTGGTCAGAGCCAACCTACGGTTTCTGATCTTCCAGTGGCTCCTTCCTGAAGAACCACTGAAGAAATAAGGTTCCGCGTAGTATGACTCTTAGATAAATATTTAGAAGGAGGTTCCTAAAAATCTCTTATATTGTCTAAAGACCCATCTCATTAGTTCAAAACAATCCTATCTCCTCTTTTCCAACAGCTGAACCTAGGAGATCTCGCAGATAAAGACAACTTCTCATTTCTAGTGGAGGCATCATCAGAATTCCATGGTAGACCTAATAATATTAACAAGAGCTAACTAGAGTCAAGGAGCACTTAGTGTGTGCTAGGCTGCTGGGCTAAATCTCTACGTTCACATTTCATTTAATCTTCACAACAACGCTGCAACACTGCTCCTATTACTGTTTCCATTACTGAATTCACAAGATGTGGGCTCAAATTTTATGCTGACGTACTTAAACATTATGCTATCCCAGCAAGCAGAGGTCCATATTTTTCAGATTTGCATCATTCTCAACAGATGGATTTTGCCAGCAAATTGATTTCTTACCTGGGTGAATCCATTAAATGGACCTCCAGAAGCCTAAACAGAAATGGGAATCAGAGTACGTTATTTTTTTCATTACTTTTGTAGGATTGGTAAATGTCTACTAGACAAGTGGGAAAGTAAAAACCACTGCAAATTTTAAAATAATACAAAAGGCTGCTGTGCATGAAAATGCTTAGGAAATGGAAAAGGCCATACTGTATTATTTTAAATAGGCTGACAAAAAAAAGAACAACATTATTTTTACAATTATTGCTGGTATGTGGCTCAGGGCTAACCAAAGCCCACTTTCTCAATAATGAGAACATGATTCCAGACAAGAGCCACGAGTGGTTAAATAGCTCGTTTTTTTAGCCATCCATAGAATCTGGAAGCATTTCCAGTATTTCTCTAAATACATCATTTTGATGAACAGCTATTATGAGATTTTATAGCTTCCATGGGCCTGGGTAGAAACATTTCATGTGTTTTTACTGGGGTGGAACCACTTTAGGAACAGTAAATCTGTCTGTTTTATACATATATTTAGTGCTTGAACAATAAAAGTGAAAGTAGAAAGAATAAATACAGTAAATAGGATGGTAAAGTAGACACTCATTAGTTTCCAACATCATCATTCTGCTTTTTGTGTTGTTGTTCCGGGGGATTTTTGTTTGTTTGTTTTGTCAACCTATTTTGTGTTTGGTTTGCACAGATTTCAAGAGGTACATGACAGTCTGTCAAGGAGATGAAGCAGATCTTGGAGAAGATAGTGATGGATGATGAAGTCGGTGAGAAACATTAGGAAAAACAGAACCTACAAGTCTTTGGCTAGTCTATACTACATGCTGGGGTAAGTACCTCTTCTTTATCAGCCTCTATTTCTTGGTACAACCATCCATATCTCTGGTTAGCAATTTCATCTTCAGATAAATCTGAGTTGTTGGTGTCATTGTCTTGGGGACTAGTGGAACTCTCGGTGCTAACATTCTGGGAGGTTCCCATAACCAATGGTCTAGCTATCTCTTGACTCTGTTCCCCATGGCTAGCAATGGCTTGTTCCCCACATACCTCTGCTAGTAAGTCCACCTCCAGCCCTTTCTTGCTCCCAACTGTGTCTACATGTTCCCAGCAATTGTCTAAGCCTCCCATATCTCTGATAGGCCAGTGATTAATAGAATCAAAGCAACTGGCAAATCCACTTGCTTGGCCATCTGGTATACCAGAGAACTCCAATATATCCGTATTATTCACTGCTGAATCCAAGCTTGGCTGCCAGATTTGACCTGCATCTGTCCCCCAAGAGTCTGGTTTTGCAATTTTTGGCAAGTTAATGGTATGGCTACAGTTCCCAGTCACTGTACTTTCAGGTTCCTCTATTAATGAATCTTCAGCCTTACACAGACACCAATCTCTTCTGTTTGCGTTAGTTCCCAGAGCATAATTAAGATCTGTCCTAGACTGAGCTGCTGCTTCATGTTTTATCGATAAAACAACAGACTGATTTCCATCTCTGTTACTTCCAGGCGCATGTAACACAGCCTCACACTGCATCGCTTCAGCATCTGCACTGCCCTGTGCTGAGTGATACATTTTATCATGGTTAGGAGGGTCGATTACATTTTTCTTTATGTTTTTTCCAGCTAAGAACCATTCCTCTGTGCTGGCATCTTCAGGATTAGATACAGAGTCAGTATGGAGAGGCGGATTCAAAATATCTGTGTGATTGGCAGGGTTAGCTCCAGATCCCTCTCTAATTTCACAATTATTTATTACTACTTGAATCCCTTCATCTAGCCCTTGGTCTCTGTCACTCAACTCATCTGCTCTGTCTACACTTTCCACGTCTTTTTCAAATATGTCAATTTTCTCAAGATACTTTTCATTGGTCTTTACACTTTCCTTATACCCAGCACTTAGATCTTTCTTAGTTTCCTCTTCATTGCTTTTTACGGTCTCCTGGTCTTGCTTTCCTACTGTCTTAAAAAGATCTACTACTCTGTTTCCTGTACATCCTCTCTCTTCAAATTCCTCTGTCCCTCCTAGGGCCTTGACACCAAGAGCTCCAGCCTCTACCTTTTCATATGTCTCCACACCTGCCCAGACAGAATCTTCTATCTTCTGTTTTCCTTCTTCTTCTTCTGACTTTTTAACATCTTCTTGACTTTCTTTGACCAGGCCACCAGTTTCCACGGCTGGTATCTCTGAGTCAGGTAGATCGCAAGGATGCGCCATCTCCAAACAAGCAGCACCAGGCATGGGATTTGGGGGCATTTGTTCTTCTCCACGTGGAGCAGCTGCCCCCAGACCATGCTCACGCTGTCCAGCTACAGTGTGCCAGCCAGCAGCAGGAAGTATCCCGGTGGAAAATCCCAGTTCCTGCTCTGCTTTGGAGAGACATGCAGAGTCTTCCTGCGACCCACCTTGGGTAATTTCCTGGCTGACACTGTCTGTACTAGCATCAGGGCCCCAAATAATTGCACCTAAATCAATCTGAGATCTTTGAATTTCTTCGGTCAACCCACTGTCTGGAGGTTCCTCCATGATCAGGTTACACAGGGAAAGACTTTTTGAAGAATCAGTCTTTAGAGTGTGCAGAAAAGCAAAGGAAAAAAAAAAACACATAAGATGAAATAGATCATGGTAAGATTTGATGAAAAACACAAAGCTCTTCAGTAGGGTAGCACCAGTTACACAAAGCTAGAAAGTATTTAAATTAAATGGTTTACGGCTAAATCTGTGACTAACAATGCCATGAGAAAAAAAAAAAGAGCTCATTCTAGATAATATACCACATATACAATGCATATTAAGTACCGAAAAAATCCAGAATTTTCTGGATATTTACCTACCGGTTGTACCAAATCAGTGCTTGTCTATATGAGTAAAAAAAAGAAGAAGAAGAAATAAGCATAATCGTAAGGCAAGAGAAGAAAATTCCGTAGCACATTAAAATCCCAGGCTGTCCAAAGTCAACATACTGCTGAAGACTTTGGCTTTTATTGGTTTCATATTAAGTTTTGCAACTTGTTTTATAATAGGAATGAGTTTTGTTCCACTATTGCTAAGACTACACAATTGAAACATGAAAAATGCCTCTGTCATTTACTAATACCAACAAGGACGTTTTACGGCTATTACATGACTTTTGCTTGAGCAGACTGTGAAATGAAAAGTTTCAAATAAAGAAGCAAGCCTGAGGAGACCAGGATAAGATCAAGCATTAGCAGCCACAGAATCACACAGCATCATGTGCTCTGATACAGTGTCAGAATAAAATCTTTCCCAAACTCATCCTGCCCTTGGTTCTGCCTTTGAAGTGGTGTGTGCATGGAAGATGATCCGACAGACTAACCACTCTGCCTGCCTGGAGGATTTTCCTCTTGTTCTCCCCGCAACCTAGAAGACTTGTCTGCACACAAAGAAATAACACCGAGGAGAAAAGATCAAGAAATGTCAGCTATTATGCCCAGGGAGCTTCCGTCTTACAATCTTGTCATCATTACCATTCCTAGCAGGTCTGTCCTCTGAATTAGTCAGCGTTCCTTCTAGATGGTACTTTTAGCCTCTCTATACCCTTCCCAGCTAGGGAACGTAAGGTGTGTAATAGCTCCAACTAAACATATGAAATATTGGAATAACCAAAATTAGCGTTGTCCTCTTAATCTTTAAAAAAAATTAACACAAAGTTGAGGCTAGAATTTTCCAGTGTTCTGAATGTCAATCCACGTATCCCTTTTTGCGAATATCCAAGTAAAACCAGCTCCCTAGAAAAGATGTTTTCGTTCAACATTTTTTAGCTCTTCTCTTGAGAGCTTTCCACGATGCTTTAAGCTCCTGTGGAAGGGAAGGGGATAGTCATCTTTCTGTTTTAAGGAAAGAAAGTAGCAATGTCGCCTCAAAAGATCAGGCTCATGAATAGTTAAATCTACCCAACTTTCCTGTTGCTGTCTCACTAAAAAAGAAGAAAATGTGAACTCAAGTTGATTTCTTAAGACCACGTGACCAAGGGCTTCTCTAAGAAAGGGGTAGACCATGGCCCTACCCCAAGGGATGTGAGGCTCTATGTGGGTGCAGTCATTTTCTTAATTGCACAGATGTCACCACCACAACAGCCTGTTTGTGTTTTATTCTGAAGTCTAAATTCTGGAAGTATTCATCCTTGTACATCAGAGTAGCTGAATACATAACATGAGCAGTAATATCTACCTTGTATTGACACATGCTAGACATTGGGCTAAATACTCTACAAATACTATCTCTAATCCTCACACAACCCTCTGAGGTCGGCGTCATTACCCTTATCTTACAGATGAGAATAACTGAGGCTTAAAGAGTTTTAGTAGAAGTTGCTCAAAGTCATATTGTTGGAAGAACTAGAGTCTAGACTCAAATCCAGGACTGTGTGACCCTGAGGTTCAAATCCTCATTGACTAATAAGCTTCCTTGAAAATAATAATGAAAAAATGGTTCCCTGTGTAGAGTAGCTCGTCCTTCACATTTTCTCATCCATACTTTTTGTGTATTCTATAAGCAATAACAAATAAGCACGCCTTCGCTACAAAATTTCCTCTGGCCACCGATAATCACAGGAGGATGCATAAAAGGCAAAACACTGAATTCCTGCTCACCCAGGAGTCTGGCACTGACATTCTTTTCCTCACCTTTGTTTCCATGTGCAGGTAAATGCTTAGAAATCATGAGGGAGCTGATGATTGTTCTAGGGGACTACGTTGTCATCAAAAAACATCTGGGTCTTCTTTCCATCACAGATGAAATAAAATATAACAAGGTTCCCAAATGTCTAGCAATCCAGATACACCAAAATACAGAGTTCTTAGTTCTCTTACCGTCCATAGGTCCCAGGGCAATGTCTGAAAGCAAACAGAGAAACAAAAATACCATTAACAGACAAATCCCCAGCATGTAAAAAACAAGGAGGTGACAAAAGTTCTTGAAATAAAATCATAAACATTTCAGAAACACTTCGTACGGCACTGTCCAACAGAACTTTCTTTGGTGATGAAAATGTTCCATATCTGTGCTGTCCAATACAGCAGCCACTAGTCACATGTGCTACTGAACACTTGAAATGTGCAACTGGAACAGAACCAAATTTTAATTTTACATTCTTATATTTAATTTAGATTTAAAATGTCCACATGTGGCTAGTGGCTACCATACTGCATAGCATAGGTCTAGTCAATCTGCTTTTTGCTCTGTGAGTGAAAACTATATCTGAACTGTGATGAATGGGTTTACATTAACACACACACACACAGACACACACACAATTAAAATGAAGTAAACAAGATGTCCAGAAATTAGAGTTTATCACATCTTTGAGGAAATGCAGGTCCTAACCATTGCTAATGCTCTTTCCTCTCCCCACCCTGCCTTACCAAATTCAAGACGATGACCTGTTAATGGTAAATGAATTCCAGAAAAATAGTTCTTCAGTATGTTGAATTAGACGATAACACACAGCTCGATTAATTGGCAATCGTGCAAATTAGCAGGGTGCCCCCTAAGACATGGGTGAATTACACTTACTACTGGCATTTTAATTATGAAGCTTATTGATCCTGGGGAATGAATCCAGATGGTTTAAATAACTTCCACTGTGTGGGGAAAGTGGGGGACACTTTCTTATTTCTTTTGTGACTCAGAATTACAGCTAAGACTACCTCCTTTTCTGCTCATGTCTTTGTGACTAGAATAGATCCATGTTTGAGCACTTATTTTGAATCTCTAAATGTGAACAGAAAATTAAGAGAGCCTGGTACTCACATCTGAAGAATAGGACACTTTCCAGACGGGATTATGGATGTCTGGTTTGGGTTCTGTACTACACAGAAGATGGGCCCTGTGGTTCCAGCTGAAACCTCCCCCCACCGCAGTTGGTCCAGACCTCCTCTAATGGTCCCACCCTGCAGCTCTGGGCAGCCTGGTCGGTCTCTGGGTTAGCACCCACTTGTAGAACGACTAAGTGTAGAACAGCTCCACTGAAAGCCAGTTATTGGTACTTGGACTCCTTCTCCACCTTATATGCATTTTCTGATTCTCCAAATGGTTGATGCTTTCTTGCTTCACAGCCCCTTAAGAATCACAGCTCCTAGAAGCTCCTACACATCCCTGCATAATGCAGACAGAACAGGTATTTTCTCCAAAGGAAGGCAGCAACGGGAAACGTGTTTATCACTCCTTCCGATCATGAAAGGATGTGTTAGCTCGTGTGGACACTGCAGACATCACAAGGTGAGGTGTTCTGTGAGCAGCAAGAACGCAAATTAAAACATGGGGTCAGATGGCTAAAATGAGTCCGGACTACAGAGCCTGCCCTACCCCTAGAATGCTATTTAGATCAAGTTTAGCTGTTAGAGTCCAGGTCTGCTTAACTGCATGCACCTATATAAACGGGAGTCAGAATGCATTATTAGTTGAAGATCGAATCCCACATTGTAGAGATGAAGTAGCTGGGATTAAGCTGCATATTTATGCTGGGAAATGGCTGAAGTGGATGACTAGTATGAAAGCTGTTGGCCATAAACATCACATGTCTCATCTGCTTGGAATATGGAAATATATTCTAAAATAACAGCCACTGGGGTCTTGTTCACTATAAACTCAAACTTCACAGAACGTGGCAGCAATTCACAATCTGACTGTTTCTGCAAACTGTCTTCACAGATGTCTAATAAAGCAAAACTCTGGATCTCAAAATAAAATAAAATAAAACACAGGGTCAGGCGATGGGGAAGGGAGAGCATTTTCAGTGAAGGGGAGAGAAGGTAGCAGATTCTAACAGCTCTGTGCTTTTTGTTATCTCAGCCTAGACGTTTCTTCTTAGCCAAAGAGGAGAGATGTGGTTAGCGCTGGATCACAGGACAACTCTGCGGTGAGGTGACTCAATTACAGCCACCGGGAAGTCAGAGCAGTTAATCACCTGGCCCGAGGGAAGGATAGAGGGGCACACACAGCTTGCCCTAATGGCAGTAATACATTTCCTCCAGAAACTGAGACCTTTGAAGATATCACCAAGGGTATTTTTTGTTTGTTTGTTGAATTCTGAAAGAATCTCTTAGCCTTAATTTCCATGATTCATGGCTTCTTTTAATCATGAATTGATAGAGAAGAGGTTTCTCTCCTGAGTCAGACTTGCAGACAGAAATGCTGTGGTATCTCACCCCCTGATCATCACAGCAGCCACTGTGGAAACTCTCTTCCTGCCACTGAACTAATAAATGTTGGAGGGGAAGGCAGAAGAAGTCCCTTGAATTCTGCTGGCTTTCTATACAATGGGAAAGCTCTGGAAAGGAGATGTTCTGAATGATACGTACATTCATTTTCTGCTTTGCTTGGCCACCAGGATAGAATCGTCAAACTTGCTGACAATGACTACATCAGCATTTTCCAAAGTGAGTTTTACAGGCCATTCCCATGAATGTTAAGACCGTTTCATTAGAACAGATTTCTGGGGTCAAACAAATTTGGGAAACCCTAAGTTAAACAAATCTAAACAGTTTTTTTAAATTGTAGGACTTCTTGGAGCCCTTAATATTCTAAGGCACATCACGAATATCTTAAAAGGGAATTAATAGAACTTCCTGAAACGTTCATCTAAGAGACCCATTTTTATTTTTGTTTGCAAAGTACCTTTCCGACCAGTGTCTAACCTACTTAACTGCCTGCTTTGTTGATGTCTCAGATTTTTATTTTTATTTTATTCCAATATCACAACCTGGAGGCCCGCAGAAATCCAATCACATTCTGGAACAAAATATGGATTAAAGAGGAGTTTTATTTATTGAGGGTCACAGTGAGCTGTCCGTGCCCCAGGTGTACTGTATCAAGAAGGCTTCATGACCAGGAAGTTGAGCTGGGTCTCACTTCCTAAGCTGAGTTTTGCAATACACCGTGATTCATTGATTTGAAGTACATGGTAGCATCCTTGGATTTTTCCCAAACTCAAATGTGAGGCCCCGACCACATCAAAACTACTGACGTAAACAATTTCCGGGTAGCAAAAATTCTGAGTTAACTTCCTTCCATGAGCAGAGACAACTGTGAAGTAGCTATATTCCAGGGGAATCACCCACAGGTCATGACAGCATCCACCACCAGTATCCCTCTGATAGACAATGAGATCATAATAACTACTGAAATGGGGAAAATGTTGAGGGGGAGGAAGTCGTGAGCAGGGGTAAGCTTGGATAAGCAAGGCCAGTTCTGCATCAAGCCATGATCAAGAACACACAGGCCATCATCACCATCATCAAGTTCAGAACTATCAATACTGAAAACAAATTCCTTTTGGGGCAAAATCTCATGGTGATTTGAAACATGCCTTAATTTGCAAAGTATGAGGAAGGAAAGTAGAGAAAACAGTAAGAAGATTAAACCCCAAGCCCAAAGAAACAGTCTTATTTTGGGAAGCCATAAAACATATCATCCAACCCTGGACACTTCCGAGTACAAATGTGGTTCTGTGGATTACCATTCTGAGACGGAGGATTCCTGGCAAACTGGAATGTATGTTAGCCCACCTCTGCAGGTAGAGAAAGCTAATGGTAGGGGAGGTTGAGAATAATTGACAGTGATCAAGTCCTCTTTCTACCCTTCCTTCCCATTAGGAAATATTCGTCAACTGAAAAGAAAAGTCAACAGTCACGTGAAAGGGAGAGGGGTCAGCGGAATGCCTTACTGAGCTTGTTAAAGTTTATGAAATATCAGCCCCAAACATCCAAAAATCCACTTGGTACCTGCGACATCGGTGAGTGGGTTACTCCAGCAGAACCCGCAGAGGGCATGTCGGGCTTGAAAGGATCAAAGTCCAGATCCAACAAGGTCTCCTCTTTCTTCACCTCAGGGACTTCATTCTGTTAAAACAAAACAAAACATGCACGAGCTTGAATCTGATCAGACTTCATGATCTATTCCATGTATAACCCTCCAATTTCAGCTGATACCCCAAAGCACGCTTTGATAATTTACCACTTAGCTGGCTCATCCATGGGCTCCCAGAGTCACTACTTATGTATGATGAGAGGCGAAATAACCACCTCCAGCCAAGTACCACCTAAGATGCTCAGGTACATGGTCCAGGCTCCAGTTCTTATCCTTTGTTCAGCTCCAAGTCCAGGCAACAAAGAGGATGTCTGAGAAATGTATCCTAAAGCCACCAAGATCCAAGGAATCTCCTTCTCTGCCAGCTCAGAAAACTCAGGTCAAGATTTACAGAGGAACAAGTAGATAAGGTGGGCTAAGGCTTGGACCCGGTACAGTTACCCACTGCTGTGATGCCCCCTAGGAAGCTAAGATTTAAAAAGTAAGGGGGACTTCCCTGGTGGCACAATGGTTTAGAATCCGCCTGCCAATGCAAGGGACACAGGTTCGAGCCCTGGTCTGGGACGACGCCACATGCCGCAGAGCAACTAAGCCTGTGAGCCACAACTACTGAGCCTGTGCTCTAGAGCCTGCGAGCCACAATGACTGAAGCCCGTGTGCCTAGAGCCCGTGCTCCGCAACAAGAGAAGCCACCGCAATGAGAAGCCTGTGCACCGCAACGAAGAGTAGCCCCGGCTGGCCGCAACTAGAGAAAACCCACGTGCAGCAACGAAGATCCAACGCAGCCAATAAATAAATAAATTAATTAATTAATTTTTTTAAAAAAAGAGGCAGGTATTGTTGTCTACTGTGATCTCACCCCACCTGCCTCTTCCCCTCAGAGGTACCCCACCCCTGGTTTCAGTTATCATGTGATCCACTCTTCATCCATAATGCTGTTTGTCCCAACTGTGTTTATGAGGGAGCGAAAGAGAGAAAAACACGTCCCCCAGTTTTCAATGCAAAATGAGCTCCTACCCCAAGAACATTTTTAGATTAGAAAGAAAACCAAATAGAGAATGAAAGTCCTGTTATAACAATAGCAAAAATAATTATAGGGCTTCCCTGGTGGTGCAGTGGTTGGGGGTCCGCCTGCCGATGCAGGGGACGCAGGTTTACGCCCCGGTCCGGGAGGATCTCGCGTGCCGCGAAGCGGCTGGGCCCGTGAGCCGTGGCCGCTGAGCCTGCGCGTCCGGAGCCTGTGCTCCGCAACGGGAGAGGCCACAACAGTGAGAGGCCCGCGTACCGCAAAAAAAAAATTATAATACTGAGCACTAACATTAGTTCATTTACTGTGGAAGGCAACTATGCTTACCACTATACCAGCAACGCACATTTACTGTGAGATCATGACACAGCATGGCCTTGGGGTTGGTCTAACCCAGACTCAGGTTACACAGTAAAGGTCAAAGCTGAAATAAGCCCTCAGAAACTGTACCACAGTGGAGAGAATTGGGGTCAGTTTTCACACAATTCGAGTTACATATGTTTGGTATTTGATATAAGCTTCAATTCTGACCATCTGTTGCCTAGAAATTGAAAGGGCACAATGGATAAAGTATTATATAAAAATAGAGATGTTTAGCAAAAAATTTAAACAGGAGTTATTTTAATTAATGTTGATCATAGACATAAAACTTAAAAATTCAGAAATGTATGAAAAGCCTGGGGGCAGAACAGATAATACATTGTTTTTAGTATATCCACACTCCTTGTAGGAGGAAATCTGCTTATATATCCTGCTGTTAGTCTTGAATTACCTATTTTGCAGCACAATTATTCCTCACATATACTTTTAAATTTGACAAGGATAATGCTCTTCTGAGATCCCTCTTAAAGTCTTTAACAATTACAATCACAAAACTGTCAACAGATTCCCTCAGCCCCTATTCAAAATCTGCATGAGTTTTGTTTTTCATCAACTTGTGTACTGGTACAAGTTATATTTTTAAGATTTTGCAAACACTTAAATTACATTTAGGATGCACACTGCTCTAACAACTTGACACTTATGAACATTAACTCACACGAATGCACTTTGTTGCCTTTAAAGGATTGCTTTACTGTATTCCCCAAACTGCATTTAACCTGCGCTGCAAATCCTTAAAAAAAAAATCAAGAGGTAGATCATTTCAAGAGGCATCATTTTCCCATTTGGAGATGAAGAGAATGGGCTGAACCAGGTTATCTACCATCCTGTGACTCCAATGCTATTCCAGGCTGCTGCAGAGACCCCCGTCCCACATCTTAGGGACCCCTGAGATGTGCAAAGGAATTCTTGACATTCTGCTTGTTCTCCAGAAAAACTGAGGCCACACAAACATGTCCATTGGTCCCTTAGGAGCCAAACAGATCCCCTTAAGGAAGCTCAAATGGGAATTTAGAGATCAAGGATTAAAAAAATTAGTCAATTATGCTTTGACTTTGATTGAAATAAATCTGGGTTTGCACCCCAATTTTGCCACTTGCTTGCTGTCTCTCACTGGACAGTTAATTCAGCTTCTTGGAGCCCCCATTTCTTCACGCATAAAATGAGAATAATAATACCTAGTAAGACTACCATGAGTAATAAAGACAAGAAATGCACTGAATATAATATATTAGAGACACTCAAAATGGAAATGGAAGCCATATTGTTACTACTCTTAGTAATGATGTCTGTGTAAAATTACTGTCATCAAATATCCATCATACCAGTTTGCCTGCCTTCAAAATGTGTCACTGGCTTCTTCAGGCTCAATCTCTATTTGGTTTTTCTCCCTTAAACTTGACAGTTATCCCTTAAGGCACTCATAATCAAAGAGTAATTTAATAGAGCTACAAAAAGAGCAAAAAAGGGTTGCCTGTTTATGCAGTATTCCTTTATAAAAGGGCACGGAGGTACTCACAATGCTGTCGTTCCATGTCTAAACATAGTGACATGTAATTTCCCTTAACATAACAAAAGAAAACGAATCTTTTCTCATTCCTCACACCTGCATCACCACTGGAGTAGATCTGATGTGGTCCCAACATTCTTGAGCTTTTTGGGAGCTTGATCCCAACTACTGTTTTACCATCCAAAGTCTAGAAGAGATGACCTGGGATGTGTACACAAGAAAGGAGACTAGATGTGAAACCACACTGAGGAGAAATATCCAATGGGAAATAACTACCAATTATAATAACCTTCTATGCTCTATTTCATGAAGTGTCTTCTGCTAAGGACATCTTAAGTTTACAATTAAGGTACCGGACTTCCTCCAATATAGTGTACAATTGAGCATAATCCTTATGCCTAGCCCTGCCCTGGCGTCATAACAGATGGAGTTCACTTCCTTATGCCTTGACTTGGGGGTGACCATGCGTCATGCTTTGGCCAAGGGATGTCAGTGAACATAGCGCAAGCAAAGGCTTGAAATGTGCTTGCATGGTTGACTTGTTTTCTTTGGATTCCTGCCATTCACCATGAAAAGTACAAGCTTTGTGCAGCCACTGGCCAAAGAGGATGGGAGACACATGGAGCACACCTGGGCCCATCGTAACTAATTTCTCGACACTAGCATTGAAAAGAAATTCTTAAAAGTGGCCAGGCAAAAAAAGACATGTCACTTACAAGGAATGACATAAGAATAACAGCAGATTAACCACCAGAAATAATGCAAGCAAAAAGACAGAGAATCAATATCTTTGAAGTACCGAGAGGAAGAAACTGCCAACCTAGAATTCTGTGCCTCTTGAAACTATTTTTAAAACACAAAAATGAGATGGAGAGTTTTTTCAGACACACAAAAACAGAGAGAATTTATCACCATCAGATCTGCCCTAGAACTAATGTGAAAGAACAGTTTTCAGGCAGAAGAAATGCTATCACATGGAAAGATGGAGCCACATAAAGGAGTGAAGAGCATCAGAAATGGTAACTACATAGGTAAGAACATATGACTTTAGTCATTATTAAATCTCCTTAAAAGCTAATTGATTGCTTAAAAAAATAATAAAGTAATGTGAAGTTACTCCACATTAAAAAGTAAACGCCATGACAAAATAGCACAAAAACCAGAAGGGAAGAAATGTAAGTATACTATTGTGAGGTTTTTACACTATACCTGAAACGGTATACTGCTGTTTGGAGGTAGACTGTGATAAGTTATTTAAGCCCTAAAGCAACCACTAAAGTAACAAAATAATAAGTTAAAGCTAATAAACAAAAGAAATAAAGGAGAATAATAAAAATGATGGATTAATCCAGAAGAAAAATGAGGTGGAAGGGTTAAAACAGATGGGATAATAGAAAAAAAAAAAATCAAGGTGCCAGATTTGGACTTCACCATATGATAATCACCTTGAATGAAAATGGTCTATATAATATAATGAAAGGCAGAGATTGTCAGGTTGAATTTAAAAAGAGCAAGACTCAACTAGATACTGCCTACAAGAAACTAACTTTAAATATAGAGACACAAACAGTTAAAAGTAAAAGGATGGAAAAAGATATAGGATGCCAACTTAACAAAAAGAAAGCTAGAATAGTTATATTAACATCAAACAAAGTATATTTCATATCAAAAAGTATTATCAGGGATAAAGAAGGTAATTGCCCGATATAAAAAGGAGTCAATTCCCAAACATTTGTACATTCAGTTATAGAGCTTCAAAATACAGGAAGCAAGAACCAAGAAAGCAGCAAAATGAAAGAGAAAAATGCATAATTTTGTAGAAGAAATTTCAATAGTTAATTTTTAATAGTAGAACAAGTAGAGAGAAAATAAACAAGGTTACAGAAGACATAGGTAACGCTATGACCCAATATGACCTAATTCACACTTAGCGTTCCACACAATAACAGAGTACATTCTCTTTCTGTGTACACATGAAACATGGAACATGGTAGACAATATTCCAGAGGCATAAAACAGGTCTCAATATACTTAAAAATGTTCAAGTCATATAAAGTATGTTCTCTGAGTTCATTGGAATTAAGTTAGAAATCAGTAACATAATTCTCTCTGGAAAATCCTCCAATATTTGGACAAAATTAACACTTTATTAATAACCTGATGAGTTGAAGAAATCATAGTGGAATTTAGAAAATACTTTGAACTGAACAAAAATAAAAACAGCACAACAAAATTTGTGAGATGCTACTAAAGCAGTACTTGGGGGGAAATTTATAGCACTAAACCCCTATTTAAGAAAAGAAGAAAGGTCTCAAATTAGTAAACCTCAGCCTCTACTCGGGTGAAAAAAATACACACAGCAAATAAAACCCTAAATAAAAATGGGGAAAATTATACAGATCAAAATGGAAATTAATGAAATAGAAGACAAGAAAGAGAGAGAAAATATGAATATCAACAAAGTCAAAAAGATAGTTTTAATCTTTGAGAAGACTAATAAAATTCTCTAGCCAGACTGATCAAGGGTAAAAAGAAGATAGAGAAAGTGCACAAATTATCGATGTCAGAAATGACGGGGCTTCCCTGGTGGCATAGTGGTTAAGAATCTGCCTGCCAATGCACAGGACATGGGCTGGAGCCCTGGTCCAGGAAGATCCCACATGCCGTGGAGCAACTAAGCCTGTGCGCCACAACTACTGAGCCTACACTCTAGAGCCTGCGAGCCACAATCACTGAAGCCTGTGCGCCTACAGCAGAGTAGCCCCCGCTCACCACAACTAGAGAAAGCCCACACGCAGCAACCAAGACCCAAGGCAGCCAAAAATAAATAAATAAATTTTTAAAAAAGAAAAAGAAATGAGAGTGGGGGCAGAGCCACAGACATTAGGAAGAATATTAAGGAAATATTATGAACCACTTTATTCCAATACATTTGACAACTTAGAAGAAACAGACAAATTTCTTAAGAAACACAAACTCCCAAGGCTTACTCAAGAAGAAATGACTTGAATTGCTCTATATCGATTAAAGGAATTACATTTGTAGTTTAAGACATTTGTCCATTAATAATAATAATAATAGTAATAACAACCCTTCAGGCCCAGATGGCTTCTCTGGTGAATTCAACCACATATTTACGGAAGAAAAAATACCAGTCCCATATAATCTTTCCTAGAAAATTGAAGATGAGGGAGTACTTCCCAAGTCATTCTATGAGGCAAGCATTACCCTGGTACTAAAATCAGACAAAGATGTTGTTTTAAAAAAAACACCCTGTGGACTAATAAACCTCATGAATATAGACAGAAAAACTCTAGAAAAAGTTTTGGCAAATTGAATAAAAATACGTATACAAGTATAATGCATCATGACCAAATGGAATTTACCTGAGGAATGCATGATTGATTTACCACGTGAAAACCAATGAATATAATTCATCATATTAACAAGTTAAAAAAGAAAACTCATATGATCATCTTAATAGTGTAGAGAAAGTATTTGAAAAAATCCACCTCCAGTCCTGTCCAAAACTCTGAACAAGGTAGGTAAAAAAGTCAACTTCCTCAACCTGATAAAGGGTATCTACAAAAACCTACAGCTATCATCATGCTTAATAACAAAAGACTGGACGCTTTTCCCCTAAGATCAAGGGAAGGACAACTTCTTCACCACTTCTTTTCGACATTATACTAGCAGTACTAGACAGTGAAATAAGGCAGGAAAAAGAAATAAAGGGCATCCAATTTAGAAAGGAAGAAATACTACTATCTTTATTCACAGAAGATACAATCACCTATATAGAAAATCCAGTGAAATCTGCAAAAAAGCTAAGGAACTAATATTGAGTTTAACAAGGCTGCAGGATACAGCATCAATATACAAAAATCAGTTATATTTACATATAACAGTATAAAAACCCAGAAACTGAAATTTTTTAAATATGATTTACAGTCACACTAAAAATACGAAATACTTAGGGGTAAACCACCCAACAAAAGATGTGAAATGCTTGTATACTGAATACTACAAAACAAAGCAAAGATAAGTTAAAGATCTTAATAAAGGGAGAGATATACTGTGTTTATGGGTCAGACAGCTCAATATTATTAAGATGTTAATGCTCCCCAAATTGATCTACAGAATCAATGCAATTCCAATCATCTGTATTGGGTTGAATACTGTGCCCACCCAGTCCCCTGTAAAATTCACGTCCATCAGAAACCTTTGAATGTGACCTTATTTGGCAATAGGTTCTTTGCAGATGTAATAAAAATAACATGAGATCGTACTGGATTAGGATGGGCCTTAATGCAATAGCTGGTGTCCTTATAAGAAAAGGGAATTCTGGATATAAAGACACAAAGACAATGCCATGTGAAGATACAGAGCACACAGACACACAGGGAAAATGCAGTGTGATGACAGAGGCAGAGAGTGGAATGATGGGTCTACACACCAATGAACACCAAGGATTGCCAGCAACCAACAGAAATTAGAGGTGCAAGAAACAATCCTCCCCCAGAGCCTTTCAGAGGGAACACGGCCCTGCTGACACCTTGATCTTGGACTTCTAACCGCAGAACTGTGAGAGAATAAACGCCTGTTACTTTAAGCCACGCTATTTGTGGTGCTTTATTACAACAGCCCTAGAAATCTAATACAATGTCCCAAAAGTTTGTAGAAACTTACAAATTGATTCTAAAATTCATATGGAAACTCAAAGAACCTAGACTAGCGGAAACAACTCTGAAAAAGAATAACAAAGTTGAAGGACTAACCCTATCTAGTTTCAAGACAGTATAAAGGGACAGTCATCAAGATAGTGTGGTACTGGCATAAACCTAAGCAAAAAGATCAATGGAAAACCAGTCCAGATATAGAACTATACACATACGGACAACTAATTTTCCACAAAGGTACAAAGGCAATTAAGGAGAATAATGCTAGACTTTTCAACTATTGTATATCCATATGTAAAGAAATAAATTTCAACCCATACTGACTGACTCTGGGCTTGAAAAGTACTATTTTTTCCTCTTTCCGATTTTCATCTTATTAATTCTTTCTGTCTTCAAAGAATGTTAACATGTTTACTTTGAAAAAAATATCAACTGAAAGTAGAAGCAGCTGGTCCAGAAATATGCTACATTGAAAAGAAAAGCCAGGGCGGTATTTAAAAGCAGGTTACAGACACCCAGGAAGCCAGTGACGCGCATGTAAATAATCGCAGTCTGGCCCCATCAGGATTGAGGAGATGAAAAAGGGCTGTCTCGTGAACGTGTTTTGCAAGTTGAAAAATCTATTTCAGTTTGATTGGCTAGGAAAAAGAGGTTGATTTCACGAACTTAAAACGTAAGATGCAGCTTTAGGCTGGAGAACGGAGATCTACGAGTAGCAAAGTAAATAGTGCTGATGTGATCCCGACGGTCACACGATTTAAAGGCTGTGCTGATGTCTTGCCTTCCCGCACATCAGGGTGACAGGAGGGCTTCGAGAAACAAGCTGGGCTGTTCAGAAGATAATCCCTTTGGATTCGTAAACAAGAAAGCTGTATCAAAGAGAGAAAATATGTGACGTCATTGTCGGGAAAAGATTTAGACCAAACAGTTGGGGTATCTGCTATGAAAAAAAAAAATCCAAAAACAAGCCATCTTTTCTTCCTCACTGCTATTTGACAGGAAGATAGGCAAGAAGGGTCCCTGCCCCTAGCCCTGCCTCTCAAGGGGTCCCCACGCTTTTGACCACCTTTCTTGGAATTTTTTAGATCACCCTCTGGTTGTGGGAACCAGCTACCACTAGCAGTGCCATCCAAGCAGGACACCCCTGGACCAGGAGCTGCATGGGCCCGGCCCCCATCTTTCCACTTTGGAGCATTCTCCCACCCTAACTCCACAGGGAGGGTCCATCTCATACCCCAGGAGTCTGGGGCTCACACATCACCAGGTTGCCCTGGAACTTGGTGGCCAGGCCTGCTGCGAAGAGGCTGGCTGACAAGCAGACCTGTCCCACTGGCTGGCATTTCACTTATGGGGTCCCGTGAGACTGGCCACCAGGATGCTGCTGGCACGTTCACATCAAGTGACTCAGACTGCTTATATGGACAGCCCCTGCGCCAAAAAAAGTATTTGCCCAGGACCACAATCCCTAAGGAAAGGCCTGGTGGGAGGGGACGGTGAATATCTGAATTAAAGTTAAGTAACCAAGTCAGCATAGAAAACACTCCAGGACATTTTCTGAAGAAAAAAGGAGACAACCTTGCATGTACACATATATCTATGTGTATTTATACACATGATTTTTTTTTTTGGTCTTGATCTCTGGTAAAAATCTTATTTATTTCCCATATATTTGGTTTCCAGGGATGTAATACTTTTTAAAAATGTTTACCAAAAATCCATTTCCTAAGAATAGAGTATTTTGAGGGGAATGGGAGATTATTTGAGAAGCTCTTATTTAAAGAGAGTACACAGAGATTTTGTTGCAGAAGTCCTCAGAGCCCCATACATGCTGAAAGGGACTATGAAAAATGCAAAAGGAGATGCAGCCCCCACCCTTCTATGATCAAAGATGAGCTTTTCACAGCATCTCACGGGACTAGATGGAAAATGCTGTTTTGAAAGAATAATGCGGTGCGTGCACGCACGCACGCGCGCACACACACACACACACACACAGGATTTGTTCCTATTTAAGTTCCTGGGAGTTAAAAACATGGAGGGATGGATTTGTCCCTTATCGGGTCCATATTTGTAAACACAGAACCAGAGAAGCAAAGTCAGCCCTGTGGTCTTGATAAGCAGGCATCTCCCTATGAGCAGATAAGGATATTTCCAGAGAAGATTCTGGGAAATATCTATTTCCCAAATACACAGGCTACATTTAAGGTCTGGGCCATTAGAGGGCTCTGTAGACCTGATGGATTTCTGTTTCCAATCCCAGGACGTTCTCAAGGGAGAATTATCGCTGTGACGAAGCCTGGTGTATGAAACATACAAATCCATCAGAGATGAGGAATATTTCATTCATCACATCTTGAGCTTCCAGGTGGGATTAATACAAATGCTTTTCTTCCCCGTTATGCAAATGATAAAAATAGCAAACTGGGGGCATAAATCTATTTGTTAAATGTAAAATGACCCATTAAACATTTTGAAAACAGTAAAATAAAATTTATATATAAATATATATATATGAATCACTTTGCTGTACGCCAGAAGCTAACACAACATTGTAAATCAACTATACGTCAATAAAGAAAAAATAAGTGAAATTAAATGAAGCTAGATTATACCACTCAATAAGGGAGAAAGCAGACGGAACTATAAATCCTTGATTCACCCCTGCTCTTATTGCGACATGAGACTCACAGCCATTGAATCGATGGAAATGCTTCAACTTATATACTGGGGTCCACGTGCTAGAACCATGTTGCCACTTATATCCAGAAGAAAATGACAGAAAATCCTTTCTGCCTCCTTCCCAGAGTAAAAGAAAACAATCTATATGAAGTTGAGCCCCCCCCAAATGCGCCCCCGTAATGTCTCTGGGGGTTACTTCTTTCAGAGTCACCTGGCACACTGATGGACGTGACCCAGCCGGTAAGTTATAAGTGGTAGACAGACAGAGCTTGATGATTTCAGAGCAGATACTGGCCAGGAAACCATGGCATTGAGTGTGCTGAGTCCAGACAAATGATATTTACACACACATCCAAATTGGAAGAGAAATTGTATTTCTTTAGGTTTCAGACACTGTAATAGATATAAAGCAAAAATAAAAATGTGTTGCAAAGTTCTAAAAAAAAGAAATGATAAAAGGCGCAAACGTGTATTAATATATATTGCAAAATGGGAGATGCTTTTCCTTCCCTTTCCAACAGCCTTGGAGTCATGCATACAGACTATCGATGCTGGGGCAAGGGGGCTCCATCAGCTATCTGTGTCACTGCAGTAGCCACACTGCTACAGCCACAGCTGGAGACGTTTCTGCTTTGAAAGGTGCTTCCTCTCCCTCTCCTCTCCCTAACTCTTGGCTTTGCCCATCACTCTCAGTCAACAACACCAGCACACGTTAACACTCTTAGGAGGACTCAGGCACCTCTTCTGGCATCTGTAATTTTTAGAAGTGCTTTGATTCTTTTTTTTTCCCCACTGTAAAGGACCCTTATATGAGCCAGCAAACTGCAAATAAAAAAAACATTTTTGAAGAAAGAACTCTTTTAAACCCCATCTTTATTTCAGAACCAGTCTACGTGTCACGTTTTCTCTACTTCAGTGGCCTCAGCTGCTACATGTCCTCAGCTAAATACACACGGCTTCTAGGTGGCCACATTCTCTATTGATGATGGAATTGAGAGGATGCTCTCGCGGGGTCCAGGTGAAAGCAACTTGAGTAAGGGTATTATCACCCTAAAACACTGTTGCTTTTAAAGTGATGTAGCTAAAAACAGAATGAGCTGTTAGAAATACAAAGGGACAGCACAACTTGGAAGTGAAAACTGCTCCAGTTTGGTGCCAGGGCCGTGGCGGATGCTGGGTAAGATCATTTGGCTCTAAGACCGCTATCCCTGGTGGCATCTGTGTATCCACAGATATAACTGGTCCACGCACTGATAAAAGTGCAATTCCCCCTCCTCGAAGGAGCTACTAAATCACATTTCAAGTTCTAATTAGCTTACCAAATGCAGCACCTCATACAAACAACAGAAGGAAAACAACAGCTAAAAGCAACGTGCTGATCCATAAATGCCCTCGAAAGAGATGAGAAATTATGATGTGCCACTGCACTGCTTCTGAGTTTTCATTTTCTGAGCTCCCTGTTTTTAGCACATTATTTCCATTATTAGCGACAGGATGCAATTGTAATTGGGATGCAATATGTAGTGTTGTTATGGATGTACTCAGTAATTACAATGCTGTGTTTGCACCCCTTGCAAAATGTTAAAATTATTTCTGACCCTGAGAACACCAGGAGGAAATGATATTGGCATGACTTCTCTGGGGACATTCACCCTCAACAAAGAGATGGCTTTGAGGGCATTAGGAGCAACTAAGTCCTTGAGACAATGGGACAACCAAACTGGGACAGGTGTAGGTATAACACTGAGAGTAGCTGTAGGTGGAACACACACACAATCAGGTATCTTGAAAAGCAGGGGGAACGCTGGTGCCAAGTCATGGAAATGAATACATTTACTCCTGCTAAAGGTCAAAAGATTTAACATTCACCTCTTTGAATTTCATTTTCCTATTCTCTGCTAGGGAGCAATATGGAAGAAATGATAAAAGGCACAAACGTGTATTAATATATATTGATATCACCAAGGTGCTGGTGATGTAACAGAAAAAGTGGAAGTAACCTGTGACCACCATCGGCGGTTGGTTACATCCATCTGATAGAATACCCCGGTCAAACTTTATTTTGGAAAAGACAGTATTATGACATGAAAAAATGCTCAGTAAGATGACGCAGAAAATTCAGGAATACCTAACAATACAATCCGAATTCTGTACTGCAAAACTGATAAAACAAAAAAACTAAAAGAAAAAATAACTAAAAGAATAAACCAAAATGCATCCGCGGTTATGTTAGTGTTATGATTTAAGGGATTATTAACATTCTTCACTTTACACTTAGTATTTTTCCCAACTTTCTATAGGAAGGATGTACAACTCTTAACAGTGGGAAAAATGAGTCTTTTCAAATACCGCACATCTCCCATTTGGGAACCCTTTAGACACACCAAGTATTGATAAAGCAAACCCGAATGACAACTGAAATTACATTGTTGGCTTGAACATCTGCCACCTTCTTTAGAGATGAGCTCTGAGGGTCCCTCTGCTGCTGTGGTGCTTTAGTGAACATCCCAGCTCTGTATCAGGCACTCACCTGAGAAGGCGTCGTCACACTGATTTCCGGAACAAAGTTGTCCTCGAAGAAACTGATGATGTTCTCCTGCTGTAGCTCCTTTGTTGGGGTGACTTTAGGGAGAGGTGGGACAGGAGGCCCTTTCCTTGTCTAAGAAGCATCACACAAACCAACAGGGGTTAATTCAGGCAAAGATGGCACGGGAGACACGCAGAAATGTCACGTAAACAGAGCTAGGGGAACAGACTGATTGCTGATTGAAATGTAGGTCTGCTTAGAGAAATAAGCCCACCTGATTCAGGCAAAGAACGCCTTCTTGGGTGGCCCTCAGAGCTCTGACAACCAGTGGCCCAATGAGAAAAATTCAGGCTATGAGGCTCCATCCATCTCAACCCAAGTGCTATACACGGGGCTCCGGTGCCACGTGTACCCGTGCCTCTCAGGTTAAAGAAGGCAGTACCTTCTCTGAAGTCAACTGAAAATGATTTCTCACTTCAACAGTGCATTAGCATTCTAGAACTAACATCCAGCAAGCTTTTCACTGGAGTTAGTGAGACCACCATAAGCAGCATACGTCTCACTCGGCACTCCAGTATTTTGGAAAATAAGCGTTTTAGAGATCTATCCATGATTCGTATCTTCGTACAACGTTCCTTAGTTTCAACCATACACAAGAAAGCTTGAACTGGATTGGAGACTTCAAGTTTCCCCATAGGAATTTCATTTTTGCCAAAAGCAGGGAAGATAAGGGTGGCCACTTTTCCCTGTATTTATCTTTGCTTGGCCCTTTCTGCTTCTTTCAAACACTTGTTCCATCATTTTTGTTGAGCGCATGCGCAATATACCGCGGGTGATGCAAAAAACGTGAAATGACATACACGTCGTGGCCTTTCCTGCTGCAGATGTTACCTAAAGCACTAACAGGAGAGAGGCTTCCTGGAAAAGGTAGGATTTAACAGAACCTTAAAGGACAGGACTCTGAGAAAAGGAGAGCGTGCGAGCCTGAGGAAGCTGAGATTGTGGAAAGACGTGTCAACACACTCAAGCAGAGGGTATGTGAGGAAACATACAAATCCAAGTAAGAGAAGGAAGCTGATTCCTGGGTGATGGTCACAATGCCCAAGGCTCCCACCTCAAAACCTGCCTGACTGGAAACTCTTGTCAATGTCCCCGCCTCATAGAATTACCCCAGGTGTGGTCAACTGAGCACCAGTTTTCCCAGTCCCCCTAATATTATACACGTGATCTCTTCCTACCTGCGAGGGTGACCGAGGCCGGGCTGGTGCAGGAGATGCAGGTGCCAGCGTGTGATTTGGACTAGCTGTCGGGCTTGGGATGGGTGAAGGCTCCTCGGGCGGCGATGGCGTCTTTGCAATACGGAGAGGACCCGAGTCGCTGGATGAACACAGAGGGTAAGCAGGGCTCCTTCTAAGGAACAGTACTTATTTCTCAGGGGCCCTCCTTCCCACAGAAAAACTGAGGCACTCCAGGTACTGCTGGTTATCTACTCCCTCTTCCTGTTAATTCTGCTTATTAGCAACGGTGATGCGGTAACTGGTACTATGTATTGTCCACTGTGCGTCAGATCCCGTTCATGTATTATCTCTAATCATCACAAGACCCAGGCACGACTGTCCCCACTTTACAGGTCAGTAAAGTAGGGCACGGAGAGGATAAAGATCCCTGAAGTCACTGGGCAATTTAGTGGATGTGAATTCTGGCCTTGGTAATGCGAACCCCTGTTCTTTCCACTGGGCCAGACAGACTCTGCAAGGATCTTCCAAACATAAGCTGAATTAATTGAACTAATTTCACTTTTGATTTTTAAGAGAATCTTGCTATGGCATAATCTATAGCAAAACCTACCCCCCAAATGATTCATGGGGTATTAAAAAAAGGATAGCACTCATTAAGATTTTGTAGGAGTGCTTTCTGATGACATTTAGAAATTAATTCATTATTTCTCCTTCTACACCTTATGGCACAGTGACTCAGCTCAGACAGCCTGAAACTGCAAACACATTACGTGATAGATGAGAGTCTGTACTGTTTCCTGAGAGCCCACTACATTCCTGGCACCAGGCCAGATGCCTGTCGTCAGCCCAAATGCAACGGCTAAGACACGACTCGGGATCCATCCTACTCTCTAAGAATTTCTAAACGCTACAGATTGAGGGAACAAGGTCTGCACCCCCAAATAAATGAGCATGTACACAGCAGCAGGGTCTACGTATTCAAGGGGCTGAGGGAATGGGTCCCGTGGACAAGACGTGGACGCATGCATGATTGGGGCCGTGCCAGCAATCATGGCCTCTGCTGGGAAGCACAGCCCCCAAATCTATGCCAAATGGAGACCCCGCTGAGCTCACTCACCACCTTGTTCTGCGGAGGAACATGGAAAAAAATGAAGAACGTTTGTCAAGTGGTCGTGGCCCCGCTTTTTCTTCATTGTATCTGATTCAGCAACATTGCAACTTCCAGATGCCTTTGTCCCTTTCCTCTCCGTGTAAGGGAACAACCTTTTCCCATGCACTGCATCTCTAAATCACCCAAATGTCACTGTGATACTCTTATTACAATTCTTTCTTGGTTTCTAACCTCATATTGAAATAATTGTATTGGAAACAGCAGCTCTATCCCTTTCCTGTATTCTTTTAGGCAACATTCTTTCTCTTAGACAAAGAAAATATACTTAATGCTCACTTAGAATAGCAGCCAGAGTAGGGACTACAAGTACAGCTAAACCAAGGGGCACCAACTAAGAAAATTACCTATTTCCGGGGAGTTCCGAACACTGATATACGGAGGTGGATATGTGGAAGTGGCGGTGCCTGTGTTAAGAGTATGTGTGTTTTTATAAATGCGTGTGTATCATATATACATCGACTGATGTTAAGATCATAAGTACAGAATGTCAGGACTGCATATTACCTTAGAAGCTGTTTAGTTCAATAGCACATTTTTATTTCTGTTGATTAAAAAAGAGCTCTTAAACCAGAGAGGTTATTGAACTTACTCAAGGAAGGCACAGCAAATTAACTGCAGAGTCAGAAACTTGAAAGCCGAGCCTTCTGACTTCCAACCCAAGCCTCACTAGCCTACACTACTTGAGTACATAATGTCTGAGAAGGATGGATAAAAGGGATTCCCAAATCACAGGAGAAAGCTGCTGTGAATCCAAACCCTGGCAATGTAGACCATTTACTTACGGATCACTGAGGCTTTGGTATATCTGACTGGTGTACTCAAAATAAAACCAAACCAACATTCAACAAAACAACGCAGTGCTTGCAAGGTCAAGTTTGGAGGTAAGATGAGGTCTCACCTACTTCCTTTCTCCTTTCCCAAAATGGATTCATTAAAGGTATAAGTACCAATAATAAGTATCAGGACTAACTGTTGTGAGTTTGGGGAATTCCCTTCTTCTCCAAATAAAGTAACAAGTGCACAACTAGAAATTATATGTAAGGGACGTCCCTGGTGGCGCAGTGGTTAAGAATCCGCCTGTCAATGCAGGGGACACGGGTTCAAGCCCTGCTCCGGGAAGATCCCACATGCTGCGGAGCAACTAAGCCCGTGCGCCACAACTACTGACCCTGAGCTCTAGAACCCGGGAGCCACAACTACTGAGCCCACGTGCCACAACTACTGAAGCCCGCGTGCCTAGAGCCCGTGCTCTACAACAAGAGAAGCCACCGCAATGAGAAGCCCGCACACTGCAACGAAGAGTAGCCCCCCACTTGCCGCAACTAGAGAAAAGCCGGTGCACAGCAACGAAGACCCAACACAGCCAAAAATAAATAAATAAAAATAAATAAATTTATTTAAAAAAAAGAAATTATATGTAAAAAGCTGACACCACTGCTGGAAAGCAGAGAGAGGTAGATATCAACTCTATCGTGACAATGACAAAAGTCCATGGAGATTCATCTGAAGGCTAAAAGTCAACATAAAAGCACAGAACTAAGGCTGGCGTCAGCCTCCAGATGGAAGGGCTCCTTGGTTTTAGATCGTTGGAGGATGAGTAAAAGACCATAGGCTGATACAGACTGCAGAATTTGCAACAATCCCTGCTTTCAAGGTGTACAGACATGAACTTGGCTCTGATGAACATGGCCTACCTGGGAGCTCCTTGAATGGTGAAGGCCTTGTCAGCGTGCTGGTCACCCAATTTCGTCATCACTTCATATAGTTTGTGGCAAAGCTAAGGGGACAGAGGCCACTGCTGTAAGTCATTCTAGTGCAAATTCAGGCTACTGACCCCAGAAAGGAATTGTTTATTGAAAAACTAAGAATCTTATGATAGTATGGATGGTCCCAGGATAAGTTAACCTCTGGACAGGGTTCAACTTAAAATTCATGTCAAAACTGTCAGGCCACAAACACAAATAAACACATATATATGCAAACCAGAGCAGGAAAACTTATTGTTTACATTGATTCCATTAGAGATAAAGTCATACAACCTCCCTGCTGAACTAAGAAAATATTAGTCGATGACAGAGCTGCTGACTATGTGAATATCTGGAAACCAATTTCTCCTGAGCCTAAAGGCTTGGAAATCCAACTTTAAAAACTGACTGAAGGAAAAAAAAAAAGACTGTGAGACTGTAGCAAGCAGGCAGGGATTCATGAAAGCACAAACTAAAATCTTTACCAGCTATACAGAACCATGTGGTCACTACAAAAAAAATGTAGAAATATTATTGAGGGTCATGACACACTATTAAAAGAAACATGAAAGAGAGTGAATTCTTTGCATAATGCCGTGCCATTTCATCTGCTTCCAGAACAAACATTCATTTACTTTATATTCCATAAGGAAAAACAATCTTCATTACTCACCACCGCAATTTCCTTATGAAACTTGGCCTCTAGGCTAGAGACATTTTTGAAAGTATTGACATAAAATCCAACTCGTCTACCATGTAGAGATACAAAGAGGAAAGAAGAGATGGGAAAGACCGGTCAGCAAAACTGTATTTTCAATGGCAATGACATATATTAAAGACAGATTTTCTTTACGAAATTTTGAATAACGTTGGATTAAATAAAAATGCCTAACCCAGAGTAGGCCCAACCTTTCCTGATTTGTTAATGAAAAAAATAGCTTCTTTTGGTATACAGCACAACCTTTCCTAGAGTGTCGGTAATAACCCCAACAAATGGTTCTCACACTTCAATGTGCACCAGGGTCACTTGGAGGTTTGTTTCTGATTCAGCAGGTCTGAGGTGGGGACTAAGAATTTGAATTTCTAACAAGCTCTAGGTAATACTGATGCTGCTGGCTCAGAGATAACACTTTTGGAACCAGTGCCCTAAACATCTGTAGTTTAGATTTGTATCTTGTAAAAGTTTTCAGATAGAGAAGTTTATTAATTTTTACAAAATATAAATGGTCTAGTTTTGGTATCATATATTTGGATTCTGAAATTTGTTTGATAGAGAGAAATAAAAAAACCTACAAATTAATTACAATTTTTCAGCTGAAGTGAGAGTGTACTTTCATTGAACAAATTAAAAACACAAGCTATTCATTCGCAATACCTCAAACACATTTGTGAAGAAAAGTCATGGTGGGGGGCTTCTGTGAAATGAGCAAGGTCCCCTCAGTCTTCATGTTTAGGTCCCTAATAGTAAGCACACCAGTCAGCCCAGTGGATTCAGCCCAGTATCCCCAGTATAAGCTCCCTCTGCTCTAAATGAGGGCTCTTTGGACTCTATATTTAATTCAGTCCTTCTGACTCCATCTGAGTAAATCACTACTTTGATTTAATTCATGTTCTCTTTTCAGTGACATTCTCAAAAATCATCCCAGAATCCTGATTGGTTAATTAGATTCCAAATGCCAATCAAGAGCAAGAAAGGACCAGAAATACTAAATAGGTCTAATATATGGAGTAAACATATATTCAGGGAGTTTATAATAAGAATACTTATTGGGGAATAAGAA
Organism: Aethalodelphis obliquidens; assembly: GCF_003676395.1. NCBI lineage: Eukaryota > Metazoa > Chordata > Mammalia > Artiodactyla > Delphinidae > Aethalodelphis > Aethalodelphis obliquidens. The sequence continues at coordinate 10,955,179 of NW_020837971.1, forward strand.
TGTGCCCATACACAGTAGGCACTCCTCTTATTTAAACAAAGAGTTGAAAGGGTAGAGAAAAGGGGGCTTCTAGTGGCTTAGCTGTGCCTTGTGGTGAGTCAAATTCCAAACAGTAGAGGTGGATGAATGTTGCATCATCATTAAAGCCAATAAAAGGAAGAGTCATCTAAGCACTTTCTTATATTCCCTCACTTAACCCTCATAACAACCCCCTAGGCAGTGATTCTCATTTTATATCCAAAAAAACTGAGGCACAAGAGTTTTACTGTCCCAGGCCATGCAGTTAACAAGTAGAGAACCAGTATTTGGTTGCAAAAGGAGGAAAACGCAATAGAAAAGCATGGCATGTTTGCCAAGAAATTCTGCTGAAGCGTGAATATTATTTCCATGCTTTCTCATGAATTACATGGTTTGGAATTTTAATAAAATAAAAGCTGGAAGTTCAATTTAGAGGTTCGGAAATGAAACAGTAGTTGAGTGCTACAATCCATTCTACCAATAAGACTTACTTCTCCTATGGCTTAACCTGTACCTTGGATTCCTACCATGTTTCACTTAATCTTTTTTTTTCTTTATAAGATTAGTTTATTTGGGTTTTCTTCATCCTTTTTTCCAGCTTCATTAAGGTCTAATCGACAAATAAAATTGTACGATATTTAAAGCGACATGATGGTGACTTGATATATACACTGTGAAAGGATTCCCCCAACTAGTTAATGAACACACCCAGCACCTCCCATATTTATCTTTTTCTTGTAGAACATTTAAGTTCTATTAGCAAATTTCAACTATATAACACAGTGTTATCAACTACAGTCACCATATTTTACATTAGGTCCTCAGTCCTTATTCATTAGAGCTGAAAGTTTGTACCTTTTACCAACCTCTCCCTACTTCCCCCACCACCAGCACCTGGCAAGCACTTTTCTACACTGTTGTTATGAGTTTGCCTTTTTTAAAAAAAGATACCACATATAAGCGATATCATGCAGTATAACCTCACACCTATCAGAATGGGTATCATCAGAATGACAAGAGAAAACAAATGTTGGCAAGGATGTGGAGAAAACGGAGCCCTTGTGCACTGTTGGTGGGAATGTAAATTGGTGCAGCTGCTATGGGAAACAGTATGGAGATTCCTCAAAAAATTAAAAATAGAACTATCATACGATCCCGCAATTCCACTTCTGGATATATATACATGAGGGAATGGAGACAGAATCTCAAAGAGGTATCACACTTCCATGTTCATTGCAGTGTTATTCACAATAGCCAAGATATAGAAACAATCCGAGTGTCCATCAACTGATGAGTGGTTAAAGAAGATGTGATATATAGATACAATGAAACATTATTCAGCCATGAGAAGGAAGGAAATCCTGCCATTTGTGACAAGACGTATAGACCTTGAGGGTATTATGCTAAGTGAAATAAGCCAGACAGAGAAAGACACATGAATGTTTCGCTCAATCTTAATATTCTTTATCTACAGTGATCATGTGGTCCTGAATTCACCTTTTTCTTTTCATTGATTTAAAGTACAGTTGACCCTGGAACAACACAGGTTTGAACTGTGCAGATCCACTTACACATGGATGTTTTTCAATAAAGATAGTACCTGTATTTTCATTTGACAGATCTTTAAATGAACTAACTGTAGGGAAAAGCTTGTGTTCAATAAGAGATCATAATATGTGGAGTCAAAAGAACTAGGGTTTGAGTTCTGATTCTAGCTGAACTGTTTCAGTTTCCTGCCCTTGGACGAGTCATTTATCAATTCTTTTGTTTTTGAGGCAGAGCTAGCAGTACTCGGATTTTAGACCGTATGGGGGTCAGCAACCCTGCGTTGTTCAAGAGTCAACTGTAATATACATAATCATGTATATGTCTGTATACACACACACACATTAATAAAGAAAATCCTGGCACAGTGTGTTTGGGAAATAGTTAGTACGCAGAGGGTCAGATCAGAAGCCTGGGAGGTGACAGCCTGGGGAGACAGAGGACCTTCCAGACCAGGAAGCACGCATTTATTTGCAGGCAACAGTTACTTACAACCCATGGCCCTGTTGGACCTGGGGGAAGGAGAGGACTTGGACCTGTATTTGAGGAAGCTAACTAAGGCAGAGGCTGGATGGGAGAGGAGAGACTGCACGTGTCCTGACAACATCGTGCAGAGGGACCCAGCTCTTGCATGGTTTGCAAAGGAGTCTTCCTGGGGCACTTGAACTGGCAGACTAGGACCCCAATCATGCAGACAGTAGTTCCTCATTCAATTACTAGACAAAGAGACTATCTAACTCTGGCTGCACACCTGGTGGTAGGCTGAGGTGGCACCAGACACTAACAGTCCAGTTGGAGGGGCACGTGAGGGCTGACTGATGAACATATGCTCCATTCATACTGGTGAGAGAAAGAAGCAGATTTCAGAACACAGTGCGAGTGTTAAAGGTACCACAAAAGGCCATACGTGGTTAAATAGCAGAAATGAGCAGATACGCCAGAAACAGCTGAAGGAACCAAGAGGAGAGGAGAGTGATGAGCCCTGTGCCAGCTGCAAACATCTGCTTGAGACGACAAAGAGGCTGCCCTGAAGAAGGGTCAGATTTAAATAGAGATGGGGGAGTGGGATGAAGTTGAAGTTGATGGTGGGTATCGTTTGCTTTGCATCGATTTTTCACTATAATAAACAAAACCCTAATGAAGACCTATGACTTGAACTCTGGGTCCAGCTTTACTAGTTCCTTTGAATAAGCTTCTTGACTGTAAATGCTGGGTGAAAGGCACAGAAAACAGAAGCTTCGATGGGCACTGCTGACCTGCTCCCCCTTCTGTTCCCTCAACTTTGAATGTGACTTCACACAAAACCTTTGTAAATATGATGAGAAAGAGTTAGCATCTCACCAACTATTTAATTATGTGTGTTCCTTTAATGAAAGGTGAGTTAACATTTTTCTGTTCATTTATCGCCCATTTGAATTTCTCCTTTTGTGAGTCATCTATTCCTAGTTTGCTTATTTCTTGGTGTTGTTTTATTGTTATTTATTTATAAGGGATTTTCTATTAAACATATTGAACTTTGAATACATTGAGCAAAAACAAGAATCCCCTTTCTTCTATCTTTAAATTCTGTTTCCTGATACACAGCATATCTTTTTTATAGCAATGATTATTTAGAGAAATAACTGGCACTAGAGAGAAATACCTTATTTAGAATGACTAAACAAACATCCACAATTTTCTAATATGTTTATTGTTTCCTTTTAGAACTGAGAAATTAAATCAACTAGATGTATTCAATTGAGAAAAAAGTTCAATATTTTTAATGCAACTTATCATATAGTGATTCTCTCCTATTTACGAAATCAGAGATTCTTTCAAAGTAGGGACTGCCTTGGTCTAGTTCGTGAGTATAGGCCCAGCACCTAATGTAGCAGAACAGGACAGAACAGGCATACAGTAAATAGTCCATGAATAGGGCTTCCCTGGTGGTGCAGTGGTTGAGAGTCTGCCTGCCGATGCAGGGGACACGGGTTCGTGCCCCGGTCTGGGAAGATCCCACATACCGTGGAGCGGCTGGGCCCGTGAGCCATGGCCGCTGAGCCTGCGCGTCCGGAGCCTGTGCTCCGCAACGGGAGAGGCCACAGCAGTGAGAGGCCCGGGAACACAAAAAAAAAAAAAAAAAAAAAAAAAAAGTCCATGAATAAATGAATGAATGAATAAGCAAATGAACAAACCAATGAATGAACAAATGTGGCACTCATTCCACTGGAAGGGCACATTCTGACTATAACCTTGGCTTCTAAAAAACTAGCATCACCAGCAGTAAGATATACACCCACAAAGAGTACCAGGCTCTGAATTCTGATATCGTCTGCTTGGGAGGTTTCATTTCACAAGTTCTTCATAAACAAGAGACTCTGAGACATTAGCATTTCCCCAAAGGACTTGTCTGAGGCCTTCTCAGGTCCCTCCTGGTCAGTTGTCAAGACCAACTTAATTTCTTTATTAAGATGTTTCTTTGTTCTCGGAAATGGTGGAAAGGATTAAAAGCTCAGCTTACCGCAGTCCCAGCTTGCCACCCAGGACGCTCGCACCTCAGCACTGCCCTGAGGGAAGCCTGTCCCCCCGGGAGCTGGTCACTGTTTCCCCCAGAGCCCCCTACAATGGAAGAATAATACTCTGCCTATAAGTCTGTTTCTGTGTCATAGATAGGTTCATTTGTGCCATATTTTAGATTCCACATATAAGTGATATCATACGGGATTTGTCTTTCTCTTTCTGACTTAACCTCACTTATGATCACGTCTAGCTGCATCCATGTTGCCGCAAACGGCATTATTTTGTTCTTTTTTATGGCTGAGTAGTATTCCATTGTATATACGTACCATATCTTCTTTATTCATTCATCTGTCAATGGACATTTAGGTTGCTTCCATGTTTTGGCTATTGTGAATAGTGCTGTTATGAATAGAGGGGCGCATATATCTTTTTTAATTAGAGTTTTCATCTTTTTCGGATATATGCCCAGGAGTAGGATTGCTGGATCATATGGTAATTCTATTTTTAGTTTTCTGAGGAACCTCCATACTGTTTTCCATAGTGGCTGCGCCAATTTACAGTCTCACCAACAGTGTACAAGGGTTCCCTCTTCTCCATATCCTCGCCAAGATTTAGGATTTGACTTAAAGCAGTGTTGCAATGACAAGCACAATTCTGTTTATTCAGGGTGGTAGCATGGGGGTGCTGATGGGAATTGAGAGATATAAGGCCCCACTTCACCCAACAGCTTCTTGTTCAACCACTGAGTGGGGAAAACTGCACTTAATGGCATGAGAAATGCAGAATACCTATAAATGGGAAGAATGGTTAACATCTAAAATAGGAATGAAGTTCAGGTTAACAGGTAAGGGCTGAAAGTAGAGGCTTCGTATCAAAGACGGAAGACTAGATGAGCTATTGGAATAAAGGAAGTTCTTCCAGAAGCTAAAGGAGTATCCTTGTAAATTTCAAGGTTAAGGACAGTTCTCCTAATGCTTCTTAGCTGAGATTTGGGTCTCCACCTGAGAAATATACCAAGGTCTAAGACTGTGCCATCCAATGGAGCAGCTGCTAGCTACATCAGGTTATTTAGATTTAAAAGAGTTAAAGAGAAATCATTTTAATTTAAAATTCAGTTCCCCGGTCACATTAGCCATATTCCAAGTGCTCAACAGCTAACCACGTGTGGCAAGTAGCTACCATATTGGAAATTACAGATTACTGAACACTTCTATTGCACAGTGCGGAAGTGTCACACGGAATAAGACAAGATAAGGAATATTCTCTGTTCGTGAACTTCTATAACCTGTACAGAAACATCTTTACCTTGACCATAATGATGGTAACTCTTCTTGTAAGTCAACGTTAAACTCTTCAAACACTTTCTGTGCTTTCTGAAATTCCTCTTCTGCCTAGAAGTGACACATAACATGTTTACACTAAAAAATATCACATAGACACAGCCATTTCTAGACACAACATCGCTTAATATAAAATAGGAATAGCTTTATGGCATCCCGGAAACATCTTGGGAAGCAGAGAATCTGGTAAAAATCCACAAGATTTTTTTCAGTAAAAGTGAAATACTGGGGACTTCCCTGGTGGTGCAGTGGTAAAGAATCCACCTGCCAATGCAGAGGACATGGGTTTGATTCCTGGCCCGGGAAGATCCCACATGCTGCGGAGCAACTAAGCCCGTGCACCACAACTACTGAGCCTGCGCTGTAGAGCCCGCGAGCCACAACTACTGAGCCTGTGCTCTAGAGCCCACGAGCCACAACTACTGAGCCCACATGCCACAGCTACTGAAGCCTGAGTGCCCAAGTCCGTGCTCTGCAACAAGAGAAGCCACCACAATGAGAAGCTCACGCACTGCAACAAAGAGTAGCCCCTGCTTGCCGCAACTAGAGAAAGCCCACGTGCAGCAACGAAGACCCAATGCAGCCAAAAATAAATAAATTAATTTTTAAAAAAGTGAAATACTGAATCTTATTTCAAAAGGAAAACGTGATTGATTACAATGGTTGCTCTTGCATCTCTTACAGAGTCATTCACTCTACAAAAATGCATTAACAGCCTGTCACATACACTGCTCTGCTCAGGATGCTGGACACGGATGCTTCTCCAAGAAATTCCCTGTCTAGTGGGAAGTCTAAGTAATTACACTACAAGAAAGGGCTTATAAGCTGTTACGGAGCATGCTATTAAGGAAGATGGTGCAAGGAATCGAGAAGGTTCCATAGGGCAGGTGATGTTTTAACTTGATATCAAATCTTGAAGAATGAGCAAATGCTTGCTAACAAAGGGGATGGAGATTGGACTGCAATACATAGAAGGTGGAGTTGCTGGACTGGGGATGCGAGCTCACTAACCATGTGGACTTATCAGGCTGCTCCACCTTTGTGCACCTCAAATCCGTAAAATGCACATAGCAATGCCCACCTCACAGGTGTTGTGAGTATTGAAGAAAGAGGATGTAAATGAAGTGTTGAACATGGTGCCTGGCACCTCAGGGGCCTCGCGTGAAGGGCAGCTCTTATCACAGCCGCTCAGCAGCTGGTATTGTAGGTCACAGAGGCTCCAGCTTAGGACATGTGTAGAGGGAGGAAAGGAGGGGAAAGAAGACTTGAAAGTTGACAAGGACGGAGAGGTGAGTCAGAACCAAGTTGCGAAGGTTGCATGGGCTATAGTAAGGAATCTAGAATTTTTTTTCTACAGGCAGTGGGAGCCGTTAAAAGACTTAAGCAGTGGAGAAACTCTATCTAGATATGTGCTGCAGAAAGGCCATCCAGGCAGCTGTGTGTGTGCAGATGGGGGAAGGCAAGACTGGAGGCCAAGTGAGAAGTCAGCAGGTGTCTCCCATGAGTTGCCAGCCGATGACTGACATACATGGTAAAAGCTCTGGAAATGGGTTTTCTAAAAGAAAAAGAACGTCATGCAATTGTAGTACACATCTGTACGCTCAAGCACAATTTATGCCTGAGAATTTCACACTCGATTTCCTAGCTGAATCTGCATCTGGCATCAAGTATGGAGCACGACCACAGAAAGAATGTAAGGACGCGTTACTTTCTTTGATCAGGCAGTACTGTTGGGGGCGAACGTTTATGATGATGAAAATGTGAGTCAGTGTCACCCATGTGAACTCTACTGTGACCTGAAAACCCTTAATGTTACTTGAAAATTATGAACAGCAGCCCACAAGCACCGTGCTTCAGTTTCAATTCTGTCCTGATTCCCATCTCCATGAGAAAGGGAAGATTTCATTTTCAAAAGCAAAGTTGCGATGGGTCACAGAACATGGAGAGTGGTGACAACAGTGGGATCGGCCCCTACCTTAGAGATGCGACTCTCGTCCTTCCTCTTGGAGCTCTGCAAAGCCTCCAGGTGGTGGCGGGCACTGTCGTAGTCCACCAGTTTCCTGCTGCGCTTTGCGATGCGGTTCTGCCAACAGGGAAACATATGCGCTAAGAAAGAGACGCGGTCCCAGACTCTCTTCTTGACTGCCGAAATGCCTTCCTTGTCCGCAGTAGCTGGGGACCTTGACCGGAGATCGAGGCGAACCAGAATTTCACTAGACAAATGACCCCTGGAAAACAGACTACAGCTTCCGCTCCTTTGTGTGAAAACCATCAGGTAAAGGCCTCCCTTCTGAAAATAATTAGGACAATCGTAAGGAGGTGAAGGCAGAATTTGCAAAGACCAGAGAAATTCCAGAACTGGTTGAGGGAAGCACCTAAACCTATACTCTCTGTTAGTCTCTATTCTAGATCTTTAAATGTTCCATTCTGAAGATAGTATAAGACTATATTAGGATTTGGTTTTATAATTCTCATAGCACTCACACTAACAGCAGTTCTATAAATCAGATTTACTTCCTAAGAAACCCTTCTGCCTAGAAGTGTTTGTCAATCCTTTTGTTCATTCAAATCATCTGAGGAGATTTAAAAATATATTGATTTCTAGAGACTTTTGTTTCCAGTTAGGATATAGAGAGCTGCAAACAATGTTACGGTCACACTAGCAAGAAAAAAATCTGGATAATTTATAAAAGCATAAATTGTCTTGATTGTATCACACACATGAGGTCATATGGCAATAAAGGAATCTCAATTCCAAAGAGGGATGAGTCTCTTCAAGGAGAGACGAGACATACCAACTCTTTCACCTTTGGCAGGTAAAAGCTGTGGCCACCATACAAGTGGACAAGAAGTAGACAGCTAAAATTTTAACACATTGTTTAAGGTCTATTGTGGACTAACGTGTCAGTTTGGGATAGCTGGGTGTCCAAGACACAAAGGGAAGTTGCACTTACGGGCAAGCTCTTTCCTTGGGCCTCCATTGGATGCTATGAGAAAGTCTGGGGACAAGACACTTCCTTGCAGTGCAAGGGAGAATGAGATGATCTCTGATGGCTATGGGGGTAGAAAGACAAAGCTCTGCCCATTCCCTTGGACATTTTTCTCTTTACAAAGCAAAAGCCTTAAGCCACTTGAGGAGGAAACAACAGATCCTCTGGTCCACAGAGACCAGGCAGAGATCCACTGATGCTGGGGGAAAGGTAGAAGCAAAATCAATCTGGCCCCAGTGATGGATAGGAATCCCTTGGGCCCCTAGATATATTCAAAAATAATTGTAACACACAGAAGAGTGGGAGAAAAAAATCTCAACCCATAGGGGAGGAACATAAAACCCTCTTGGGCCCAAGATCTGATTCCTATAACAAGAAGAGGTCTGATCCCACTTTGGCAGGGTCAGAAAACTCCTGTTCAAGCTCAACCACAGATACGAGGCCGACTTTGCCTAAGACAGGCCAGGAAAGTATAACATAAAACAGCCTTGCCTCAACTCCAAGCCCAGCACTGAATAACAAGAAACAGCTGCCTACCACTGGAGAAAGGCCAAGTGTATGGAGAGAGACTCCCTCTGAAACACTGGCACACAAGGACACCTGAAATCTGAGGGAGGCAGGAACACGGAGAAAAACTCTCTGGCATCCAAGGGCCCAACCAATGTGGGTCAAAGTAGAGGCAAAAACTAGACTTCAACCCAAGAGCCTGAAAATTTTATAGATGTTAGACTATACGTGCAAGGTATTAGCAGCCCAATTCTAGAGGAATTTGAAAGCGACAGTGCACCGAAAGTAACAATAGCAACAACAAAACACAAGTCCAGCTCAAGGTGCAAGCAGAGTAATTTGAACTGTCCCACTACTGGCTTGACAAAAAGGCACGCCCATTTCCAGGCATAAACAGTACTCCAGTCTTCACTATTCTATACACGATGTCTGGCATTCAATCAAAAATTCTGAAGCACACACCTTAAAAAAAAGAAAAGTGGCCCATGAGAAAAGACAGAGCAAGCAACAGAACCAGACATGACCCAAATGTTGGAAGTACTAGTATTTTTTTTGGGGGGGCTGCACCCATGCAGCATGCGCGGTCTTAGCTCCCCAACCAGGGATTGAACCTGTGCCCCCTGCAGTGGAAGTACAGAGTCTTAACCACTGGACCGCCAGAAGTCCCCAGTCAGTAATTTTAAAATAACTATGACTAATATGTTAAAGTATCTAGCTGGAAAAGGTAGACAAAATACATAAACAGATAGGGAATGTCAACAGATACATGGAAATTCAGCTAAATGGAAATCAAATGGAAATGATAAAATTTATCAGAGAGGAGAAATTTCTTCATTAGACTTAAAACAGCTGAGGAAAGAAACAGTACAGTTCAAGATAAACGAAATGAAGAGAAAATTTTCTCATTAAAACACAAAGAGAGGGACTTCCCTGGTGGCACAGTGGTTAAGAATCCTCCTGCCAATGCAGGGGACACGTGTTCGAGCCCTGGTCCGGGAGGATCCCACATGCCGTGGAGCAACTAAGCCCGTGCGCCACAACTACTGAGCCTGCGCTCTAGAGCCCGCGAGCCACAACTACTGATGCTGCGTGCCACTACTACTGAAGCCTGCACTCCTAGAGCCTGTGCTCCACAACAAGAGAAGTGACCGCAATGAGAAGCCCACGCACCACAACAAAGAGTAGCCCCGCTCGCCGCAAGTAGAGAAAGCCCACACCCAGAGATGAAGACCCAATGAAGCCAAAAATAAAAATTAATTAATTTTTAAAAATCACTAAAGAAACTGCCACGAAGTGAGCAAAAGTTTAAAAATAAACAGAATCAAGCATACAAGACCAATACAATATCAAACAGTCTAACATCATGTAACTGGAGTCTCAAAGAGAGGAGAGGGAGAGGCAGAGAAATATTTGAAGTGATAATGGCTGGGAATTTTATAAAATAAGGAAGACATCAGAGTACACATCCAAGACCTTCATAGAATCCCAAGAGGGATAAATACCAGACAAGACACAGACAGCTACACCAAAACCAAACTGCTTCAAATCAAGAATAAAGAAAAAAAATAAGTACAAAGGTAAGAATTGCACAGTCTTCAGAAACTGTGCAGGCCAGAATACAATGGAGTAGCATCTCTTAAGCACTGCAAAATAAAAAATCAAGAGAGATTTTTAGAATTCTATTCCCAGTGAAAATACCTTCCAAAAGTAAAGGTGAAATACACGTTTTTTAAAAGACAAACAAAAGCTGGGGGAACTCATTGCCATATACGAATTTTAATACCAACAGGAGCTGTACAAAGAAATGAGTACCAGAAATGGTAAAAATTAAGGTAAATAGACAAGATTTTGGTTTTTTACTTTGAATTGCTTGAAAAGGTCACTGAACGAGAGAAAAGCAGAAACAATAGATCGTGGGCTTTATAACCTATGTATAGGGAAAATATATGACAATAAGAGCGCAGGGAATGGAGGGAGGAGCTGGAAATACACTGCTATAAGGTTCTTAGACTGTACATAAAGTGCTGCAACGTTACCTGAAGTTAGACAAGTTAAAGATGTACATTGCAAACTGTAGGGCAACCACTAAAAATTAAGTTAAAGAGGAACAACTAATAAGCAAGTAGTGTAAAATATACTGATTCCTGAGCCCCAGACTAAGAGATTCTGATTTAGTTAGTCTGAGGCAAAGTCCAGGCATCTGTCCTTTTAAAAAAAATCCCCAGGGGTCTAGTTGTGCCCAGCTAGTCTAATACTGAGAACTGCAGAAGAGGATCCCTAAAAAACTTTAAATTTCATAGGGTAGGAAGAAGAAAAACAACAATAATATAAATGTTTATCGTTTACAAAACATAGTCCTCTGGGTCTTCACAGCAATGCCCAGTATGGGTGTTTCAGGGATTTTCCCATTTTACAGGTAGGGAATTTGAAGTCGCATGAGATTAACCTCTAACTTGTCCAGAATTACTCAGAAAGTCTGTGGCAAAAGATGAATTAGGTATCAGCCCCGGGACCAGTGCCAAGAGTAGGGTGACTCCAGTGAGACACCTAGGGCACAATGTTTAAGGAGGCTCTCACTCTTGGGGTAATGTTAGTGCAGGGTCAGCAGTCCACATAGGACTTTGAACCCTCGTGCCCTCACCTGTCTCACTCAGTCCCTGCCCCTGATGCTTGGTTAGTACTCTTTCTAGCACTTCCCAGGTGTCTCTGACAGACTCTGTCATCCAGCTACCATCTGTCACTCTGTGCTACTCCTCTACACCCCCTTCAGGGGTGATGACAGGTAGGGCGGGCAGTTACACTCATTTAGCTGCTTCCAATCCCTTTCACTTTATCCTCTGCACCGACCACTTCCGACTGGCGTCAGTGGAAGGATGGCTGACATACCACGTTCACTCAAAATATGTGATGAATTAGCCCAGCAGGGTAGAGAGAAAGGTGCTAACAAGGTGACAAAGCTCATTACTTTCAGCAGACACCTGTTACCTTCCAAGGAGCACCGCCCCTTGAGGTAGTGGCCTTGTGTAACTCTGTGGAAACTTTTACAAAGCTCTGCTTTGTGGACTTGGTCGGGGGTGGGGAGGTTGTCCTTTAGTATCTTCCAAAAAAGCAAATCTTGATGCTTTGAAGATAAACTTGATTTTCGAAAAGAGGCAAAATTCAATTACTTCCAAGCCTGCGAACAGTGCACTGGATCATCTTATTTTTTGTTCAAAAGCAAGAAGTGAAGTAAATAATGTGAGGCATTTTCTTGTGTAACTGACAAGTTAATTACGGAGTACAGCTTACCATGGTAGAAGTGACATTTTGAAGGCCATCACTTATTTTGATGCATATATTTTTGTGTTGGCAAAACACATCAATCTTATTGCCTTACCTACCTGATATTTGGGAAACCTGAAAAAAGAATCACATCTCCTAAGAAAGGGTAGAGTTAATACACTATAGATTTCACATGGAAAATGATACACTTCTTATTTAATCATCCAATGGTAAATTTTATTAAATTTACTAGCTTAATCGTTTAATTAAATGGCTTTTAAATATTTACTTATTTTAGTTATGTATTTATTTTTATTATTTTTGGCTGTGTTGGGTCTTGGTTGTAGAGTTTGGGCTTCTCTCTAGTTGTGGCGTGTGGGTTTTCTCTCTCTAGTTGTGGTGCTCGGGCACGTGGCTCTGGAGCTGTGGGATCTTAGTTCCCTGACCAGGGATTGAACTTGTGTTCCCTGCATTGGGAGGTGGATTCTTTACCACTGGACCACAAGGGAAGTCTCAATTAAATGGTTCAATTAAAAGTTCTTCAGATTCCCCACTATTCATTGACCGTATGCAGTAAAGAAAATAATTTACTAAATTTTAAAAAAATTTCAACAATAACCCCAATGTGGAATTCATTTTGGCCCACTGCTGTAAATATATGCTTAATGGCTCATGCACAGCTGCTAAGATAAAATCTAAACTTCATTTTACAATAACTGCTAACAGCTGTAAGCCTGTGCAGGTTGGGGACAAGCTGGCTCTTATTCCAACATTGATTTTAGATATCAGCGCTGCACAACAAAAACTGTAACACCAGGTGCCCTGCCAATCACAGCTGGAAAAGTCAAACACCATTCCCTCATGAATGGTACTGCATAGCCCTTGCTGATGGGCTGCAGTAAATATTTGGAAATTTGCCTCACCATGCACACCCTGTTGATGTGAATGAGTTAAGGAAGTCAACTGTGTTCCAGGCTTTGAAAATGCTCCACTGTATTTTTAATCATTAATCCTCCTTTTCATCAATAACCCATTCACTACATAATCTCTCAGCACTCACTTTATGAAGTGACAGAGTCTGTATCCACGTCTAACTTCCGTCCATTGAGTAAAAGGCACAACATCTGTGTATGTTCACGGAAGAAGTCTTTCAACTATTAGAAACAGCTATCCCCACTGCTCTCCAACCCCAGGTTGTTTCCTTTCCAAGTTAAACACTGCTATTTCCTTCACTGTTCACCATATGAAATGGTTTCACAATTGTCTATCTTGGTTGAAACCCTATGTGTATGCTCTAATATTCGAAATGTGACTTCAGAGAAACAGAGAGAGAGATTATGTAGGCTCTTTCCACGATGCAGGTAAAACCATATTTCATTTATCTTCAGGGAATCCAGCTACATAACATGATTCCAAATCTCTCATGTAAGATCATCATTGTGTGTGACCTCAACCATGGACACCATGGACCACAGGAAAAGAACTGCTTAAACAGAATAAAAGGACTTCCCTGGTGGCTCAATGGTTAAGAATCCACCTGCCAATGCAGGGGGCACGGGTTCGAGCCCTGGTCCGGGAAGATCCCATATGCCACGGAGCAGCTAAGCCCTTTCACAACAACTACTAAGCCCACGTGCCACAACTACTGAAGCCCATGTGCCTAGAGCCTGTGCTCCGCAACAAAGAGAAGCTACTGCAACGAGAAGCCCGCACTCAGCAACGCAGACCCAATGCAGCCAAAATTTAATTAATTAATTAATTAATTAAAAAATAGAATAAAAGTTCCACTGAGTGTTTCAACAAACTGAAAAGACTAACCAACATAATCCATCATGAGTTTATTTTAATCTCTCTGTTTCAACAAAGGTACTTCTGTATGTCTTCTGAAATTTTACGCTCCTAGAGAGAATGGTCAATTTCCAAACAGCTATTGCTGGGCAGTATCATAACAAATAACAGATAACAAACAGATCCTTCACACATTTTTGGTGATACTAAGTTTTTGTTCCTGAAGCTCAACAACTTTTCAAATGTATTCTTCTGTAGTCAATCACAGCCTTTATTTGCTTATCGAAGTTGTACTATCAAATATTATATGACTAATTTAGACAAGTTGCGACGTTCTTTGAAATTTTCAAGTAGGAAGACAAACGTTTCTTTTACGTAATTTATTAGGAATTGATTTTTATGGAGACTGAATTACCATGCAATAAACAGTATTCTAAAGCGTGATAATAATTCTGAGACTGTTTGCTCCACAAATGCTGCAAATTCCAAGGCAAAATGTCAATGCCTATCAAATTATCTGAAGATACCTCAAAACACATTCCCTGTGTACAGAATTTTAACTTTTTAAAAAATTGCTTTAATTTCTCAGAAAATTTTTAAAACTGACTTAATACCTTTCCAAATTAAGATGGAGCTATACAATGACCCGGTAAAGCATTCTGCTGCCTATTATGATAACATCACCTAGAATTCGTCATTTGGATTTGTTCTCTGGGACATCTTGCCAACAAGGCTAATATGTCCAGTCTGATCCACTTAGGTTTTTGTCTGGTGCCTCTGGTGTCCCAAAACACACTTCAGGTGTTGGCCATCTAGCGTTAGGCATTCTGTGTGGGACTGAGGAAACTAACAGGAGTATAGTTTTGGCCAAGAAGCTTCACTATGTTTCATGGCCAAGGGCGGTGCACATTATTGCAGATAGTTTCCTGGTGTCTGGCAATGGCTATAAAGAAGGCCAGGTAAAAATGGAACTTCACATCAGAGGTCACCTAGCAAGATACTGAAAATGCCCGTGGACACTGGTTCATGGCCTCCTTGCTCTACAGGAAGGGCAGCACATGGCTGTCTTACCTAGCGGTCCTCTTTGAGCTGGGAGAACAACTAGGGAGCAGATCTATTAATGCTACCATTTGCTATATACAGCCCTGATGGTTTAAAGACTATCTATACCTTAAGAGTCAATTTCAAATCTGTGATATTCAATCCTTCACTTCCTTTCAATGAATCCAAGTGTCGAATAAGACAAATGTTTTAGACAAGGTATTTTTAGATCCAGATGCAAATGTATTTGAAATGCTTACATCTTAAGAATTCAATGTGAACCTGAAAATTTCAAGGAGAGAAAAAATATGCAGGTGTACCATGAACATACACAAAATAAACAGTAAGGAAAAGATCAGATTTTGCTCTCACATGTGCAATGAAGTTTCTCCTTTCCTCATGACCTTTGTTTATTCTAACGGAAATTTTTGCCAAATGCCACATAACCAGAAGGTTTGAACATAAAGAAGACTGGAATTTTTTGGTATCTCTGATTTATGATTTTATATCCATAGGATTAAAAAGACTTCTGTAGAGAAATAAAAGCTGAAGCAGTTCATTAAAGGGGGAAATGTGATTTCTGGAACTATATTTCATTTTAAACTGTTAGGAACAGGATAAAAATCTCATGCTTAAATAAATGAAAAGTTACCAACTGTTTTTGATGTCAGCTTGAGGACTTTTAATTCTACTTATCTCTTGCCCATGTTTTAATAAGAACATGGGACCATTCAATTCTTCCCTTTATAGACACAGAATAAAATACCTTTATGTCAGGAAATTGGCCCAGATAGGTGTCCAGTGTCAGCAAGGACCCATCCACTAGTTTTTGATGGAAGTCTTCCCACAGCACATCACATTTCTGAGAGAAAAAGAGAAATAAAGAGACAACTGCAGAATGATTTTAATTGGATCACTTTCACCAACTTCTAAAAAACCTGAAACTATAAAATTAAATAAGTTCTACTTCCCTGGCTAGTAAATGCTAGAAAAGTGTGGATTATTTAAGAATACAGTAATTTGGCTACCAGTTCTAATTTATAACACAGGCTACCTAAGGGCTCAGCTCATTTAAAAATGTGTTTCTGATTCCGAATTACTAAAGAATGTAGAAACTTCAAAAGGTCCCCCGATTCCTATAAATGGACTTTGGGGCTAGGAGTCTGTGAAGAATTCTACCAAGACAGTTTGCTTCTGAAGCAATCCATGAAATTAGAAACCACTCCAGACAAACAACAAACCGCAGTTGAAGCCTCCACACAGGCAGCAGAAAATTTAGTCATACTGGGAAGGGCCCTACCATTTATGGAATATCAATTGTCATGAACACAATGAGTATTAGATATTATTATTATTGTTACTCCTATTACTGTCAAGGCATTGGGTTAAAAGCTGTATGTGTCTGTGTGTGTGTGTGTGATTTAATTCTCACAATAGCCTTATGAAGAAAGTCTCATTGTTGCCATTATACAGAAGATGATGCTGAAATCCAGAGATGTTACATAGTTTGGCTAAGGTCATGCAGCTGGTATATGACAGACTCTGGTTTCAACCCTTGAATTTGAAGCCCATGATCTGTCGATGACACCAGGCTGCCTCACCAGAACAGGCTGCCTCACCAGTTCATATCCTAGCTGTGTGACTTTGGAAAACTGAACGTTCCTGAGTTTCAATTTCTCCAAGTATGTGCGTTGACAACATAAACTTGCTTCACAGAATCCTAGGCACATGCGCAAGAACGTCATTCCATATTCCTCCCGTTACTACATCTGGCATCTCCTGACAATGTCTACCCTTTCTTTTTTCTTAGCAATAGAACGTCCAGTTTTAGCCGGGCACACGGCTGCCTAGGATACAGACCATACTTCCCAGCCTCCACTGCAGCCAAGTGCAGCCATGAGACTAAATTCTGCCAATGGGATGGACTTTCAGGAAGTGGCCCTAAAAGGAGGCTTGTCCTCCAAGCTTCCTCCTTCTTGCTGACTGGAAGACAAAAATGAGAGCTGATAGCCAGAGCTCAGAGGCATCTTGAACGTGGAGGTGGCAGCAGGGATGCAAAGACAGGCCCCTGATGCTCGTGGGTCCCCCATACCACACCTGGGCTGCCAACCTCCAAGGTCGATAATGGGAGAGAAGAAGCTTCTCTCTTGTTGAAAACCACTTTTTAATGGTTGATTTGCTTCTCTTTTTCACACGTTACAACCCAATTCTAATTGTCATAGATCCTTATTAAGAATTTTATGCAAACAGGGACTTCCCTGGTGGTGCAGTGGATAAGACTCCGTGCTCCCAATGCAGGGGGCCCGGGTTCGATCCCAGGTCGGGGAACTAGATCTCACATGCAAGCCACGACTAAGAGTTCGCATGTCACAACTAAGGAGCCCATGTGCTGCAACTAAGGAGCCCGCCTGCTGTATCTAAGACCCGGCGCAACTGAATTAATTAATTAATTAATTAATTAATTAAAAAAAAAGAATTTTATGCAAACAAAAAAATTTAAGTCCAGCATACAAAGAGGCTTATCTTATGATCTGAGCAGACCCCCTGGACATGCAGTGTCAGGTGCTTCACCATTGAAAGATTCCCCAAATCCTGGCAGCCACAAGGATCAAGGTAGGACAGCAGCTGTTTCCTTAGGAATCAAGGTCAACAGTGGCATTTGCCACACACAGAATTGTAATGTGGTGTTCTGAAAAGCCATTCACACAAGTTTCTAACCATTCCCTTAAAAATTCTTCTTTTCACAATGAATTTTTAATTATACACCTCTAATTGGAAATTTACAAAATGAGTTAAGCCTTTAACAACACGCTGTTGAAACACAGTGTCTTTATATTTAAGAAATGTGAGAAGATGCCATTCCTCAAAACTGCATTGGAAAATGGTGTGTGGAGGCTAGTTTTGCCTAATTCACATACTGAAAGTTTTCGAAAGAGGTAACAGAGCTCACAATGAGCTTTCTTCATAAATAGATCTCAGTTTCTATCATAGTCATAACTGTGGGGATGTCAGAATTTTGGGGAAGCAGCCCAGGAAAGATGTTAACCCATCTTTCCAAAGGCTGCATAGATGATCGGCATGTCATGTACCAGACCCTTCCCTGAGTTGTGGCGGCCATATGTCTTAACTCTCCTGTGCCTCCTGAGAAGCAACGAGCTCCCATGAAGTGGGCATGATGACCAACCATTCTTTGTTTTAACAAAGAGCTTGGACATGAGAAAACCCGGCTGCAGGCTTCCTAAGGTCAGTAATAATCACACACACTGTACACTAGGTCGAGGATGTGAATACACTCAACTTTAAGTGTGTTTTTAGGAGATACAACTATTATTCTCACTTCGCCAATAAGGAAACTAAAGCCCAAGAAGATTAAAGAACTCATCTGACGTCACATCCCATTCCGCTTTCTTCAAAGCAACAATGACCACTTTCTCACTTCCCAGAGCCAGACAGCCCTGAGCTAGACGGTGCATTTCAGGTGTTAAGACATGTCTAAGGACGAAGCCTTTCATTAGTTAAATTCCTATTAGCAGGCCCTGTCCTCAGCCCTGCAGACCAGCGAAGGGACCATCTAGTGGTAAAGTGAATGGGATGCTCTTCCCAGATCCCGTGCCTGCTTTCAAGGAGGGATGGGGAAGAAGGTGCAGTACATAAAATCAGGCCATGAGCCAGTTCTCCTACTGGAATGGGCTAAGAAGTGTAGTAAAGGACAGACAAGTGCTATTCTTATGTTGAACAAAACCAATCTTTAAGCCACAGCTTTCTACCCAAGTGGCTTTATTGTCATGTTCACTCCTCACTGCAAGTTTGGGTTGATCTGGATGGTGGAACTGCACAGTGCCTTCTGGGTACACGGTGCCCCTTCATATTAGGGCCATGAAGCGGTGAGAGGGGGTCAGGGGATAGGCTGAGTGAGCAGGACATGGTGGGAACCTCACAGAAGTCACCCTGGGGCCTCTCACGTGCTGTGACCAGCTCTCACCTCGCCAACCATTTTCACGTCTTCGCGCCCGTACCAGTCAGGCTCATAGACTTCATGCAGCGACTCGGTGAGCTTCATGGAAGCCTCTTGCATGCCTAGCATTGGAGAAAAACAACTCCTGTTAGAGAGAGGTAGGTGAGGAGTCTCTTCCTCCTTTCCCTACTTTTCAAAGTGAGAGGAAAAATCTTGAATACTTGCTAATTGTTTAAGGAAAACCTGGGCAGGCACAATTGCTCTTTGCACCTGTAGTCCTGATTCTGATTACAGTGTGCATTTTCTAGTATTTTCAGGATAAAGATACATGCTGGGTCGTGAAAAAAATCAACAAGGTGTTCTAGTCTAAAAACACCAATAATAATATGTCCTATTATGTGTGCTGTCACTTGCTAAATGGCATGAAACCGTAAATGTATGGGACACCTAGAATACTTACCTATAAAACTAAAGAGTTCTAAAACAACTAATAGCAAATGACTTTAAATATTAGAAATAAAGCATCTGGCGGGGGGAAAGCAGATAGAAGCAAAATCTATAGGATTTTCAGGCACCACTGAAAGGGCTTTAAGTGGCCTAAAAATTTTCAAAAGAAACAAGAAGTTGTTCTTTTTCTAATATTACTAAAAGCTTATACATACAGTTTTAAGTCAGAACTCTCAGAAAGCTTAGCGTTCTTAAGTCTATGGGTATTTTCAGAATTTTCGTTAAGGTACAATTTGGTATGTTACAAAAATATGGTTATTAATAATAGGAAAGATAAAAAGTTCCCCAGTGCAACATGGTGATACAAAGTATCACAAAGTCTTTTCCAGACTCCCTCTGCCCCTCCTTCAAAACATGGAGGGTAAAGTGTGGATTGCCGTGGAGACAGCTCAGGGTTGGGGACAGAACAAGGTGGAGTCTTTGGCTGGCGACTTGGAGAAGCGCCTCTTTGGCACCAGACTCTCCCTCACAGCTGGAAGGTGAGACCTGACCGAGTTGGTGTCCTGGTCTTTGTCACTAGGGGATATGAAAAGGGGCTGGATAGAAGGAGAGGAGAGAAAAACCACAGTGCTGCCATTAAAAATAAAAGACACATAAACTTAATGCCAATGAATCAAAGAGGGAAATTTTTTTGTTAAACTGAAAGCTGCAACACTCTAGACTCACCCACATGCTTGCTGAATTTAAGACAGTCAGTTCTGGGTTCAACAATGAGAGAAAAGGACAAAATAAAAGAAGATGGCTGAGGAGTTTGAGGTTTTTGAGCACAAGATGCCTGTTCTCCTTGCTTGGCCCTTGAAATAAACCTTTCTCTGCTCTACAAAATAAAATAAAAAATGAAAAGAAGATGTCTGAAATGATCAAAGTATTCGCTCAAAGAGTCACACAATGGAATATTACTCAGCCACAAAAAGAATGAAATAACACCATTTGCAGCAACATGGATGGACTTAGAGATTATCATACTAAGTGAAGTAAGTCAGACAGAGAATTTCATATGATATCGCTTATAAAATGATACCAATGAATTTATTTACAAAAC
Organism: Aethalodelphis obliquidens; assembly: GCF_003676395.1. Taxonomy (NCBI): domain Eukaryota; kingdom Metazoa; phylum Chordata; class Mammalia; order Artiodactyla; family Delphinidae; genus Aethalodelphis; species Aethalodelphis obliquidens. Next base: position 10,975,672 of record NW_020837971.1, read on the forward strand.
AGAAATAGACTCATAGACATAGAAAACAAACTTATGGTTACCAAAGGGGAAAAGGGTCGGGGAGGGATAAATTAGGAGTTTGGGATTAAAATACACACACTACTATATATAAAATAGGACCTACTGTATAGCACAGGGAACTATACTCAATATCTTATAATAACCTATAATGGAAAAGAATCTAAAAAAAGTATATTTATATATATTTATATATATATTATATATATAAAGTATATATATTTATATATATATAACACATTGCTGTACCCCTGAAACTAACACATTGTAAATCAACTATATATCAATACCAATTTAAAAAAAAATAAAATAAAATACTAGTCCCACCCCACAAATCTCTCCCCACTAATCTCAAAATCTGCCTTATCATCCACCACATCCGTGGCTGCACTTGGATCGGACTCAGTGCAGGGGGCTGGACAGCGGCCGGCCGGCAGAGATGGAGCGCACACCCTGATCACTCTCCCTGCCCTCCGTCACCAGCCTCATTTCTTTGCCTTGAATATCCCGAGACTAGAAACCAACGCCAGAGCCTCTCTGTCCCCCTACAGTGGCAGGGCTGCAGGTGCAGCCGGTCCCCACAAGCCACATGCAGTCCAGGGCCATGCTTCCTGCTAACCCTGCTACCATCCCTCGCCCCCTCCAGCTAGAAGGCTTGTGTGTAAGTCTGTGAGCATCCAGCTCTTGGGACATACTCTCCCCTGGGATGAAATCAGCTGCAAGGTCTCAAGCTCACTCTATCTAACAACTCTTCCTAGAAGGCTGTAGGACGTGGGAGGCACTTATTCCTAGTTTCCAGCATAAGGGCAGACACATTTGTTCCTTGTATATTCTGATTATCATTTCAATGGGAATTGGGGAGTGGGTGGAATGGAACACCTGTGCTCGAGTACCCATCCTGCCAGAAAGCCAAATGGCTGTATAATTAACACTCAATCTTGTTACTCTTGAATTCCAAGAACAACCCGTGCTTGGTAACATGCAGTAAACAACTCATACACATTACCTTTGATAGCTGCTAAATATCCTCGGAGTTCTCGCTGAAGTCTGGTACCCTCTGCCTGAAAACACACAAACACAGAGATGCTAAGCATCTTGTCTGTATCTTGCATGCAAACATGTACAAAGCAATAAGTCTCGAGTTATTTTCGCCAGGAGCTCATTCTTGAAAGAACATAAATATGTGGACACAGACTAAACAAGATGCCCAAGACTAAACAAGATATTTACAAAGATTTTACTCAGCCTAAAAAGGAAAAGGAGAGGGACTTCCCTGGTGATCCAGTGGGTAAGACTCCACACTCCCAATGTAGGGGGCCCGGGTTCGATCCCTGGTCGGGTAACTAGATCCCGCATGCATGCTGCAACTAAGACTCGGCACAGCCCAAAAAAATTAAATATTTTTTAAAGAAAGAAAAGAAAAGGAGAAGGCAAGTAAGACTTTGCTTAGAAACTGTGACCCACCATACAGCAGTTCAATACATTCAAGAGCTACTAAGTCTCTAAATTTTGACAGGTAGGTTACAATGGTTGGAAACTGATCACCACCGTTCACTGTTTAATATGGTAGCTACTAGCCCCAAGTGGACAGAGATTTAGTGCCCAAAAACATATATATCTCATTAATATATTCTACACTGACTGTATATTAATACAATATTTTGGATATACTGAGTTAGATAAACTATATTGACTCATTTCATCTCTTTCTTTTCGTTTTTTAAAAATTAAAGTATAGGGCTTCCCTGGTGGCGCCGTGGTTGAGAGTCCGTCTGCCGATGCAGGGGACGCGGGTTCGTGCCCCGGTCCGGGAAGATCCCACGTGCCGCGGAGCAGCTGGGCCCGTGAGCCATGGCCGCTGAGCCTGCGTGTCCGGAGCCTATGCTCCGCAACGGGAGAGGCCACAACAGTGAGAGGCCCGCGTACCGAAAAAAATAAAAAAAAATTAAAGTATAGTTGATTTATAATACTGTGTTAGTCTCAGGTGTACAGCATCTTTCACTTTTTAAAATACATTAGAAAATTTTTAATTATGAATGTGGTTTGCATTGTGTTTCTATTGGACAGCACCAAATTAGAGAAATTGTTCAATTGTAAATGTTGGCCCATGAACATTTGTTTTGGTTTGGATCGCACTTAGAAACTCTAAGACTCTGAGATAGGATTAGATTTTAGTCCGGAGTTACCTCAGGAAATGTTGATGGTAGCGTGGAGAAGTGAAGCAGGTAAGGAAAGAGAGCCAACGCAGGGTGCATTAGCAAGCAAGCTACTACAGTGGGCAGCCCCGCCTTAACCCTGCTGGGGAACTCTGGGAGACAGACTCAAACACCCTATAGACATCCTAACCGAGGGGCAAGGGAGCTGGGGCATTTATGCATCAACTCCTGCCAATCATTGGCTGAGGGCTGCTTCTGGGGGACATTAATTCCCCATTATGTCCATGTAGGGACAGATAGGTCTCAGGAACCACAGAAAGCCCTCGGGCAAAGAGCTCTGATGCTGGAAGCTGCAAGTCAGTCTAGTGGGCTCAGAAAAGGTAGGTGCTAGGGGCATACAGCTGGCACCTACAGTGTTGCCTATGATACTGCAACTGAACACATTAAAAATATATGCATTTTAATTGCATAATCATTTAACAAAAGTGAAGAGAGCTAGCATACAGAATGACTCCACCTTGAAGATTAATACTATAGCAACTGTTTTATAACTCTAACTTGATAGTTAATAATACACCCACTAATATAGCAACTATAATAGTCACATTCAACGAGCATTTGTTAGTATTTACCAAAAAGGGAGAGGGGATGAAGGCAAAAAAACACTTATATCCTTCAGGGACTTCCCTGGTGGTCCAGTGGTAAAGAATCCACCCTGTAATGCAGGGGATGCAGGTTCGATCCCTGGTCAGGGAACTAAGATCTCACATGCTGCGGGGCAACTAAGCCTGCACGCCACAACTACTGAGCTTGCGTGCCTCAACTAGAGAGCCTGCGTGCCACAAACTACAGAGCCCACGTGCCCTGGAGCCTGTGTGCCACAACTAGAGAAGGGAAAACGCGCAGGCCACAACTAGAAAGAAGCCTGCACGCCACAATGAAAGATCCCGCGTGCTCCAACTAAGACCCGATGCAGCCAAAAATAAATAAATTAATTTAAAAAAAAAGAAAACTAAACTCTTAAAAAAAAAGCCTTTCCATAAATTATAATCTAGTAGAGGAACTAAAATATCTATACGAAAAATTGCATTGCAAAGCAGATTATACTTAACTCTGAAACACCATCCAAACACAACGCAAAGCCAAAATGCCCACCACATTTAAAAATAGATAGTGATTAATATAAATAAACTCTGGGGACTTCCCTGGTGGTCCAGTGGCTAAGGCTCCGTGCTCCCAATGCAGGGGGCCCAGGTTCGATCCCTCGCCAGGGACCTAGATCCCACATGCTGCAACTAAAGAGTGCACATGCCGCAACTGAGAAGAGTCTGCATGCCACAACTACATATCCCAAATGCCTCAACTAAGACCTGGCACAGCCAAATAAATAAAAATAAATATTAAAAAAAATACAAACAAACTTTGAAAAGAAGTGTTTAAGACTATGCTGGACTCCAAAATAAATTCTGGAAGAGAATATTTTCCTATATCTTATAGTGCAGGTATAGTGACATTATTTCTATAAAGTCTATGTAAAGCTCAGGTGAGGTCTTCTTTACCTGCCTTAAGCTCAGGCTGTTTTTGCAACTCTGTAAATCCAGGTACCACCAGATGAAAGCTTAGGGTTAATTCATTTGTTGGCACATATGAACTTCAACCAGAATGGTGCTATACAGAAAGGCAAAACAGAAATCATCAAAGTTCTAAACAACTGACTCCCTTTCTTGTGGCTCAGCATGGCTTAAAATCAAAACTAAGTTTCCTTTGCCTTGCTGAGCCATTCAGAAATGCAGTGTGAAAGCAAACTACTACAAGCTAGATTAAAAAAAAAACTAACCATAGTGGATTTCCAAAACATCAAAGTATAGTGTAAAACTGTAAGCAAAGAATAAGGAGAACGAAGAAAAATGCTAATGATAAACACTTGGGCACAGGTAGAAGATATGAAGGATCCAGAGAAGAAACAGGTAGAATCAGGCCAAGGTCCCCAACACGAACAGGAAAAGAATTTGGGGAAAAAAGAAGTCAGTCTTTCCCCTATTGATTATCTATTTTGGGACAGATACTGTGTAAGATTCTGAGTACATAAAAAGCTGAAAAGACATTGTTTGGGGAGATTTAATTATTGTCTCATCTACACTGCATCTCCCTACCAGATCTGTTTTGAGGGGAGGATTATGCTTCCTGCCCCATCAACATCAAGCTTGGTTGTGGGACTTGGCTAATGAAATGTGAGTGGAAGAGCCACGTGCTACTTCTGAGCAGAAGATGTAAGAGCCGTCACACACTCCGACCATTTCCTTTCCCTCTACCATGCGTCCCATAATGTTCCAGATAGGGGTTGCTCCTCCAGCCTGGATCTCAGAGCGAAGGGAAGATGAAATGGGCAGCTACTGTGCACATTTTCATAAGCGAGAAACAAACCTGTTCTTAAAAGCCACCAAGGTATTGGTGACCTACCCTAAACAGCCTGATACAATGGTTCACCATTAAGAGTAGAAATGCAGAAAGACAGAGTAGCCTGAAATCTAACAACAACAAGCCAATGGAGTTACTGAGCAGAAGAGCATTAAGGGCACTTACAGAAACATTTCAGAAAGGAAATCAAATTGGAAAGATGAAGGACAAAGTGGGTGATTTAGCAAATGGGAGCCTGAGTGGTGGCCAAGTGATTGAAAGAGGTAGAATGGTACTGAGAGAGGACAGCAGGCCACAATCATTTGTCCCAACAGACGGCAGATAATTGAGAGAGAATAATATGTGAAATCAGACATGTGATTTACCCAGACAGATCTAGGTCCAGACCGATCTAAAGCCTACAGCCCTGAAAGGGGTGATGAGGAGGGTTTGACTCCCCTAAGGCCACGTTTTTCAAAATAGGTAAGTGTAGACCTTAGAGGCACTTAATGATTTGTGTAGCACACTTACAGCCACAAAATAAACCTAAAACATCTCGCTGGAATATCAATTTATTGAGATTGGTGGGGGACAAATGGAGAAACCATTATTTCACCACCACTAAGCCACCTGTTAGGATGTAAAATGAAAAGCTGCATAGAGATGAAACAGAACTTCACAGATGTCTCCTGTTTTCAGATGTCTGCTTTAAGACTCTGCTCTACTACTGCTCCTGCCCCTTCCCTGGAAAAGCGCAAGAGGCACTTAGCTCAGGCAGGGCTCACAGCTCACCCAGAGGGATGCTTTCCCCTCAGGAAGTAATACAGAGCCAACCACAGTAACTGATGGTTTTGAGTTACCCTGACTGCTCAGAGTACCTGGAAACAGCGGAAGAGTAGGGTGGAAAGGCATTCTTTTCCCAAATACTTACGAAATAAAGCATGTCAAATTAAGCCCACAATTAAGTCACTGCCTTTTCTTTCAAGAAAAGTACAAGAAAGAGAAGGAAATATTCAGGCTCCAATCTATACACTGCATTCATCTAGCCCAAGGGGAACAATAAACATTTTAAAAAATAAAATAAGCATCCCAGAAGAAATGTTTAGATATTATAAGAGTGACAGAAAATTCAAATTATATAATAATGGCTTAAATTCATGAGTTCAATTTAGCCAGATAAACTGGAGGCTAACTTAAGTAACTTTATTCTTTTCCAATTATTAAAATTCTTAATTTTCCCCGTGAGTATTAAGGTTCACAAAGCATTCGGTAATGACCATATTGAATTTCGTATAAAATTCTGCCTGAATCAAGCAAAGCCTCTGGAAAGAAATTTTTCACCTATAATATGCCACACAGTAGCTCTGCACAAAACCTATTGCCTAATAAAATTTACTTAACATCATTACTCTATGTGAATCACAAGTAAGTTTTAAATGAGAAATAACTTCTTATAGCACTGCTCGCATTTCACTGAATCTAAAGTTCGTTCCAAATTCCTCTGAAAGTTACCATTTCAGTCCTTCAGCCTTGAATTGTGTATTGTGCATGCGTGTGTGCAGAAAAAAGACTGAAAATTCCACAACCTTGTGAATTTTCCCTTCAATTTCTTAATGTCATTCTCTACAGTATAAAATTATTATTCCAACTCTTGGTCACACTCTCCTCAGGACTTATGGGCAAGTGCATTGCCTACTAATTACCTACTAATACGCCTCTTTGGAAAATATCTAAGAAGGATTCACTGCCCACAATATCCCTTGCCCTGGCATATAGTATAATAACATGCCCCTGGTGTTAGTCAGAGGTTCTTTATTTTTTCAATTGCATCATTTATCAGTGTCAGGAGCCGCTGCCTCTCAAGCCTAGACGGTCCCCCAGGCCTGGCTTTCTTTCCACACAGCCCAAGGGAGTGGCTTCCTTCTCCTTCCTCATTAAAGCTACCCCCAAACACCCCTCCCTTATGTGTCACGCCCTCACAGGGCTGGGGAGAAGGAAACCGTCTCCCCAGTCTTCTTTTCCTGGATGTTCTGGAAAACAAGCCAGGGTCATTTGGGGTTTCATCATGAAGATATCCAAAATGAATAGGCAAGCTGGACCTAGAGATTGTCATACTGAGTGAAGTAAGTCAGACAAAGAGAAATACCGTATGCGGAATCTAAAAGAAATGATACAAATGGAGAAATGATACAAATGAACGTATTTACAAAACAGAAATGGACTCACAGACTTAGTGAATGAACTTATGGTTACCAGTGGGGGAAGGGTGGAGGGAAGGGATAGTTAGGGAGTTTGGGATTGACATGTACACACTGCTATATTTAAAAAGGATAATCAACAAGGACCTACTGTATAGCACAGGGAATTCTTCTCAACGTTATGTGGCAGCTTAGATGGGAGGGGAGCCCTGGGGGAGAATGGATACATGTATATGTATGGCTGAGTCTCTCTGCTGTGCACCTGAAACTACTGCAACATTGTTAACTGGCTATACTCCAACATGAAATTTAAAAAATTTTTAAATTAATAGGCAAGCAAAAAGTCTTCATGGTTTTAAAACCTTACAAAGGTCTGAGACTCACTGCCTCTAGTCAAAGAATCCCTTTATTCTCTTGCAGAGTGGTCTCTTGAAGCTGTTGCTTTCTTCCCCTAGTGCTGTGAGCACCTCTCCATGATACCTGCCTCTAAGGACTAGACTGAAGTTTAAAATCTAATTAAATAGCTGGAGAGAGAGTGAAACAGGCACACCACCATGGCAAGTTTCAAATATCTTTGTTACCCAATAGGAAGAAATCACATTCCATACCTAATTAAATGTGTTTCCAAATTGTTCTACATCAGATTGGTCCTCAGGAACACCAATTACTTAATTATTTGTTTATATGTCTTGGGGGGAGGGTGGGGCAGAGGAGGGGGTCGGTTCCCAGATAGGCCTGGCTCCTGGGCAGCTCTCGCTGCTTGTCTCTCTTCAGCACCCAGGACAGCTCCCAGACACATCTTTGTTTCTTGAACATTTAATCTAGGTAGTGTCAAAGGACTAGCTATAAATGCTACCACATCAAGGTTTCCTACTGCACTCTAGTAATAAGTGCAAGGAAGAGTTACAGACAGATTTCCTGCAAGGTGAGCCTGGTTCCTGGTAAGAGCTACCACAGACTGACACACAAGAAGAGTGTCTCAAAGTCCTACAGCTATGGCAAACTGTATCTGGGCATTGGGCTTAAAAACAGGGTTGCACCAAACTACGATGAATAACACTTGAAGATTAATGAGTCAAGTCGTTTATTGTTTAGGTACACTGAATTCTGAAACACTAAAAAGATATTAATATTGGTAAATACTTATGTCTAGGACTGCAGGAGCCTATACAGAGGTACGATTTTGTTAGCTTACCTTAGACCCAGTTACGCCTGCCCAAAAGAAAGAAACTGTACTTGAAGCATTGATTTGAATTTGAGATACAACGCATAGAATGAATTGATAAATTTCTAAGGAACTAAACTCAGCACAGCAACCACTGCAAATTCAGAAGCACCATGCCCCATACTACCGTGTGCATGACACCTGCGGTCAGAGGCATATACCACGGTGGCCCTGACTGTACTGGCAAAACCAAATCCAGTGCATTTTATTTGCAAGGCTATGCAGGTCTAGCCAAACACCTTAAGGCAATATGTATTTAATACCTAGTAAACAAGCAATGGCTTGTTGAATTGACTTGTTAAAATATGGTGAATGTAATTTATATTTATAGGTAACTGATTTATATTTATAGGTAACTTTGTTTTTAAAAAATAAAAGTAATACCCACAAGACAGAAAATTTTTTTATTAAATATCCTCTTTAACTAAGAAACTGGGTTGATGTTTTAAAAGGAGCCGAGATAGAAGGCCAACAGTATTAACGGACGTATGAAACTTGGATCTGAAGAGATGTAACTTCAAAAACTGTGATTTCACAAAGGTAAGTCCTATCAGCTTGCCTGTGATCATGAACCTATAGAAGTTTCCAGAGTTACATTATTATTTTTGGCCTTTACTGACATTCTTCTCTTGAAAAGGCTAAGTAACACATCAAAATTAAAATTGGCTCAATTTCTCAGAGTTCGGACAGGTTAACTCAATCTTGATGTTAGTATATTTTGTGATCATTTTTGAAGCTGAGAAGAAAATCAGATTATCAAGGAGATTAGATTTAATGGAGTTATTATCAGCAACTTGATGAACAGATGACTAGTAAGTCATAACGTCTGAATCCACTTATGATCAAAGACAACCTTAGGTTGCTCAACACTCCAGGCACTCTTGGTTTACTAAGAAATAGAGCTCTCCCTCTGATAAGCTCAGGTGCCATTCAATTGGAAGATGAGAGTTTTTCAAAGGTAAAAGCAGCAGGGTCTTAGGCACGTACATTTTTTGCTTCCTTGCTTTGAGCTCTTTGTCGTAATAGGAGCCATCATTAAGAACCTAGCACTGATTTCATAACACCATTTCTTTATTTTTAAAATTTTCTTTTGGCATATCTTCGTGCAAAAGATATAAGATAGAGAGGAGACTGGAGTGTATTTTGAAATCACATTTCTGGGCTGATGGCGGCAGTGAGTGGAACACGGAAGGGAGATAGACATCGAAGAGAACATCTCAGCTTCCACAGTTTTATCCAAGATTCATGGCCCAATTTCCAACTATCCTCGTCAGCAACTCCAAGCATACCTATGATCTGAAAACCAAGTCAAATACCTTCTGCCTTTCAACAAAACAAAATTAGAAAGCTAGCTAGTAATTACATGGACCATTTTTCCATATATTTCCCTTAAGCCAACTAACTTGTTTATAGGTGTCTATTCTGATCTTTTGGAAAAGCTAACCCATTGTGTGTGCAAGGGGATAGAACTACCTAATTAGAACTGTTAAACTCACCACCACAGGCAGGCTGGATATGACGTACAGACATGCTTTATGGCCTTTAGGCAACTGAGTTTGTAAGCCTTGAAAAGCCATCCCATTTATTTTTCATTTTGTGTGTGTGTACGAAGAGGCTTGACTTATAAGCTGCACCAGAGACATTATATACATATCTTTCCAAGCTCTGCTTTAATTCCTAGAGCACAGTAATGAATACAGCGGGGAGGGGGGGAAATGACCCAAAAATTAAGAGAAATGCCACAGGAGCCGCCCCTCAACAATGACTCTTCCTGTGACTTACCGTTCAGTGTCCCTTTCTGTGGGTATGGATACCACTCCATTTACAATATTCTGTCATGGCCAAATTGGACAGGACTTAAAAGTATTAAAGAAACAACTGCTATGTCAAGTTACAGAGGTGCATAGATGAGTAGAAATGAAGTACGTACCTTGTCTATCATTATTCCAGACATAAAATAACATCCAGGATGCTTCTGAAACTGCCATTTATGATGTCTGTGTTAGTTCGTTAGGGCCACCATAACAAAATACCAGAGACTGGGTGTCTTACACAACAGAAATGTATTTCCTCACAGTTGTGGAGGCTACAAGTCCAAGATCAAGGTGTTGGCAGGTTTGGTTTCCCCTGAGGCCTCTCTCCTTGCCTTGCAAACAAACAGCTGCTTTCTCGTGTCCTCACATGGCCTTTGTTCTGTATATGTGTGCATCCCAGTGTCTTTCTCTTTTCTTAGAAGGACAACAGTCATGCTGGATTAGGACTCACCAATATGACTTCACTTGACCTTAATTACCTCTTTAATGGCCCTATCTTCAAAAACAGTCACATTGGGCTTCCCTGGTGGCGCAGTGGTTGAGAGTCTGCCTGCCGATGCAGGGGACATGGGTTCGTGCCCCGGTCCGGGAAGATCCCACATGCCGCGGAGCGGCTGGGCCCGTGAGCCATGGCCGCTGAGCCTGCGCGTCCGCAGCCAGTGCTCCGCAACGGGAGGGGCCACAACAGCGAGAGGCCCGCGTACCACAAAAAAAAAAAAAAAAAAAAAAAAAAAAAGTCACATTCTAATGTGTACCAGGGTTAGGACTTTAACATACAAACTTAGGAGGTACATAACTTCAGACCATAACAGTGTCCTCAAAGCAAGCCTTTAATATAGCAATAAGTAACAAAGTCAAACATTTACTGAAGGCTCCCTTTGCTCCAGACACTGTCCTATTAACTCATAATCCTCACAATACCTCTGAGGTCAGCACACATTTACAAATGAGAAGACTGAGGAACAGAGGCTGAAAAGCTTGGCCAGAGGTCACAGAGCTAACAGACGGCAAGCCGGTTCTGGAGCTGAGGTGGTCTGGATTATTTAGGCTCCGCAAACTGCCTCAAAAGCCCACGTTTCGCTGCCCTCTCCCACTCTATGCCCTCAAACTGTAAAGGCACAGACGCCAGCAAATGATGGATGTGGCTACGTAAGAGAAATCAACTGTTAACCAATGAGAATGATTTAACTAAAGGAATCATTTTTTTCTGTGCTCTCATGATGTAGTTCTAATCTGTAAATAAAGATACTGGCTGTTTACTTGTTTTTCTCAAAAGCTCATGATTCCTGAGTATACTCCATTGGATTCATAGAGCATAGGGGTTAAGTCGGTGGGCTCTGGGATCACACTGCCTGGCTTTAAAATCTGAGCTCTGCCACTTTTAACTGTGGAACCTTGGGCAAGTCACTTAGGCCTCTGATTCATCGTTGGTAAAATGAAGTGATAATACTAGGGCTATCACCAGCGTCAAAGGAGACAGTCCACGTAACTTATCAGCAGAGAACCAGGCACACAGTATGCATTCAATAAATGTTGGATGCACTATTATTATTTTACCTGATACCTTTTCAATGATAAACTGTGCAAAGAGCAGGTGTTTCATAAATGCTTGACTGAACCAAGTTCTGCTACTTGTCATAGTACGAAGGAGTATCTTCATGAGGAATATACAAAACCTCCCCCAAACAAGCCACTGGGGAATTGTGACTGCTTCCTTCATTTTCATTTGTATTTCTAAGTCTCAAACACACATTTATGTTTTTCAGAAAGTTTTTTTGTACCTTTAAGTGTTTCAGCAACAGAGGATCCTAGAACCTGTGGCAGTAATTTATGCAGATGCGTAAGAACCACTCAATCATGGATATGAGAAAAAAATCAAACTGGCATGATAAATTACTGTGAGGAAACAAGAAAGCATGAATACCCATGACCAACAGAGTAATCAAGCCCATTCCACAAATGAAAGCTTTTGTGACATATACTCAATTTTCTCGTATATAAAGCATAATTACAATTATGAGTTGCTATGGAAATCAAGTGAGACAATGTTCAGAACACTTTATAAGTGTTAAAGCCCTACTTATGGAAAGTCTTAATAATAAAAATACTTCATCAGTGCTTTTGCCTAAGCCAGTCAGGTGTGGCTTGGGGATTTGTACATTTTTTAAGCTCCATCGAAGAGTCTTACAATTATCCGGGTTTAGGAACACAGTCAAAAGAAGGTACAATTAAGGAATAATATGTATTACTATTCCACATACATGGAAATATATGTATTATCTTCACTATATCAGTGAAATCTAAGGCTTGCATCCAAGTTGTTACTACCTTATGATGGTTCTTTAGAGATACAAGTCAAACGGGTGACCCGATTCAGAAGTCTGGAATGGGACCCAGGAATCAAAATTTTGAAAGGCATTCAGATATTCTACTGGTTATTTGGGAACCTCTGCTTTAATTTCTCACTGGGTCTATCATTTAATTGACACAGTGTGTGAATGGACACTCTCGTATGTGGCTCTAGTATGAGATAGCCAAAAAGGCCCTTAAAAATACGTCCGGCTCCAGGTTTCATTCAGTCACCATCAGACATGCCTTCTAATGCATTTCCATCACTTAGACTATATCTTCAGTGCAAAGTTAGCAAGGGGCTTACAGGGTGACTTATGAGAGAGAATTGCAGGCAATTGCAGGGAATCAGTAATACTGACGCAAATCTGAAAATCAACTGCAGGTCATCTGTGCCGATGTTCACAACCATTCCACAGCCTCCTTAGGCTCGGATGAGAGAGATGCCTAATTCTCTGCATCACATTCTCAGAACAGTACAGTCAACCTGGGGATCATTTAGGGAGGGGCATCCAAACTAGATAATAAGTTGACTTCACAAGGAGAAGTAGGAGATACATGGAATTGGTCTCTAAATGAATGCTGGGAAATGAGATACTAAATCTTCTCCAATTGGCATAGTTAATTAATGTAGTAAGGTAAGATACAATTAAAATAGGCAACAGAATAAGACAGATGAAAGGAAACTTTCTGAGCAATAACATGACGAGATTCCTCTAAAAGTGATTTCTTAAGTGGGGAACAGGCTCCACAGGAAGTGGCCCAAACAGTGATGCCTAGAACATCTGTAGTTTGACTGGATCAAATTTTAGTTAGGTTAAGCTTTTGAATTATATAGGCCATAAATGAAAAGATATTCTTGTGGTTGGAATGAAAGAAATAAGAACAAAGACGATAAAAGATGGACAAGTTCTCCAACGAATATTTTTTTCTTTCTCCCATCCGGCACCATGGACAGCAACACCTGAATAGTCACAAGAAGTAGGCAGACTCATTTCTCTCCTTGAAAGCCAGTGAGCAAAAGAGAGGTTTAATGGGTGTGTCCGAAATGAATAAACAGAAGACTATAGAGAAATGCAGACACATTTGAAGGGCAAGGGCCAATACATTCTTTTGACACCTGCAGGTTTCTTCTCTCTGCTCCCTTCCACAGAAGTCAATTGTATTGGCAATCAATGGGTGATACTTACCCAAAAAAGGACTCTTAAGTCAAGACTATATATGCAAACCACATCGTTTCCACCAGAACAATGGTACAAAGAAGACTGAAAGTCTTAACTAGGGGCTTAGACCATGTTTTGTAAGAATACCAACTGGAGTGAGAGTATACTCATATGCTAATGTTAAAGGTGAAACTAGGATACCAAAATGCATTCTAATGATGGAAATATAGTAACATTATCTCAAGATCCTGTGTCTTTTTTCTACTACTTTATTTTTTAAAAGAAAGAAGACTTTTGCACACTAGACCACAAGCTTGACAAAGACAGAAACTATTCTGTCTGAACGATTTATCACTCTGTTTGCAATGCCTTATGCTTAGTAGACATTTAATTAGGTGTTGAGTCAGCCAAGAAATGCTTTTAACAGACACTTATTATTTGGCTTGTTATACATATATTGACCTGTTACCTTCGAAGAAGTATCCAGCTCCTAGCTCAAGCCAATGTCGCCAGTTGTGTACCGGATCCCAACTCCTCTTTCTACTCAAGGACACAAGTCAGCTGTTCTCTCCCTTCTCTGGTGATTCATCATATTTTCCTTCTATACTAAATGAGTCCCATTAGTATACACATATTTCTGCCACCTTAGGAAAATGCTCTTTGACGTCACTTCCTTCCCCAGCTACAGTCCTATTTATTTGATCCCCTTTGAAGCAAAACTTGAAACTTACTGTCTCCAAGCCTCCTGATATATTTTACCTCACTCTATATATTCTCTATCTATTCGGTTTTGTCCCCCATAGCTCTCATCATTTCTAGCAAACAGTATAATCTGCTTATTTTTATTAAAGCGTTTTATTTATTGTCTGTTCTCCTGTTTTGGAATGTAAGATCCACAATGGTAGGAACCTTTGTCTGCTTGTTCTCTGAAGTTTCCCAAAGACCTAGAACCATTCCTGGAACATAGAAGACACTCAATAAATATAAAGAAAATGAATATTGAAATGGTTACATACTATTGTTCTAAACACGCACCCACATGCTATCATCAATCAAATAACCGTGAAACTTCCTTAAAAGTTGATACCAAGAAGAAATACTTTAAATTTTGGAAAACACTGGCACACTAAGGTGGTTTTCAGTATTACAGTATTCTCACAGAAACGTATAGCTAGCCAGAAACAGGAGTAAACTTTATTTCCAGAGATACAGACATATGTGAATTCTCTTGTAGTATATTGTGCAATTATTGAGTTCAAACTTTAATGGAAACCAAGTATAAATGCAAGCAACAAGACTCAACAATTCTCTCAGAAGTTGCTCAGAAGAAATTAACTGTATCAATTAAATATATTAGTGCTCTATGGTCAAAATATTATCCAATCAGAGAAGAGTAAGCTTACTCTAAAACACAATTCATGAAAAAAAACCCTACAAATTGAAGAATGTAACTGGGGTTCAAGGACTGAAAAACATTCTTCTGCATTAATTAAAATTACTTATTACATTGTGAGTAAAAGTATGTAAAGCTCTCAGAAGATGGAAAATACCGTACATGCCAGCTGATACATATGGAGTAGCATGGAACCAGGGCAGCTTCAGAACCAGAGAGGGGACCAGAGCCTTGCCCTAGTCTCGATAACCCAGGTTAGAATCAAATCCAGGCCATGTGAGACACTCTCCAAAGGCTATTTTGCTGCCAAAAATTAGGATGAAAATGAGAAAGTAAATGACAATGAAGAGAAACACTGACAATGAATGAGTGAGGAGGCATGGAAAATCCAAGACAAAGAGTGAGTACAGAGCTAAGTGTGACAAGGAGGGATATATTTACTAATAAGCACCTGTCAGGTGCAGAGGGCAGAGATTTTTTTTATTTGGCTGTGCTGGGTCTTCGCTGCTGTGCACGGGCTTTCTCTAGTTGCAGCAAGCGGGGGCTACTCTTCGTTGCAGTTTGCAGGCTTCACATTGCAGTGGCTTCTCTTGTGGTGGAGCACAGGCTCTAGGCACGCGAGCTTCAGTAGTTGTGGCGCACGTGCTTAGTTGCTCCATGGCACGTGGGATCTTCCCAGTCAAACCCGTGTCCCCTGCATTGGCAGGCGGATTTTTTTAATGGCTGGGAAAGGATGCCTTCCTTTAAATATTTTATAACCTAATGAGGACAGAGATGCACATCTAAAATAACTGTCATATAAGAAAACTGGAACAAGAGCTTTTGGGTGAATTACAAAAAAATGTACACTGGAGGACACAGAGAAAGAGAGAGCCTGGCTGAGGGCACTGGAAAGCCGTCAGGTAAGAAATATCTTGTAAGTTGACCTTAAGCAAAGGTAGGACTTCAACAGATGGAGATGGCAGGTCAGGCAAGGATAGTTCAATCATAAGGAAGCACCCGCAGTGGAGAAAGTGGAAGAAGAAATTGGAAGCAAGCAGGCCAGTCCCTAAATACCACCACCAGGCATAGGAACAACCAGCCAGCCCCTTTCACATCATGGTTATCTGTGTTAAAAAGAAATAGTTCTAGGATATCTGTTAGGACTATCTGCTCAAGGAAATTACAAAACTTTTCAGAATGTAAATGTGATTTGCCATAAATAAAAATTTTATCCACACATTAACACACCGTGGGAACATATCCTGTATTTATGTTGTTTTTTCAAACTTCTATTCTGTAATTTTTAATTATTTATATACGTATGTCCTAAAAAGTGTCGTGAAACTGCTTACAAAAATTCAAGCACTATTCAACACCTCTTCCATCCCAGAAATAAAAACGTGCTCTAGGAACATGCTCCAAATGATCGTTTCTGCCACTAGTTCAGCTTCAAGTTTAACAAATGTTTTAAAGTTTATGTTCAAAGCACTAGATTCTGTGCAGAGAAAAAGATGAAAGCGGCCACACAGGACCCCTGTGGAGAGGAGAGATCAGTATGAAGACATGACTCCACCTTTCAGACATTGGATTATCCTAATAATGAGAATCAATGGCTCTGGATCCTCCCCACTGGAGAGCATTTCAAGGTCCCGATATTCTTTCCTTCTTCATCTGTGTTATACCAATTAGGCCGTTACCTGGTGGTGGGCATGGAGAGAAGCAGCAGAGCTACACTGTATGGTATTTCAAGGGGGGACTAAAAAGCCGTGGAGACGTGAGCAGAAGTGAGGCTCCCTTCTCCTTCATATGAGAAGTTCTCAGACCACACCTCCATTAGGGCGCCCATATCTGTACTTGCTGAAATGTGATCAAAGCTGGTTATCTGAGCCCCACCAGCCCCTGGGTTATCCTGTTGTAAGCTGCACACTGGCCATAAGCATGGCATCTTCGTGGGCAAGTTTATGAGCAGGAAGGAGAGAGAGAAGCCACCTTCTCTGGGCTCATTAACAGACCCGTCAGCAAGCACCCAGGTGAACTGAAGTGAAAGCAGCCGATGTTCACACCAGTCACTTCTGCTACTTGTTAGCAGCTCTGGTAAAAGAGGAAATACAGAAAGGAAAAAAACAAACCCTCTGGGGAGGAAACGGTGAAGTCAGGTCTCATTCTCCTGGCTGGATGTCTCCAACCCTTGCTTTCCTTACCACTCGTCACCATGGAAAACCCTGAGCTCTTGGGGGAGGGGTCACTCTCTTCTCCTTTGCTGGACACTCCTCTCCCCTTCCTCCCTGTCCTGACTGGGTGTTCCTGGACCACAAAATCCACAGCAACGGGGAGTGCAGTGGACAATGTGAGAGCATACGCACAGACCCTGCATCCATGCTCTCCGGCTAATGCAAATCAAATAACTTTTAGGAAAAGAGGTCTGGGATCAAAAAGAGAATTTGGGGTTGGAACAAGATAAAAGCTAATCCTCAAGCTCAAGTGCAAACATAGACCCATTTTCTACCTCTGTTTCCACCACGAAGAAGCAGGGAATATGGCAATTACTATAAGGACTCTTCTGATTTTCTTAAAGGAAATTTAAAAGCAAGATCATCAGAGCCCCAGATGCTTGAATACTTTCTAGAACATTCTAATGGTCTACTTTTCTTAACATTATTTTTTTTTTTTTTGGCCGCACTGTGCAGCATGCAGGATCTTAGTTCCCTGACCAGGGATCGAACCCATGCCCCCTGCATTGGGAGCATGGAGTCTTAACCAATGGACCGCCAGGGAAGTCCTAGTGGTCTACTTTTAGAATCATTGGATTAAGTATTAATTTAGTATGGTCAGATGACTCTAATATACTGCACAAATCCAAATAAAGTTCATTTTATACTATAAATAGTATTTTTGTTGGATTTGAAATACATATACACAGAAAAAAATACGAAATCTAGATTTCCCAGGTCAATGTCTTTAGCGTATGTCACCTTAAGAGAATGCCTTCTGCCTTTAGAGTAATGATTCACATTAATACAAAAAATAATAAGCCTTGTAGAGGTCACCACAATCTTGGTAGATCCTTCATCCTTGGTTAATGTTTCTACATAGCATAAAAGCATATGCAACAGATGGGAATTGGTCACCAATACATACTGGGGGTTAAAAAGGCACAGTTTTCCTTCTACAGAGTATTAATAAATTCAGTCTTCAACTATTCTTCCCAACCTTTAATATGTTTCTATAGAAGATTAGTAAACCTCTCTCCTCACCTTCCTCCCACCCCCTCCTTTTTTCCTTCTCTCCCTTTAATATACAGACAAGGTTAAAGTTCCCTCCCTCCTCATGGCAGTAAAATGGCTATAAATTTACTCTTTCTGATTAAAACAAAAAAATATCAAAATGAGCATGTGCAAATGCAAGATGATTTTCATGTGAGAATATTTTCATAGGGAACCAAAGAGGGTCAGGAGACTCCCTGAGAAATACATTTCCGTTCTATTTGTTTTACTCTTATCAAGTAGAATTGCTTGTGCAAGTTTCCCAAATGTTTAAGTTTTACCTGCATTATGAAATCTGCTAATGATCTTGACAGAACTAAGGTGTTGATCTTCAAGAATGACAGTATACTATTGGCTCCATAACATTTGAAAATGTATATAGTGAAAGGAATAAGCAGCAGAGCATTTAACTGATGATGATTTAGCCAACTGCATTTCTCTCTAATACCTTAGACAAAAAACAATCCTCACCTTGTTCAGTCAACAAAGTCCAAAAAAGAACAATAAAAATTCCCCATAAGGGGCATCCCTGGTGGCGCAGTGGTTAAGAATCCTCCTGCCAACGCAGGGGACACAGTTTCGAGCCCTGGTCCGGGAAGATCCCACATGCCGCGGAGCAACTAAGCCCGTGCGCCACAGCTACTGAGCCTGCGCTCTAGAGCCCGCGAGCCACAACTACTGAAGGTCGGGCACCACAACTAATGAAGCCCACACACCTAGAGCCCGTGCTCCACAACAAGAGTAGCCACAGCAATGGGAAGCCCACGCACCACAACGAAAAGTAGCCCCCGCTCGCCACAACTAGAGAAAGCTCACGCACAGCAACCAAGACCCAACACAGCCAAAAATAAATAAATAAAATAAATAAATTTATATTTTAAAAAAATTCCCCATAATTGGAAAATGCAAAGTACTACCCTATCATGAATGCATTCCTGAACTTGAGGCTTCCCAAGGTTAGCCTTCTGGGGTGCTAAAATATCATAATGCCGTAAAAGTGACTGAGAAAAAAAATCTAACAGCAAAGAACTAATTCGCTCCACAGGGGCACACCGGACAGGAAGACTAGGTTTCAAAGGATAGAGGGTAAATCCTCAAGGAGGGAAATCTGTAAACGTGAGTCACTTCTTCTACCCAAAGCCGATCCCTTCAAGCAGACACTGGGGACAGGCCTGCAAAGTAACAAGGGCCCTGATGGACAAGTTTCTCTGTGGGAAGTTGCTGCCATCCAAGTCAATGATCTGCACGAGTGCTATCCTAGTGTATGAGAAAGCGCAAGAGAACTCACCAAACGAGAACGTCAGGAGATGTGGAGAATCTGTTCTCCTGGAGGAGACTGGGGGGCAACTTAGTCTATGAGCCGATGTCCAACATTTCTCTAGGAATTCTCTTTTCTACCGTCATAAATCCAAAGCTCTCTATAATACTCAGTGATCTGGACATGATCTAGTTTTCCCTCTATCACCGGTTTCTTCTCCAACTCCCCTCTCTCTTTTCTCATTTTCAGATAGAACGAGATCACTGTTATTCATAATAAATTGAGTTCCTATCTGTCCGACCCTTAGTCTTAGGATGAAATTGGAGACATTCAGCAATGTGTCTTGGTGGAGACTAGTCTACTGGGCTCTACCTGCTGGATTTTATATCCCCTGTTGGTAAGGAAAAGAAACAGCATGTTACAAAACAGCCAGAACGCTGATACACAAATGGAAACAAGAAACCTCCAGGATCAGGGATCTGCAAACAGAAGCAAAGGCAGTGACATAACACCTACGTTGGGGGCTTCCCTGGTGGCGCAGTGGTTGAGAGTCCGCCTGCCGATGCAGGGGACACGGGTTCGTGCCCCGGCCCGGGAAGATCCCACATGCCGCGGAGCGGCTGGGCCCGTGAGCCATGGCCGCTGAGCCTGCGCGTCCGGAGCCTGTGCTCCGTAACGGGAGAGGCCACAACAGTGAGAGGCCCGCATACCGCAAAAAAAAAAAAAAAAAAAAAAATTGTGAAAACCTACGTTGATCTTCCATTGCTGGCTGTCATCCCTGAGGCCACAATTTCCTCTGTGGACACTTGTGGCTCCAATGACAACAGGAAAATAAACCCATGTCCTTACATTTTCCCTGTGTCCAAACCTTATTTTCCAGAGTTTGCTGGCCCAGCCTACCTCTAGAATGAGCTCCAGATTTGAAGCTTCTAATCTAAGAGACCCCGGCGTTTCTCTTCCCTCTCCCTGACCCTCACGCATGGTCTCTAAAGATGATATGCCAGCCATTCAGCAAGCCTTAGAAATATAAACAAATAATTTTAAAAAGTTTGTTTCTTTATTCATATGTCTGTTAAACACGTAGCACCCTATTAAAGGAACAAATACCACAAACTGTGTTCTTCAACCTTTTTTTTCATTATTGCCTCCCCTGAGGAAACTTTTTAGACATTCTTTTCCTAATTATACCCCCATGAAATGTTAATACCACAGATATACCATGTCTACTTATGTGAAGTATTCCCATAAAAAGAGTACGATATTTTTCATCCACCAATAACCAATTTTCTCCCTCTTGGGAGATATACTCTCTATTGAAAATGTGTGATCTTAAAGCATGCAGCAATTGAAATAATTTTGTCAGAAGTATTTAATTACTGCTAATACTCAGTGGAAGGTAAATCACTAAAAAGATCGCCTTTCCTTTATTCAGTAATCTGTATTGAAGAGCTCCAGAGGAGCAAAGTCTTCATCTCCTGAGATTCTAAGACACAAATCTTCTCCCGCAGTGCCTACTACCTCTTTGCCTCGCACAGAAAAAGTCTACAGAATTAACCATTGTTCCCTCAAGTTAATGCCAAGCCCAATGAAGAAGATCTTTCTTCAACCTCAAGGTATTTTATTTACGCACTAAAACACAAAGCCAACCCATTTCCCACTCCAGAAATGAGATAAATATACTTGCCTCTTGCCGTTTGAAGTTCTGCACATATTCTTCAAACTGTTCATCTTTCGTCTCATCAGCTTTCCCAAGCTTCTGAAGGACCTAGTTTGTGGATAAAACAAAATGGTTCAATTTAATAATGTTTTCAGGGTGGGATAGGGACGGTGGGAGGGAGACATAAGAGGGAGGAGATATGGGGATATATGTATAGGTATAGCTGATTCACTTTGTTATAAAGCAGAAACTAACACACCAATGTAAAGCAATTATACTCCAATAAAGATGTTAAAAAAATAATAATGTTTTCAAACAAAAAGCAGAGCAAGGCTGTTGTTTCGCTCTTCTGAGGAGACGTCTCTCTTAGCACAGCTAGTTTTCTGTTCTGTAAGCATCTTGGCCTAGTGGCTTTGGAGTTGAACAGACCTGGATTTTAATCACAGTCCTACCACGCGCAGGCTGCATGACCTTGAGGAGGTGTCACGCTATAGCATGCATTTATTCACATATTTTTCCTCCAGTAGGCTGTAAGACTTAAAGACAAAAGCTATGCCTTGTCCTTTTGTCCAAAGCATCTGGCACAATGCTTGATGCATAACAGTTGCTCAATTTTTTGTTAAACGGTGAATCAAAGTTATTTGAGGAAAGTACTAGCCTACTTCATAGGGATGGATTTAGAATTACTGGAGCCACAGGCACATGGTAAATTCTCCCCCACCATCTCCTGACACTCTCTTCAATTCAATAAATGTTCAAAGAGGCCCTGGGATACACAAAGCCCATGCTAAGAACTGGTCATCCAGAAATAGATATATGAATAAAATAAGGCCCCAGAACTTAATCTTAAGCTTATGATCTAATGGGGTAGACAAGGCGAGTTCACAAATAACAAATCAAAGACAATCTGTAATAACCAAGATGAGTGGATTGCAAGGCGTTAGAAGCAATATCCCCTTAGAGCTGAGCTCTTCAGGGAATCCTGGTGGGGATTCTTCAAAACATGCTGGAATCCAGCAATCCCACTCCTGGGCATATATTCAGAGAAAATTATAATTTGAAAGGATACATGCACCCCAATGTTCATAGCAGCACTATTTCCAATAGCCAAGACGTGGAAGCAACCTAAATGTCCATCGACAGATGGATGGATAAAAAGATGTAGTACAACATACCAGCAGCTCACTTAACCTCTCTGAGTATATTTCTTCATCAGTAAAATGAAGATAATAATAGTAAAAAAGAAAAAAAAAGATGTGGTACATACATACAGTGGAATACTACTCAGCCATAAAAAAGAATGAAATAATGCCATTTGCAGCAACATGGATGAACCTAGAGACTATCATACTAAGTGAAGTCAGTCAGAGAGAAAAAGACAAACATCATATGATATCACTTATGTGGGGAATCTAAAATACGACACAAGTACGAAGTTATTTACGAAACAGACTCAGACATAGAAAACAAACTTATGGTTACTAAAGGGGAAAGGGGGTGGGGGAGGGATAAATTAGGAGTTTGGAATTAGCAGATACAAACTACTATATAAAAGTGATAAATAACAAGGTCCTACTGTATAGCACGGGAACTATATTCAATACCCTGTAATAAATCACAATGGAAAAGAATATGTATATATATACACACACACACACACACACATATATACACACACACGTATATAACTGAAGCACCTTCCTGTACACCAGAAACTAACACAATGTTGTAAATCAACCATACTTCGAATTTAAAACTATGCTGGCAATTCCTGCAGACAGGAACGTGGCAGAGTACCTTCCAGTTAAGGAAGCAGCCTAAGCAAAGACCACTGGAAGAATCATGATGGACTGTGAACTGGACATGAGTGGCTCTGTTTTCCTAGAGCACAGGACTGGGTATCAGAAGAAGTAGTTCTTAGCGATACAGCAGAAAGTTACTTGGGACGGAGCAAAAGGACCCTGAGAGTCATGATCGGGTACACTATTCAAGATTCCCATTTCTAGTATCTAAAACACCAACTTATTTAAGAATTTATAAAAACTCCATAAATGTTGCCTTCTCAGAATACGTACACCCTATGGCATTACCAAATATGTTTTTCCAAAACATAACCATTTGGGCATTAAAACATACACTCATACAAAGCACTTTCTATGGCTAGGTTGTACATCAGCTTATGCTAATTTGTTTCCTTAAAGATATAATCTTGTACAAATTGATGACTTCCTTAGACTCAGTTTAGAATGTTTTAACTAAACCCAAGTATCAAAGTATTTACCCAACAAGTCAGAGTCCATGCAGATTCCTTCAAGAAATAAATTTTCTTTGGAGGTAAATAGTAATTATTCTAAGTATATAAGTAAAAAATGATTATTTTATTCTATTCTAAAACTAACTGTTTATAATATATGCTAGTATTCCTTCCTTTGGCATTACTAAACAAAGGTTTTTTAAAACAATAAAACTGTATACAGACTCACATATATTACCAATTACTCAACTTCATTCAATTTCATGTCCCAAACCAACATCATATATGAATAATAGGAAAGATATATTATTTCTCATTGCAAAATTATTATTTAAACAAAGCTGGATGTATCCAGTAACATAACTATTCAAAGGACAAATAATCACTCTATTAACTAATAATCTTTTCTCACTTAAGAGTCTCTGTGAAAGACAGAAGAGAAAACACTAATTTTTGAAAGAACTGGGCATTGTAACTAGGGAATAAGTTGATAAGCGTAAGAAACATGATCAAATATATATATGATCTATTTTAAAGTTAACAGAGGTTATTCCTGGATGGTAAGATTCAGAGCGATTATTATTTTTTTCTTTATAATTTGCTACATTTTCCATAATTTCCTCTATGGTTATATGTCACTAAAGTAATCAGGAAAAATCATAAAGATAAGTAACAGGAGTTTATCATACTCATATCTGGTATATAAGAGATTTATGTATTAGATTCTAGTACAAGCAAGTAGATTGTTAGTAACTAGTTGAAAGACTCTCCTCAAAAGATATAGATGAGTGAATTAATATCAACCGGAAGAAAGGTTTCCAGAGGCAGCCTTTGGGGACCTATACCTGATTCAGTGATTCATGTGTAAGGAAAGGGTATCAATGGTACAGTATTGTGTGAAACTACCAAGGATACACATGGAAAGGCTGCGCTTTGATGCCTAGCATATAATTAATGCTCAATAAATATCTACTATTATTATAGATATTATTATCTAACACTATCGAATAATTTATCAATGGCCTAAACTTATACTGACAAAAAGTTGGGGAGGATATTGGATATGTTATAGGATGAGAATGAGGATTCACAAAAGAAAGCTTCCCTAACAAGTTGAAGTTCAACAGGGATAAAATGTAGGTCAAAATATAATTGTCCAAGTGCCAGATTTATGTATTCAACTTTCAACCACAATGAGACAGGATGGATGTTAAGAATACATGGTTCCTGGGGCTTCCCTGGTGGCGCAGTGGTTGAGAGTCCGCCTGCCGATGCAGGGGACACGGGTTCGTGCCCCGGTCCGGGAAGATCCCACATGCCGCGGAGCGGCTGGGCCCGTGAGCCATGGCCGCTGAGCCTGCGCGTCCGGAGCCTGTGCTCCGCAACGGGAGAAGCCACAGCAGTGAGAGGCCCGCGTACTGCAAAAAAAAAAAGAATACACGGTTCCTGCCCTTAAGTAGAAATAAGGAACCATTTTCGCCGACAGTCAGTATGAGCTGACCAAGTGATATTGCTGCCAAAGCATCTAATGTAATCTCAGGCTACACGAACAAGCATGAAAGGTACCCGGGGAGCAGTCCTGAATGATTCTATGTGGTGAACAAGTTGATAACCACATACCACATAGATAACCACATAGATACGTAGACATAGATACTGGAGTCAGCTGAAGCGGAGAGAGTTGATACCATGAGGTAAGAGGCACAAATGATATAATCGGTATAGTAACGGGGAGAAGAGGAAACCAAAGGGAAAAGAGTACATCTGTCTTCAAATACGTGAAGGACCAACATCAGGAAGAAGGACTGGACTTTTCCCATCAGAAACCAAGATCAAGAACCAGCACGGGCAGGTAAAAGCTTTATCAAGAAAATATTTGTGCCAGAAGTTTCTATCATGGTTTTCTGGAAATTAAATAGTTTGTTGGTAGAGGTAATGAGCTCACTGTCCTAGGAGTTATTTAAGTTTAACCCAAAGTTAGAGGTGCTAGAGAAGAGATTTATTCATCACACTGGTGAGTGGAATGAGTCATATTTCAAATATCTTCTCATTCTTGAATCCATAATCAATGTATCATGTTAGACATTTTCCCTAGACAAGAATGCAAATCTCATTGAATAGAAGGCAGAGAAGAACGTCTGTTCGTTTCTATCTCCAGCTGATATTGACTTGCTGAAGACTGCTTGCCAAACCCTGTGCTAGGGGCCGCAGTAGAGCAAACTGCGTTCCAGGGACTGTGGTCACGTGACAGGTCTGAGCACGGGTGCAAGCTGTGGAACTAGGGTAGATGCAGCTAGCGTGCTAGGCAGAGGGCAGATTACGGAAAGGCTTCGTCTGCAAGACTAAAGACTTCAATCTGCTTGTAGAGACCACGGGAAGGCAATGAAGAGTTTCCCTTCCCTGGAGACAGCTACGTGATTAAATCTGTGCTCCCTGGTGACAGTGTTAAGGACAGGTTAGAAGAGAGAATGAGTGGAAAAGGGAGACCAGTTAAGAGATTATTTAAATAGTCCAGGCAATAAATGACAGCCGCAGCTAAGGAACAGATAAAACCAACCCTCAGGAAGTAAACATACAGAATTTCACAGCTTATGAGACAAAAGTGGTGAGGACAGAATGAGTCAAGGGTGACATCATTTCTTCTGTGGTGGCTGAATGGGTCATCTGGTGACAATCAGGGTGCTGAGTTGTTGCAAAGTCTCCAGGGAGATGGGAATGGTTTAGATGTGGAATTGGAAAAGGTTAAGAACCAGAAACACAAAGCAGGAATCGTGGGTGGAACCAAAGGCCCAGCTGAGGCAGAAACCACCAAAGTGCAGGTACCCACAGTTAAGCAGTTTTGTGACTTTTCTCCAGCAGCCTTGATACAGGTGATAAGATTCATCTGCTACATAGAAAGACAGTATCTTAAGGCATCGAGGACACTGAAACCTAGAACTGAGATGACAAAAAAATGTATCTTCTACCTTGTTCTAATAGTACAATATTTAACAGTGAGTTTATAATTTAGGTGGCCTCTCTCATTCACCTCTCTACTGGCTATGTTGACAATACCAATTAAGCCTGAACAGTTTGGCCCCACTGATATTACAGGAGGATTACTAATATATTCATGCATCTGACACTCAGATTTTGACATGACACATCTTCCTCCTCCCCAGGCAAAAGGAAGAAAAATCTGTGCCTGGTGCATATTGGCTTAGGATTTAGGTCTTTTACTTCAAAGATAATTTCATGTACATTGACACTTTCCTGTTTTTTTATTTTCTTTTGCGGTACGTGGGCCTCTCACTGCTGTGGCCTCTCCCGTTGAGGAGCACAGTCTCCGGACGCGCGGGCCCATCGGCCATGACCCAGGAGCCCAGCCGCTCCGCGGCATGTGGGATCTTCCCGGACCGGGGCACAAACCCGCGTCCCCTGCATCCACAGGCAGACTCTCAACCACTGCGCCAGCAGGGAAGCCCGACACTTTACAAGAAGATTTCTGTTGTTACTTTTGTTGCTGTCAGTTTTCAAATGCAAAATAATATTCTCAACTGAAGAAGCTTTTTCAAACTGCTTTTCCTTTCAGTGAGATTCTGAAATATTCCTCTAGAGCTGGCTGGGTATTCATCTTCTCACTCTCAGCCCTGAGTTCAGTAAGTTCTGATCTGATCCTAAAAGACGTCATGACATAGGCAAAAAATTAAAAAAATTTAAAGCAGGAATATGGTAACTTGGAATATTTAAGCTAATAAATATTTTTTCAGCGTCTCCTAAAGCAGTTAAGTTTCTCAGCTTGGTTTACAAAGGCTGCTCCAATGATGTGAATCTCACATACTTTTCTAGAGCAATTGTTCGTGTACAAAGTGTCCAAGTCAAGTCCCTAAAAATTTAGAACTCGTTTTAATTTGGGCAGTTTCCCCACACTGTAAAGCCAAAATTCCGATCCAATTTCAAATCCTCGGAGTCCAGTGCAAATTAAATGCTGACTATTGTAGCAGTGAGAGAATAATTGCCTTCTCTCCATATGTTAAAATTAGGAATGGAACACTATGTTCACAGCTCTCAAAAGAAGTAGTTGGCATTTGAAGTCAAAGAAAAAAATTCACAATCTTCCATTCCACATTGAGAGGACTTCTGTTAATTAGGGGAAAGATCAAAGCAAGGTCAAAAAATAGTGAGGTATGACCCCAAGCACGAAAAAAAGTCCTATGATCCGAAGTGGGAAACTGATAAGAGGCGGGGATGCAGACAAGGTAATTCAAGATGAAGGCCACTGGGGGTGTCTGAGACATGTTTTTATATACTGCTTGATGCTGGGACAAGGGTGATGGTTAAAAGAATTCTGCAGCATTGGCCACTGGGATGCCCTAGAGAGATTCACACATTACATGACGGCTCAGACTAGACAAAGTTCTAACTCTGGGTGATTCATTCCTTCCTTAATTCATCCTTCCTTAAGCCAGACTCTAAAAGTCAAAGAAAGAATCCTACAATCTAATTAGTTTTCTCTAAACAAGGAGGTGCCCCTCTCTTCATACTTTCTGTCTTTATAAAGAAAGAAGAGCACATCCAATTATGTAAACATGATTCACTGAATCCAGGAATCAAGTACATGGGATGACCATGGCCTTTTCTGGACAGGAGGACACAGACAGATAGTCTTCTACCACTGCCCACACCCAAATGATTCATTCACTTATCTGTCTGGACACCCACCTATCCATTTATCAAGTGCTCACTCTGATGCTGTGCAAAGATCCAAAACCTCGGACTGGAGGGAGACCATTGGGTGCCCGCGAGTGCAGGGTAGCTGCTCTTCTGAAGCGTCCTATGGGTACACACTGCACTGTTTCTCCAACTTCAGGGTACTAGTCCCTTAACCTCTTTCTGGATATGTTTCAAGACTTAAAGAAGTGGCTTTAATGCGGCCTGATTTGAGAAGAATAAGATGAGTCATCCTTTGGTGTGGCTCAGGTGCCCATCAAGGTCCTGCACTTTGCCTTCCATCTGGTCCTCTGTGGGACCTATTTCTGCACCGCTATGACATTCACTTCTTGCCCTGGCAGATCTCAACAGTACATTAGGCATCACATCATCAAAGCCTCTCGGAGGCTGGCATGAGCCTTCTTGCTAATTCTGGGAAACACTTTCAGGGAGGTACACGAGAACAAATGAGAGAGGGAAGGTTCACAGGCTTCCATCCCATTTGGGTGGTCTTCAGACTTTAAAAGTTTGAGAATAACGCATGGTAGAGAGAAAGTACAAGTCTCAGACATGAGCAGGTTTATCCTAAGTGGGACAGAAGCAACTGGGTATTAGAAAGCAGTGGAGGAAAGAAAGTTCAGGGGCCTGGAAAGGAAAGAGAAGTGAGGTGGGCTCCCAAAATGCAGATACAGTAAAGCACCAGCCAAAGTTGCTTTCAGTCACGGGTCTACCTGGTGAGGTATCCTGCTGCAGAATTCTGCTCTCTTCTACCCTCCCCAACCCTTTAAAGTTGAGGGCATCTTACTCCTCTGACTTAAAAAAAATCTCGTTGGAAAAGATAGCTTGAGGAATACTGATGTAGGAAAGATGAATTGTGAGTCCTGGCATCTATCTGACCCCTTCTTCTTCTCCAGGAAGCTGCGTGCCCCGTCTCTTCCTCTTGCTTGGGTCACCTCGTCTCAAGACTACTTTTCTATGAAAACTGATACTTCCCGTATCCAACCCAGAATACAACATGTACAGCAAAATTCAGGGACACAGTCGGCTAAAACCTTTGAGTCATCCTAAGCCTCTGAGAGGGACCATATTTTCCTTCTCCAGTGCCCCCCCCCCTTCAAGGACGGGGCGCTATCTCATGCCAATATTGCACAGTGATCCTCCACCCTCATTCAATCATTCAAATTAATCCTCACGCTGCTTAGCTAGGGGAAGATATTCCTCCATATACCACAAGAGAAAAGTTGTCTGCTAAACTGGTGGCAATCTACCTACAGAGGAGCTGTTAGAAAGGCATGTGGCCACAGCAGCCAGGGAGGGCTCTGTACCCAGACACTTCACTGGGGATCAGTCCTGTGCCTGATTTCTTCCTACAGACTCCTCAAGCCACCTTTGTGACCTCAGTTACCCACAGTACCAGCAGAAGATGAATCAGCAATTGGAACACACAGAACTGCAGTACAAATAGGAAGGAAGATGTTGACTTAGGTGGGTCCACAAAACCCGACTCAGGATTTCAATTGGAAACTGTAAATTGCCTAAGACAAGAGGGAGTTGATGGATAGGAATCAGATGAAAAGGAGAGTCCAGAGAAGAGAGTAAAGACATGTTTTTGCTTTTCTTCCTCTAGGGAAAATGCCCCATCTTAACAACTCCATATTCCTTAATTTATTAGCTATCATCTATGGAAATTTAAAATACATCAAGCACAGTTCCAAATGCATTATACCTAAAAGTGAATTTAATCCTTCCAACAATCTTGTGAGTTAGGTTATAATGACTACCCTCATTTAACTGATGAGAACACTGAAAATTGGTGAGGTTAAACAATTGACCACAGTCACAAACTAGTATGTAACTGAGCTGGGATTCAAAGCAAACAGTATGATTCCAGAGTCAGCTTCTAACTACAAGGCTATAAGGCCCTAAAGACAGCAGCAGGGAAAGAAACATGGCTGGTAGCTTTTCCCTAGACAACGAAGTCATTTCCGTCCATTCTACATTCACTCTCACTGTCTGTATCACATGGCCAGGGATACCAATATAGCAACTGCTGGATCCATACTTCTGTTAAATGGAACCATCTGACACCACCTCCATCCAAAATAGGTCAATATATTCATTCAAATACCCTGGGTGAGTGGACGTGGGTTACACAAAATACGCATTCTCCCCACTCTACCCTTACTTAGAAAGAAGACCTCCAACTAGCTTCAGACTGGCAAAAGGCCTAGGAGGACATCACCTCATTATAAGAACCTTAGAGATCAGGCCACAAAGAGTACCTCAGCAACAAGTAGTTCAGAAAAACAAAACAAAAAACCTTAGGTGCACGTCAGTACAATGTAGCTGCTTGTTCTATAATGTCCTATGGGCAAGCACTGCACTGTTTCCCAAACTTTTGGTGGAAAGAATGGCATGAACAGATCCTGGCAACAAAGTCCCCACCGCAGTCCTGCCTGGGGCCACTGAGTGATATCAGAAAGGACACTGTCCCTCTTCAGACTCCTTTTTTTATTAATGATGCCTTTGGTAACTTGACCCTTCCTGCCTCACAAACACTTCGTGAATAAACACAAAGAGAAAGACACAGGGTGCTTAAAGAACGTTTGAAATCGCATTCTGGGTAATCTCATATTGAAGCAGGACCCCAATTCCACAGGTTCCTAAATGTGCAACAGACTCCAATTGCCAGGGCTCACCGTTCCCAAGGATTTTAGACAGACCCAACAGGATGTGACTCAAAGGCCATTTCACTAGTGGTTTCTATCTTGAATGGTTATTGATCCCAAACTAAGAGTCATCTGATGTGAAAATTTTTATACGAATTGCAGGTTTGAATGGAAGTCAAAAAAAAAAAAAAAAAAAGGAGATTGCTAATAGGTTGAAAACCAAATGGTACTTCCTCTAGAAATGAGTCCTGATATAGAGCTGGACATGGTATTTTCCATTCAGTTTGTTCCCGTGGCAGTTTTCTAAAGATCGGTGCACAAGAAGGAACTCTGAGTGCCTTCGTGACCTTTATTTAAAGAACACTGGAACAGAGGGGCAACATAAGGTCCTGGGAGACGTAGGTGAGATCTAGGATGCTCGTTACGGCTGTGAGGGCTGCCTGTCAGAGCACATGGCCTTCTGCTCCTGGGCACTCAGGGCTGAAAATACTTCTCACCAACAAACATGCAATTGCCACAAACAAACAAATAAATAAAGGAGCGAAGAAACAAGTAAATCCTGCAGCACTAATTATTTCTGCACACATTTCTGTATTCTGCTTTTATGCCTTGATTTTCAATTTTCTGCAGCTATTTTTAAAGTCTGATCTGCATGAAGTGAATTACTAAAGAAAAGAAACTATGAAATATAGTTTGGATGAGGCCCACTTTTCAGATTTAATTGGAGCTTCTGGAGCTGGATTCGCCACTTTCATATGGTTAATATGGAATATTTTATGAAGTTAAACGCAAACTTTGTGTGAATTTTTAAAATATCGAGCCTAACAGTATGCTGCTTTGGGCTATATCACCAGACTCTTGTCTGGACAGGGGAATACTTTAAGGGTTTTTTTTTTTGAGAAGCACAGTTTGGTGTGTAAGAATTACCACGTGATAGAAGGGGTAGGAAGAACACAGCTGTTTTCTGGACACCCTGAGTGATACTTACATGATACTTGCATAAGGGAAACACGCTTCTGGAACAGCCTTTTACTGGCTGTTCCGACCATCTGTAAACACATGCAGACACTTCTGCGGGTCATACTCTGCACTGACGCCTACAGATCCACACTCCCCCCTCCTCACCTGGTTCAGCACCTCTAGGGACTGCACCCGGCCCTGCCCCTCTGGCTTCTGTCTAGAGTTGATCATGAGAACTCAAGCCAGCAGAAGATGGAAAGGCAGGAGCAGAGACGTGGGGACAATGGTTCCCCTGGTCCCCTCCCTGCAGCCACCATCACAGTAGCCTCAATCCTCTGGTGGCCCCTCCAACAACTACATCTCCTCTCCCTAAGTTCTGATAACAGCTTCCTCCCCTTCCCCTATAGGCCTGGAGATCAAAGACCCCCAGCACCCTCCTCTGCTGCTAGACCCAGCAGCGTCTCCATCCCTTGCTGGTTTCCCGTAACGCTTTCCACAGGCCATCCTGGAATACAATTGGGGTCTCAAAATTCCTAGCTCAAAATCTCCCATCGCCCTTTTCACCTTCCAACCATGAGCAATAATGAACTAAAGCAACCCAACACACTTCTAAAAAAGTACCACTGTTGTGTCACAGTGTACGAATGGGATAAAAACAAACCAGCACAATCCATCGTACCAGAAACAATTTGCAAGATAAGCAAGTCTAAAGATACCAATCCCACAACAATGGGGTTTTGCCAACGAGGACGCTTTTCAGGAACATAAGCCCTGCCTGCAGTTGGCAGAGGATAATTCTCATTAAAAAGTGTTTAGTAGGATGTTTTCAGCCTTCATTTGAAGACATCTCAAAGAGAGATTGTTTTTCCTTTTGAAAGCTTGTGGGACTTTTAGCCCTGGCATTTGAACGACATCTTTTCATGAATGTTGTTTAGATGTTGATGTTCCTCCGTTGAGAATTCAAGGGAATCACAACCAAAATCCTAGTAGGCTCACTGAGGAAATTGACAAGATAATTCTACAATTTATACGGAAATGTGAAAGACACAGAATAGTCAGAACAATTTTGAAAAAAAGGAGAATAAAGAAGGATGCTATATCCCACACCAAAGCTCTTTAGAGCCATAAAGTCGAACTTTCAGAATAGAAAACTAAAAATGGCATGACTTACTTTTGTCCTACTGAAAGGGTAGTCTCCTGCAAAATCTTTGACCTTGGCACCTAGTAAATCCTGAGCAGAGTAAAAAGGAAGCAACACCTACAAACAACTAGCTTCTATATGTCTTATTCCATGTTTATGGGGAAATCAAATCCCACGCAGGGTCTCTGGTGTAAAAATCAAAATGTTTAAAAAGCTAGGACTGTGTTTTTAGAAAAATAACTGACCATGATTCTAAGGCCAAACCTCTCTCCACAGCCTGCATTCTCATGAGATCATTACTTTAGGTTTCACTGGCTACACCAGTTCTGCACCTTATTATAGGCAACACTGCAGTAGTATTTCTCTGCCTTTTGTTTAAGAAGATCCGGATGTGAGATCGCTTTATTTATTTATTTTTTACAGTAGGTCCTTGTTGGTTATCTATTTTAAATACAGCAGTGTGTACATGTCAATCCCTAACTCCCAATCTATCCCTCCCCGCTGAGATCACTTTTTAAAAAGTTGGTCCTTTCCCTTCTGCTTCAATGTCGCTGTTAAAGCCGTAATCTATAATATCTAATATTTGATTAGTCAGCAGGTGGAAGGAATACTGCAGTCCTATCAACATAATGTCCAGGGTCATAGAGAGGAGTAACCCATGAACACTTTGAAATCTTCTTACTGTACAGCTTTCAAGAATGATTTAGTCATCCTGATGAATTTATTAAGCAATAAATGTAACTGACCGTTTATTCGATGGCATCCTTTCATCGTATTTACATTTCTGTCTCTAAATTCTTGCCACTCAAAGTGGGTCCTCGCACCAGCAGCATCAACTTTCACCCGACAGCTTGCTAGATATGCAGAATTTCACGTCTATCCCAGACCCACTGAATTAGAATCTGCTGTTCAACAGTATCCCCCGGCAATCCATCTGTACGTTCAAGTTTGGGAACCCTGCTAAAAAAATTACAAACTCAATGTCACACCCCACAGGTAAATAAAAAAAAAAACGGTCATTTTTCTGGGCATTTGCTGTCAATGTAGAAAAAATCAAGCTTTTCACACTGAAACTGCAATGATCACAGGATACACCTTGAACATTGGATATTAAAATGAATGCACAAGCTCTGTTCAGCGTTTCCTCCATTCTCTTAAAGCAAAGGACTGAAAAATTTCCAAATGGTTAAACGCTCTGGACAGGTGAGTGGGTTCTGGTTGTTTGCAGTTTAATTTGCATTTTAATGATGTCATCACCATCAGGTTTTTATAAAAACATGATTCTGCAGGCTACTCC
Source organism: Aethalodelphis obliquidens (assembly GCF_003676395.1). NCBI lineage: Eukaryota > Metazoa > Chordata > Mammalia > Artiodactyla > Delphinidae > Aethalodelphis > Aethalodelphis obliquidens. Next base: position 11,009,555 of record NW_020837971.1, read on the forward strand.
ATAGGAAGCGGAATCATTCCAATCAGTCACGTTTTTGTCCACAATCTGTGAATTAAACGTGAGTTTCTGGCTCAGCGACAGTAAACAATGTCAGATAAATGAAACAGGAACATCTGTGACGGTTTTCCTGGCCATCCCCCCAAATGGTGAGTAAGGCACTCCTGCCCTTTCATGTGGAAACAACTGAAATCACATGGACCTCGGCATGAATGTTCCAAGCAACCTGGACTACAAACAGGGGACTTTAACATCAGACAATCATGGCTGCAAATAAGAGCAAATCTGTTTCTCTGGCAAATGTCCTATGATGGTTTTCCATATAAAATAAGAAAGAGGCTTTATTTAACCCAGAAGTCTGCAGGCCATAATCATTTATACTGAACCAATGCTTCTTCCTCTAAAATCTAACGAACATCAGGGACCTAACGCCCAGCCAGCACCCGGCTGTGAACAAGACACCAGGCTTAGCCTTAGCCCTATGCCGTATCCGCAAACACAACAGTCACCTCCTCCTTTGAACATAATTGAGGCAAATGGGATCTTCTCCTATCATCGCTTCTTTCTCCTTTCCTTTTCCCTCCTCACCTCTTACTGGAAGCTTCGTGACAGACTCTGTCGGCATAAAATATACTTAAATTAGCTGTGAAAAGTGTCCAATGTTAGTGAGAGAAAGTTTCATTTTGTAGAACTGTCTCTCCAAAGAATGTGAAAAACCTTATTCACTTCCACAAATGCCCAGGCCTCAAAAACTCGAATTCCCCCTCCTCCTCAATAAGTCCAGGACCCTGCGGAAAGGGCCAAAGGCATCCTGAGATAGAGATGCATAGCTGCACATCCCAGGTAGGCTGCTTCTGAAATGTTAAGCTGCAAAGTTAGGAAATGGGAAAAGTAAAGAAACATCTGTACTGTACTTGGGTCTCAAAGTATGAACAGAAGCATCTAAAATGAGCCTTCCTTCTGAATATGGGCTGTACAGTTGCACTCTCCTAGGTGTTAAGGACCAAATGAAAGGGTTATATAACCAGCTGGAAAGACAAAAGACAAAAACTTAAATAAATGTAAATTTAAATAATAACTCACGCTTAAACAAAAATTAGCCAGGAAACTAGATGACTTCCTATGGTCTTCATATGCTAAGTGCATTTTGAATCACCACGAAGATGATGCAGAATGCAGTGTCGTCCAAAAATTTTTTGACCAGAGAACCTTTTGGTCTAAGGCGTATCTTGCGAGACTGATGTGCTACCAAACACACCTGGGAAAGCCCTGAGCTACACCATCCCTGCCAGGGATCTAGACCTGGGAAGCCCTGCGCCTCTAAACAGGGCTCCTCAACCTGGCTGTGGCATCAGGATCACCTGGCAGGCGTCTGTTGAAGCAGGTCTGCAAATATCATTCTGATGACCACAGATTTGCTCTGATCTGTTAGCTGTGGGCAAAGCCTTACGCTTATTCCTCAGGAGTAATTATTTTAATTTAATACCAAGTTTATATAACACTCAGAAGTGAGCCATCTCTCAGCAACAAAAACAAATAATGAGATGTCCTGGTTCAGCCAGGTGTAGGCTCCATCGCCCTGGATAAGCCGCTGAGGCTTCAAGAGTCTCCCTTCCTCGTTTCTGCCGCCCCAGGGCACCCACGCAGGATCCTGAAAAACAAACAGAATCCCTGCATTGTAACTCCTGCCAAGTGCAGCTCAGGTTACTGGGATACATACGGGCAGCATCATTAATTGCCCTGCATAAATAATTCAATATAAACCAGGCTCGTATAATTGGTGGGGAGGGGATCTGGTTCATGACCCAGCTCTGCCACGTGTAAGCAAAAGCTTTCTCACTTCTTCCTCTTCTTCTCCACCATTCTTTCACCATTTAGGTGACAACTAATGAAAGAAAACCATCTGTGTAATATACATCACGACCTCAACATACGCCGGCCCCAAATTCATTTTCTACAGGTCTCTGCGCCCTGCAGGACTGAACCAGTGGACGGACTTGCCCAAGCTCCCTTGACTCTAGCTTCCTGGACCAATGGAGGCACCAGCAGGGAATGAAAGTGTGGGGAAAGAAAGGTCAGGTCCCGCTCTGTCTCGGCTTTGAGCTGTTTCTGGCAATACTTATGTTCCCTTCACCCCTACGGCTCCCATCCGGAAACCCCTCCTTTATGACTGTCACTGGGTCTGGCTGCACCATTTTCTCCTCTTGCCCCTTGAGTCCTAGCAGTGGCTACAGTTTCTTGCTGTTGTTACTAGTCTTTGGTGATTCCGTTAACACTTCTGCCCTTCTATGCTCTATTCACTAAAGCATCTTTAAAAAAAATTTATTTATTTATTTATTTATTCACTTATTTGGCTGTGCCGGGTCTTACTTACGGCATGCAGGATCTTTTAGTCACGGCATGTGGGATCTAGTTCCCTGCCCAGGGATTGAACCCGCGCCCCCTGCACTGGGAGCACAGAGTCTTATCCACTGGACCGCCAGGGAAGTCCCCACTAAAGCATCTTGAACCATCTGAGCTGAATTCTGCCTCCTGCCAGGCCCTGGCTGATAGCCCAAGACCGTCTCTGGCCCTGGCAATCACTGTGCCCATCCTGAATCCACTGAGCAAGGGGTTGGAGGGCATATTTGCAGTTTTAAAGCACACATGCACATATACACGGTCACAAAAAAACCTGGTCTCTCAGAATAGATTGCTGAGGGTCCAAATAAACCATTTTAATATACACCAAGTAGCGTGTATTTAAATATATATTACATTGAGTCCAAGTTCTAAAGCCATAATTGCAAAACAAGCCTGTGCCCTAGGAAGGGTAATATGTATTTACATAGATTAAGGTCCTTAAAAATTGGCCTTGAGTGCTGCCAGAATTTGATTCCTATAAAATAAAATTTCCCTGGTGGCGCAGTGGTTGAGAGTCCGCCTGCCGATGCAGGGGACACGGGTTCATGCCCGGTCCGGGAAGATCCCACGTGCTGCAGAGCGTCTGGGCCCGTGAGCCATGGCCGCTGAGCCTGCGCGTCCGGAGCCTGTGCTCCGCAACGGGAGAGGCCACAACAGAGAGAGGCCCGCGTACCACAAAAAAAAAACAAAAAAACAAAAAAACCTCTTATCTGTTCATGATCCTACAGACCCCCTGGCCCTCCCTGTGACCAATGTCTCTTTTATTCCCAGTGTCCCTGCAAACTACGATTGGCCCCTCCCCCTAGAAGTCTCTTATAGAGTTTAGCTTTTACAGCCAGAACATTCTGTGCATTTTTCTTACCTTTCTCCAATTACAGCTGCACGGGACAACTAGATACCTATGTATGTCTTAGTATACTTGCATCCTCACGTTCTCATGACTATCTACATAAGACCTGCCCTTTTTCACTAAAAGATCTCACCAACAGCACCCATCTTTGCAAGGTAATCAGGACAACCCTTTATTTTAGGCTGGGAGAAAACTAACAACTGCTGACTTGAACAGGCACCATGAATAGTACCATCTTAAAGGAAATGGTTTGTGCCCCAATCAGGTTTGTGTTTGTGGTCGTTATCGTTCTCCTTGGGCTTATGAATGCTTAGATGGCTGGCACATAGCCAGGCAATGCCTCTTAAATTATCTAACTGTGCCCCTAACTTTCCACAAACAAACTAAGACACCTCATTGGTTGACTCCCCTGGGTTTACATCATCGAGGGCCATACTTCCCTGGTTAGGAGTAAATGTAAATGAGAATACAATCAATAACCTCTCCTGAACTCTTGAAAGTACTGCACAATCGACTGTTCAAGCAACAGTTGCCTGACAAAACATTCTTAGACTCTCTGGCCAAAGTTGTTCTTGCTAATAGGAAAGCCCTTGATTTCTCTTTTAGCTGAGCAAAGAGGTGTCTGAAGTGTACTCCTGTTTATAATAGTTTATAATAGTCATTGTAATAGTCTCCCTGGTGCACTCTATTCTCTCAAAAGCTTTAAGTGGACGTTTGCAGCCACTAACCACCAAGCAAATAATCTCCCTAAGACCGGAACATCAGAAAAGGAACAAAGAGAATGGCCAACTTGAAAACTGTGAACCTGAAGTCATGGCCCATGAATATCACAGAGATTAAGCAACAAAGCCCTGACCTATGAGTATCACACAAAGCATCATCAGAAGCCTCAAGAACTATACAGCAGTAGCTGAGAATGCTGCTAATGCAATTTTTTTTTCCTTTTTTTTTAGTAGAACAAGAAGTTTATTACTCCCACTCAGTAGTTCCTGGGGGCTTTGATGTTAAGTCATACATAACTCAAGAAATACCAGGAATCTTCTTAATCTCAGTGACCATCTTTAATACCACCTCTACAGGGATCTCATTGCCAGGGGTTGCAGGTATACCAGTCATGAAATCACTAGTAATAAAAGTTCGAATAACCACAGATCTCTGGCATGAAGGCTGCTTCTGAAGTGGGTCTGAAGTGGGTAAATTTTGACCACATCCCTCAGTTAGGCTGAACGTCTGATCCAAAGGGGGAATTGAGACAACAAGCCCAACATGGAGTCACTTGTGCTAAGCTCCACGGCAGCAAACCGAGACCTAATACCTAACCTAAATGCAGCTTCAATCACCCACAAGAATGTAATCTCAGCTGGTCAACATTAGCGAAGTCATCTGTCTCACAGGACCCTTCTGCCTCCCTTCGCAGAGTGAGGTTCCTTGAAACAATGCATTCTTTGTGAGTAATTTACTTTTTCTGCCCCCTCTCCATCTTTAAAAACCTTGCCTTTTCTATAGCTCAGCAGAGCTCCTTTCTTCTTTCTGTTTTTTGATTTGAGAAAAAATGTTTATTGATAAATCACTGAAACAGAGTATTGAGTAGATATCTTAAAAGGCCCGTGGATGTGTTTCTTTTTCTCTCTCTCTTTTTTTTATTGAAGTATAGTTGATTTACAATGTGCCCGTCTCTGCTGTACAAAGTGACTCAGTTTTACACATATAGACATTCTTTTTTTAATATTCTTTTTCATTATGGTTTATCCCAGGAGGTTGGATATAGTTCCCCATGCTATACAGTAGGACCTTGTTGTTTATCCATTCTAAATGTAATAGTTTGTACCTACCAACGCCAAATTCCCAGTCCATCCCTCTCTCTCCCCCCTCCCCCTTGGTAACCACAAGTCTGATGTCTATGTGAGACCCTTTGAATTTTTAAACTGGATTGCATTTATGAAAAATTAAGTGTGTTCAAAACAAATTTATTGACAATTAGAATATTTACATTAAACTATATATATATATATAAATAAACTACAGTTGTTCCCTGTATAAAAACTGGAAAATACAGGTAAGCAAAGACAAATAATCCCACCAATTAGAGAGAAACACTGCTAATCAACTGCTTTTGTGTGTAGATATAATGTACTTTATGTAACATTAACGACTGGGGACATTCAATTTCCATACTTTTTGAAAAGTGACTCTGGAGTGAAACAAATTCAACTGCAGCTTACTTTAGAAGCCAACATGAATTGCCAATACTATGAAAGTGCATAGTAGGAAGTACCTTAATAACAAGTACTACGCCCTGTGTAGGGACTTTAGAAATTTTGTTTTTCCTCAATCTCCAACGTTTATTACTTTTCAAATCTGACTTGCACATGAAGCAACAATGAAGTAGTCTCTTCAGTAATCACAGTTTTTTTCAACTTGTCAAATTCAAATTCAGTCATGTATCCATAGCCCAGATAACTGATATATTGACACATAGGTCTGCACAAGTTCAGTGTCAGGATAAGATCTGATTTTTTCAAGGCCTAATAAATTTTAAGTTGTTTCCTGTTATTTGAACATTCCCCTGGTATCTGTATACTATTGCTTTTAACTGTCAACTGTTGCCCAAAATAATTTACACATTACTTTCATGTATTTCAACCTGTTTTTCTAGGGGTTTTTTTCTGTTTTTTTTTTCTTTTTTTTGCAGTACGCAGGCCTCTCACTGTTGTGGCCTCTCCCGTTGCGGAGCACAGGCTCCGGACGCGCAGGCTCAGCAGCCATGGCTCACGGGCCCAGCCGCTCCGCAGCACGTGGGATCTTCCCAGACTGGGGCACGAACCTGTGTCCCCTGCATCGGCAGGCAGACTCTCAACCACTGCGCCACCAGGGAAGCCCTGTTTTTCTAGTTTAACATTGTGAATTTTATCCAGGCCCAACTAAAATATATTTTCAATACTTGCCCTTGAATTACATATGATGTATTTCTTATGTTGATAAACTGTTAGTAAAGAAAAATATACCCAGAACAAAAGAATGTTTGTATACACATATGTAACTTTTTCTTCCAGTTTGACAGCATTAAAAATATTTCAGCATCAGACACGAAGTTTGGCTTTACTAAAGAGGAGGAGTCTGAGTCTGCCCCAAGTGGTGTGACTTAAAGTATGTTAGGGCTTCTTTGATGACACTGTGGTTAAGAGTCTGCCTGCCAATGCAGGGGACATGGGTTCGAGCCCTGGTCCGGGAAGATCCCACATGCTGTGGAGCAGCTAAGCCCGTGTGCCACAACAACTGAGCCTGCGCTCTAGAGCCTGCGAGCCACAACTACTGAAGCCCGTGCGTCTAGAACCCCGTGCTCTGCAACAAGAGAAGCCACCACAGTGAGAAGCCCGCACACTACAACAAAGAGTAGCACCCACTCGCTGTGACCAGAGAAATCCGGCGCACAGCAACGAAGACCCAACGCAGCCAATAAATAAATAAATAAATTTATTTTTTTAAAAAAGTATGTTATTTATCTTGTCTATGTTTTTTCTATTTCTTTTCTGTAAAATGAGGGTGATGATACAATATCAGAGGGCTTATAACACTTTACAGGGCTGGCAGTACTCAAGAAAACAATTCCTATAAAGCACCAGCTTTTTGAAAAGGGTCATCATTCTCCAAATAGAGCTCCTTTCTTTTTGCTAGATGGGATGCCACCTGATTCATTCATTCAATAAAGCCAATTTGATCTTTAAACTTAGTTAAATTTTTATTAGTTAACAGGAGAAAAGAGAAAGATTCATGAAACATTTGAGTCAAAACTTCAAGACAAGGTGACCACTAGGTTGCCTAGGGACATTCAGAATGCTCATTATTCACGTAATTGCTGAAGAAGCAAATAATGTATTTCTTGAAGCCTTTCTAAGCATAGGTCCTAGAGAAAGTCCATCCAAAAGAATTCTTCGGACAGATGGCCCAGAGAAAGGCTTCCACAACACACAGCTCAAGGCCAGTGAGCAGACAGGTATGGGTATTGATGGTTTGGGCTGCCAAACAATACCAAGGACTTTGCACCACCCAAAAGTGATTAATGCAGGTGGAGTACATCTGGTCATAAAACGCTGATTAGGACTCAGAAGACAGATTCCAGCATTTGACAATGTAGTCCCGCCATTAGAGCCTCATTTTAAATTTGCATCTTGGCTTATTCAGAGAACTAAAACTTTTCTGGACCTAAAAAGTGGTCTCCATCGCCAAACACTCCTCAGATTAAATCCGAGAAACCATTTAAAACACTTTGATTAATGCTATTTTTAGTCCTCGGGGTGGCAAGAAAGACACAATGCCACGACGGAGGTGGCAAGCTGGTTAGTAACCATCAGGGTGAGAAAGATGTAAAGCATTTTCTTTTAAAGGAACGTTTGTAGGTTAAGAGATGCCGAACAACATGCTATACAACAATTTTCACATCTCAAGAAAGTTGCCTTAAAAAGCTATTGGTGGGCTTCCCTGGTGGCACAGTGGTTAAGAATCCGCCTGCCAATGCAGGGGACACGAGTTCAAGCCCTGGTCCTAGAAGATCCCACATGCCACGAAGCAACTAAGCCCCTGCACCACAACTACTGAAGCCCGCGCTCTAGAGCCCACGAGCCGCAACTACTGAGCCCACGTGCTATAAGTGCTGAAGTCCGTGCGCCTAGAGCCCATGGTCCGCAACAAGAGAAGCCACCGCAATGAGAAGCCCACACACTGCAAGGAAGAGAGTAGCCCCCGCTCACCACAACTAGAGAAAGCCCGCGTGCAGCAACGAAGACCCAATGCAGCCAAAAAAAAAATTGTTTTAAAAAAGGTATTGGTGAGCGATGGGTGTTAATCCTGGGATGCTCCACAGCCACGCTGGGCTCCAGTGACCCCGGTGGTTCAACCTGGGAGGAAAAGATGAAAGAAAACAACAATGCTCACTGCTTTTGTAATTGGCACCTATGGGATGAACAGACCTCTGCGTTAAGAAGCTGATTTTGCATTCTTCCATTTGTAGTCACTCCACTTGATTTATCCTGGCAGCCACGCACTGACTAGGAAACCGCGAGACGTAAGGGAAGTATATAGATTTCGGAATCCAAGAACAGTTCGTTTCATGAAAAACTAAAGTCACAGAGGACATGCCCTTTGCATGTTCACATTGTCAAAATGTATAATTCATGTGTTTTCCAGCCTCCTCAAGTTCCTAGCAGGCACGGTACATGCAGCTCGCAGGCTGCCAGCATTTTGTGATCCGGCAAACCCAGCGGGCGTACTACTGAAATCACGATCAGGTACCCAACCATATTTCCTCAGCTCCTCTCTTGATTGTGACAACAGAAAGTGACAGAGCAGTCAAAACCCAGCCGAATTGACAGCTCACCCACGCAAGGTGAATACAGATGGACAAAGAGATGCAACTCTAATTTTCAGGCTGAGGAACAGGGGACAGTGGCTTCTACACAGTATTCTAGAAGAAAGCCAGACCTGTGGTTTCAGCTGCACTGGGTTTCCCGACAGAAGGGGGAGCCAGGGATTCCCAGGGAGATGCTCAGTGAACCATCACTGACAACAGGCTCGATGCCCAGCTGGAGCCCTGAGTCACATTAAACAGGAAGTAAGGGGCGTTCCATCTTGTCCCTCTGACAAGTGGGGATGTCTAATTCCAACAACTTCATGCACTGAATGCTTCTGCTGTGTCAAGAACTGTGCTACAAGCTTTATTTCATGTAACCCTCCTGAATAGCCTGTAAGGTAGGTACCATTATTATCCCCAATTTACAAATGAGAAAACGGAGGCTTACAGGTATGAAACGGCCCCGTGTCACATAGCTAGAAAGCGATAGAGCTAGTACCAGAAACCCCGGTCTGTGCTTTTAATAACCTGTTTTCATGATGCTGAGCTTGTGAGATTATTTCAAGTTAAGAGACCACACGTTCCTTGCACCGCTGCCATCTACGGTATCTGTGCATATGGACAGGGGGCCAGGCTCTCTTAGCAAGGCCTTGCTTCATTGTTAAGTCCACTCGTTAGGCTCACAGGGCAGGTGCATGGTTATTTTTATGTGAGATTGCAGACAAGTCATTTAAGCTCTCCTGCAGTCATCTTTGCCATACGGAAATAGGTGTCGACTAAAAAATAAATGCACAACCTAAACGTTGAGAGTTATGTTTTATTCAGCAGAAATCTTTAGGACTTCAAGCCCGGGAGGCAGCATTTCAAGTAACCCTGAGAGAACTGCTCCCAGGAGGCAAGAGGGGTGCCAGGATATATAGGAGTTTTGCAACAAAGGGCAGGTAGTAGGAACAAAAGATTACTGTGAATTAAAGAAAACTAGAAATCTAAAAGTTAAGAAATTTAGAGCTTTAATACCTATGGGAAGACGCAAGAGCCTGCGCTCACTGAAATCATTCCTTTGATAGGCACCTCAGCTATCTGGGTCCAGTATCCTGTATTTTCACATCCTGAGTTTCCTCAGGGCTCACCGTGGGGAGTGGCTGCAGTCTGATGGCTGCTAGATGTCACCGCAGGCTGGGGGCTACAACTGCTGATGACTGTGACATCCTTTGTTTACGGATACGGCGGGCAGTATTCCATTTCTCATAGGTGTTGAATGATGAGCACTAAGTTCCCTTCCAGCTTTGAACGTGTGATTGTATAGTAGTTACCAACATTCAAGCTAAACAGCCAACACTTGGTTCCTCTCATGAAGTTGGACAGCAGGGCCTGTCTCACCCTCTGTAAAGTATCGTGCTTCCAGCCCAGGGAGGGGCCAGCACATGGGTCATGATCCATCATTGACTCGGTCAAGAAATGCTGAGTCTCAAGCCAGGGCCAAGTATCGTACTAGGCACTGCGCAACAGAGGAGGGGGGCAAAATGCAGGGTTCCTGAGTTAATCATGTTTACAGGGAAGCAAAAGAGAGAAGAGAAACCTCCAGAGCCACGTGACTGGCCCATGAGTAGCCCTAAAGGAAGAAGGAAGGCAGAATTCCTCTGGCTCAAGGGGCTACGGACTTGTGAATGAAAAATGTTGCTGTCATATCAGTAAACAAAGGATGCTGCAGCCACCAAGCCACTACAGCCACTCCGATGGTGAGCCCTGAGGGAACTCAGGATGAAGACAAATGGGCTGCCAGCTGCCAAGCTCTCAGCCAGTGCAGCCACTCCCAACGATGCACCCTGAGGGGACTCAGGATGGGAAAGCACAGGATACTGGCCCCAGACAGCTAAGGTGCATATCCAAGATATTATTTCAATGAGCCCAGTCTCTTGCATTTTCCCATACACAGAAAAGCGCTAAATTCCTTAACTTGAAAGATCTGGTTTTATTTATTTAACAGTAATCTTTTTGATGTTTCGACTACCTGGTCTTTGTTGCAAACCCCCCTGTGTATCCTGGTTCCTCCCTTACCTCTTTGGAGCAATCCCTCAGAGCTATCTGAGAGGCAGCGTCCCAGGCTTAAGTTCTCAGTTTTGTCCTCCAAATAAAGCATAATTCTCAACTTTTAGGTTGTGTGTTATTTTTTCAGTTGACAGACTGAATGTCCATGTTCCCTAAAATGCATATGTTAAAGCCCTAACCCTCAAAATAATGGTATTTGGAGGTGGAGTCTTTGGGAGGTAATTACGTTTAGATGAGGTTATGAGAGTAGAGCCCCCCTGATGGACTTAGTATCCTTATACGAAGAGGAAGAGACTGTAACCCCCTCTCTCTCCATGCACCTGCCCGAGGAAAGGCCATGTGAACACACGGAGAGAAGGCTGCTGCCTACAAGCCAGGAAGAGAGCCCTCACCAGACAGCAAATCTGTCAGCACCTTGACCCTGCACTTCCAGACTCCAGAACTGAGAGGAATAAATGTCTGTTGTTTAAGCCCCCCATTCCATGGTATTTTGTTACAGCAGGCCGAGATGACTAAGACAGAAGGCTTTCCAGAAGAGACGGGCCTTCAGCTGAAGGGCCAAGTAGAAAATAACATGAGAAAGTTAAATGGATGGAAACCGAGGTGGGGAGAAAAGAAGGAAGCCATTCCACAGATGGAAAGACAGGAAGAGAAAAATGAAAAAGTCAGGAAGGCAAGCAAGGGGCAACCTCACAATACAGGAGGAAAAAAAAATCCTGTTCAACCCTAAGCAAAACACATCGACAATTTCAATTCTTTCCAACAAACCCTGATAGTCAAAAGAGAAAGCCCTCATTCCCCGGCAGCACCAGGCAGCTGCCTGACAGGGTGAGGATGTGCTAACTGCTCCGTGGTTTCCTTTTCTCTTTAAATCAATTAATTTTAAAACACGCCTCAAATTGGGGTGATGTCATTTATAGTACTGTGACAGCATCGAGATGGAATCACTAGTTCATAAATATTTATTATCACCTACTGGCAAAGCAGAAGAGAAGAAGGGGAAACTGAAGAAACACTTAAAAGCTTCCCGCATCATGACAGTGACAGAAGCAAGGCAAAGGTATGGATCCTCAAATACACGAAGGGGTGTTGGGGGTGTTGAAACTCACAGCCTCTTCTTCTGCGGCAGCATTGAAAATATTCAAAGCAACCATGATTTGATTACACAGAGTGAGAGAAGAGGAGGGCAAGAAGCAGAGAGGGGCATGGAGATAAAGGGGAGCAGAAGGGTAAGAGAAAGGGGTGAGCAACACAGAAGCATCTTCTATTTGTAATTTGCTGTTGTAAGAATACAGCAGCAAAAAGAATAAACAAAGAAAAAACAACAATGCGAGGGGTGTGTCGTCACACCTACTCTTCACCTTCTTTTAAGGGAAAAAGCTTCACTTGAAACAGAATTTAAAGTCATCATTAGTCTCAGAGGCATCTTCCTTGAACATTTCTGTAAGTTCTTCTTACTAAGCATCACCACCTGTATCTGAATTCCATAGCGGTAACTTGAGGTCAACTACATTTGCACCCAGTTGAGAAATCAACTGCTAAGCATTTTATGTTTTCCTATTTGAATTAAAACGTGTTTTCTGAGGAGAAGGCATTAGAAAGAGATTTTTTTTCATGCTTATCCTTTTATTTATTAGATGCTCACTAAGTACTGAATGAATGATTATATGAATGTATTGATTATATGAATGATAAATGAATGAATGAGTAGTGAGTGAATGAATGAATGGGTTCCATGGTTCATCCACGGGCAGCTTGTTAATTGCACACATAAATGCCCCAGAAGAACCAAAAGATTTTTACTCTAGGGGAAAAGAGATTCTAAGTCAACCCTTTTTCATTCATTTATTTCAATCATTCATTCTCAAATCCTGTTTGAGAAATCAGTATGCCAAACACCAATAATAAGCACATCATGATCAAATTGTTTCATTTCATGACATTTGATAAGTAACCACACCACACTTTTCCCAGGAGGCTATGAGCTCCACAAAAGAACAGGCCTGAGTTAAGTAACTTTCCCAAAATCATACAACCAAATGGTAATACAGGTGAGATTTGAATACAGGAATCTGATTCCCAGGACCTGAGCTTCCTATGCAGTCTCTCTCTTAGAGGCACTCAGTAAATATCTATTGAACAAAAGATTTACATGAATACATGATCTGAGACTTTAAAACACCTTGAGGAGAGAAATAATACATGTATTTTTAAATGAATCATTATTTGAAAACAATAAAAAGAATCCCCAAATAATTAAGAATAATTCTGATTTACCTATAAATGCTCTGTTACAGAAAACATGGAAAGTCTAAAGAAAACAAAAATCTCTGATAGTCTCAATAACCAGCAAAAAGCACTATTAGCACTTGGCATATCTCTTTCTTCTTTTTCCACTGCAACTGCTTGTTTATTTTTTTACATTACTGAAATCATTTTCTTTTTTTTGCTGTACGCGGGCCTCTCACTGCTGTGGCCTCTCCCGTTGCGGAGCACAGGCTCCGGACGCGCAGGCTAAGCGGCCACGGCTCACGGGCCCAGCCGCTCCGCGGCATGTGGGATCTTCCCGGACCGGGGCACAAACCCGTGTCCCCTGCATCGGCAGGCGGACTCGCAACCACTGCGCCACCAGGGAAGCCCTGAAATCATATATTTTTTCAATTAAAATGGCAATATAGTTTAATAATCCAACCCCCATCTATTTTGGCTGATAAATATAATCTGCATAATATGATAACTGAGAAATAATTTATGGCACCTAAGGTAACGGTCTAAAACCCAGCAAAGACTTTATGCACAAATATCCTCATCATCATGTTATCTGTAAAAAGAAAAAGAAATGCCCCCAAAACGGGGAGCTGCAAACTAAAGTATCAATACAATGCAACATTTGGCATTGTATTATCATATAAAGTAATTCTTTTAAGTCACCATACACTGAAACAATTTCTAATGCTAGTTAACATTTACATGTAAGTGGCTTCTGTTTATGTGTACTTGTATCTATTTGTACTGCAAATACTGTATTTCTGTTCTTATACATTTGTCCTAAAGAAAATAAATACCAGGTAACATTATATGAAAAGCAGAATTGCCTGACAGAAGTACCTGTCATTTGCACAAAGCACAGTTGGACAGAAATTGGGGGGTCGAGGCAGGGGTGGGGGGCAAGTAACCCGAAGAATCACAATGCCTGGGAAAGAGTTTCTTCCACTTTCTAAAAGATTGGTGCTGCTTATATATAAGAATATGGAAAAGCTTTTTTTTTTTTTTTTTTTTAATTTACAAGGAAATCAGAATATGGAAAGGCTTGGGATAAAAAGCCAGTCAGGCCCAGCAGGGTTGTGCGAGGCTGGTTGTGAGTGCCCATCTGAGTGGGGACCACAGCACTAAAGGTGATAGAAAAGTTGCCTGTGTATGTCTTTTGAGGTATTCTTTCTTTGTTCTTTTTTCATTAATAAAGAGATGGAAGCAATTTCACTAAAACAGAAAAGCAAAATGTCCCAATTATGTTCCATTTGTAAGGCCATAGGTTTCTTGGAAATAAATTATGGAAACAAATGAAATACATTTCTTCAATCTAAATGGTAATTCTCCATGACAGCACAAATTCTACATAACACCGTGCCCAGTGCAAGTGGATGTCCAAGCAGATTCTAACACAGCAGCCTGCCTGGAAATTGCCCTAAGGAGTCCTGAAAATTGGAGGCCCTGACTCTGGGCTTGTTCGCAAAACTCAATCAAACCAAAGCAGCCCTTTAGTGGGGAAAACATACCCACAGGCGTAACTTTACAAAGAAGACATTATAATAAGTAATGGGTTCCACATTAGCCATGGAGACTAGCTGGTGAGGCCACTCTTCAGCCTTCTCATTTTCTCATTTGCTTTGTGATGCTAATTAGTTAATTTTTTATTTTATTTTTGGCTGTGACACGTGGCATGCGGGGATCTTAGTTCCCCGACCAGGGATCAAACCTGCGCCCCCTGCAATGGAAGCGCAGAGTCTTAACCACTGGACCACCAGGGAAGTCCCTATGATGCTAATTAGTGAGACAATATATCATCATCCAGAATCCAGCCAGGTCAGTTGAGACCTGATGTCTGTATAAGTCAGAAGTCAGAAACCACTTACTTACCATCCAGGGGATGGAGGTGCTGAGAAGCCAAAGGGGCACATGAGGAGTTCCAAAGATCAGCCAGTGGGGAAAGCCACTCCCACACCTGAGTTGGGGAGAGCCCAGGGACCAAGGTCAACTGACAGAAGGTGGCACCATCGTCGGCCAGCCCATGAGAAGCTGGACCCAGGAAGGACACACAGCTGCAGCTAAAGGAACCACCCCAGGTAAAGTGGAAGACAGAGAATTACTCTGGTCTCTCCCTTCCACCTACCCTCCAACCTCCCGGCAGTGCCTCCCAAAGGCCAATGTCAGCTGGAAGCCAACTGAAAGAGCCTGGGAAATGGAGCCTGCAGGGTCCGGGCCCTCCAACGCAGAGAGCAGAGGAGGGACAGCATGTGCCCCAGAGAGGGGCATCTGAGGGCAAGCAGGCCCAGGACCCTTGCACTGCATCACCATTCTCAAGCCTGAGAAATTGCTTTCCCGTAATCTGCTTTGGTGTGTGGGGCCATCAGCCAATACCAAGAGAATGAAACGCACCATCATCGTTAGTAATAGTAGCAGTAACGACAAAATGGTCTTAAGATTGCCCATCATTACATAACCAGTAAGTACCCTCTCTTGATGACTCTGAAGAGAATTTTTTCCACTGTGCTTAGTTATCAAAATGACTTGTACGTCCTTTAGTAATTAGGTAGGTTTGGGCTTAGGGACACTGGATGGTAAAACTGCTCGTCTTCTTACGTTGCCCTGTCAATCACAGCTGCACTGTGACTCCACCTCAAGTCCTCCTCCACTGTCTCTCCATTTTTTTTTCTCTTATTTTTAATATTTGCTATTTTGCATCACTGTAAGCTGACAAATCATTTACAGAACAAGCAGGAAAGAAATACATACATATACACACACATACATACACTCGTAGAAGTGTAGGTGCATAATTTTGAGCACGGGCTAATGACAACCATATATAACAAATCCAAGGGATGAGCTTTGGTCTCCTGCCAAATTGTGTCGGAAGGCTAACTATCACCTCTTCATCTGTCAGGTGTGTTGCAACTATTTATTCTGTGTTTTCATTCATTTTTTAATATTGTAAATATTTATGCTTTACTTTGTTGACCTAGCCAATATAGACATTAATGTTTATGTGGTTAAATCTATCAGTTGTTTGTGGTTTCTGTCTCTGATTGCATGCTTAGAGAGCCTTTTCTAACCTTAAGATCAGATAAATATCAATTTCTATTTCCTCCTGGTTGCTTTGTGGGGTTTTTTTTTAATATATCTTTATTGGAGTATAATTGCTTTACAATGGTGTGTTAGTTTCTGCTTTATAACAAAGTGAATCAGTTATACATATACATATGTTCCCATATCTCCTCCCTCTTGTGTCTCCCTCCCACTCTCCCTATCCCACCCCTCTAGGTGGTCACAAAGCACCAAGCTGATCTCCCTGTGCTATGCGGCTGCTTCCCACTAGCTATCTATTTGACATTTGGTAGTGTATATATGTCCATGCCACCCTCACTTCATCCCAGCTTACCCTTCCCCCTCCCCGTGTCCTCAAGTCCATTCTCTATGTCTGCGTCTTTATTCCTGTCCTGCCCCTAGGTGCTTCAGAACCATTTTTTTAAGATTCCATATATATGCATTAGTGTACAGTATTTGTTTTTCTCTTTCTGACTTACTTCACTCTGTAGGACAGACTTTAGGTCCATCCACCTCACTACAAATAACTCAATTTTGTTTCTTTTTATGGCTGAGTAAGTAAAAAAAAACATGTAAAGCATAATAATAGTAGTAGTAGTAGATAATAAGAATAATTACAAACACACTAGCAAACATCATCGTAATACTAAACAATTATATGTAACCTGGTTTGTGGCAGATACTGTTCTAAATTATAATTCTAAACAGTAAATAATGCAATAACATTTAATTCTCACAACTACCCTAAATAGCTACTATTACCATCCCATTTTACAGGTGAGAAAGTAGAGACATATTTTCTCAGAGAGAAGTGAGGTAACTTGAGCAAAGTCACAGAGCCAGAAAGTGGCAGAGCCAGGATCTGAACCCATGTAGGCTGGCTCTAGACTCTCGGTGCTCAAACACAATGCCATGCTGCCTCTGGATGGATTTTGATGTACAGTGCAAGACAAAGATCTAAAAAGTACTTTTTTTTTCTTTCCTGAATAGCCAGCTAACAATCCTAACAACATTATTGAACCATCCTCATTTCCCACAGTTAGTGACGTCAACTTTATCACATATATTCTTCTTTTCCTTGACTTCACCACGCACGAGACGACTCAGGGCCTTGTTATTCCCATCATGCACTTCCAGATTCGGTACGGAGGACAAATGAGCAGGTAATCTATCAAAGTCCCACAACTGGAGACTTCTGCTCCATCGGCCCTTGGTGAGGTCCACTCAGACAGCAGGATCCTCAAGACACAAGCGAACACCCCTAACAACACTGAAGATTAGAATTCCAGACAACTATCACTCTCTCATTAGGATTCCTCTAATTATAAGATTCAGGAAACTGAAAAGACAATCACAATCAGCAGCTGATACCACTTCTAACTGAGAAGTGGCTGGCCTGAAAATTGTGCCAAACAAGCCATAAAAGCCCACTTATTACAAGAATAAATATTAACGGGACAAATAAAAGAAAGATAGCAATGATTACCAACATTATCTTTTGTGGTAAGTCTATGGGTAAATTTTTTATTCTATTTTTTCTAGGCTGTCCAAATTTCTATAATTAGCACTCATTACTATTACTTAAGTAAAAAATCATTATCAAAACACGCCACAAGGACTGAATAGTGCTAGTAAATCCAGATCCCGGGTATTCTGTTGCATCCTTCCTCTGTAAACAAATGTGCTTTTGGCTCTACTCTGCGTGTACCCTCTGTTGGGCATGGGGATAGAGGACAAAAAAATGTTTAGTCTCCTCTGTAGTAATTTGATTTTTTAAGCTGGAAAATATAGTCACGAATATTTTGTGATTAAATGTTAAGTTTTTTAATGTTTATACGTGTACAAAATGGAGAGTGAACATGATGTGTCACAGCCAGGATTTCAAGGGGAAGTCATCAAAGGGCAGCTTGACGCTCTTTCCACCTTCTTGGCCCTCCCTCCTCCACTGCTCAGCCTCTGCTACCCACACTCCATCTGTTCTTATCCATCTGGGGTCAGAGCCAAAGAGGGGAGGTGGCTGCCCTGCCTGTCCTCTCTGAGCCTGACAGGGACGCAGTAACGAAGGGACCACCTCCTCCAGTGGCCGTTGTAGCTTTTATTCACCTTCCCTAAGTAACTCTTACAGGGGAACGTCTCCATTGATAAACATTCTGGTCCTGGCTGCCACTAGAATTTCTTGAGATGTGGCAGCGTGTAAGATCACAGTTCTAAACCAATAACGAAAACACCTTCACAGGAAGCCTTCAAAGTGGCCATCCAATGCTGGAGAACTCAAAACCTTCTAAAGGAGCCCGTACCACTTTGGAAAAGTCTCATGGAAGGAAGGGAAGGAGGGAGGGCGGGAAGGTAGGAAGGTAGGGAGGGTGAGTAGAAGGGAGAAAACAAACAACTTCCTAACACTGAGCTCCACAACTCATGCTCATAATTTCTCTTTATCGGTTCTCCCAGTTCATTGCTTTAGGGCAGAACTAATCCCTTCTCCACATGACAGCCCTTGAAATGTTTGATTTAATATCCTCAGATATTAAATTACGGCAATTTTCCTTATAATGTGTTGCAGCTCTATCTTCATTGTTTTTTCTTGTTTTCATACTTATTGACCTGAGGATACAACAGAATGAACCATCTGGGGTCTTCCAGGAAATCTGGTTATGAGAATTAGATGCCCAGACAATGCCAATCTTGTCTTATTTATCAACTCAGAGTACATAAGAAAAAAGGCAAAAGAATGGGGCAGAGAGGGTGGCTCGTTGTTTTTTTGTATGTCTATTTCTAAAGAAAAGGTTTAAGGATTGGACAGAAGCCCCGGCCTCCTGCCTGAGAGATCTTCACTTAACTCCTTCTGTGTCTAGCACAAGGAAAGTAAGGGGCATAGCACAGCATGTGGATATGAACGTGGACTTGGAGACAGAATCTGGATCCTGCCATGTAACAGTGACCTGAGGCAAGACACTTACCCTTTCTGGAATCCGTTTCTTACCTATAAAATGGAAATGATAAACTCTACCTGATAGGATTGCTTTGAGGAATCAAATGAAATAACATATAGAGGGTTCACAATATGCTCTCAGTAACCAGTAGTTATTATTTCTTAAAGAAGATCTGCGTGGGGTTCTGGCTTACCATCTTATTCTCTTCTAGTCTACATACAAATCATCTTTACCAGGGTGTGAGAAAATTTGGAAATAGATTTTTATGTAGCAGAAATAGGCAGAAGATATGCTGCTTCCAACACAAAACTTTATTATAGCTAAAAAAAAAAATGCTATTAAACAGATGACATCCACAGACTCATTTTAAAAAATCAAAAGGAAGGAGAGGAAGGAGCCGCATGGCAGATGAATTTCCGAATTTCCAAGTTTCCAAACTGCGTGGAGATGAATCACCTCACTCTTGGGCTGCCCCCTTCCTCGCAGGACTGTAGTCCCAGCCCCGTCAGTTACAGGTTTGCCTACCAGTGCCCTCTCCTCCTTGTGCAGATGCTAAGCATGGAATCCACTGGACAGGACAGTCCTCTGCTATAAACTAACCCACTGACATTCTGACTTCTATGCCTCATTCCCTTGTGAGCTTGATTAGTACAAGTCAGCGGCAAAGAATTCTGAGATACTGACCAAGGTCCCCGAAGCCAGGAACATCACTTTTTTGGTTTTCTCCTGAAAACCAGAATTTAGCACAGTGCCACATACACTGCAGAATGCAGTGAACAGCTGTTGAACAGAAGAGAGGAAAAAAGAAAGGGAGAGATAGAGAGACAGAGAGATAAAGGAAAAAGAAGGGATGAAGGGAAGGAAGAAGAGAGGAATGGAAGAAGGAGAAAGAATGAATCAATCAATCGAGCAATGCCAGTGAATCCTCTTGGCAACTGGCCCTAGAGCCCTCTCTTGACAAATTCCAAGGGCTTAACATTAGAAACAGGCACAGTAACTGTGCCAGCTCTGCAGGCTCTGCTATGAGTGACAAGAGATACAACTATATCCAGAAATAAATGGCAGAGATTGAGCTGAGATCAGTTGCTGACACTGCCATGTGGAACCAGGGAAGCCTGCATTTTTTTAGGTGATGCCTTTCAATTAACCCTCAACTCTTTCCTGGAGAAAATCACATCTACCACTGCAAAGTCAGAAAGACATCAAGAATAACCCAGTGCGAATTATTAGGGAAATGAAAATCAAAACCAACATGAGGTATCACCGCATGCCCGTTAGAATGGCTATTGCCAAAAAGGCAAGAAATCACAAGTGTTGGAGAAGATGTGGAAAAACAGGAACCCTCCTATGCTGTTGGTGGGAATGTAACTGGTGTAGCCACTATGGAGAACGGTATGAAGATTCCTCAAAAAATTAAGAATGGAACTATCAAATGACCCAGCTAGTCCACTTCTGGACATTTAGCCAAAGAATATGAAAACACTGTTTCAAAAAGATATATACACTCCTATGTTCGTCACAGCATTATTTAAAACAGTCAAGATATAAAAGCAACCTAAGTGCCCATTGGTGGATGAATGGATAAAGAAGATGTGGTGTATAGAGACAATGGAATATTACTCAACCATGAAAAAGATGAAATCTTGCTATTTGAGACAACATGGATGGACCTTGAGGGCATTATGCTAAGTGAAATAAGTCAGACAGAGAAAGACAAATGTTGTATGATTTCCCTGATATGAGGAATATAAAAAACAAGCAAACAAACAAAAAACAAAATAAGTGAACAAAGCAAACGTGTATTGAATAGATACAAAGAACACAGTAGCAACAGAAATTATGGGAGGAGATAGGTGTGGTGAGATGCGTAAACAGGTCAACTGTATGGTGACAGATGGAAAATAAACTTTTGGTGGTGAGCACGCTGTAATACATACAGAAGTAGAAATGCAATGTTGTACACGTGAAATTTATATTATGATATAAACCAATGTTATCTCAGTAAAAAAAAAATAAGAATAAATAAAATACATTTTTTAAAAGAATAACCCAGTGTGCCTGTACTTATTAGAGCTGGCTCCACTGTCTGCTGAACTGGCAGTCAATAAATAAGCAAGAAGAGCTTGTGGTTTTTCCACCGTCTCCCCAAACAAAGAATAGATGCTAAAACAAGCCCTTCCCACAAAAAACAAGGGCTGAGCAGTTAGGGTTGCCAGATTTAGCAAATAAAAACACCTGCAATATTTGGGGCATACGTACACAAAAAATGTTCATAAACATCTTTAGTTTACTGAAGTTATATCTTACCAATGATTTACCCAATCCAAATTTTAAGCAAAAAATACTTTAAATATTTATCAACCTATTTCACATAATAAGCCCATTATGTGTCATCGTATATAAAATATTTTATGACATTTTATGGATTTTTTAAAAATATGCTTCCAAATTTCTTTACTGTCTGGCTTAACAGAAGACAGTGGGATTCTCACATCTACTTCGGCATTCAATCTGTAGAGATATTAGCCTCTGGAAAACTCTACGGTACGCTTGTAAGAGAATGAGAGTGATAAAAGCAAAAACAACAGCTTAGCGTTATTTCGAAAATAATGTTGGTCTCACAAAGCCCCTGAGAAAGTCTTAGGTTCTGCCAAAGTCCCTGGACCACGCGCTTTGAGAACTCCAAGATACCCAAGGACAAATGGAAACTATGAAACACCCAGCAGAGGCTGTGTTGGTGTCCGCTGCTCTGTCTAGCTGGTCTACGGTGTGCAGTGACTCACGAGTCAGTGTCTATGACAGGACAGACAGAAATGACCTTTCTCCCCTGGAACGCTGGTTCCCACAGAAACACAGCCAGATCCTCTTCACCACCTGTGGGCTTTGCTTTCCCTTCCAGCACCATTCTTCAGAGAATCGTGTTCTTCAGCCTCAAAGTAGGAATGGGGGGCAGCTTCACTCCCAAGCCACCAACTCCTAAGTTGTTTCTTAATATAATATACATCAAGTGTAGGCTGTCTTCTCCTAATTGTAGCAGTGGCTACAATTGTGGGGGTGTACTGTCTTGACTTACGTTCAGTGAACAGTTGGTAGGTGCTGAGATCTTAGAAGATAACGTAATAGCCTACAGTTTAAGAAATGCCTGGGGCTTCCCTGGTGGCGCAGTGGTTGAGAGTCCGCCTGCCGATGCAGGGGACACGGGTTCATGCCCCGGTCCGGGAAGATCCCACATGCCGCGGAGCGGCTGGGCCAGTGAGCCATGGCCGCTGAGCCTGCGCGTCCGGAGCCTGTGCTCCGCAACGGGAGAGGCCACAACAGTAAGAGGCCCGCCCACCGCCAAAAAAAAAAAAAAAAAAAAAAAGAAATGCCTGGTCCAGAATTCTTCCTACCAAAGGAGCAAACACTGCGTGATGAGTGCAATAACATTTGTCAATGGTTATACTCCCTGAATATTTCTTCAAGGGATAAAGAAATAATCAAAATCACTGAGGGAAGACAGGTTTTATATTGATAGTCGAATCTGAAGTAATGACGTTAACACCTACACCTAAATTTAACTTTGGATTCCTCTGTCACCAAACCCTTTAAGTAAAATACGCATAAAGAAAAAGAAGCGCAAGGGACCAAAAAAATGTAAGCCCGCTCCCTCAATGACAAAAAAGTTTATGCAAAAAACTAGCCTAATGTGAACCTCCAAAAAGTTCAGCTGACTTTTTTTGCCCATACCCTTTTGCAGATTCTCATCAGAGCGCTGCTCCAATTCTATGTAAATAAAATACCCTCCTAGACTTTGTTCTCATTTTGGAAGAAACAATTCATTATAAGACCTTTCTACTTAATGTTTATGTCTTTCTCTTCCTAGTGTTGGAGGCCAGAGGAAAGATGAAAAGAATGTAACACATATAAACAGTAAAGGCTCACTACTATGTTCATGAATTCCCCCCAGGGAGATGTTGCAAAAACAAAAGGGTTTGTATTCCAATAACTGTGTGAAACACTGCCTCCTATAATTCCTTCTTTTTTTGCTAAATTAATTTTTATTGGAGTATAGTTGCTTTACAATGTTGTGTTAGTTTCTTGCTGTACAGCAAAGTGAATCAGTCATACGTATACGTGTATCAACTCTTTTTTAGATTTCCTTCCCATTTCGGTCACCACAGAGCACTGAGTAGAGTTCCCTGTGCTATACAGTAGGTGATCATTAGTTATCTATTTTATACCTAGTAGGGTATATATGTCAGACCCAATCTCCCAATTCATCCCACCGCCACCCCCCCTTGGTAATCACAAAACGACTCCTTCTTAGAGGCTTACTATATACAATTCTGAAATAAAGGCCCTGGAAAAAGCAGAAACTTTAACGGGTTATTTCCCAGACTATTTTATCTTGGACCTCCCTGCTTTTTGCAAAAACCACATAGCTGTCTGTACTATATATCCTTCAGTATCAAACCTGGGCTGCCAAATCCCAGGGGTGTCCTGTGTGATGCCCTGAGTGGACGGACCAGACCTGCACCTGGGTTTGTTTTCCCTCAGCCAGTGGCCTAAGGAGCCTGAGATAGTCACCCTCCCAATATTATCTATTATTACCTATGCTATTATCTGAGTATGAGAAGCTGCAAGATAAATGCAGTAATGATGATGCTGAGAAGGCTCTGAGAACTCTGGAATAGTTGCACTTGTTCTCAAAGGGGAGTCCCACACCAAAGGTCCTCCGCCGCAAAATCAGTTTATGCAAAGGTACCTCACCAGGTAGGTATGAGTCTACACTTGAACCTCAACATAAAATTTGGGCCTTCCTGTACCTCAAAAAACTAAAAACAGAACTACCATATGACTCAGCAATCCCACTCCTGGGCATATTCTGGGAGAAAACCATAATTCAAAAAGATACTAGCACCCCAATATTCATTGCAGCACTATTTACAATAGCCAGGACATGGAAGCAGCCTAAATGTCCATCAACAGAGGAATGGATAAAGAAGATGTGGTACATATATACAATGGTATATTACTCAGCCATGAAAAGAACGAAATAGTGTCATTTGCAGAGATGTGGATAGACCTGGAGACTGTCATACAGAGTGAAGTAAGTCAGAAAGAGAAAAACAAATGCTGTATAATATCACTTATATGTGGAATCTAGAAAAATGGTACAGATGAACTTACTTGCAAAGCAGAAATAGACACACAGATGTAGAGAACAAACTTATGGATACCAAGGGGGGAAAGGAAGGTGGGATGAACTGGGAGATTGGGATTGACATATAATGTATAAAACAGATAACTAATGAGAACCTACTGTATAGCACAGGGAACTCTACTCAATCCTCTGTGGTGACCTATATGGAAATCCACAAAAGAGGGGGTATATGTATATGTATAGCTGATTCACTTTGCTGTACAGCAGAAACTAACACAACATTGTAAAGCAACTATACGCCAAAAAAATTAATTTTCAAAAAATTGGGGTCTTCCTATGATCAAAGTCATGACTTATCCTAAAAGACATTTTTTTGAACTACACATTATGTTAAATACTCTGTGAAAATGTGGAGTTTGGAATTAGCTAATCCTACTCTACTTCTTTGATGTTTTTAATGAATTCTTTCTCAACCTAAGGAGATGAAATTGACAGTTTCATTCCCACTCATTCATTCATTTAACAAATGTTTAATCAGAGTCTAGGGTTCGCCATGCACCCTCTAGGCACTGAACTGCAAGAGAAGAAACAGACAAAATTAACCACTGCCTTAAGAGATCTTTCAGCCGTGGTTGGAGAGAAGAGAGACAATCTTTTTAAAACAATAAGTAAAATATATAATTAATGTTGGAACATGCCATGGGGAAAAATATAGCAGGAAGCAGTGTTGACAAAGGCCTCACTTGAGCATGTGATATTTGAATAATGTCCAAAGTTGTTTTGTAAGAGCTCTTTTGAGGTATAGTTGATATATTGATACAAAGAACTGGACGTAGTTAATGTGTACAGTTTGATGGGTTTGGACATATGCAAACACTCCTGACACCATCGCCACAATCAAGGGAACTGCTGTTCCCAACCCCTCCCAAAGTTCTCTCGCATCTCTTTGTTTTCTATTCTGTTTCGTTTTGATATGTAAAGAGTGAACCCTGCAGACAAATGGGAAGGGCTACAATGGAATATTACTCAGCCATAAAAAGAAATGAAATTGAGCTATTTGTAATGAGGTGGATAGACCTAGAGTCTGTCATACAGAGTGAAGTAAGTCAGAAAGAAAAAGACAAATACCGTATGCTAACACATATATATGGAATTTAAGAAAAAAATGTCATGAAGAACCTAGGGGTAAAGCAGGAATAAAGACGCAGACCTCTTAGAGAACGGACTTGAGGTTATGGGGAGGGGGAAGGGTGAGCTGTGACAGGGCGAGAGAGAGTCATGGGCATATACACACTAACAAACGCAGTAAGGTAGATAGCTAGTGGGAAGCAGCCGCAAGGCACAGGGATATTGGCTCGGTGCTTTGTGACAGCCTGGAGGGGTGGGATGGGGAGGGTGGGAGGGAGGGAGACGCAACAGGGAAGACATATGGGAACATATGTTTATGTATGACTGATTCACTTTGTTATAAAGCAGAAACTAACACACCATTGTAAAGCAATTATACCCCAATAAAGATGTTAAAAAAAAAAAAAAATGGGAAGGGCTTTCTAGAAGGAAGATGCTGTAGGGCAAAAGCCCGGAGGTGCCATAAGGATACAGCGTGGGGGGATGGGAGTGGGCCAGGGGAAGAGCAAAGAGACAGTGGACCTAGGGGACAAGTCCTACGGGGCTTTGGGAGCCTTTTCTAAAGACTTTGGCTTTCTTTCTGAATGAGATGAAAAGGCACTGGATCTTCTGGAACACAGGAGAGCCATGATCTGATTCACCTTTTAGCAGGAACAACCAGATCGCTGTGCGAAGAAGTGGTTGTAGTGAAGCAAGGGAGGGACCGGGGACAATTGAGAGGCTCTGCGGCAACTCAGGCCAAGGCAGTAGGGTGGCAGTAGCAGAAGAGGTGGTGGAAAGTAGCAGGACTCCAGATCTATTTTAGAATTTGAGCCAGACTACACTGGCTGAGGGACTGGGTGAGGAGTGTGAAGGAGAAGAGTCGAGAATGACTCCAAGTTTTATGACTGAGCAACTCGAAAGATGGGAGTTTGCCGCAATGAGGAAGACTATGGGAGAAGAAGGCTTAGGGAAGGAGCTGGGGAGCCCCATTATGCACACATTATGTTTGAGATGCGACCAGACACCCGAGGAGACAGGTCAAGGAGGCAGTGGGATACACAGATCTCGAGTTCAGGAGAGAGGTCAAGGCTGGAAATAATACTTGGGAGTATCTGCACATAAATGGTATTTTAAAATATGAGACTGGATGATGTCCACACCAAGTGAATAATGTAGATTTTAAAAAAAAGAAGTCCTCGGGCTTCCCTGGTGGCGCAGTGGTTGAGAGTCTGCCTGCCGATGCAGGAGACACGGGTTCGTGCCCCGGTCCGCCACATGCCGTGGAGCGGCTGGGCCCGTGAGCCATGGCTGCTGAGCCTGCGCGTCCGGAGCCTGTGCTCCGCAACGGGAGAGGCCACAACAGTGAGAGGCCCTCGTACCGCAAAAAAAAAAAAAAAAAAAAAAAGTCCTCAAGGACTGAGTCACTGGGAAAGTCAAATGAAGAAAATATTTCAAGGATATGGGAATGATAAACTGTGTCACATGGTTCTGAGAGGTCGAGTAAGGTGATGACTGAGAACTGACCACTGAATTAAACATGTGGAGGTAACGGATGACCTTGACAAGAGCAGTGTAGGTGGTATGGTCAGGTAGAAAGCCTGACTGGAGTGGGTTCAAGAAAGACGAAGAGAAATGAAAAACACACAAACCAGCAGCTACCAATGTGTGGTCCACACACTCCTGGTGGGGGTCCTCCACACCTTTCTATGGGTCTGCAGAATCAAAAATATCTTCACTCTTATTCTCTCATGAGGGTATATTCAAGTTTGCCAGAGACGCCATGAAGTGTGATGACATCTGTGCTCTGACAGCTAAAGGAATGTGTGCCTGTGTATTCTTATGCGTTTAATTTTTCTGCTTCAATTTCTAATATGGGAAATATCAATGAACATAATTCAAATAAACCACAACTCTTTGGGGTCATCAATTGTTTTTAAGAGCACAAAATGGTACTGAGACTAAAGAGTTTGAGAACCACAGATATAAATAGGTATATTGATAGATAGAGGGATAGACAGATAAATACATGGACAGATGGTAGACACACAGATAGATATATACTGAAAGTGGGAATGAATGGGTATCCCATGCTGCATTTTCTCCTAGTTCCACTGTCTGACATTATAAGTCACCCACATGCGATTCTTAAACAACTAATCAGCCATCAGCTTGAGAGGACATAGTGGCCCTAGGAGGCGGCACATGGCCAAGCTTTAGCCCAAAGGGACATGTTGAAGGAGACACAGGGCATAGTCAAAAGCAGACTCGGTGCAATCTGTGACTGTCTGAAAGGCTCTGTTCTGAAAACAATCTTATTTATTCAGGATCTGGTATTAAAATGCAAATGATTATCCCACACTCAAGCACAATTTGGCACACGGATTCAAATTTCTCTTTATCTTCGTTATATTTTTGTCTAAGGGGAAACTTAGCTTAGAATGATCCTGCATACATAATAGTAAACAGTGCATTGGCAATCTCGGGGTTTATTACTGATGGGAATAGGGAATTCTTTTCATAAAATGTCAAAGTTAAAAGAATCACCACTGTCCTATTTCTTCATTCTTTTTTTTTCATTTTATTTATTTATCCGTTTATTTATGGCTGCGTATGGCTCTTCGTTTCTGTGCGAGGGCTTTCTCCAGTTGCGGCAAGTGGGGGCCGCTCCTCATGGCGGTGCGCGGGGCCTCCCACTACCGCGGCCTCTCTTGTTGCGGAGCACAGGCTCCAGACGCGCAGGCTCAGTAATTGTGGCTCACGGGGCTAGTTGCTCCGCGGCATGTGGGATCTTCCCAGACGAGGGCTCGAACTGTGTCCCCTGCACTGGCAAGCAGACTCTCAACCACTGCGCCACCAGGGAAGCCCTATTTCTTCATTCTTAAAGATGATATTCATCAGAGCTCCCCTTCACTCAAAGCATCCAAGAGCCCAAGATGACATTTCTGTATCCCCAGCAGAGTAAAAAGAATACAGACCTGGGAGTGCCACAGACCTGGGCTCCACCACGTCCTAGCTGAATGACTCTGGCAAGTTACTTAACTTCTCTGAGATTTAATTCCCCTTCTATAAAACAGAGATTTCAGAAGTTCATGAAGGTCAAAAGAAGCAAGTTTTACAAAGTACCTAATATAGAGACTAGCAAACGGTAGATATTAAGTAAATGGTAGATTTTTGTTTTAGCATGTCAGTAAAGAGCACAAGATGTACCTTTAAAACAGCTGAAATTATAATATCAGGACACACTTATAAGCAAAGAAATATGCAATCAAGGATTTAAGGGGAAACACGTATGTGAATATTCATAGTGAAGCTTCCTGTATTCTTTGAGGATGAGGCTATATACTATCGGGTCCTTACTCATTCAATACACATTTATTGAGTCCTATGATATGCCAGGCACTGGGGTAGACACTGGGAGTACTGAACAGGATAAATCAGAGCCCCTGCGCCCTGGGAAGCTCATGGTCTAATAGGGAAACAACCTTAACACAACTGCAGTACAAGAGGGATATGGCTTTGAGGGCCATGCACCAGGCGCCACAGAGGCAGAGACGGCGGAGCCAGGGGTGCCCGCGCTGCGTGCTGCCCACTAAGTCCTGCAGCCTTCTCTAAATGAGGAACTGTAATAGGGAAGAACAACCCTGACTCCATATTGGATCTGTTTCTTTTCTCCATACTTTAACCTTTCTATTCTATTACTTTGGCTTCAAGTTAAGAATGTTGCCTATAGCGTGAAATACACAGGATAGCTCATTCTCAAGGCTCTGACCTTTAAAGGGTATGACGCTTTTCCATTCATATAGAGGTTAAAAAGTTGCAGAACAGAGAATAACATTTGTCTTGCTGGAGGTTTATAGGATCATAGTGACCTGACCTACATGGACAGCTGCAAGAACAAAGGATTCTGACACCAAGAAGTTGGCAACAACCAACCACACCCTGTCCCCTTTTAGCTTGAAAAGAAACCTGAATTCTAACGCTGCTAAGATGGCTCTTTGGGACACTAGTCCACCATCTTCTCGGTCTGCTGACTTTCCAAATAAAGTCACTATTCCTTGCCCCAATAACTCGTCTCTTGATTTACTGGCCTGTTGTGCAGTGAGCAGTACAAACTTGGACTCGGTAACACCTGCTGCCCACTAGGTCCTGCAGTCTTCTTTAAACGAGTAACAACTCTTGAAAGTTGTCCCTAAAGCACTCCCTCTCCCACCATCACCACTGCCACACATCTCAGCTCGCTAAGTCCTGTTCTATCATGACAAAGTTAGGGATTGTCATTGCGTTTTGAGGGTTTAGGATTTGAGCCTCATCTGCCTGGAATCCATGAAATATGAATGATTTGGTTACGACCAATTTATTTTCATATGTGCATTTGTTTTCAAACATTTTTAGGATCATTAAAGGCCCGTTCGGCTTTATTTATTTGGTGTGTTTCAACCCACTGTAGTCATTATCCTTTCCAAGTTCTTATTGTGATGTCTCAGGTCACTCCTTTTTTTTTTTTTTTTTTTTTTTTTTTTGCAGTACGCGGGCCTCTCACTGTTGTGGCCTTTCCCACTGCAGAGCACAGGCTCCGGATGCGCAGGCTCAGCGGCCATGGCTCACGGGCCCAGCCGCTCCGCGGCATGTGGGATCTTCCCGGACCGGGGCACAAACCCGTGTCCCCTGCATCGGCAGGCGGACTCTCAACCACTGCGCCACCAGGGAAGCCCTCAGGTCACTCTTTTGACCTGAGGGAGCTCTTTTGAGTTGGCATCTGTTTCCTTTGAAAGTGACCCAAAGTCTTAGATAGCTTCCTTCCTTTAGAGGATGACAAGATATTCCAGACTCATCTTGTACATTTCCTGCCCAAACTGGAATCAGCTATTTCTCCAAGGAGCCCTGGCAGTAAGAAATTTCAGTAGGAAATGGTTCCTTTTAGGAAGATATGGGTCACTATGGCATGGATGTCACTGCTTCTGAGCCTCTCCATTACACAGCAGTAGATCCCTCCCGATGTGGTCATACTCACGAGATGTCTCTGCAGGCAGGTGAGTTGTGTACTAATACCTAGTACCTTCCTTTTCAGACAACACCATCCGTGAGGGACTCTCCCCTGGAGGCAGTTATTCTGCCAAAAATTACAGTTCCTCCTTCTCTGGTGGGTAATTCTTGGTATTCAACCATGAACTATGCTGTGGGGTACAAGAGGGAAAGGACCCCCTAGGGATTTGGAAGGCCAGGTTTGTGATGAGAGAACTGGGAAATTGACATTTATGGGCAGGAAGCTTCCTGGAAATTTTCTCTCTGAACACTCTTGGGTGCACGGTCTGAATCCACTGTTGCTTCAGCAGAGACCAGAGCGAATGAAGCTACGTCCTCACGACTTCTACCTAAATAAAGTGGCCATTACGTAAAGATCTGGGCTTGAATCCAGTGTGCAAGGGCATATGTGCATTTTTTGCCAAATAGCCCCCAGGTCTACATTTTGCCTCACGTGCCTCAGGTTTGAGACGGACATTTCCTCTCCTTTCCAGGTAAGAATCACAAAATATTCATCTTGGAATTCTCCATGACAACCAGGGAAGACGGCAATTTCCAACTCTGGGAAGCAGCAAGCTAGCTACATGATCAAACACTCAAGACTCCTAAGTGAACGATTCATAATCACAATAATAACAATTCACACAATTATTTATTGGGTGCCAGTTTAGGTAAGGAGCTGTATTTTATTTCCTTTCACAACAGGGCTATGGGATAGATACCACTGTTATTCCCATTTTATAATGAGGAATCTGAGAATGTGTGAGGCCACGTGGCTCACAGCTAAGAAGAGGTAGTCCGGAGATTTAAACCCAGGGCTGTCTGACTCCAACCTCCAGGCCCTAAACCATTACTCTCTGGGAAAGAGTGAACAAACATCTTGCTTCCGGTTGGCATGACAAGAGGGTAGGGGATATAAGTTGACTGCTAGCTTTTAGCTGGAGGGGAGGAGAGACGAATAAGCCTTGCTGACTACAGCAGAGCACTCATGGAGCTCTTACGAAGATGAGGATGCAGCTTGATGGTGAAAGCAAGCCCTGAGGCCATCTGTGGTACCAGGTCCTGCAGACACACACCTGGCTTAAGAAAAATACATTCTTTTGACACATAAGAATCCTTGAAGAAACAGTGTGACAAATGCACTGTATACTAGGTTTTGATGCTGTTTTATACATCACAAACTCAAATTCAGCCCAAGCTTTTAACACATGGGTATATTAAAAGAGCCCCACCATCCACTGTTGTCAGTGGAATTTTCCTGTCTACTCTAACAGGCTATTTAAATACAGTGAGGGCTATTTCTGAACATCCTTCATCATTTAAGTGCCACATACAGCAGAATGTCTAAATCTCAATAATGCTTCAGTACTGATTATTTCTCCTGATGGGAAAATTAAATATAAATGTATGCTTAACTGTGGAATCTAGCCACCCAGAGAATTTCACTTACATAACCCTTAAACCAGAGGACAGTGAGATTGCAGTTGTCCTGAGAGATTTTTTCCTAAGCTTCCTCTACTTGCACTGAGATAACATTCTCACATTTTTTAAAAATTGAAGTGTAGTTAATTTACAATGTTGTGTTAGCTTCAAGTGTACAGTAAATTGTTATACACACACACACATATATATGTGTGTATATATATATATATATATTCTTTTTCAGATTCTTTTCCATTATAGGTTATTATAAGATACTGAGTAGAGTTTCCTGTGCTATACAATAGGTCCTTGTTGTTTATCTATTTTATATACAGTAATCTGTATATGTTAATCCCAAACTCCTAATTTATCTTATCCCTCCCCTGCACCTTCCCTTCTGGTAACAATAAGTTTGGTTTCTACGTCAGTCTATTTCCATTATGTAAATAAGTTTATTTGTGTCATATTTTAGATTGCACATATAAGTGATATCATATGATATTTGTCTTCCTCTGCCTGAATTACTTCACTTAACATGATAATCTCCTGGTCCTTCCATGTTTCTTTTGAAATTAGCTTTCATCTATTTTTGCCCTATTAAATCATCTCATCCTACAAATAATGACATAATACATTAAACAACACCTAAAAGACAGCTGTATGAAATCCAGACATGGGACTAAAACATGCCTATTACTTCCAAATACAGGAAGACAACTATCCCAGAATTTTCAAAATGTGGAACTTTTTTATTATGGAAAATTCCTAACATACACATAAGTAGACATAACAGTATAATAAGCCCTCACATACCCACCACCCAACTCTGCCATTCTTGGGTCATGTGTCCATCCCATTCTCACCAGAATTTTTTAAAAGGGCATTCTTTGAGCAAAACAAACCTTACGTTAGAATACCAGTGGGGGGAATTCCCTGGCCGTCCAGTGATTAGGATTCTGCGCTTTCACTGCCAAGGGCCAGGTTCAATCCCTGGTCGGGGAATTAAGATCCCACAAGCCGTGTGGTGCGGACCCCCCCAAAAAAACCAGTGGGGACTGAAGTGAAGTGATAGTATCAGACTTCAGTCTTGTGGTACCAATCACGGGGTATCTCAAATCAAGAGCATCTGCTCAATTTCAAAACTACTCTAGATAGTAACTCACGCTTGCAACAGATCGAGATATGAAAGTGCTAATTGCTAGTGAGTCAGCTCTAAGGAATACAGATGGATCTTTTCTTGTACACTTACCACATTCATGTGAAAATACACAGCCCGAGATGGAAGGAGTGGTCTAGAGCCAATGCCGTGTACAAGAGGAAAGCACGCGACCCAAACCAGGAAAACAGACAGCCTACGTTCTACCACACCAGAGTGAACACCACGGGTCCCCAATTTTGCTTATCACCGTCATTATCCTTGCCATTATCATTTACTGCCGACCTACTCCACCCTACATCCTGTGCTAAGCACTTCAGCATCTCTTTAATGTCCAAAATAAGCACTTCAATCATCAATTTGCAGATGGAGAAATGAAGGCTTAGAGAGACTAGATTTCTTTTTCAGCAGCGTCTCGATTATAAACCAGGGCCTCCTGACTTCAAAGTCTGCATTCTTTTCCTGTAACACACTTTGGTCCCAAATACTGACCCAAATATCATCAATTAATATAAACAAACACACACACATACACAAATAAAATCCCCACCTATTCTGAATCTCCGGCATGTTAATGGATGGAATGATCAGTACCCGCGTAATATCTGGTTAATATCTAAGTCTATGAGGAGGCCCTTTACCAACTTTATACCTTTTTTATGACTCCTTAAGGGACTGAATAAATCAAGGAGCTGAAACCACAGCAGTCTGTTCACCAGGCTTCATCACACTTCAGACCACCTTACCTTTTAGGAAACAACTCTGGGCGCCTATGTTTCCTAAAGCAGGTGGGCCACGAGGTTTGGCCGTTGTGACTGCTTAGTGCTACCAAAGAACAATGTTGACATCAACCTGGAAGTGCTTACCCCGAGGAGGTGTTTCCAAGGGCAACTGTCAGCTTAAACTTCCTGAGTTATCAGTGGTGTTTAAGTCCAGGTAATAAAAGACCTTCTGATACTTAAATAATATTTTGTACTGAAACCAACTGAAAAGGGATTTGGGGAGACTCTGACAGTTAACTAATGAATGTTTGCAAAAGAGAAAGCACTATGTTATGACCCGAGACAGTCACCGGGGGCTGTCAAACGCAAAGTCCTCTGAGCTTAGTTCTTTGAACAAAATATTTAATTAACAATTTTCTTAAACAGTGAATGAAACCTTCAAATGGCACCAAAAAGTGGTACAGGGATGACCCTGCTTCGATGTACTGAAACATCGGATCATATGTATGTGTCAATGCCTTTGGTCCGTTCCAGAAGAAAATCTTCCTAATTATTGTGACTGCCAACTGTGCTCATTCTCTAAGCCCTAAATTGTAATACTTACTCAGTATTAAGCCCCTATATAGTCCTGAGTAATCAGCTAGGCTTCTCAGCTTCAAAATTCTGAACTTCAAAACAGCTTATTAAATATTGTAAATTATCATTGTCCATACTACTTTCCATCTTATTTCAAATAGTCCTTTCCCCAACTTTAGGTCTGCACTCCTCTCTCAATCACTTATACATAATGGAGTTCCTTATTATCCTGAATCTTTTCTATTGAATTTAATTTCTCTAGATATAAAAAAAGCAAAACAACTCCAGTATATGTTTAATCATTACCCTGCTGTACCTCCCTTGATGAACTGATCTGGGTAAGCAAAGGGCAGTACGATTTATGATTTTCTAAATGTCTACTGTATGTTACACATATGTAATGCCACCACATCAAAATAGACCTGTCAAAATGTAACACTCATTTTCTTTGCCAATTAGTATGCCTAACTCACATTCCTGACTTTATTCTGTGCCTAATCAACTCTCCAATAATGGGGGTTTATATTGGATTAATTGTTATGGGTATTTATTATTTTTATAATCAGAAAAGAAAACCAGATACATATTCAGAAAACCTGGAAGTGGCTTTAATTCTAAAGACCATCATTTCTTTACCACCAAACCATCAATATAAAGAACTCTTGTGATACTATATTTAAGATATATTTTACTGAGATTATGGCTGTCATTGTTAAAATGTAATTGAAGACTTCCATGGGCATCTGGAGTTCAAATACCAGTTGCAAACAACTCTGACAGAGTGTTGAAATGCTCTGGGAAACTGTGTCAGAGAATTCAAAAGGGGGCTCCACTGGGAACAAAGATACTGAGGTCAAAGATGCATGTGAAAAACTAAAAAACTGTTTCATAAAATAGGAGTAGAAAAAGCTTTATCTCTAAGGTAGGATATGATTTTATATGAGATTTCTAAATATATGCTACTAAATTAATACATTAATTTTATTTTATATTTTAACATCTTTATTGGAGTATAACTGCTTTACAATGGTGTGTTAGTTTCTGCTTTATAACAAAGTGAATCAGCTATATGTATACACATATCCCCATATCTCCTCCCTCTTGCGTCTCCCTCCCACCCTCCCTATATCACCCCTCTAGGTGGTCACAAAGCACCAAACTGATCTCCCTGTGCTATGCGGCTGCTTCCCACTAGCTATCTATTTGACATTTGGTAGTGTATATAAGTCCATGCTGCTCTCTCACTTCGTCCCAGCTTACCCTTCCCACTCCCCGTGTCCTTAAGTTCATTCTCTATGTCTGCGTCTTTGTTCCTGTCATGCCCCTAGGTTCTTCAGAGCCGTTTTCTTTTTTAGCACCTAGAGACTGTCATACAGAGTGAAGTAAGTCAGAGAAAAATAGATACCGTATGCTAACACATATATATGGAATCTAAAAAAATTAATTTAAATAAATTTAAAAAATAATAATAATACATTAATTTTATTAGTTGACATTCAACAATTTCAACTACAGCCTTATAAGTTCCTACAGAGCGAAAAAAATTTTTGAGAGTGAACCTTCTCACTGGTTGCCTTATATTCAGGAGAACATGATAAATATCATTATTACGTTTTAGGGAGGGTAAAACATACCACAAAGCTATTTAGTGATAGAAGGGGGGCCAACACCCAGGTTGATCTGTATCCAAAGCCCAGGGTGGTCTTTCCACCAACCACAAGAGCTCTTCCAAAAGAAGTCCCATGATTTTTTTCTCTGTTGAGATGTACGTACAGCTAAGTTATCAGGTCTCCTCTGACTTCCACCACGCCCTCTAGTTCCCTAAAGCTACGGCAGTTTCCAAGTAAAAATAATCCCAGCCAACAAAGAGAATAACATACAAATCTTGAAAGCCCCAAACCTCCCTCTGTCAACTCTGCTTTCCTAAGTTTGAAAGGGTCCCCAAAGTGGGAAAATACTGCAGAGATCCCTGAATCTTCATCATCCCCCCTTCTCTGCCCACAACAAGCTCACAGCCAAACTGTTGGCAATCCCACCGTTGTACTCAGTGTGCCTCCACCACCACCTCCTGTTCACAGCTCTGACACCGACGTCCTTCTGAAGCCTCTCCCTCCATTCAACTTTCTCTGACGTCTCTCCCTGCAGACATGATCCTTCCCCCCTCATGAACTACAGCACCTTCTCAGCCGTGTTTGAGTGGAAAGAGAAATGACCTTGAGGTCTAATGACCTTGGGGTCTAACAACCTTGATTCAAACTCAGTTTCTCCCACTGCAGGATGCCCAGTTACTTAAGCTCCCTGCATCTCACTACACTCATCCATGAAGTGAGACCAGTAATCTCTACATCACAGCTGAATAAATAAGGGCACGTGCTTTGACTTACCCTAAGGATGGTGTCTGGCATATTCTAGGTCCCCGATGACTGTTAAAGCAGCATCTCTTTTCTTGTACTTACTTAACTTCTCTTATAGCTGCTTATGAATCTGCATGCTGTCTCTCCAACTGAATTGCAAGTTATTGAAGTGCAGACATCAGTTTAACACTTCTCTTTGTATCTTATAAAACACTTGGCACACAGTAGGGACACAAGAAATATGCCGGCTAAATGATATAAATGAAAGGCTTTCGAGAGGAAAGAAACCATAAAACAGCTTAACGATCAGTCAAACATTTAATTATTTTTGTACTTAAGGATCTGTTTCACTCTAGTGAAACAGAATCTCTTCTTTCAGTGTAGGACATATTCAATAAATTGCTTTGACATTCTTTAAAAAAAAAAAAAAAAAAGCTCCAGGGGCTGCCAGGACACTCTGAAGGAATGTGTGTTCTGCGGGAATAAACCCTGTAGAATTAACCAAGGCTACATTCACAGCACCAAGGGATACAGACAGTGCTCCGGGGTGGCTCCTACTTTTAATCAAATACAAATGTTAAAGGACCTATAATTTTCCCTCTATTGCTTTCCGTTCTGTCATAGGAGCTAACTGCCTCTCTAAAAATAGCAGGTGTTAATTTGCTGCTTTACTCCATAGCTTGGCTTTGGAAAGAAGAGGAGGACAGGTGCTCCTTTTTGGTAACATGTTTTCATTAGCTTTTTTTTTTAAGAAGATGTTGGGGGTAGGAGTTTATTAATTAATTTATTTATTTTTGCTGTGTTGGGTCTTCGTTTCTGTGGGAGGGCTTTCTCCAGTTGCGGCAAGCAGGGGCCACTCTTCATCGCGGTGCGCGGGCCTCTCACTATCGCGGCCTCTCGTTGCGGAGCACAGGCTCCAGACGCGCAGGCTCAGTACTTGTGGCTCACGGGCCTAGCTGCTCCGCGGCATGTGGGATCCTCCCAGACCGGGGCTCGAACCCGTGTCCCCTGCATTAGCAGGCAGATTCTCAACCACTGCACCACCAGGGAAGCCCCTTCATTAGCTTTTGTTCCTTGGTCAACAAACAAGTGTGGGACACCCGCTAAGTGCCAAGTACTGACCTTGACACTGGGGATACAGATGTGAACACACAGTCCAAAGTCCCTGCCCAAAGCTTACATGGAACTGGGGAAAGAAATAATAATAAGATGAGTAAGTAAAGTAGGGAGTGCGTTGGACAGCTGGAATGCTTAAGATGCAATAAAGTTAAAAAGTAAATAAAAGAAAAAATAAAACATATTTGCAGAAAATAAATAAGTAAAACACACAGGCATAAAAAGAGATGCAATAAGCAAACGAAGAGGAGAGAAATGGAGTGGAGAGAGCGGGGGCGGAGGGGTAATAAATAATGTCAGAGAGACAAGGAGGAAGGAGCCAGATCAGGAGGGCCTGTGGGACACGGAGAGAGCGGTGGCTTTGACCACAGTGACGTGAGTGCCACTGGAAGGTTCTGAGCAGAGGCCTGCCTCACTCTGACCTTAGCACTCTGGTGGTCTTGAGGAGAACAGGTGGCAGGGGTCTGGGTCAGAAGCACGAAGCCAAGTGGGGAAGCCAGTCTCATCACCAGGTGACAGATGATGGCGGTCTGGATCAGAGAGAGAAGTGAGGACTCCCCAATTCCAGGTTCGTTCTGAAAGCAGAGCTGACATGATTTATTGATGGACTGGATGTGGGGCAAGAAAGAGCGGAGTCTAGGATGACAAAGTTTCTGCCAGGTCTGTACACAAGATACATGTATGATCCCAGTGAATTCCAAGCTCCTTCCAATACCTCTTCCCCCATGTCCCCAAAACACCTTCCCCAACACACCATCTCCTCTTAAGCCCGTGAACTAGCTCCCTGGGGGACAGTAACCCATGTATCCTGCTTGTCTACTTCATATCAGACATTGTGCTCTGTGTACACAAAGTCCACACTAAAAACTTGTGCGGTGGTGATTATTAATCCCATCTTATGTTTTTGTTTTCTTTTCTTTTATTATTTTTTTATTGAAATATAGTTGATTTACAATGTTGTGTTAATTACTGCTTACAGCAAAGTGATTCAGTTATCCATATATATATATTCTTTTTTTATACTCTTTTCCATTATGGTTTGTCATAGAATATTGAGCATAGTTCCCTGTGCTATACAGTAGGACCTTGTTGTTTATCCATTCTATATATAAAAGCTTACGTCTGCTAACCTCAACCTCCCACTCCATCCCTCCCCCAACCCCCTCCTCCTTGGCAACCACCAGTTTGTTTTATATGCCCGTGATTCTGTTTCTGTTTCTCAGATAGGTTCATTTGTGTCATATTTTAGATTCCACATATAAGTGATCTCATATGGTATCTGTCTTTCTCTTTCTGACTTACTTCACGTAGTATGATAATTTCTAGGTCCATTCATGTTGCTGCAAATGGCATTATTTCGTTCTTTTTTATGGCTAAGTAGTATTCCATCGTATATATGTACCACAGCTTCTTTATCCATTCATCGGTCGTATCCCATCTTATGTTAGAGACCTGAGGCTCAGCAGAGGTAGGTGATCTGCCTAAAGCTGGATCCAGAAAAGAGAGAGCATGTCTAAAGGGGGAAGGGGGACATCTACTCCACTCCAGGAGTTTGCTGCCTGGAGGAAATGCCATCCCAGTATTGCTACATCTTCATATTTCTCTAGGGAAATCTGAAATCCCGATTATTATGTGGGTTCTCCTGATATTTAAATGTATAGTTTTTAAAAAACCAGCACTTGTAAAACTATATTTTGTGACCTCCAAAAACTTATATTGCTCCCATTCAACCCTACTCAACTCAAACTTTAATAACAGATAGAAGAAATAATTACCAAACGTATGTCTAAGATTTTGTGTCTATAGCATTCTAAAAACAAGCAAACAAAACAAAACAGAAAACCAACACTTACATGGGCTAAATAAACACACCTTCATACCAAATTTCACCTAAGGGCAGTCCATCCTAGCAAGATGGAAAAGGCAATGTTCCTAATTCTAAATTATTCCTAGATTTTTTTTATCAGCAAAATTTTTTGAAATGATCATCCTAGGTGATGTAGAGAAAATGAAAGAATCTAAGAAACGCTTCAAAGAAATATAAGGCAGGGATGAGACATAAGTTAAAAAAAAAAAAAAAGAAAGAATTTTAAGACTGACTACAGGCCCACCGTATTGGAGTAGGTTACACACCAAATGTACAGGAGAGGAAGGACACAGATGGCCTTTGCTCTCCAGGAGAGACATTTGCCAAGTGAAACTGGGGCAAGGTGTCTGCTAGCAGCCAGTGCTCTGTGACCACAGAGGGATGTGGGAGCAGGTCTCCAGTTATGCCTTTGACCTGTTAACTCTGAACTCCACACTCTAGTGGAAGCAGAGCGCTCCCCAGGGCTCCCCAACACGCGTCTTCCTTCCCTCCCCTCCACGCATCGCCTCTGCTTCCTGCTTTCCCCTCAGAAGCAGGCAGAGAGGTGGGAACATGCATATGGTCTGTGCTGGGGTCCAGGGTGGGAAGTGCTAGGAAAGATCAAGGTCACGTTAAAAATGGGTTGTACGACATATATACAATGGAATACCACTCAGCCATAGAAAAAAATGAAATAATGCCATTTGCAGCAACATGGATGGACCTAGAGATTATCATACTAAGTGAAGAAAATCAAAAAGAGGAAGACAAATAATTACCATATGATGTCACTTATATGTGGAATCTAAAATATGACATGAATGAACTTACCTATGAAACAGAAACAGACTCACAGACATAGAGAACAGACTTGTGGTTGCCAAGGGGGAGAGGGGTGGGGAGGGATGCATGGGGAGGTTGGGATTAGCAGATGCACTATTATATATAGAATGGATAAACAACAAGGTCCAACTGTATAGCACAGGAAACTATATTCAATATCCTGTGATAAACCATAATGGAAAATATGAAAAAGAGTGCATACATATGTACAACTGAATCACTTTGCTGTACAGTAGAAATTAACACACATTGTAAATCAACAATACTCCAATAAAAATTTTTTAAAAAAACGGGTTGTACCAAAAGAGGGTGTCTGGGGTCTGTGCTGGCAAACTCAGCAGCCAATAGAGCAGTCCCCGATGCGGTTCTCTTGCAGATGGAAAGGATATGAGAATGGCCAGTGAAGCCCAAATACAGAGCAGAGGCTAAGGAGAAGAGCAAGAATCCTCCCCCATAAAAATCAGGGCATCCAGAAAAGCCCAACTTGAACTTGGACATGAATAAGTACAAGAGACATGTGCAAGGTCTGAAAACTGCTGGGAAGGAGGAGGGGCTGTTTGCCTGTGTGAGAGAAGGAAAGAGTGTAGAAAGGCCAGAGCTTGCCACAAGCCACCGCCTTCCCCGAGCTGTCAGTGAGGGCCTCGTGCAGCCTGTTGCCTCTATTCCAGCTCCAGGTGGCAGCACCCAGGCCTGGCCCTTTAGACACAAGGAAAGAGCCCAGGGACCATCAGAAAAAGAGACTCCAGGCAGGAAGTGTGGGCAGCAGGAGGGGGACGTGTCGAGACACTACCAAGAGGTGGGGGGACACG
Organism: Aethalodelphis obliquidens; assembly: GCF_003676395.1. Classification (NCBI taxonomy): domain Eukaryota; kingdom Metazoa; phylum Chordata; class Mammalia; order Artiodactyla; family Delphinidae; genus Aethalodelphis; species Aethalodelphis obliquidens. The sequence goes on from NW_020837971.1 coordinate 11,050,575, forward strand.
CCGAGAAGAGTGAAGAGGGTCACCACTCACACCAGATCTGAAGTTGGGACACGACGTTATAAACACGCTCAGAAGTGTGCCCTCTGTTGTGACTTTCAACTTTCACGCTGCAGTCAAGCGTGATCAAATAAAACCGCTGATGGGAAGGGAAAGGTGAAAAAGGATGGGAGTCCAATCGTCCTCCTTCTACATTTACTTTCTCAAATCAGAAACCTAAAATTGCCCTTGACCATCCCTCTTGCCCACTCCCACATACCAAATCCCATCCATCTCCTTCCCAATGACCCCTCAATCCTGTCCATCCCTCTCCAGCTCCCTGCCATTCCCGCTGGGCAGATGGCCTCCATCCCCCATCCCCTCACCTGTGCATCTCTCTGCTTCAAGTCCTTCTTACCCCTCCAACCCATTCTCTACACCACAGTCAAATGACCCTCTAACCCCTCAGATGCAATCACATTTCTCTGCTGTTTCAACAGCTTCCCACTGTCTTTAGGATAAAGTCCAATGCCACCTGACCCAGGGCAAGAGTGCAACGTATAGTCATTGACTAAGTGAAAAAGTCGATTTTACATCACCTCTATCTATGCTACTCCATTTTTAGTCTTGTTATAAACCTCTGAGCTGAATATTAAAAAGCATATATAGTTCTTTGTTGTCATTACTATAAAATGAAAAGGCAGAATAAATAATATCTATTTCATGAGAGTTTTGATACCATAATTACTTAATAAAAGCTTCGGATTTATAGTCAATCCTTTTGCTTATTTGTGAAACTGTATGACATATGCAATCACAGGAATTCAAAGATTGATGTATATTATTGCATTTCCATTTAATAGGAGTTCATCATCATGAAAGTTATATTATGTTAAGTAAGAGGGCTATTATTACTGAGTATTTGCCACATAAAAGAAATAGGAGAAAAGCTATAATGAATCACGAAGTTCAGCAGATCATGCGTGTGACCTAGATGGGTTTGAATGGGTTTGAATCAGCTCTACAGTTAGGAGTTCAAGGTAAAAAATATATACAAATATCTAGTCATTTATGCATATTCTAATTCAAGAGAGACACTTTGGAGTAATTCGTTGTCTAGGATTTCTTAAACAGAATTAAATATACATTTCTCCTGCTGACGTTAATTATCTTTTAAAATTTTTTTCCACAATTAAAATAGATTTTTATAACCTTTCACAAGCAGAGGCAGAAATTACTCCTACCAAACACTCAGAATACCAACAAAAGGCAACATTAATGTCTGATAAGCTAAACTCGTCTTAATGACATCCACCTACCAAAACTCAACAGAACACAATAGAACATGCTGTGAGCTGTCATATGATTTGAAAATATCTTTACGTCTTAATCTTATTTATGGTAAATTTTATTCTTGGTTTGTTTTCAATAGAGTGAAATCTGTCTATCTTTTCTGGTATGGTGTCTGCCTTTGCACCTGGCTCAGAAAGACTCCCCCTACCCTCAGTCTCCCTATGTATTTATCTGTGGTCTCTTAAAACACCTGTTTCATTTTTCTCTTCTGTACATTAATCCTCATTCTAGCGGTGAACTTATTTTTGTATATAGTGCATAAAATAAATATCATGGGGTTTTTTTCCAAAATGATGAGCTGTTGGCTCAAATAGACTTGTTGAATGATTCTTAACATATCTTTGGCTTTGTATCTCAACTTTCTATAATTTTCCACTGATTTGTCTAATTATGTTTGTAACATCTTAATCCTGATAAGACAAAGTTCATTTCCTTTCACTAAAATTTTGTCGGTGTTCAAGTAGTTATTTGTGTTTGCAATATTTTAATATCTGATAAGATAAGCCCCAGTTCTTTTCCCCAAAATTTTCTGAGTTATAGGTTAGTACTTTACATTTTATCAGCCCTATATCTGTGGTTCCACCCCCTTTCTCTTTATTTTCTTGATGTGTATTCCAGCATTTTTTCTTGATTGGTCATCCCAGAGCTACATTTATTTTATTAGTATTTTCCAAGAATTATCTCATTTTAATATATCAATTTTATTGTATATTTCATTGCCTTATTCCTGGATTTCTGTTTTTAACCTTATTATTCCTTTCTCTTCCTGTCCTTAAATTATATTTCCTGGCTTCTTGAGTAGAAGCTCATTTTATTTAATTTTATCCTTTCCTATTTAATACAAAAGCATTTAAAGCAATTGCTTTATCTCATGACTTTTAGAGTGCAATGTGTCATGGTCAATTGATTTCTACATAGTGATTTCTACATGTAGTTTTGATTTCCTCTATTTGCTTTAAATTACTTAACAGAAACCTTTATAATTCTTCAAGTAGTTGAATTGTGATAAAACTTTTCAATTATTCTCTAATTCTTTGAGTTGTAGAGAGAATGTGGTCTGTGTGATTCCTGCTTTTAGCAATGTAGTAAGATGATCTTTATAGCTTACTGTATAGTATTATCAGTGTAAATATTCTTGAAGTACTGGAAAAGGACATATATTCTTAATTTATAGGACACAATAAATCACCCGTGTCCTCCCATTTACATATGAATATATAGCTATACAAATTGATATGATCATACATATAAAATTATATAGTCTGCAGCATGCATTTTTACTTAATATTTTATCATTAATATTAAATAGATTTGAAATATTTAAAATATTTCTTTAAATAAGCTTTGTAAATATTATTTTAATGGTATTTTAATTTAATCCATAATAAATGGATCTCACATAAATTAGTTAATAAAACTCCTATTCTCCAACACTATTTATTCCTGTATTTTACTATTACAAAACATTTCCCCATCCAAATAAAAAAAAATTCCCCATCCAAAGCATTATTATAAAAAATATCTTTAAATATATATATATCTTTATAGCTTTTAATTTTCTTATTGTATATTCCTGCTAATAGAATTACTGAATCGAAGACTGTAGACATTTTTAAGGACTGCACTCCCAACCAGTAACTCAGAAGAGTGAGTTAAGAGGTAATGAGTTGCTTTTATTTATTTATTTTTCTTTGAGAGTCTAATAACATATGAGATAAAACTGCAATTTAAATGCATTTCTTTTATTACCAACTAATCTGACCATTCTCATATCTTTCGAAATCATTTTTATTGCTTCTTTTAAGAACTATCTAGCCAGCCATTGGTCCATTCCCCTGCTAGACTATGAACACTTTAACTGACTTATGAGACCTTTTGATATAGTAGGAAAATAACTCACATATGTTCCAAATGATGTATTTTAGTTCTTTGCTTTTTAATATTGCTTAATATATTTCAAACAAACTTACACTTTAAACCTGTAGGCAATAAAAACTATGTTAGTGTTCTGTTGCTTTTATGCTTAGAAAATTGATTCTCATCACAGATTCAGTTATATATTCACCTTTAATTTTTATAGTCTTATCTGATATTTTTTTAATCAATCCATCTGAAAAATGTTTTTATTTATGGCATAAGGTGAAAACTCATACAATTCATGATTTCCCCAATTAGCCGCTTTTTTTATGACCGATTATTGATGAATATTCCTTTCATATATTTTTGGAGTGAGAGCTTCCCTTTGTCAAACTGATGCTTCCTTGATGGGTCTGCCTTCTTCTGAGGTTTGTGTTCTAATCTAATCTGTGTATAGATTCTTGAACAAGAGCCCCATTGTTTTAATTATTTTACCTTTATAGTACATTATATATGAAGAGGGTAAGTCCTCTGGTGGCACAAAATAATCAAAAATACTCATATGTACTTTCATCTGATTACCTGTTGCTAGAATATTTTTATTTTTTTAACATCTTTATTGGAGTACAATTTAGAATATTTTAAAATTGAGATTAAGTCGGGAAGTGCTGCCATCCTTAAAATATTCAGTCTTTCTAAAAGAACAGAGTACATCTCTCCATGCATTCAGCCATTTTTACACCATAACTTACAGCTACGGCTCTCAGTATACAATATCCTTTTAAATAGGTACCACTCTTTGATTAGTAGGGTTGACCAGAGTTTATATTGTGTTGTTGTCATGGAATAATTTTTTCTTATCATATCTTGTAAATATTGATGATATTTAAGAAAACAGTAATTTTTCTTTGTCTCTTATGTACTAATGTACTAAATTTATTACTAAATGATTTAAATAACTGCATGAGTTTTAGATGAATATTTAAATTTTTCTTTGTATCTGTTAGTCATGTCACGCTCATGTTATGATATTACTTCCATTTCATGACTCTTTGAATTAGCCAGAAATTCCAAATCAACATCAAATAATATTGTCAATTGGAGATCTTTCTAATATTCCTGATTTTAAATAGAACAACTATGATGCTCACCATAAGATTAATATTAATATTTTTCGTCATGAGAAAAAAGGAGGATTTTGTTTTGTTTTTTTTTTCTTTGCGGTAGGCGGGCCTCTCTCTGCTGTGGCTTCTCCCGTTGCGGAGCACAGGCTCCGGACGCGCAGGCTCAGCGGCCATGGCTCACGGGCCCAGCCGCTCCGCGGCATGTGGGATCTTCCCGGACCGGGGCACGAACCCGCATCCCCTGCATCGGCAGGCGGACTCTCAACCACTGCGCCACCAGGGAAGCCCGTTCCAACATTTTTAAACTGGAAAACATGGTAGTTTCCTATGGTTCAACCTAACATACCGAAAGATATGCTAAACATTAAACCATGCCTGCACTTAAAAGACAAATCTTACCTGGTTGGAGGATAATTCCTGTAATGCACTTCGAAATTCAGTTTGTCCACGATTTTATATGGGGCTTTTGTATCTACACTCATCAGTGAGCTTGGGCTAAATAAACGTTCTTGATTCAACCTTGTTACAAGACAATTCGAATAAAATATTAAGACACTATTATGAAGTGACAAGTACCACCACAGACAAACATCACCCAAGCAGGCACTGAGCCAAAGATACAGCATCCAACCTGTTTCCTTCATCATGTTTCCCTCTCTGACTCCCCTGGCTCTCTCCTTCCTTTATCAGGACCCCCGATTACGTTGGACCCACCCGGATAGTCCAAGATAATCTTCCCATCTCAAGATCCTTCACTTAATCACATCCATGAAGCTCCTTTTGCCAGGCTAGGTAAGATATTTACAGGTTCCAGAACTTAGGATGTGAACATCTTGAGGACATATTACTCTGCTTACTACAATCTCCAAGACATTGATGTGATGTACTATGACACTGAGAACACTGCATCACTTCTACAGTATTCCTGCCAAATTCACTGAATCACAAGGAAACAGGCATGCCAAAACTGAGAGACATTCTACAAAATACATGGCCTAGATTCTTCAAAACTGCCAATATCCTGATACAAAGAAGGAAAGGCTGAGGACTGCTTGAGACCAAAGGAGACTAAAAAGATGTGCTGCTATAAGGACACAACTGGTGAAAACTGAATCAGGTCTATAGATTAGATAATAGCACCGTATCAATCTCCTGATTTTGAATATTGCCTCGCTTTGCAACTTTTCCATAAATCTGATATAATGTCAAAATAAAAAGTTAAAATAAGGCAGAAAAATATGACGTTTAAAAAAAAATCACGGGACTTTCCTGGCGGTCCAGCGGTTAAGACTTTGCCTTCCAATGCAGGGGTTGCACGTTCGATACCTGGTCGGGGAGCTAAGATTCCCACATGCCTCGTGGCCAAGAAAGCCAAAACATAAAACAGAAGAAATAATGTAGGAAATTCAATAGAGACTTAAAAATGATCCATGTCAAAAACAATCTTTAAAAAAATCACATTAAAAAACATAATTCTCATTTCTCAGAATTCCAAAGCAAAAGAAAAGCTATCAAACTAGTTTTGAAATTCTTTTCTATTTTCCCAAACTTCTTTGTACTTCACCATGGATTCTTTCAGTGCCTAAACCATTTTGGCAATATGCTAGGCACAAGTTACAGCTACAAATGTACATGTCTCCATGGTAACCTAAAACAAGTATAGTGGTTAAGCCCCTTGACTTAAAGCCACCAGGGGAAGAGGACTTCCCTCTTCCAGTCGTCCAGTGGTTAAGACTCTGGTCCAGTGGTTAAGACTCCGCGCTTCCACTGCAGGGGGCACAGGTTCCATCCCTGGTCCCCCAGGTCGGGGAAGTTCCAAATGCCACGAGGCACAGCCGAAAAAATAAAAAGCCACCAGGAGAAGAACCCGGTCACTTACGTGACACCACCCTGAGGCCTCCAGACTATTTCTAGGCTCCACAGTGGAGAGTGCTACCAAATACAAATCCAGCTGAGTTGTACTCAAGCCCTGCTCTCATCCTGGAAAACAGAAACAGGAAAAAAGATACAGGTTTTGACAAATCTCACACCATATGTGAGTGTGCAATGCATGAAAAGTCATATCTTTTCAGTGGACAAAGGACAGAGCATACTTAGGACTTAGGTTATATGGCGGGGAAAAATTAGCTCGATGTGAGAATTACATCCTGTGTTGATTAAGAGGATCGGAGGAATTAAGATGACTTGAGGGAATTTCCAGAGAACTTCAAAACTAGGCAAATAAGTGCAATTGCACCTGTCCGGAATGAGCCAACGTGTCATTTATGAAGACCATGGCTGGTAGATGAAACTTCAGGTGTTGGACCTCATTCACCGGTGCAGTGAAACCTTTCTAAACAGAGGGGAGATATTTGCACTGTCCCCAACACACTGAAACAACCTACGGTAAACAGACCTACAAAACAAAGAATAAGCACACCTCCGGTGCAGCCGAATTTGAACTCTCAAGGCCTGAGAGGCAAAGGTGGAGAGCAATGGACAGACCACACACAGAAGCACCAGGGTGTGCGTGCCCCAAGAAGGCCTAGAGAAACAGGGTCTTCCGTTGGTGAGGCTGGGCACCCTCCCAGGTGGTCCGTAGCAAATGTCCCCAGGAATCAGCCCTCCTCCTTGAGGCGCCAAGAAGCCTCAAGAAGACAGTAGAATCTGAGACAAATGATGGCAAGACAGAAATTGCAACAAGAGCAAAGGATGAGGTATAAACCCTCCAATTCCAAAGACCCAAAGCCTCTGCTGCTTCTGCGCACCCACCATGTCTGTGTACCAGCTACGACTGTGTACAAGGGAGCATTCTGGGTGTGGGATGGAGAAAGTCACCTCATTTTCTCCACTTAAAACTCCCCTGTAACTAAATATCCAAAGCAGAACATCCAAGACACTAAAATAGTTAAATGTACGTTGGGTTACATACTAATGATACAGATCCAATTTTTGAAAGCAGAGTGTTTTTATGCAATGTTTCAGGCTAACATCAAAGAGGCTACTGTGGTCCAAAGCAGGAGTGTGAGAAAGCCCTTCCAGAAGACATCGGGGCCTCCAGGGAAACAAAGAGTTACAGACAGATAGAGGAAAGGAGGCAATAGAGAGAAACCGGGAGGGTTTGTTTCTGTTATTGGGGAATGGTCTAACGTCTGCCAAGTCATCCGTTTCCATGACTGCACAATCAAATGAAAGCAAAGGGGGTCTGGATGCTCCAAGGAGGAACACAAGGAACTCACACAATTTTCCGGGTAATGGATTTAATTTTAATTGCATAAACCACTGAAGTTACTAAAAATAGGATCTACGGCTTCCAATATCCAGTCCTTGTGGGACTAATTCCTGATGTTACAAACACTGACTTTATTAAAAGTTCCAGGGACTTCCCTGGTGGCGTAGGGGTTAAGAATCCGCCTGCCAATGCAGGGGACACAGGTTCGAGCCCTGGTCCGGGAAGATCCCACATGCCACAGAGCAGCTAAGCCCATGTGCCACAACTACTGAGCCTGCACTCTAGAGTCCATGAGCCACAACTACTCAGCCCGTGTGCCTAGAGCCTGTGCCCTGAAACGAGAAGCCACCGCAATGAGAAGCCCTCGCACCACAACAGAGTAGCTTCTGCTCACCGCAACTAGAGAAAAGCCCGTGCGCAGCAACGAGGACCCAACGCAGCCGAAAATAAATAAATAAATAAAATCACCCCAAAAATCCATTTATAAAGCATTATGAAGATGACTTAAAAGATAGAGCTTTCTTTTTTATCCCATGTTGGTGAAAACTCCGATATAAGTCAGGGATTTTTTGTGTGTGTTTATTCGTCAAATCCCTGCGGTCAGAGCTTCTATGCGGGGTTCGCTTGCATAAGGCACGCGCTGTGATGGAGTTCAGGACTGTGGAGGCATCTGACCATGAATCTGTGGGCCAGCTCTCCTCTATGCTGCCTCCCGGTCTCTGCCAGCTGTTCTGACTCTCCTCCACTTTCTCTCTCAGAATCCTTGGCGTCCTCATCTGTAAGAACAGGGGTCTCCCAATCCCGTGGTGAAAATTAAATGAGATAAAATCCCTCTCTTGCCCCCTTCTTCAACCTTTTCTTCACTGCGTAGCTCCCCACCTTCCTAATACACCGATCTCAGTCTAGGCTTCTTCAGCTCTCTAGCAAAGGCTTTTATCCTGATCAGCACCTCCAAGAGCCCCCAGACTTAAAAGAAGAAAGGCTGAGAGTTTAATCTTTGTCATGTATCTCCCCAACCCCTCCAATATACTGACATCACTAAATGTCACTACTGACACCTATGATCAATACTGACATCAATCCAAAGAAACAGAGGCCAGGGCCTCATGGGGAGATAAATCAGGGTGGAAGGCCGGGTTACCAGATGCTGTCATCAGGAGATTCAAGTCCTGTGCTTGCCTCTCTCCTATGTGTGACAAAAATGCTTCAGCAGCTCATTATTTTAAGCACTATTCACAATGGTCAAGATGTGGAAACAACCTAAATGTCCCTAAAGGGCTGAAAAGGATAAAGAAAATGTGGTACATCCATACAGTGGAATATTAGCCTTAGAAAAAGAAGGAAATACTGTCATATGATCAACATGGATGAACCTTAAGGACACGATGCTAAGTGAAATAAGCTAGTCACAGAAGGACAAAATGCTGCCTGTGAGGTATCTAAAGAGATGCATAGAATCAAAGAGTGCAATGGTCGTGGGGCTGGCAGGGAGGGGGAAATAGGCAGTTGCTAATCAACAGGGATAAAGTTTCAGTTAAACAAGATGAATACATTCTAGAGATCCACCTGTACAACACTGCACCTGTAGTCAACAGTACTGTACTGTATACTTAAAAATTTGTTAAGAGGGCTTCCCTGGTGGCACAGTGGTTGAGAGTCCGCCTGCCGATGCAGGGGACACGGGTTCGTGTCCCGGTCCGGGAAGATCCCACATGCCGTGGAGCGGCTGGGCCCGTGAGCCATGGCCGCTGAGCCTGCGCGTCCGGAGCCTGTGCTCCGCAACGGGAGAGGCCACAACAGTGAGAGGCCAGCATACCACAAAAAAAAAAATTCGTTAAGAGGGTAGATCTCATATTGTGTTCTAAAATATTTTTTAATGTTTAAATGAGGTGAACATCTCTTATCTGAACCCCAGGATCATATGTGTTCTACAAAATTAGGATTATCTAAGTCCTATATACAGCTCTGATTCCTAAACCTCCAGTCTCCACTGTGGAAGACACAGCCACAATAGGAAATATTCTTTCGACTTCCGTATGCTGCCTGGTGCAGTAACTCTGCAACTGTTATTTGCAGCGGCTCAGAGAAATGAAACCAGTGGCTGAATTCTACCCACCTGCTACGGGTTGTCTCACCTAAATTTGCCCGCTTAGATTAGCTCATCTTTTCTATAGGTGTATCAAATATATTTCCTATGCACTGGGCTGGAACAGAGGTTTAATTCATTCCTTATTTCATAAATGTCAATAGTAACAGTTAGAGGGACTTCCCTGGTGGTACAGTGCTTGACAATCCGCCTTCCAATGTGCGGGAGCTGGGTTCGATCCCTGGTCAGGGAACTAAGATCCCACATGCCATGGGGCAGCTAAGCCCACGTGCCGCAACTGCTGAGCCCGCGTGCTCTGGAGCCCACAAGCCGCAACTAGAGAGAAGCCTACGTGCCTTAACGAAAGATCCCACATGCCACGATGAAGATCCTGCGTGCCACAACTAAGACCCAATGCAGCCTAATTAATTAAAATATTAATTAAAAATAACAGTTAGTTATTAAAACTAATTATACTGATGAGAGAGCCAAATGACAGGAACAGATAAGTCTGGGTTACTGTAAATGTAGGAGACCCAAAACAAGGTCTGTCTACACAACTTCCACAGTAAGCTAAGCCAATGACTTGGGTCTGAGGATACACCTCTGATTTCTCACTTCCCTTCTAGGTCTAAAGTTTTGGGTCTAAGCTCAATGGAGACCCTAGTAAGCCTGTTTTTGTTTTGTACCATTATCACCATGAAAATATCACTAGCGTTTCAAAGGGGGCTTCAGAGCTTGAACAGAGGGCAAGGTGGATTAAATCTTACCCACGGGATCAAGTTCCTCCCCGCCATCTGAATAGTTTTCTCAAAGAGCCCCACAAGCATTGAGATATAGAGAGCTTTGAGAGAAAAGAAAGAGAGAAAACGTCTTTCCATCTTGGTCTTACCAAAAGTTGGTTCTCTGCATGGACAAGAATCAGGATTTTCAAAAGTGTCCCTGGGTCTGTTCCGCCATGGCTGAGGATGCAGGCCACACACTCTGCCTGTGAGGTATCCAAGGGCAGACAGATGATGGCAAATGGTTTGTCTTCACCTGTGGCTCTGGCCCCAGTCTTTAGCACACATGCACGTGACCAAAGGAAATATATGTTATGTACCAGGTTTTCTCAGTTTAAACAAGGAGCCTCCCAATTTGGCCCAAATAGATGTGTGGAGTATATACTTAGATCCTCTTTTTGGATCTAAGATCCAGAAAGGATGGAGATTCTCCATCTCATCTAAAGAAGGATTAGAAGCCATATAAACAGAGCGCTGATGTGCCGCCTTGAGAAAGACATTAAAATCCAAAGAAAATAAAAATAGCGACCATTTCTATTCTGTGGAACTCCTACATACTGTGCCAATGTTTACAATATTAGCTCAGATTCTAACTGCGGTCGGAAAAATCAGCATCATTATCTGCATTTTACTGAAGTGGAAGCATAGGTTCAGAGAGACTGGCCCCAAGACCACATAGGTGGGAAGTGAGAAAGTCAGGATTCGAACCCACACCTGACTAATTCCCACATCTCTTCCCATCATCCTGAACTGCTTCCAAATCCTAACAAAATCTTCCAGTAGTTCTAGCGGCCCAGCTTACCCTCTACCAAAGGCACACTTTCTAAAGTATCATGGCCAGCTCCAAATACCCTTGAGAGCAAAGCACCTACCCTTGGCAAGCGACCCAATACACGTGGCCCATTTGCATCACAGCTGAAAGGAAAATACCACTCAGGGGGTCAAACCTTAAAGTCATCCATTGATATAGTCAGCTGCTGAGGTGGCTGCCTTCCAACTAATGAGAATAAAAATACCTTATGAGGCTTCCAGGGAGGTCTTAACTAAAGAGAACAATGTTTACAACAGATCGAATCTGGGTAATTCCTGAGTCACCTCCTGTTCTGAACTGACAGTACTTCTCCACCATGTCTGAGGCACCTTCCATAAAACACTGTCTACTTTCACAGGATGCACCCTCAGATGGTAGGTGCAAAACTTAATGAAAAAAAATGATGAAATGAATGTGTGTTCTTATTGAACAGTATGAAACGGATGATATTTGACAAGTTTTGATTCACAAAAAAATGGCGGTTTCAAACAGTTCAAACTAAACCTTAGGACGGAGGTTTAGCTGTAGGAATGAAAGCCGGAAAACACAGTAGCTTCTGCAGACATAGAATTCTCTTGCCCTGTCCGGCCACTGTTCTCCTGTAGCCCTGAGGCTGTGACAACTCCACAGTGTGGTGGACCCAGGTTCCGCCACCAAATTGTCTTGCCACGCTCAACACTTGAGATGGCGTGACATCCACGGTCCTAGGTCTCAGCTCTACCTCCCACCATTACATCCACATTCCAGACAGTGGGGATTAAGAGGGGGCAGTGGAACCCAAACCCCCAGGCTTACAATCAAGACCTAGAAGTTTTACACATGAGCCCTTCTGCTCCCCTCCCTCTGGTCAGAGCTAACTGCCGTGGCCACATCTAGCTGCAAATGAGGTTGGGAGATGCTATCTTTAGCTGGATAGCCGTGAAAAAGGAAGAACTGATACTATGGGCAACCTGAAATTGTCTACCACGTGACAAAAGAAAGAAGAGGAATCATCAGTGAATGCTAGAGCGTTTCTATGATGGATCATAAAAAATCTGTGGACTTGAGAGGCTTTGGAAAAGTATCTGGAGAGATGAAGATGGAGTTATTCAAGTGAGCTAAAATTATGAGGAAATCAGCATTGTTAGCCTATGCAAGTTTCTAAGATGCAGATGTAGAACACGTGCCGGTTCACTGGATAGCTTGGGAAAAATCTGCCCTTTGTATTTAGAAAGCCACCTTTGTCAATATGGTAGAGCACACACATCCATGCCCCGCTCTCTTCCCCATCTGTGAGGTCATATTTAGTGGCCCATCTTTCTCTTACTTCTCCTGGTGCTCAACTTTGGGGTGAGCGGTACAGATTTTACAGGATGTTCATCTTGTAAGAAATGAAATGAACTTGGATAACTGGTAATTCTCTATGGTTTTTCCAAACCCATCTTTTGAGCCACTAAGACCCCAAGTTACTAGTACCTCCTTCCCAGATCCCAGAAGCCTGTGAGCACCATGTTTATTAAAGTAGTTTGAGCTGCTAAGATAAAACTACCATGTAACCAAAACCAGGTGATTGTCACATGGGTTTGCCCCAGTTTAAGAAAAGCCAGTGTGTAAAATCCAAAAGTTGAGACGATAACTGAGAGGTCCCAGGGGTACAGATATGATGACACATAAAGCAATGAATGACTCATAAAGGAATGAAACCATTTCAGGGACCAGACTCCATGGAATTTCTCCCCAACCCGGGGTCATGACTTGAGACCTGACATTTTCTCAACTCAACACTGCAGAGGAACATCATCAGAACTGATGAAAAGAACATGCCAAGTTCTCAGTCATTTCAGAAAACGGGGGCTCTCTGGAAGCAGGCTTCCGAGATCAAATCCCAATGCCACCCTTAACTGGCTAAGTAACCTCAAGCAAACTGCTCAACCTTGTCCTTTCTGTGCTTCCGTCTCCTCATCTGCAAAACAGGGATAATAAGAACACCTACTTCATAGGTTTACGATGAGGGTTAAATGAGCCAATATAGGTGAATTGCTCATAATGATGCCTATGGATAGAAAACATCCAATTCTTCTTTTTTTAACGGCAAATTTCATTTTTTTAAATGTTTTTAGTTTTATACAATTTTTAAAGGTTACTTCCCATTTACAGTTATTACAAAATATTGGCTGTATTTCCCAGAAAACACCCAATCCTTAATGCAAACTAGATGGGGCGCAAGAATGAAGATGCCTCAAATGACAATTTTCCATCATCTTTCATTTCTCTCCTTAGTATATCAAATGCTAAAGAGGCAAGTGAAGCCCAGGGCAGAGTCCTCGCTCCCACAGTGGAATGAAGAGGCCCCTTTCATCCGTGACGGCCTGGCAAGCTCTGTGGCAGGAAGATACAACAGAATGCAAAGGAAAGCCTTCCCCTCCACGGACAAGAGAAAAAGGTGGAATAAAAATGCATCCCCATTTTCCTCCCTCCTCCCTTTGAAGTAAGGATAATGTCAACGGCAAAAGAGAGCTATGACACTTACACCCCACGGAGCACTCTAGAAAGTTCCTTTTTCAGCCTGCCCTACTTGCCAACCTTGGGCACAGCTACATCTCTGTGGCTGCGCTAGGTAACCAGGTCAAGGGGAGCCTGAAGTTTAGATTCCTCAATGCCTTGACACTCATGTGGTGAACACATAGTTACTAGGAAGTTTGGCCAAGAAACCCGCCAGTTTGGAAGAGGGATGTGGCTACTGAGGCAGTAGACACGCGGCTCTGTAGAAGGGCTGGGGACCAGAGCCCAGTGTCAGTCTAGCCAAATGGCAGAAGAACATACAGGGCCAGAAGAAACCAAGGTGGGGCTGAGTCAGTTGCAGCACGCCATGCCACCGAGCCTTGCTTAAGCCCAGAGGTGCTCAGATCCTAACTTACTAAACCACATACACCTGCAGAGAAAGCCACCTGTGTGGACCAGAGACCCTGATCCCAGAAGACAGGAGGTAGAATACAGCACATCAAAGAACCCTTGCCACCCTGAGACTCTTTGCACCACAATCCTCCTACCCCTCGCCCCATGCACACAGGCGCCAGCTGTACCCTTCCTCTGCACATGTGAGTGGTAGTGTAATGGTCACCACTCCCCAAGTTTAAACACAATATATTGACGGGTTCTTGAGAGAGGAATGTTCCTATGATTCTGTGTAAAATACATAACGTTATTTGTTCATTAAACAAGCAGTCTTATGCTGATACAGCACGGGACAAATACAACTCAGTTTGCAACACCAAACTTATCATTTGAAGATACAGGCTCTCTAAACTCTCACACTTGCTGATGGGAGTGTAAATTTGATATATCACTTTGGAAGACTCTTTAGCCCTTTCTCCTAAAGCTAGATAATGCTTACCCTAAAGAATCAGAAATTGTATTCCGAGGTATTAACCCAAAAGAAATGAGTGGGTTTTGTCCACCGGAAGACATGTATAAGGAATGTGCACAGCAGCTGTATTCGTAACAGCCAAAGACCAGAAACAAGCCAAAGGCCTATCAACTGGAGGATGGATAAATAAATCGTGGGAGATTGTACAGGGTAATACTATTCATGAAAGAAAGGAATGAACTCCTATACGCAGCAACAGGGATCACTCTCATACATACTGGGATGAGTGAAAGAAGTAAGATTCAAAAGAGCGCACACTGTATGACTCTGTTTATACAAATTTAAAGAACAGGTGAAACTAACCTATGGGGGTAGAATCAGAATAGTGGCTACCTGGAAGGAAGAAGCGAACAGAAGAGAGGAAATATTAACTTGGAAGAAGTCTGAAGGAGTCTACTGGGTTCCAGAAACGCTCTTCACTTCATCGGAGTGTCAGTAACACAGATTATATGTTATACATGTATATTTGTAAAATTTTGTCAAGCTGTACACCTAAGATTTTTTGCAAGTTAATACATGCATGTCATACCTCACTCTAAAAGCTTCCCCAAAACACACATGCACACACACACACACACACACACACACACACACACACACATAATGCACACAGATATGTGCATCTGTCGATTTCAGTTTGAGGAAACAGAGTCTTTAGTGATGAGAGGAGGGTCAGCAATGTTACTATGTTACTCCAAACAGGTTGCTCTATACCCAAACTCTACAGGATCTCATCTAATGCACTCTGGAGATAAATGTAGATGTCTCCCTGGTCACCTCTAATAAAGACTCCCTCTTCGTTTGCCTGGGCCATCTCTACATACAGATCTCTAGTTACTATGGGATGGGCAACTGGGAAAAGGTAGGCTACAGTGACTACATTCATGTAAGAAATGTTATTAGCCCTAAATAACAGATTCTTTTTATAAGAATTTGTTTATATAAATTAAGAGTTTGGGATTAATATATACACACTACTGTATATAAAATAGATAACCAACAAGGACCTACTGTATAGCACAGGGAGCTATACTCAATATTTTGTAATAACCTACAAGGGAAAAGAATCTGAAAACGAGAATATATATATGTGTATATATATATATATACACATATATATATACACATATATATATGAATTTTTGTGCTGTACACCTGAAGCTACCACAATGTTGTAAATCAACTATACATCAATTTAAAAAAAAATAATAATTGTTTTAAACGTGTGATGAGGGGCTTCCCTGGTGGCGCAGTGGTTGAGAGTCCGCCTGCCGATGCAGGGGACACGGGTTCGTGCCCCGGTCCGGGAAGATCCCACATGCCGCGGAGCGGCTGGGCCCCGTGAGCCATGACCGCTGAGCATGCGCGTCCGGAGCCTGTGCTCCGCAACGGGAGACGCCACAACAGTGAGAGGCCCGCGTACTGCAAAAAAAACAAAAAAAAAAGTAGCCTAGGCTAAGCTATGATGTTTGGTAGGTTAGGTGTATTTAATACATTTTTTCAACTTAGGGTATTTTTAACTTATGATGGCTTTATCAGGACTTAACCCCATCATATGTCAAGGAAGATCTGTACTTCAAAATGATTACCACAATAAGTTTAGTTAACATTCATCGTGTCACATAGTTAAATATTTTTTTCTTGTTTTGAGGACTTTTAAGATCCACTCTCTTAGCAAGTTTCAAATATAGAGTACAGTCTTGTTAACTATAGTCAGCATACTGTACATGACATCCCCATAACTTATCTATCTTACAACTGGAAGTTTGTACCTTTGACCACATTCACCCAATTCCCCCACCCTCCATTCCGCAATAAGTTTAAAGGACTGAAATCACATAAAGCATGTTACCCAACTACAATTGAATGAAATTAGAAATCATTAACACGGGAAATTTTGAAAATTAATAAACCTGTGCAAACAAAACAACACACTCCTAAATACCCAACTGATAAAAAAAGAAATCAAAGGGAAACTGGAATATATATTAGATAAATGAAAACCCAACATACCAACTCTTATGGAATGCAGCTAATGCAAGAGAAAACCAATGAAACAAAAAATTGGTTCTTTGAAGAGATTAACAAAAGTGACAAGACTTTAGCTAGACTGACCAAGAAATAGAGAGGACTGAAATTATTAAAATCAGGAATGAAACAGGTGACATTACTACCAACCTTATAGAAATAAAAAGGAATACTACTACATAAAGGAACACTATGAACAAGTACATGCCAACAAATTAAATCAATAAACTAGATGAAACAGAAAATTTCTAGAAAGACACAATCTACAAAAACTGACTCAAAAAGACATAGAGAATCTGTGTGGACCTAAACAAGTTAAGAGATTTGATTAGCAATCGCAAAACTTCCCGCAAATAAAAAACCCAAGCTTAGATTGCTTCACTGATGAATTTTACCAATATTAAGAGAAGAACTAACACCAATTCTTCACAAACTCTTCCAAAAAATAGGAGATGGGTCACTTCCCAATTCATTGTTTGAGGCGATTATTACTCAGATACAAAAAACAGACAAAAACATCACAAGAAATGAAAAGTGTAAAACAATATCCATTAAGAATAAAGACACAAGTTCTCAACAAATACCTTAAGAAAAATTAAACTTATACTCTAATAATCCAGGTCCTATCAAATGGGGCTTCTTCCACAAGAGACCAAAACCATCCTCTGAGTTTTGACCACAATCTCTACTAGGCACATTAAGCAATCTCATTACTATTCACTCTACAGTAAAACATACAAAAATCAATGTAATTATAAACATATCTCCCAAACTCGCCCATCTCCTTCTGTCACCCACCAAAAATACACAGCAGTTTTTTGAGACAAATATTTCTACATTTTGTGACTGATGCATTAGCCAGCATTATTCTAAAATTATAATGGTTTTTACAGAACCAGATTTCACAGACTCCGATCTTCTATGCTATACAACACTCCTCATAAGGAAGACATTTGGCCCTTGATGAAACATCTCCAATTTGGCCTCCACAAAACTGATTCCTTTGAAATCTAAGTAGGCTACGTTAAGCATAAGGATATTTTTAAGCATAGAATAGGGCACTGCTTTTCACCCTCTTCTCTCTACTACTTTGGAGATAAATTTATAGTCACTGGGTGGAAGAAAGCCTTACTCTCCAAATTATAACCCTGGAGTGGACCTAGGAGCTCATACCCACCACAAAATCTCAACCAAATGCCCTTCTCTAAAGCAGTGTGCTTTGCAGATTCATTAAACCTTTGAATTACCAGAGGAATTTATTAAAATGCATATTCCCAAGTCTTAATAAGAGATTCTGGTAAGTTTTTAAATAGGCCCAGGAATCTGCATTCTTAACTCACCCACTCCCCAAATGTTCCTGACTATTGAGAAAACACTACCCTGGAGGTACCTGATTTCTAGATTCACTCCCTATGCTTAACAGGAGCAACCACAGGCCAATACAGGTACCCAGGAGAACCCTCTGCTGACCATGTTTCATAATGCTAGTGGTCCCCATGGTCACATGCATTTCCTAGAGGGGTGGGAAGAAAAATCTGGACAATCGTTTTCCTAGAGACTCAGAGAAGAACCCACTGAACAGGGAGCAGGTTGGAAGTTGATTTTTTGCTATAGAAACACGTAGGTTAAAGAGGCAGGATTTCTTGTACAGATGCCTCAAATATTGAGGAATAACAGGGCATGTGAAAGGTATCATCACACTGTTCTAGGCTGTGCTACCACAAAATGGGAGATCCTTCCAAGGCTTGGGCCATCTATGCTACTCAACTGTTAGCAAACATCACTAGGTAGAGGAAGAGACTGCCTGCTACAAAAGATTCTCTTCCAAATTTAAGATTCTTCCCAAGCTGCAAATCATCTCAGATTACTCCTAAATTCAAGACCACAGCCTGCAAAATAATCTAGTCAATGTCTACAACATAATCAAGTCAAGTTGCTGCCAGCCTTAACCATGTGTGTTCTCTCTCTTCTCTCTCTCTCTCATTAAAAGTTGGGAATCCAAGTGCATTCAAACCTTTTAAAGACAAACCAATGTTTCCAGATGTGTGGCATTTAAGAATTTTATAAGGGCTTTCATATTTATTTTGCGTTTCTGATGGTTTACGATAAGAGACCTTACAAATCCATAAAAGCAGATTGGGCTGGAGTTTACTGCTGTTATACAAAGGGATCTTTGTATGACAGATAATTCAGAGAGCAAGTCAGCTCGGAACCAGCGTCCTGCCTCTGTATCAAGGGGGAACTCGGACATAGAAGGACCCTTCAACATGTGAGAGTAAAAATCTGATCACACAAAAGAGGGACTGCGACTACAGAAGGACCATCCCAGTTAGGGTCCACTTTGCCACTTTGATAAATATGCAATGCAAATGGTAGAAGAGATCATTTATAAAGCCAACGCTAACAGTCGATTCTCGTTATCTCTTGTATATTCTACAGCTCTTTTCTTTTTTTTTTTACAGCTCTTATTTTTATCTTAGTTAGTTGAATAAGGGCGAAGAGTATGATGTTTAGAATGCTTACTGACTCCTAAAATCCCCACGCTCTTACCCTACTCCCCTTGCCTGGACAGCTACAACCCATCCTTAGGATCTTAGCTTAAAATCTACCTGCTTCAGATAGGTATATGCAATCCTCTCACTCTAGGTGAGTTCCCTAGTTACATTTACTAATGGTTTTTTTCTCCTCACAGAATTTTTAATTATGATTTTTCATTAATAACGATTTAGTTATTAGTATATTCAAACATTTCTCTCTCTACCACCTCCTGCTGGTCTTTGTTGAATACTATATTACAAGTGCCTAGCAAGTGCCTTTTGGGCCTTAGAGTCTTTTTTTTTTTTAATTTTTATTGGAGTATAGTTGATTCACAATGTTGTGTTAATTCCAGGCGTTCAGCAAAGTGAATCAATTGTACATATACATATATCCACTCTTTTTTTAGATTATTTTCCCACATAGGTCATTACAGAGTATTGAGTAGAGTTCCCCGGGCTATAGAGTAGGTCCTTATTAGTTATCTATTTTATATATAATAATGTGTACATGTCAATCCCAATCTCCCAATTTATCTCTCCCTCCCCCCACCCCCGGTAACCATAAGTTTGTTTTCTACATCTGTGACTCTATTTGTTTTGTAAAGAAGTTCATTTGTACCATATTTTTACATTCCACATATAAGTGATATAATATGGTATTTGTCTTTCTCTGACTTACTTCACTCAGTATGACAACCTCTAGGTCCATCCATGTTGCTGCAAATGACATTATTTCATTTTTTATGGCTGAGTAATATTCCATTGAACATATGTACCACATCTTCTGTACCTATTCCTCTGTTAATGGACATTTAGGTTGGTTCCATGTCCTGGCTATTGTAAATAGTGCTGCAATGAACGTTGGGTGCATGTGTCTTTTAGATTCTTAGTAAATGATTCTAAATGAATAACTGAATTTTACCAGGTTGATTTCACAATCGAATATATTAACTATTAGAATATGTAAATTTAGCATCCTTTTACTCAACAAGTGCCAGGTGCCGTAACAAAAGTACATTTATTCATACGTCCATGTGTATTTTATTAAATCATTAAGGGCACTTTAAGATAGAAAAAATGTGTATATATGTGTGTGCGTACATATATATATGTACACATATATATTTTTTTTTCAGGTTCTTCCCACTTATGAACTAAACTTTCAACTAAAGAACTATATGAGAATAAGATGAAAATGACCAAAATCATGGTTTTCTGATTTTCGTACATCTAGGTAGCTTCAGGGTAATCAAAATTTATATATAAGTATATTATGCATAGCAAATATTTCAAAACTAAGATCTTTTTCATGGCTTTACCCAACATAATTCCTAATAAGAGATTTACTCAATATATATTCAGGAAATATATCTACTAAAGCACTACACTTAAATTTAGACTTACTTTGAATTGGTAAGAATGAAGTTTCAGCTTCACTTATTAAAAGCTGGCCTGTGGATGTGTTCTCAGGAAACGTTAATTTTGCACAATGCTGTGTATGTAGTCTTATTATATATGTTCATCAGTGAATTCCTCAAACTCTGTGATGATGGGAGCTTCATTATGTAAATGTTAGCCATTATAGAGAATATCTGGAAAATTATATCTGCAACATAAGAAATCTTTATATCTGTTATCCCTTCATACAAGCCCATAGGCTCAGTTATTTCCTCAGGAGTTCTACTCAGACAGCCCCTAATTTAAGTGGCTAGAAAACTAAAAAATTGTGTTTGAAGAGTCAAGTGGAAATTCCCAGACCTTAAAAAGTCAGAACATATTTTTTTAAATACTCTTTGCCTTCTCGACTCATCCCCTCACAAAGTGCTTCACAACATTTTTTTGAAACTTAATCACACACACACACACACACACACACACACACACACACACACACACACCCTTAAATGGACCGATGGCCCAAAAGAAAGTCAGCTTACAAGAAAGGATGCTGGAGATCCTCTAAGGTAGTATTCCCAAACTGCAGGCTGGAAATCCGTTTAGTATGTCCCCTTAGCATGTTATTAAAAACAGAACAGAGTGGAGTGGCATAGAATGGAAGAGATAATCAGTGTTTGCTGATAATGAATTTCCTAACTTAGAAACCCTGGCATGATGGGAAATCTTGGAGCGAGAAGCTGTGTGTATATGTGAAAGTATATTTGGAAATAATAAGCCCACTGATAAAGAGCTCACATATTTGGAGCTCAGGCATTCTGTGACACAGTGGCCATAGTTGAGTATAATTCCAGAGAGAAAGGCTTCCTGGCCCTGCCCTCACGGTGAGACCCATCAGTGGGGACACCATGTTCCTGACACACTGCAGTGCTCACCCTGGGGGACAAGAGTGACATCTGAATGCTGGACTCCCTTTTAGAACCCTTTTCCATAAGGCCATAGTAAAAACCACAAACTTCTTTAGAGAAGGGACCCTCCCCATAGGATTTCTGAACTTATCACAAGACGGGGACCCCAGGGAGGAGTAAGAGATTCTCATGATACACTGGATTCGATGTTGAAACCATTTAATTAGAGTATTTTTTTAAATGGGACCTAATTTTATACCTCTAGTAAAGTGGACCATATTATTTACACAAGTGTTTTAGGTATTTTAAGTTGTATCGGTCCATAGACAAGCTGACTTTTAAAGTATGATTTATGGAACACACACACACACACACGCACACACAATATGCTATGTTGTAAAGGATAATGATAACTCTTACTAATACTAAAATCTCAATCCCTACAGTTGTAATTCCCTATTCCTGGAGAAAGAAGGATGCATGGGTATATGCATGTTTATGTGTAAAAAAAAAAAATGAAGAAAGAAACTTTACTGTCAAGAATGTCATCAGAATTATTTTTAGTTTTGTCAGTTCCTAATACAGCCAGAGAAAATTATCTTAGTAGATGAGAAGGTATAAGCTTGTACAATGTAGAAGCGGACAACAACAAAGTCTTCTGATGATCTTAAAAGGGGAAACCCTGGATGTGTCTCAGAGACTCAGTCTCCAAAGTGTCCTCAAATGTAAACATGGTCATACAAGCTACTCTTCCACAGACAAGGCACTGGGATCCATGGAAAGTGTCTCCTGGTCAGAGCAGGGTATTCCTTCTCCCATTCAATCTGCATAAATAAATAAACACAGGCACGTACACATCAGCACATGCACACACAACACCATCCACATGTCTCTCTTTGAGAACAGACCAAGATGTGGGCACCAGCAAGGCAACAATTTTTTTTAAAAAACCCACAAATGTCACACAATTAAGTATAGAAGGAGACTACACTCTTTTTCTTGCCACATCACACAATCAGCGTGGGGCTGAACCACAGGACTTTACCAATATTTGACTGTTTGACTTACAAAAATAACAATTTAGTACAGTTCAACCTAACATTGATGGAGTTCCCACCATCCTCAGAACTCATAAGGTTAATTTTATTTGATATACTACCTCCACAAAATGACAATTCAAATGACAGTGATACACAGTGACACCTTTATGATAATTTCACAAAAGTCAGAGAGAAAGAATAACGTGGAAGGATGCTTTCGGACAATGTGTCTGCAGGGTTGGGAAGTAAACTAGCAAGAATATACAAAGTCAAATAATACATCATCACCGAGTACATACAATTCACAAGACATTAGGTCCTTGTCCTCAATCACCTACAATTTACTTGGGAAGTTATAATGCAAGAAAAAAATCGCACCTATTATTTTACAATAATTACTCAGGGCAGATAAACTGGCACAAAGAATATCAAACAGTGCATGTCTTTAGACATGTCTTTAGAGTTTAAATAGCATAACTCTCTTATCTAACCTACTGCTGAAAAAGGCTAGTATTATACCAAAGGCTTCCCTGCTCACTAGAGTCACATTAAAAAAAAAATGTTTAGGGCTTCCCTGGTGGCGCAGTGGTTGAGAGTCCGCCTGCCGATGCAGGGGACACGGGTTCGTGCCCCGGTCCAGGAAGATCCCACATGCCGCGGAGCGGCTGGGCCCGTGAGCCATGGCCGCTGAGCCTGCGCGTCTGGAGCCTGTGCTCTGCAACGGGAGAGGCCACAGCGGTGAGAGGCCCGCGTACCACAAAAAAGGGAGGAGAAAAAAAAAATGTTTAAATCTTAAAAAATGTTTAAAGTGCTCCACCAATTTAAATATTGCATAGAGGTCAAGGAGGGTTAAGACCAAATAAATGTCACTGGATTTCACAAATGAACAAAGATGGACAAAAAAATCCCAAAGGGATAAAATATTTAAGTAAAAAAGGCCTCTGGATAAACAGGCAGACTGACTGTACGTGTTTATATCTGTCTCCTCCCAAAACCCAACAAAAAACAACAGCAAAGGAATAAAAAGGTATGAACATACATGGATAAAAAGAGGGGAGGCACTACTAGTGGATGAGTTCAATACATTTTACAGAAGCCGAAAAGTAGATAAAAGAATGGAAACAATTCAGCAGAATAGAGAAAACTACTTTTTAAAAGTGCCTGTACAGGCAACCAATGAAAAAGCAGCCAATTCTCACTGCACAGTCACACACTCAAACACACTCCGGCTTCAAACCTGGTTCTACCAAGTACTACAGAAAGTGAGGATAAAGAACAACAATGACAATGGGGGACAGTCATTAGATGTGCCTTCAAGTCCCTTCCTCGACCCCAACATTGGCAAGGAAAGACCCAGGATGACAGCTATGTAGCAGGCCTAGAAAAAAAAAGTCAGCCCAGATTACAGCAAAAGGGCAGAGGCTCCAAACAGAGGGGAGTTGTGGGTGGTGTCGCTCACTGGAGAATGTAATTGCATTACCTGATATATTGAACCTTTGATAATGATATTGACAGGCATCTGACAGAGCTGATGAAGCAAGAACAATTCTAAATAGTTCATAAAAAAAATAAACAAACAGAAATAAAGGCTATTATTAACTCTAGGGAAACAAAAAGCTGTATGGAAAACCTAATCTTCAGATAAGACTTCATTAAAATTTTAAACACACACAAAGGGCACCATGAAGAAAGTAAAAAGGCAAGCCACCTTCTAGGAGAAAATATTTGCAAATTGTCTATCTGACAAAGGATTCATATCCTGAATATAAAAAGAACTACATACCAAGAAGAAAACAACAAACAACCCAAATAAAACACATAGGCAAAAAACTTTAACAGACACTTTGCAAAAGAAGATACCAAAATAACCAACAAGCATTATACAAGAAAAGATGTTCATCAGGGAAATGATGGTAAAGGAATTAAAAAGGTATGAACATAAACAAGACAAAGAACAAAAGAGACATGAGGGATGACAGATATCTGGTTTATAATAGAAATGTTCTATAACTTGATCTGGGTGGTAGCTATATGGAAATCCATACACATAAAAATCCACCGAGCTGAATATTAAGATGTGTATACTTTAGTCAACAAACATTATACTTTTTCTGATGTTATCAAGTAAGCTTTTTTTAAAATTTTTATTTTATATTGGAGTATTGTTGATTAACAATGCTGTGTTAGTTTCAGGTGTGCAGCAGAGTTATTCCGTTATACATATTCACGTATCTATTCTTTTTCTATACTTTAACTTTTTAAAAATATAATCCTCAGCAATCAACAATTTGTGCTCTATTATTAGGGGATATGGAAGTAGAAGGATGAATGTAAGAGAGCTAAATCTTTACCGGTCTTCACCAAATAAGAAAGGACAGATCCTTTCCTATCTTAAGCTTATTTGTGATTAGTAATAGCTGCCTCTGGGGAAACAAGACTGGCCGTTGAGGAAAGGAGAGACAGGGGACTGCTATTTTTCATAATAAGTCTTTTACTAATATTTGATTTTTTTTAAATTGTGCATATATTAACTTGATGGGAAATTTTTAAGTGAATATTAAGTTATAAGCTATTAGCTATGTGATTATTTACACAACCACGGGGCAGAGAAGGCCTTTGAAGTGCACCTTGGTGGACACCTTTCATTTTGCCAGCGCAGTGCCCATTCCCTTTTCTGTGCTCTGATTCTCCCTCCTCTACCAGCAGTACAGATGGTCTAGGGGAAATTTCTCCACCCCAGCTTCCGTAGTAGCCTGTGACTCAGGCCCAATCCAACCCATGGCCCTGGCCCTTGGCCAGAGATATATTTTCTTTTCCAGGGATAGGCACAAGCCCAAATTTGGGCCGATGAGGGCTATACTGAGGAGTTCTCTGTAAATGTGGCCTAGCCTAGAGGGGCTGGCAGCCGTCTTGCCACCAAAAGAGAAGAAGGTGCCCAAGAATGGGGCTGACAGGATGGACAGCAGAGATGAGAGATGAGGAAAAGACACCTGAGCCCTGATGCCTGTGGTTGAGCCCTGGTTCCATGCAGGTCTGAAGTCTGTCTTCCCCTGCCGTTTTCATAATTATAAGAGGCAGTACCGTGTAAGGAGGAAATATTGGACTGCGTGGCTTCAAACTTCAGCTTTACTGCATACTGTGTGACCTTGGGCCTGTCACTTGACCTCTTCCTAATCTATAAAATAGGAATAGTAATGGTACCAACCTCACAGAATCAAATGAGTTAACATGTAACACACACACATATGCACATACATTTTATATATACATATATTATATGTTCATAGCTTAATACAAACATATATTCATTAAAATCTCATTTAAATTTATGTGTGCAAGAACCATATTTTTACTTTTAATTAAATCCTCTTCTTTCCTTAAGCCAGTTTGAATTGAGTTTTCTGATACTTACAAGTGGCAGGATCCTAATTCAACAGCCCAAAGAGAAACCATGCAAAATCAATCGATAGATTTAAGCAAATATATAAAACGTACACATAATATAAACATAAATGTGCTCTATAACAGAAAAAAAATCCTCAAAAAATTAAAAAGTAAATAGAAAAGGAAGAAATAATGTTTGGATGGATAAAGTTTCTGCCCTTACAAATAACAAGATGGAGATGCTACACAAAATGGGCACAAGTATAAACACACCATTCACAAATGAAACAAAACAAGAACGCAAGAAACTCATGTTCGGGTTTTAAAAATCAAACATGAAATAAACAGGAACTAATTTTTTCCGATGTTAAATCTAAAGAGTGCTTTAAATTTTATTATCTGGTGTTGGCAAACGTCCCATGGACTGCTAGTGAGAATGTAAACTGACACAACCTTTCTGAAAGGCAATCTAGCTATAATAAAAAGAAGCACACCTTTGACACCATAATTCTTCTCCTAGGAATTCATCTAAGGAGATACTTAAGAGTGTGTGGGAACATTTTCCCTATAAGTTTTCTCACTGATTGTATTTATATTCGGAAACACTGGAAACTGAGTGTCCAAAAACAGCGGGTCCATTATAACTGATACATTCCAATACTGTTCAGTCACTTATAATAGTGATGGAAAATATGTACATCTATTGAAGAACGTTCATGATTATTAAATGAAATAAACAAGTTACAAAACCATATAGGATGCGCCTGTTTTAGTTGTATGAATATATACACATACGTAAGGAAACAAATGTACTGGGATACATATCAAATGACTGTGAAATCTCTGGGTGGTAGAATTTATGTGTCCTAATTTGTTGGTGGGGTTTTTTTTCCCCTTATATATGTATTTCATTCTTTCTCCAATGAACCTTTACAGACTTTCAATAAGAAAAAATGTACCTCAAATTCATAGAAAGCCATAAATTACCTCTTAGTGTAGTTTCAGTCATGCATTTGGAGCCAAAATGCATGCAAGCTGTTAGGTGGAGTACAGGTGATAGAAAAGTCGAGGGAGTGGACACTCTTTTGAGAAAATGTGGTGGTAGAAACAAGGAGCAAAGGGTCTCAGAAACATACGTAGCATATCATTGTTGCAATGGAGCATCTGGATAAGAGGAGGAGACCGAAGATGCGAAAAGAAGGAATCACTGGGGGAGATGTCTTATCAAGCCCAAACAGCAACACACTGCTTTCCATTGTCCCGCGGCTTCTGTTTGGGATCGACTGGGCTGCCTTAACTGGATTCCCACATGCCCTTTTCCCATGCGCTGCATGGGCTCAGAACTTACCCAGGGACAGAACTCATACTCTCAGCCTCTTGGTGTCTTAACCCCCTAAACTAAGTACAACAGGCAGTTTTCATCCGAAGCTTTCCCCAGGGAAGAAATAGGACACTTGAAGCCCTGCTCAAGGCTTCCCTAGGCCACCTTGATTAACCACCAACCACAACTGCTATCATAATACACACCATTATGAAAAAGTGAGTTTTCAACAGTTCATAAGGGTTTGAATGCTCACTAAGTCAGATTACATTTTCTTTTCAGTTATTTCTGGCATATTAACAGCTGGTGACCTAGATTAAGAAATAATTTAATATGTCAAAAGGCAGACTGTATCAATAAATTCCCTCACAGATGGGAAGTGGATTCAATGAAAAGCTTCAGACCTAAAATTCAAGTACTTACTTGGAAGGAGAGAGAGGGTGGGGAGGAATACCTACCAGTGGGTAAAAGGAAGTATGGAAAAATGATGACAAAACCTGGCCAGGATCCCAGCAGATCATGGCTACTTTCTGCACAAGTAGCCAGGGACTAGAAGGGGGCAGGAAGCCTTGTTAATTCAGCTGCTAAAGGAGCGACAGGAGGATCACAGTTCGGGATGAGCTTGGGTAGATATTAAAAGAAATACAATCCTCTTACTGCATTGAGAGCATGCATGTGTGAAGGGAGGGACGAGAGGCAGCCACCCAGCCTCTGGGCATGCGGACAGGCAAAGGAATCAGTGCCCCCTTCAGCTGAGTTCATGGGAGTCAATGGGAACTGGGGGGGCGTCCTGAGCCCAAGTCGGAAAAGGGAAATTCACCTTCATAGTGGGCAACGCGGCAAACCTGACTTCCAGTAAAACAGGAAACCACTAAACATCCAGAATCCCAGGGATGGAAAATACTTCCACGTGAAAGAGAACACAGTTCAAGTGACACGGACCACGGGGCTCATTAGCCGGTGTCCATTTTCAAGTACAATGCTTCATCTACAATATGAATGTCCTTTGCCCGGGACACAAATGAAGACCTCAGTGCTGGCAAGGTCTTGACGACAAGCAGTGGGCAGGGAAGCCAGGCAAACCCACTGCCTGCTACTGTACCTCTCCAACTGCTCGGGGCTGGGCTTGATTTGGACATGGCGTTCATTTGTGCCCACCTCTCGGGGAGAAAAATAAATTACTGCGACCAATCTTGTGAAACACCAGGGAACCCAACCCGTGCAGCATGGATTTTTTTTTCATGCAATAAAACGCCCTCCTCTGTGCAAAAAGATGCAGAGAACTGTTAGGTTCAGGTCATATTTATTTTTGACCTTCCAGAGAAGGACGCTGGCGTCAAAAGGGATACACATACAGAGAGACCCCTCAAAAAAAAAAAAAAAAAAAAAAGAAGAAGAAAAATCGAAAGAAAGAAGTGTGCATCTAGATCTCGGTTTTGAACTTCGAGATTCACTGCACAGTACTGTATTAAAGCCCTTGGCTCTTCGCGATCAGCCTTCTTAATCCAAACATATTTCTTCGGAGGTAGCTTCTGTGCTAAATCGCTCGTTCCTGCTGCACCCAAGTAGCCAGGAAATCCCGCCGGAGGAAGGACAGCGCCGCAATCTCCCGCCGGGACCTGCGGGCCGCGTCCCCACCAGCCGCCTGCGGGCGCGCGGCCAGCGGGCGCCGGGAGGAAGATGCGCTCAGCTCCGGGAGCCGCGGGCGACACGCCGCACCTGCCACAGCTCGTGCCGGGCGCCCGCCCAGGAGGGCGGGGAGCGCGGCCAGCCGCGCGGGGGAGCGGCGAGGCAGCCGGGAGACCCGGGCCAACCCCGCGCCTCCCGGGACAGGGGCTGCGCGTCCCCGGCGCTCCCGCCTTCCCGCCGGCTCCCCGCAGCGCCGGGTGCCGCCTTGCTGCAGTGGCTGCGGCGGAGGGCAAGGCGTCCCCGAGACCCCGGCCCGGCCTTCTGCGCTCCCCCACATCCCACCCCCGCCCCGGCCGGCTCGGCCCTGCCCGCCGCGTCCCCGCCACCCGCTTCTGACCTTTTCCTGCGCGCGGTTGAGTCGCTTCTGGACGTTCTTGGCGAAGATGCCCGTCTTGATGTCGGCCATGGCTGCAGGTCCGCGGAGGCTGAGAGGAGCGGAGCGGGCGGCGAGGAGGAGCGGGAAAGGAGGAGCAGGAGAGGCGGCGAGGAGCCGCCGAGCGCCAGGAGGGGTGAGGGAGGGGCGCGGCGGCGGGGACCCACTTAAAGCGACAGAGCGGAGGCGGGACGCGCCGGCCCGGTCGGTGACACGGGTGGCGAGCTAAAGAGAGAGAAGAAGCCAAGAGTCGAAATGCCCAGAGAGCGCCCACAGTGATGGCAGAGGAGGTCTGGTGGAGAAAGGGAAGGGAGCCGAGCAGCAGCCGCAGGGCCCGCAGCAGCTCCGGGGTTCTCTGAAGGCGGAGTTTGTGGTGGGGGAGGGTGAGAGGGGCCCCAATTCTCTCCAGCAAAAAAAAAAAAAAAAAAAAAAAAAAAAAGGCGGGTGTGGGCGGAGGAGTTGGAGAAGAGGGAAGGAGAACACCGGGAAGGTGCAAGTGGAAATGGAGGGGGTTGGGCTGCGCTCCTTGGAGGACCCGCTCGACGACCCCAGGCAGAGAATGCAACCCTCGATTATCTGTGTGTTCAAGAACACACCCTCGGGAGGCTCGCAGCCCAACGAGGGAAGCCGACTGGGAAACCGAGTCAGGGCAGACGTTGGAGCTGCCCCAGAGACACAGGTAGAAAGGAGGGAGGCACCAATGGTGACACTTGTGTAAACTTTCACACAAGACTTGGGGCGAGGGCGGGAGGTTCCTTGCTGAGAAGGGTCCACTCCTTTAAGGCAGATGCTGTGCTTTGGTGATCTCTGTAATCCCTGCCCTGAGCATAGGCACTCACTTTCCAAGAACCATTGCATGGAAGAGGCAGGTCCTTTATTGCCTCACACCAGCAGTGTAAGACCCAGGCCTCCTAACCTGTTGCTTCTTACCCACCTTCTGGTAACCTTAACAGGGATTCACCATCGTCAGTACACTTTGCAGAAGTAAGAATAATAGAGATAAACTTGTCCTATTCCTACCTAGAGCTCTTGAAGCCTCTGACCGAAGGTCAAACTATTCATATTGGGTTCTCTCTGAGAATGTGAGAAGGGTAAGGCAGGTGGCCCAGCAAACAGGTCAGAAGTGAGTCAGGCATCTGGGAATCCTGTGAGTTCCGGAGAGCATCTCACGCCACCTCTGGAGTAGACTGTCACGTGGGCAGCTCCCGTGCTTTGCCGCTTGGTATCCACTCCTAGTATAGTCCCCTCACCTTGATTCTAAAAGGCTTGTGACTGCCTTTTACCAATAAGATATGGCGGAAGTACACTGTGCCAATTCCAGACCAACGCCTTGAGAAGCCAGGCAGGTTTCGCAGTCTGAGGAACGAAACCTGTTCTTCCTGTGCTGCCGTGTAGAGTTTCAGCTACCCTG
The DNA here is from genome assembly GCF_003676395.1 of Aethalodelphis obliquidens. Lineage (NCBI taxonomy): Eukaryota > Metazoa > Chordata > Mammalia > Artiodactyla > Delphinidae > Aethalodelphis > Aethalodelphis obliquidens. Next base: position 11,081,267 of record NW_020837971.1, read on the forward strand.
CTGTAAAAAGCCCCTTGGAGAGGCCACATGGTAAAGGGAGAAGCCCTGAGGTTACTTGGACAGGGAGAGCAAAACCCAGATGTCCCTGCATCCCAGCTGAGACCATCCTCCAGGAAAAACACTGGCCCAATACAGCCGCACAAAAAGTCATCAGCAAGACCAGCGGAAGAACCGCCCAGACAATCCTAGCCAAGAATGTGGAACGGTGAGCAAAAAAAAAAAAAAAAAAAAGATAGGGGTTTTATTATGCGAGGCACACTGAGGCCAAAGAAACTCAAGTGTCAGTTTGGAGCAGAGAAAGGTTTATTGCAGGGCCATGGAAGGAGACAGGTAGCTTATGCCTCCCGAAATCCCAAACTCCTGGGAGGAGTTTCAGCGAAGCATTTTTTTTTTTTTTTTTGACGCTATGGTAAGACTTTATTCAGCTTTGTAAGGACTGCCAAACTGTCTACCGAAGTGGCTGTCCCACTTTGTGTTCCCCCAGCCAATTGGTATACCAACCAATTGGTATTGGTTTTTTGGATTTCAGCCATTCTAAGATGTGTGTAGTCGTATCTCATTGTTTTGATTTACAATTCCTTAATGACAGATGATGTTGGGCCTCTTTTTACATGCTTATTTGCTATTTGTACGTCTTCTTTGGTGAGGTATCTGTTCAGATCTTTTGCACAATTTTACACTGGATTGTTTGTTTTCTCATTGTTGAGTTTTAAGAGTTCTTTGTGTATTTTGCATACAAGTTCTTTTATCAATCCGTGGCTTATCTTTTGATTTTCCTAAGAGTGTCTTTTACAGAGCAAAAGCATTTTAAAGGCAAGGTGAGGGAGGGGCATGGTTGGTTGTTGGAGACCTCTTCGCGTCAGAATCCTTTGTTCTTGCAGCTGTCCACGTAGGTCAGGTCAGGATGATCCTGTAAACCTCCAACAAGATAAATGTTATTCTCTGTTCTGCAACTTTTTTTTTTTTTTTTTTTTTTGCGGTACGCGGGCCTCTCACTGTTGCGGCCTCTCCCGCTGTGGAGCGCTCCGGACGCGCAAGCTCAGCGGCCATGGCTCTCGGGCCCAGCCGCTCCGCGGCATGTGGTATTTTCCTGGACCAGGGCACGAACCCGTGTTCCTTGCATCGGCAGGCGGACTCTCAACCACTGCGCCACCAGGGAAGCCCTGTTCTGCAACTTTTTATCTCTATATGAATGGGAAAGTGTTATACCCTTAAAGGTCAGAGCCTTGAGAATGGTCTATCCTGTACATTTCAGCCTATAGGCAACATTCTTAACCCTAAACAAAAGCTATAGAACACAAAGATTTAAAGAAACAGATCCAATATGGAGTCAGATTTGCTCTACCCTATCACAGCTTTTTAAGCCACTTTTCTGATGGTTTTTTACTGAAATACCCAGTCTATTCACTTGGCTCTTACTTCCTTAGGATGGCTATTCATCCCAATTTGCCTGGGAATGAAGGCGTTTCCAGGACACAGGACTTACAGTGCTAAAACAGGAAAGTCCTGGGGAACCTGCAAGAGTTGGTCACCTTCTTTCCAACATCTCAACTAAACAGGAGTTTACTTCAGATCAAAGTAAGAAAAACTTGTTTCTTCTCTTGGTCAGCTTTCAGTAGAACAGACTACTCAGAAGCCACGAATTTTGAGTCGGGGGCTTCTGAACCTTAGCTCTGCCTTGGGATCTTGGCCATGAGGATACAAGCCTCAGAATGTTGGAATATACCAGAATTTTCTGGAGCATATCAGTCCATGGTTACTCTTATACTCTGAGCCCCAGAGTCCCCTCTGCTCCCTCTGGGCCTGGCTACAGCCCTCATTACAGTCACCACTGCCCTTTCTCTGACAAGCAAGGGACAGGGTCCCAAGCAGTGGGTTTACTTTTTCTCTGCTTACTTAGGGCCCGAGCCATCAGATCCCACTGTCCCAGCCTTTGTCTCTCCTGGCAATTACTCCCCCACCAGTTTTTGGAACACAGTGAATATCTTTTGAAATAAAATTGCAAATGGTTCGCTTTTCTTATCATTCGGATGCCCAAATCTAGATGTGTAGCGTGGGTGGAAAGGGAAGCTTGTCATTTCTTGATAATTCCATTTGGAATACATGCTGAGCATATTAAAAAATTGCGTGCAAACTGTTAACAAATCAACCAGTATTTGGGGGGTTGCCATGTGGCTCATTCTAGCCACTCTGGAATATTGATGAAGCGCTTTAGCTGGTACTTAGTAGGTGCCCTGTAAATATATATATATATATATATATATATTTTTTTTTTTTTTTTTGGCTGCATTGGGTCTTCATTGCTGCACGCGGGATTTCTTCTAGTTGCGGTGACTGGGGGCTACTCTTCGTTGCGGTGCGCGGGCTCCTCATTGCGGTGGCTTCTCTTGTTGTGGAGCACGGGCTCTAGGCGTGCAGGCTTCAGTAGTTGTGGCTTGTGGGCTCAGTAGTTGTGGCTCATGGGCTCCAGAGCACAGCCTCAGTAGTTGTGGGGCATGGGCTTAGTTGCGCCGCGACATGTGGGATCTTCCTGGACCAGGGCTCGAACCCGTGTCCCCTGCTTTGACAGGTGGATTCTTAACAACTGCACCGAATGCAGGAATGCATGAGACTAACTCATGAGGATGCATTCTTAGCTATTTCTTCTCATAATTCTTCAGTAATGCTACTGGAACATGGGTGGGGGGAAGGGGAGCCCAACTACTACAATGATTTTTTTCCTTAGGATAATTTTTTTAAATTGAAGCATAGTTGATTTACAGTGCTGTGTTAGTTTCAGGTGAACAGCAAAGTGATTCAGTTATACATATATATATATATTCTTTTTCAGATTTTTTTCCATTATAGGTTATTGTAAGATATTGAGTATAGTTCCCCATGCTATGCAGTAGGTCCTTGTTGTTTACCTATTTATATGTGGTAGTTTGTATCTGTTAATCCCAAGCTCCTAATTTATCCCTCCCTCCCCATTTGGTAACCATAAGTTTATTTTCTATGTCTCTGAGTCTGTTTCTTTCTTATAAATAAGTTCATTTATATCATTGTTTTAGATTCCACATATAAGTGGCATCACATGATATTTGTCTTTGTCTGACTTACTTCACTTAGTATGATTTTCTTTTGAATTCTTGAATTTTATTTCATTTATTTTTTTATACAGCAGGTTCTTATTAGTCATCAATTTTATACACATCAGTGTGTACATGTCAATCCCAATCGTCCAATTCATCACACCACCATCCCCACCCCCCATGACTTTCCCCCCTTGGTGTCCATACGTTTGTTCTCTACATCTGTGTCTCAATTTCTGCCCTGTAAACTGGTTCATCTGTACCGTTTTTCTAGGTTCCACATACATGCATTAATATACAATATTTGTTTTTCTCTTTCTGACTTACTTCACTCTGTATGACAGTCTCTAGATCCATCCACGTCTCAACAAATGACTCAATTTCGTTCCTTTTCATAGCTGAGTAATATTCAATTGTACGTATGTATCACATCTTTATCCATTCATCTGTCGATGGGCATTTCAGTTGCTTCCATGACCTGGCTATTGTAAATAGTGCTGCAATGAACATTGAGGTGAATGTGTCTTTTTGAAATATGGTTATCTCTGGGTATATCCCAGTAGTGGGATTGCTGGATCATATGATAATTCTATTTTTAGTTTCTTAAGGAACCTCCATACTGTTCTCCATAGTGGCTGTATCAATTTACATTCCCACCAACAGTGCAAGAGGGTTTCCTTTTCTCCACACCCTCTCCAGCATTTGTTTCTAGATTTTTTGGTGGTGGCTATTCTGAAGACTGGTGTGAGGTGATACCTCATTGTAGTTTTGATTTGCATTTCTCTAATGATTAGTGATGTTGAGCAGCTTTTCATGTGCTTCTTGGCCATCTGTATGTCTTCTTTGGAGAAATGTCTATTTAGGTCTGGACATTTTTGGATTAGGTTGTTTATTTCTTTAATATTGAGCTGCATGAGCTGTTTATATATTTTGCATATTAATCCTTTGTCCGTTGATTCGTTTGCAAATATTTTCTCCCATTCTGAGGGTTGTCTTTTCATCTTGTTTATGGTTTCCTTTGCTGTGCAAAAGCTTTTAAGTTTCATTAGGTCCCATTTGTTTATTTTTGTTTTTATTTCCATTACTCTAGGAGGTGGATCGAAAAAGATCTTGCTCTGATTTATGTAAAGAGTGTTCTTCCTATGTTTTCCTCTAAGAGTTTTATAGTGTCTGGTCTTGCATTTAGGTCTCGAATCCATTTTGAGTTTATTTTTGTGTATGGTGTTAGGGAGTGTCCTAATTTCATTCTTTTACATGTAGCTGTCCGGTTTTCCCAGCACCACTTATTGAAGAGACTGTCTTTTCTCCATTTTATATCCTTGCCTCCTTTGTCATAGATTAGTTGACCACTGGTGCATGGGTTTATCTCTGGGCTTTCTATCCTGTTCCATTGATCTATATTTCTGTTTTTGTGCAAGTACCATATTATCTTGATTACTGTAGCTTTGTAGTATAGTCTGAAGTCAGGGACTCTGATTCCTCCAGCTTCGCTTTTTCCCCTCAAGACTGCTTTGGCTATTCGGGGTCTTTTGTGTCTCCATACAAATTTTATTTTGTTGTTGTTGTTGTTTTTGTTTTTTTGCTGTACACGGGCCTCTCACTGCTGTGGCCTCCCCTACTGCGGAGCACAGGCTCCGGACGCGTAGGCTCAGCGGCCATGGCTCACGGGCCCAGCCGCTCCGCGGCATGTGGGACCCTCCTGGACCGGGTCACGAACCCATGTCCCCTGCATCGGCAGGCGGACTCTCAACCACTGCGCCACCAGGGAAGCCCTCTCCATACAAATTTTAAGATTATTTGTTCTAGTTCTGTAAAAAATGCCATTGGTAATTTGATAGGGATTGCATTGAAACTGTAGATTGCTTTAGGTAGTAGAGTCATTTTCACAATATTTATTCTTCCAATCCAAGAACATGGTATATCTCTCCATCTGTTGGTATCATCTTTAGTTTCTTTCATCACTGTCCTATAGTTTTCTGCATACAGGTCTTTTGTCTCCCTAAGTAGGTTTATTCCTAGGTATTTCATTCTTTTTGTTGCAGTGGTAAGTGGGAGTGTTTCCTTAATTTCTCTTTCAGATTTTTTCATCATTAGTGTATAGGAATGCAAGAGATTTCTGTGCATTAATTTTGTATCCTGCAACTTTACCAAATTCATTCATTAGCTCCAGTAGTTTTCGGGTGGCATTTTTAGGATTCTCTATGTATAGTATCATGTCATCTGCAAACAGTGACAGTTTTACTTCTTCTTTTCAAATTTGTAGTCCTTTTATTTCTTTTTCTTCTCTGATTGCCGTGGCTAGGACTTCCAAAACTATGTTGAAAAATAGTGGTGAAAGTAGACATCCTTGTCTTGTTCCTGACCTTGGATGAAATGCTTTCAGTTTTTCACCATTGAGAATGATGTTTGCTGTGGGTTTGTCATATATGGCCTTTATTATGTTGAGGTAGGTTCACTCTATGCCCACCTTCTGGAGAGTTTTTATCATAAATGGGTGTTGAATTTTGTCAAAAGCTTTTTCTGCATCTGTTGAGATGATCATGTGGTTTTTATTCTTCAATTTGTTAATATGGTGTATCACATTGATTGATTTGCATATATTGAAGAATCCTTGCATCCCTGGGATAAATCCCAATTGATCATGGTGTATGATCCTTTTAATGTGTTGTTGGATTCTGTTTGCTAGTATTTTGTTGAGAATTTTGGCATCTATATTCATTAGTGATATTGGTCTGTAATTTTCTTTTTTTGTAGTATCTTTGTCTGGTTTTGGTATCAGGGTTATGGTAGCCTCATAGAATGAGTTTGGGAGTGTTCCTTCCTCTGCAATTTTTTGAAAGAGTTTGAGAAAGATGGTGTTAGCTCTTCTCTAAATGTTTGATAGAATTCACCTGTGAAGCCATCTGGTCCTGGTTTGTTGGAAGATTTTTAATCACAGTTTCAATTTCATTACTTGTGATTGGTCTGTTCATATTTTCTATTTCTTCCTGGTTCAGTCTTGGAAGGTTATACCTTTCTAAGAATTTGTCCATTTCTTCTAGGTTGTCCATTTTATTGGCATAGAGTTGCTTGTAGTAGTCTCTTAGGATGCTTTGTATTTCTGCGGTGTCTGTTGTAACTTCTCCTTTTTCATTTCTAATGTTATTGATTTGAGTCCTCTCCCTCTTTCTTGATGAGTTTGGCTAATGGTTTATCAATTTTGCTTATCTTCTCAAAGAACCAGCTTTTAGTTTTATTGATCTTTGCTATTGTTTTCTTTCTTTCTATTTCATTTATTTCTGCTCTGATCTTTATGATTTCTTTCCTTCTGCTAACTTTGGGTTTTGTTTGTTCTTCTTTCCCTAGTTCCTTTAGGTGTAAGTTTAGATTGTTTATTTGAGGTTTTTCTTGTTTCTTGAGGTAGGCTTGTATAGTTATAAACTTCCCTCTTAGAACTGCTTTTGCTGCATCCCATAGGTTTTGGATCGTCATGTTTTCATTGTCATTTGTCTCTAGGTATTTTTTTATTTCCTCTTTGATTTCTTCAGTGATTTCTTGGTTATTTAGTAACGTATTGTTTAGCTTCCATGTGTTTGTGTTTTTTACGGTTTTTTCCCTGTAATTCATTTCTAATCTCTTAGCGTTTTGGTCAGAAAAGATGCTTGATGTGATTTCAATTTTCCTAAATTTACTGAGGCTTGATTTGTGACACAAGATGTGATCTATTCTGGAGAATGTTCCATGTGCACTTGAGAAGAAAGTGTAATCTGCTGTTTTTGGATGGAATGTCCTATAAATATCAATTTAATCTATCTGGTCTATTGTGTCATTTAAAGCTTGTGTTTCCTTATTTGTTTTCATTTTGGATGATCTGTCCATTGGTGTAAGTGAGGTGTTAAAGTCTCCTACTATTATTGTGTTACTGTCGATTTCCTCTTTTATAGCTGTTAGCAGTTGTCTTATGTATTGAGGTGCTCCTATGTTGGGTGCATATATATTTATAATTGTTTTATCTTCTTCTTGGATTGATCCCTTGATCATTATGTTGTGTCCTTCCTTGTCTCTTGAAACATTCTTTATGTCAAAGTCTATTTTGTCTGATATGAGTATAGCTACTCCAGCTTTCTTTTGATTTCCATTTGCATGGAATATCTGTTTCCATCCCCTCACTTTCAGTCTGTATGTGTCCCTAGGTCTGAAGTGTGTCTCTTCTAGACAGCATATAGGTGGGTCTTCTTTTTGTATCCATTCAGCAAGCCTGTGTCTTTTGTTTGGAGCATTTAATCCATTCACGTTTAAGGTAATTATCTATATGTATGTTCCTATGACCATTTTCTTAATTGTTCTGGGTTTGTTTTTGTAGGTCCTTTTCTTCTCTTGTGTTTCCCACTTAGAGAAGTTCCTTTAGCATTTGTTGTAGAGCTGGTTTGGTGGTGCTGAATTCTCTTAGCTTTTGCTTGTCTGTAAAGCTTTTATTTCTCCGTCAAATCTGAATGAGATCCTTGCCAGGTAGAGTAATCTTGGTTGTAGCTTCTTCCCTTTCATCACTTTAAGTATATCATGCCACTCCCTTCTGGCTTGTAGAGTTTCTGCTGAGAAATCAGCTGTAAACCTTATGGGAGTACTCATGTATGTTAAGTCATTTTTCCCTTGCTGCTTTCAATAATTTTTCTTTGTCTTTAATTTATGTCAGTTTGATTACTATGTGTCTCTGTGTGTTTCTCCTTGGGTTTATCCTGCCTGGGACTATGCACTTCCTGGGCTTGGGTGGCTATTTCCTTTCCCATGTTAGGGAAGTTTTCCACTATAATCTCTTCAAATATTTTCTCTGGTCCTTTCTCTCTCTCTTCTCCTTCTGGGTCCCCTATAATGCGTATGTTGTTACGTTTAATGTTGTCCCAGAGGTCTCTTAGGCTGTCTGCATTCCTTTTCATTTTTTTTTTTCTTTATTCTGTTCCACAGCAGTGAATTCCACCATTCTGTCTTCCAGGTCACTTATCCATTCTTCTGCCTCAGTTATTCTGCTATTGATTCCTTCTAGTGTAGATTTTATTTCCGTTATTGTATTGTTCATCTCTGTTTGTTCTTTAATTCTTCTAGGTCTTTGTTAAACATTTCTTGCATCTTCTTGATCTTTGCCTCCATTCTTTTTCCAAGGTCCTGGATCATCTTCACTATCATTATTCTGAATTCGTTTTTGGAAGGTTGCCTATCTCCACTTCATTTAGTTGTTTTTCTGAGGTTTTATCTTGTTCCTTCATCTGGTACATAGCCCTCTGCCTTTTCATCTTGTCTATCCTTCTGTGAGTGGTTTTTGTTCCACAGGCTGCAGGATTGTAGTTCTTCTTGATTCTAATGTGTGCCCTCTGGTGGATGAGGCTATCTAAGAGGCCTGTGTAAGTTTCCTGATGGGAGGGACTGGTGGTGGGTAGAGCTGACTGTTGCTCTGGTGGGCAGAGCTCAGTAAAACTTTAATCTGCCTGACTGCTGATGGGTGGGTCTGCGTTCCCTCCCTGTTGATTGTTTGGCCTGAGGCAACCCAACACTGGAGCCTACCTGGGCTCTTTGGTGGGGCTAATGACAGACTCTGGGACGCCTAGGAGTACTTCCCAGAACTTCTGCTGCCAGGGTTCTTGTCCCCACGGTGAGCCACAGCCACCCCCCCGCCTCTGCAGGAGACCCTCCAACACTAGCAGGTAGGTCTGGTTCAGTCTCCCCTGGGGTCATTTCTCCTTCCCCTGGGTCCCAATGTGCACGCTACTTTGTGTGTGCCCTCCATGAGTGAAGTCTCTGTTTCCCCCAGTCCTGTCGAAATTCTGCAATCAAATCCCACTAGGCTTCAAAGTCTGATTCTCTAGGAATTCCTCCTCCCATTGCCAGACCCCCAGGTTGGGAAGCCTGACGTGGGGCTCAGAACCTTCACTCCAGTGGGTGGGCTTCTGTGGTATAAGTGTTCTCCAGTCTGTGAGTCACCCACCCAGCAGTTATGGGATTTGATTTTGCTGTGATTGTGCCCCTCCTACCGTCTCATTGTGGCTTCTCTTTTGTCTTTGGATGTGGGGTATCTTTTTTGGTGAGTTCCAATGTCTTCCTTTCGATGATTGTCCAGCAGCTAGTTGTGATTCTGGTGTTCTCACAAGAGGGAGTGAGAGCACGTCCTTCTATTCCGCCATCTTGCTTCCTACCTCAATAGCATCTTATACTCAAAAAAAAAACTAGTATGATTTTTATCATGGTTATGTCATACAGTGGAGTCTTTTTTTTTTTTTACAAAACCTTATGCAGCACTCAAATATATTAATCAGATGGACCTTCTCTGGATGCAGAGAATGTTGGGTGCCCAGAGCTCCACCCATTAGGTGGCCCGTTTATTCCCTGTGACTGTCTTTAAGGAAGATCCTTAGAGCCACAGAACACAGCAGAAGTCCACAGTACCAGCGACCCTCAGCGACACCTTCTGTCTCTGAAGTTGTAGGATCCATGCTTTTGTGTGTGTTTCCTTCATCCCCAGCACCACTGGGCCCTCCCACCAGTATTCCTTGATTGTTTGTGCCTGTTCCTCATAATGACCATACATTTTTCTCCTTGGTCAGTCAAGGAAAAATGTGACCCTTGCAGTTCCACGTAGATGTCACTATTAATGAAAAGTAACCCAAATCCTCACTAATTTCAGGGACAAGCTTAGATTGTTACCGAACTCAGGTCTGGCTGTTCACCACTCAGAAAGCAGTACTCGAGAGAGAGACAAATGTTGGTAGAAAGGAAAACTGCTTTTAATCAGAATGCCGGCAATCTGCCAGCAATCAGTGTCCCCCAAAACCATCTCCAAAGATACTGCTCGGCCACGAAAGCTTTTAAAAGGAAAAAGGGAAGTAGTCTCAGTTAATCACTGAGATGGGGGTCAGAGTTGTTGCCATCCCACAATGTGTGCAGGCTTATGTGCAGGCTTGTTGACTTCTTGTGGTCTTTCTCTAGATGCAATCTTATTCACACAGTTTGGGAGCTTACGGAAGGGGAAGCTAGAGAAGAGATCTGGTCATCTGTTAATTCCTTATTCTTCATTTCTACTTCTTTGATCTATGGAAAGAACCAACACGTTAGGCAAGGTATTGTGTGATCAAAAGATTTGAAAGGTGTGCTTGGTCCAGAGGTGAGTAGAACATGGGGGATGCCTGGTTTAACGTTAGTGTCAAGACAAAAGGGGCCTCCTGCAGGGAACTCTTTCCTGCAAAGAGCTCTTTCCTCCCAAAAGCTGCTTACAAAATGTTAAATTATATTTAATGATTATTCAGGTAAAGTTCAGAAAAAGCATCACAACTCCAACCCCAGGTATTCATCTGAACAGGGCAGAATTCCTGAATTAATTGTAATTTCCAATTCACCTTCCTTCCTTCTAAATTGCACTTCAAATTGCTTGATAAATCAGAAGTATAATTATGACAGGTTTTCATAATTTGGAATAGGCCCAGAATTACTACTGTATTATCACAAAACTCATTTTCCAGATGTTTTAATGGTACAGAAGCTTATCCTTGCCTATATTTATATCTTGTAAGTCCAATTTAGACCCTTAGGAAGGTAGATTTCTAGATCCATTGTTTAATGTGTCTAGCTCTTTGCTGACACTCACAAGAGTTAAAATTTATGCTGTATATTCTAATTAGCTACATCTTCTTTATGTCATTGTACAGATAATTAAGGAGCCATTCCATTTATACATTTGGTTGAACCTAACTGGACTTTTGGTCCCAACCAAATTATGACTAGTACTTACACTTACCTCTTTGTTTAAAGACTCAGACAAAATTTTATTTTGTCTCACAAATGTTAAAATAGCAGTGAAAGGAGAATGTGCTGTAAAATATATTTTTTGGACTGATTATCTTATGCATTTCAGGTGAAAACTTTCTTCAAATTATGCCAACTATTTACATTTTAGTCCCACATATATTTTTATTCAATTTCGCCTACATAACTACCCTTTTCTTTTCCCAATTTAACCAAGTCTAAAAATACAAACTTCTAACTCTATTAATAATGTATCACTAATGTATCCCAAAATACTGCATAGGAGGCAAGAGCTTTGTTTTAATACATGAGCCATTGGCCACTAAGGAAAACAATAATAATGTATTCAGTTGCCTAATAACTTTAAAGTACTTCAACACCGTGTTTGATGTGTTTGTGCAGAACAATGCAAAACAACTTCTATGCCTCGAAACAAAATGCTTGAACATCACTTAATAGCTTACAAGCCAACTGAGAGGTCAGGGAGCAAAACAAAATAGAAATTCTAATTAACCACAACTCTTTCTGAAGAAAGGGGCAAGTCCCTGCAAACATTTTAAGCTATTTTCTATCCACAAATAAGCTATAAAAATTCCATGTACAGTGTGGGAAACAGCACATTTGTCTGGGCTACTGAGAGCACCCTCTTACTTGCTTATATATCTAGACTATTTTATTGGGAAGTTTTCCAGCTTGGACAAACCCCAGCTTTGTAACAGTGATCTACTTGAAAACCTTTTAACAAATGCTTAATTTTAGCATATGTTGGCCCGAGATTTTTTTTGGTTCAAGGAACTTATTTTTTTGATTAAATATGTCCATATTTATATTTTACATAAATGTAGCTATTCACATGTGCCTACCTTTGGCTGCATGGCTGCTCCCCCACCTTCACCCCATCTTTTGCCACCCCTACACACCTCTCTCCAAACTGCTCCTGGAACTGTGGCTGCCGCTGACATAGTAGAGGTATATTACCTTGGACCATAAGATTCCCCACGACAGTATTCCTCCACTCTAAGCCTGCACTTCAACCAAAGCCCCTGGCTAATGAAGCCAACCCAGGTTCCTGGTACGATTTTATGTACAAGAAGTCTGGACTAAGCACTGTGTCCTCCCAAACATCTGCCTACTTCCCTGCAGTATAGCCTTTTTCCTCTCCAGAGACCACACAACCTTCTACCTGTTCTTGTTACCTACTCCAGGTTCATACTTCTCACTGTATGACAGGCCAATAAATCAAGACACGAGTCATTGGGCAAGGAATAGAGACTTTATTTGGAAAGCCAGCAAACTGAGGTGTCGGACTAGTGTCCCAAAGAACCATCTTGCACAGGTTTGGATGCTAGTTTCTTTTATAGAACAAAGAGGGGTAGGTGAGGAGGTAAAGTGAAAAAGACAATAAGTTGTTGCAAATATTTCCTGGTTCCGGCCAGACTCCAGAGGGGATGTGTTAATTACTTCTTTCGTGAAGCCATTTACAGATGTGCCCGGTCAGGATGTTTCCTGTGAGTTAAACAAAGGCATTTTAGTTTAACGCTGAGGTAGGGGAGGCAGGGTTCCCGGGGATGGGCCATTATGTGTACTTTCCCTTTAGTAATAAACTTCTAGCAAAAGCACTAGAATACAAAGTTCAAGTTAAAAGAAGTAGATCCAATATGGAGTCAGATTTGTTCCTCCCTATTATATTCTCACATCTAAAATTACCTCACTCTCTTCACCTCTCTTCTCTAAGACCCCCAACAGGCTGCTGCCTAGAGCCACCTCCACGGAATCAAGCAAGTTGTGTGGTGATGGTGGTAATATTTCCTATTAGTGTTGCTTTCTGTGTTTCTGCTGTAGTTCAGCATTATTGGGCTGAGAGAGGCTTTGGTAAGCTCGTCTAGGACAGAATCTGTCATGGATTGAATTGTGTCCCTGTGATATTGTGATTTATAATAAGAAATATTATGCTTGGTGTTTGTCCCTGTTCTTGCACAAAGCTCCCCAAGCCCTTGAAATTTCCCAAGTGATTAGAGCAATACAAGTATTTTTTGTTATTCTTAAGAAAGCCCCTTTTGGGCTTCCCTGGTGGCACAGTGGTTAAGAATCCGCCTGCCAATGCTGGGGACACGGGTTCAAGCCCTGGTCCGGGAAGAGCCCACATGCCGCAGAGCAACTAAGCCCGTGCACCACAACTACTAAGCCTGCGCGCTAAAGCCCGTGAACCACAACTACTGAACCCACATGCCACAACTACTGAAGCCCATGCAGCTAGAGTCCATGCTCCACAACAAGGGAAGCCGCCACAATAAGAAGCCCGTGCACCGCAACGAAGAGTAGCGCCCACTCGCCGCAACTAAAGGAAGTCCGTGCGCAGCAACGAAGACCCAGCGCAGCCCAAAATAAATAAATTTATTTAAAAAAAAGAAAAAAAGCCCCTTTCAATCACACCTGAGTGTATGTTAATGAGGGAACTCTTAGAAAGGTCCTAACGATGGGGGCTTGTTGCCAGGAGAACCAACCTGGTGATTAGAGGGTTGGAACTTTCAGCCCCACCCTCATTGCATCCCCCTACCCCCCTACCTTCTCCCACCCCCGACCTCTGGGGAGAGGAGACAGGCCAATGATTGAATCAACCATGCCTATGTAATGAAGCCTCCATAAAAACAAAAAGGGTAAGATTCAGAGAGCTTCCGGGTTGGTAAACACGTGGTGGTGCAGAGAGAATGGGGCCTGGAGGGGGCTTAGAAGCTCCACACATGTCTTGCCCTATGCATCTCTTCCATCTGGTGATTCCTGAGTTATACCCTTATAATAAACCAGTAATCTAGTAAGTAAAATGTTTCTCTGAGTTCTGTGAGCCACTCCAGTAAATTAAATCCTAGAAGGGGGTCACGTGAACCTCCAATTTACAGCCAGTTGGTAAGAAGCACAGGTGACAACCTGAACTTGCCATTGGCATCTGTAGTGGAGGGTGGGATTGAGCCCTTAAACTATGGGATCTGACACTAACTCCAGGTAGTGTCAGGACTGAACTGAATTGTAGGACCCCCAGCTGGTGTTGCAGAATTGCTTGGTGTGGGGAAACCCGGCAGCTACCCCAGCATTTTGTGGCCAGAAGTTTTGCAAGTAGAAAAGAAACGCCTAGGAGGAGTTTTTTCTTTACAGTCTCCACAAGAGATCATTGAAGTCCTAACTCCTGGTACCTGTGAATTTAATCTCATTTGGAAATAGGATCTTTACAGATATAATTAAGATGTAAATTAAGATGAGGTCACAGTGCAGTAGGGCAGGTCCTTAATCCAATAGAACTGGTTTCTTTATTTTTTTTTTAAAAAAAAGAAGAGACTTGGAAACAGACACACACAGAGGAGAATGCATGTGAAGACAGATGCAGAGGGCAGAGGGCCGTGTAATGATGGAGGCATGGATGGGAGTTACTCAGCTGCGCCACAGGAGCACCTCCAGCAACTGTAGAAGCCTGGAGAGTGAGCACGGCCTGCTGACACCTGGATTACAGACTACCGCCTCCAGAACAGAGGTTATACATTTCTGTTGTTTTAAGCCACCCAGTTTTTGTTACTTTCTTATAGCAGGCCTAGGAAACTGATGCAGAATCCAACCTCCTTCTTCAAAACAGCATGCATCTTGGAAAAATTTATCTCCCAATCCAAATAACTGACAAACAGATTTCTGAAAACAAGATTTTCATTAGTTGGAACAGCCCGTGCTCATCTGTTGCTTTCTTTTGAAACAATGTATTTTTGTAAGTGCATGATTTGCCCTTCTTTTCCTTCTTAATTTAATGAAAAAAGCAGTAGCTTTTGAGTGAGCCTCTTGCAGGTTGGGTTCTAAGGAAGCAAAGGCTGAGTTTGGGGGGGAGGTTGATTAGAGATCGCTGAACCTGTGAACGGCAGGGGGAGGAAGCAGGATTGGCAGAGGAGGAAGCTGGACTCCCAGGCAGGTCTGGGCTCTGTAGGGAGCAGTGCCCATAGAGTGTCCCCATCCAGCTCACAGGAGCTGGGCCATTACACCTCTGCCCACCAGCCACTGGAGGCCGGTGGCCCTAGGAGGCGTGTGAACTGGGGTCAGGCAGCTTTCTGCCAGGGCAGTCCACTCTGCAGGCCCTGGCAGGAAGTTGCCTGGGGACCGCACTCCCTCAGAGGTGAGCAGCAAGCCCCTTTTGTTTTCTTTTGGCCACACAGCGCAGCATCTGGGATCTTAGTTCCCTGACCAGGGATCGAACCCACGACCCCTGCGTTAGAAGCGCAGAGCCTTAACCACTGTACCACCAGGGAGGTCCCAGCAAGCCCTTCTTGGACGGGGATCTGGGCAGTGGGCCAGGCCATCCCCTACTCAGTAGTTCAGATGAAGAGCTCCTAGAACACGGTAGACACGTGTTCTTTGGTTCCCTCTAAACATCTGCTGTTTCTTCACCCTCCCATGTTATCCTCCTACCTACACTGAGATGTTTCTGAGATTAATACTAAGTTGATCATCCTCCACAAGGTGCAGACTTTTACATTTAAACATGGTCCATTTGCCCCTTATGAAGTTAGTTTAGTCATCTGTGTTGTCAGGGCTCTCCATTCTATAGCTACTATTTTTCCTTTTTTTAAATTTTTAAAAAAAATTATTTATTTATTTATGGCTGTGTTGGGTCTTCGTTTCTGTGCGAGGGCCTTCCCCAGTTGTGGCAAGCGGGGGCCACTCTTCATCGCCGTGCGCGGACCTCTCACTATCGCTGCCTCTCTTGTTCTCTGCGGAGCACAGGCTCCAGACGCTCAGGCTCAGTAATTGTGGCTCACGGGCCCAGTTGCTCCGCAGCATGCGGGATCCTCCCAGACCAGGGCTCAAACCCGTGTCCCCTGCATTGGCAGGTGGATTCTCAACCATTTTTAATAAATAAGAAACTTGTAGGTAGACACTCTGAAACTACGTAAATACTCTGTTTCTTGCCAAAATTTCCCTCCCCCGGTTTGGCATGCGTAATGGTTCTTGCCTAAATCTGTTTTTACCAAGATGCTTTTTAAATGGCGATTTTCTACTTCCGTCAGTGCTACTGTGTTTGTTAATCAGAACTCCACTGTATGCAAGAGGCTTCCCTTTCTTTCCATATATCTACTAATTTATTATCTATTGTCAATATGGACTCATGGATTCTTATTTTATTCATTCTGTTATTGTTCTTATGTACCTTGCTGCTCAAATTACCCCAGACTTGGCCAGTGAAAGCCCCTTCATTTTTTTTAATATATCCTCATCATTTTCTGAGCACCTCCTTATTTTCTGGCACAGTAACATATTCCAGGCTCATCTTGATTTTCTCTGCCCCAGCCTTTGAATAAGCCATTTCTCCATGAACCCCTGGTTCATGTTTGTGGAGAATTGTATTTAGAAACGAAGGTGTGGGTTCAGGCTTTACTCGTTGCAAATGAGTGACTGAGCGTCATTGAAATAATAAACTTATATGGATACTTCTAATTAGAATCCGACCTAGGATCTTGCTTGCTTTTCCCCATTCCATACTTGTATCTCTCATCTTACATATTTCCCTGGCTCTCAAGAACCTTACTATAGTCACTCATTTGCGCAATTCTGCAATACCCACAAAATGGTTTCATAATACTGATACCACTGCAACAAACCTATTGAGAAGAGTTCAAGGTTAACCTTTTTTTTTCTTTGGACTGAAGTCGAAATACTATCTTCAACATTTTCTTGCGGTACTGGCATAAAGACAGACCAATGGAATAGAATAGAGAGGTCCCAAAATCAACCTTCACATATATGGTTGAATGATTCTCAACAAAAGTGCCAAGGCCTTTCAAAAAGAAAGGACAGTCGTTTTTCTTTTCTTTTCTTTTTTTTTTTTGCTGTACGCGGGCCTCTCACTGTTGTGGCCTCTCCCGTTGCAGAGCACAGGCTCCGGATGCGCAGGCTCAGCGGCCGTGGCTCACGGGCCCAGCCGCTCCGCGGCATGTGGGATCTTCCCGGACTGGGGCATGAACCCGTGTCCCCTGCATCGGCAGGCGGACTCTCAACCACTGCGCCACCAGGGAAGCCCAAGGACAGTCTTTTTAACAAATGGTGCTGGGAAAACTGGGTATTGATATGTAGATAAATGAAGTTGAACTCTTCCTTATACAAGGTACAAAAATTAACTCAATGGATTAAAGACCTAAATGTAAGGCCTAAATTTATAACACTCTTAGAAGAAAACATAAAAGGAAAGCATGATATTGCATTAGGCAATGATTTGTTGGATATCTCACCAAAAACATGGACAACAAAAGAAAAAGAGATAAATTGGACTACATCAAAATTAAATGCTTTTGTTTATCAAAGGAAACAATCAGCAGAGTGAAAAGACAAACCATGGAATCAGAGAAACTATTTGCTCACCATATATCTGATAAAGGGTTAATATCCAGAACCTGTAAAGAACTCCTAAAACTCAACAACAAAAACCAAACAACCTGATTTAAAAACGGACAAAGGGCTTGAATAGGCATTTCTCCAAACGAGATAATCAAATGGCCAATAAGCACATGAAAAGATGTTCAACATCACTCATCATCAGGAAAATCAAAATTAAAATCATAATGAGATACCACCTTATACCCATTAGAATAGCTACTATCAAACCCAGAAAATAACATGTTGGTGAGGATGTAGTAAAATTGGAATACCTGTGCACTCTTGGTGGGAATCTAAAATGGTGTAGCCACTATGGAAAACAACATTGCAATTCCTGAAAAAAGTAAAATAGAACTTTCGTATGACAGCAGTACCATTTCTGGATATATACCCCTCCAAAAATTAAAGCAAGGTCTCAAAGAAATATTTGTACACCTACAGTCATAGCAGCATTATTCATAATCGTCAAAGGTAGAAGCAACTCTGGTGTCCATTGACTGGTTAATGTATAAACAAATGTGATATATTCATACAGCCTTAAAAGGAAGGAAATCTTGACACATGCTACAACATGGAAGAACCTTGAGGACATGGTGCCATATAAAGGAAGCCAATCATAAAAGGTCAAATATTGTATGATTCCATTTATATGAAGTACCTGGAGTAGTCAAAGTCATAGAGACAGAAAGTAGAATGGTAGATAACCCAGGACCGGTGGCAATGGGGCAATGTTATTTAATGGGTTTGGAGTTTCAGTTTTACAAGATGAAGAGACATCTGGAAATGGATGGTGGTGATGATTGCCCAGCAATATGAATGTACTGAATGCCACAGAACTACACACTTAAAAATTGTTAAAATGGTCAATTGTATGTTATGTATATTTTACCATAATAAAAAAAAATGAGAAACTTCCTGAGGCAGATCACTTTATTCACTGGAAACAGGTTTGTTCCTGTTTTCATTTAGTTTAAGATTTTCCCCATCCTTATTAATTTTATTTTATTAGATATGTAGAACATTAATATGAATCAAAAAGTCAAAACTGTATAGAAATGTACACTCAGGGAAGTGTCACTCCTTCTCCTATCCCTTCAACCATCCCTTCATCTCCATTCCTTGTGGGTAACCAATTTTATTACTTTTTGTATTATCAGTCTTGTATTACTTTTTGCAAAGTTATACAAATACGTGCATGTTTTCTTATTTTGTCTTCTTTTTTACAAAAAAAACCCCTAGCATACTATGTATATTCTTTTGCATTTTTTATTTAAAACATGTTCTGGAAATTACTCTCTTTCAGTTTATAAAGATTTCCCTATTTTTTTTTTTACCAGTTTCCAGTACTTCAGAGTGTATATTTATCATAGTGTATTCAACCAACAATCATCGTTCTTATTTATCTTGAAGCTGAAATTATCCCAGATAGAGCCAGTGAAAGCAATCTTCTATTTGTACATTTAAGTAGATTACAATATTTTACAATTATAAATAATGCTGTATGAATAATTTTTGCATGTGTATTTTCATGTTGTTAAAACTATATCTTCGGGATAAATTCCTGATGAATCTGTAGGTCAAATAATACCTGTGTAAGCAGGTTTGTTCAGTATTGTCAAATTCAACTCCAGGGGATAGCACTATTTTGCATTTTTATCAGCAGTGTATGAAAGTGCCTGTTTCTGCACAATCTGGCTAATTTTGGCAAGCCTTTGGATTTTTGTCAATCTGATGGGTGAAAAAAAAACAAACTGAAGGAACTGTAAACTTGAAATAAGTGAGAGATTATTTCCCAAATATCTCTCTAAGGTAAAGAAAAGCGATTATAAAATTCATGTCTTCTTCGTGTGTCATATACATTTTCAATTTTATGACAGGCATTGTGTTTAAAACAGTAGACAGTGAAGTAGATTCTGTCAGGCAGCTGAGGTGAAGGGATGATTTCTTTGATCTCACTAGGAGTTAACCTCAGTGGGGGATCAATAGCAGCTTTAATTTGTTTCAGTTTACATCTGGACCGCTTGAGAACGAAGTCAGCCCCCTCCCAATAGCCAGACTTTGCAAGCAAGTCACTGGTATACTATAAGACTGTGAGAGGGCTTCCCTGGTGGCGCAGTGGTTAAGAATCCGCCTGCCAGGGCAGGGGACATGGGTTCGAGCCCTGGCCCGGGAAGATCCCACATGCCGCAGAGCACCTAAGCCGGTGCGCCACAACTACTGGGCCTGCGCTCTAGAGCCTGCGAGCCGCAAGTACTGAGCCCGCAAGCCACAAGTACTGAGCCTGCATGCCACAACGACTGAAGCCTGCGTACCTAGAGTCTGTGCTCTGCAACAAGAGAAGCCACTGCAATGAGAAGCCCGCACACTGCAATAAAGAGTAGCCCCTGCTCGCCGCAACTGGAGAAAGCCCACGTGCAGCAACGAAGATCCAAGGCAGCCAAAATAAAAAAGACTGTGAGATCTCTCTGCTTTCCGCCTTCTTATACTATTGAGGGGCTGATCTCTATGATCTTGTCAGCTGAGCTGGTGGCAGCTGGGGTTCAGATTTAGTTAATTTCAGTTATCTTCTAGTTCCAAGTGTTTTGAGGTGATGCCAGGCGCCTCCCACCTGTGACACAGGTACAGTGAGACTGGGTTCTCAGGGAAGCGCAGACTCTGAGATGGAGCTCAGTGTGCAGGCTGTTTACAGGGAGTGCCCCTGGATCAGCACCTGTAGAAGGAAGTGTTTCATTTCCTGGGGCTGCCATAACAAATTACCACAAACTGAGGAAGGCTTTCCCATCATCAAACCTGATGATCTGCTGAGTTTTCTGGCCTTACACAGTCTGTCCACTCCTGCGTGCCCACTTCCCTGAGTCCTTGAATCTCTTCTTCCACTGTCTGCCACAGTAGTTCTGGTATTTTTCCTCACTTAGTACAGACTATTACTTTTTCCATGCTTCTAGGAGCCATCCTAGAGCCAGATTAGAGTCTTTGCTAGCATGTTAAACGCTTTATCTCGGAAAAGTGCAATTAATTTGTAAACTTTCTGTTATCCAATCTTATGTTCCAGGCCCCCTTTACCCAATGTGCTCAGATCCAGTCCCACACAGACTCCGCTGGTCCTGCCAGTACACGCTGGCTGGGACTGGCAGCTCCTTTGAGGTACAGGCCTTTTCCTCCCTTTTCTGGCCCTTCATGTTGCTGGCTGGGGCATCCTGTGACTTCACCCAAGTTATAGACCTGGTACCCAGGACGAATGAGGGGACATATCCTGGGGCACATCCTTGCTCACAGAGGAGAGGCTTTTGAATTGTCTTCAGGGGAACAGAGCACTAGCTCTTGGAAAGGGATGTGCCACTTCTGAAAGCTCAGAAGTTTTAGGAAAATTTGTGGATTTAAGAGTTTCGGGGTTTTCAACCCAGATATCCTCATCCCATGTGTCAGTGTCCTATTGTTTCTCAAACAAGGCTCTAATCTTGGCATCAAGACCTACCGTGGCTGAGAGTTTAACCTCTGGAACCCTGCTACTCTTGTGATTGAGTCCTGGGCCTCGTGCTTAGATTTCCCTGCAGCTGCAACTGCAGATACTTTTCAGAGCCTCTTAGCAGTCTCCCAAGAGGTGCTCTATTCATGCTGGCCTTTCAACTGCCAGTTAGTTGCTTTTAGCCTTTCCTTATCTTTTTCTAGAGTGTCAGTGAGTTTTGCACTAGGCATCTAACTCCATAATCTTTTTAGTTACTGATTCCTACATACTTGTCTTTTTTAAAATTTCAGTTTATTGTGATAAGAATACTTCACATGAGATCTACCACTGAACGAATTTTTCAGTGTGCAGTACATTATTGTGGACTGTGTAATGTTGTACAGCAGATCTCTAGAACTGACTCTTCTTGCTTAACTGAAACTTTGTACCCGTTGATTAGTAACTTCCCGTTTCCCACCCACCCGTGCCCCCTAACGCCTGGCAACCACCATTTCACTCTTCGATTCTATGAATTCTAGATACTTCATGTAAGCAGAATCATGCAGATTTATCTTTCTGTAACTGACTTGTTTCCCTTAGCATAATATCCTCAAGGTTTATCTATGTCATGCATACTGCAGAATTTTCTTATTTTTGTAAGGCTGACTAGCATTCCGTTCTATGTATATACCACATTTTATTTATCCATTTCTATATTGATGGACATTTAGGGTGTTTCCACATCTCAGCTATTGTGAATAGTGCTGCAGTGAACATGGGAGTGCTTATATGTCTTTGAGATCCTGATTTCAATTATTTTGGATAAATACCCAAAAGTGAGATTCCTGGATCATATGGTAGTTCTAGCTTTAATTTTTTGAGGATCATATGCCAACAGTGCACAGGAGTTCCCTTTTCTCCACATGCTTGCCAACAGTTGTTGTCTTTTGGTCTTTCATGATAGCTGTCATGACAGGTGTGAGGTGATATTATGGTTTTCATTTGCATTTCCCAATGATTAGTGACGTTAAACATTTTTTCATATGTATGTTGATCATTTATATGTCTTCTTTGGAGAAATGTCTTTAGTTCATTTTTAAGTCTTTGGTTCATTTTTTATTCAGGTTATTAGTTTTTTGGCTGTTGAGTTGTAGGGGTTCATTATATACTTTGGAGATTTATCCCTTAACAGATGTATGGTTTGCAAATATTTTCTCGCATCCCCTAGCTTGCCTTTGACTCTGTTGATTGTTTTCTTTGCTGTGCAGAAGGTGGTTTAGTTTGATGTAGTCCTACTTGTTTATTTTTGTTTGTGTTGCCTGTGCTTTTGGTGTCATATCTGTGAAATCATTGCCAAGATCAATATCAAGAATTTTTTCCCTATATTTTCTGCTAGGATTTTTATAGGTTCAGGTCTTATGTTTAACTTATTAATCCATTTGAGTTGATTTTTGTGTGAGATATAAGAAAAGAGTCCAATCTCTTTCTTTTGCATATGGCTATCCAGTTTTCTCAACACCATTTGTTGAAAGGACTATGATTTCCACACTGTGTACTCTTGGCCCCCTAAGATCAGTTGAGTGTATATGCATGGATTTATTTCTGGGCTCTCTATTCTATTCTGTTGGTCAATATGTCTGTCTTAATGCCAGTACCATACTGCTTTGACTACTAGTTTTGTAATATGTTTCAAAATCAGGAAGTGTGATGCCTCTGACTTTGTTCTTCTTGCTTAGGATTGTTTTGGCTGTTTGGGTTTTTTTGTTGTTCCATATGAAACATAGTTTTTTTCTCTTTCTGTTAAAAATGTCTTTGGGGTTTTGATAAGGATTGCATTGAATCTATAGGTCATTTGGGGTGGTATGGACATTTTAATAACATTAAGCCTTTTCATCCATGAGCATAGGATGTCTTTCCATTTGTTTGTGTCTTCTTTAATTTCTTTAATCAATGTCATATAGTTTTTCGTGTACAAGTCTTTCATCTCCTTGGTTGAGTTTATTCCTAAGTATTTTATTCATTTTGGTGCTATTGTAATTGGGATTATTTTACTTATTTCCTTTTCAGATAATTCATTGTGCATAGAAATGCAACTGATTTTTCTATGTTGAGCTTATATCATACAACTTTACTGAGTTCATTTATTAGTTCTAACAGTCTTTTTGCCAGTACCATACTATTTTTCATGTAGTCTTTTGGATTTTCTATACATAAGATCATGTCATTTGCAAACAGAGACAATTTTACTTCTTCCTTTTCAATTTGGATGTCTTTTATTTCTTTATCTTGTCTAATTACTCTGGGACTTCCAGTACTATGTTGTACAGAAGTGGTGAGAGTGGGCATTCTTGACTTGTTCCTGATTTTAGAGGAAAAGCTTTCAGTTTTTCACCATTGAGTATGATACCAGCTATGGGATCTTCCTATTTGGCCTTTAATAGGTTGAGGTACCTTCCTCCCCCATACTTTTAAAATACTGACTGATACCTTTGTCTAGTGCATTCACTTTACATGCTAGTGCATTCATCACTACTGAAATTTTTAACAACTGTGTGTGCTCCACTTTTCACCAGTGATGAAGTCTTCAGTAGCAGCTGGGCAGAGAGTAATCTAACTCCAAAACCCCACTTCCGTGTTCACTTTTTTGGCCATTCCTGGCAGTACCTGTCTACAGATGGAGTTCTCCAGGCAGCAGTCTCTGAGACAGAGTCTAAAGGACAGTATGTTTATTAGGAATCCATATCTATGGAAGAGAGAGGAAAGAAGCAAAGAGGACAGTCAGGCTGCAACACAGACCCAGTAATCTCAGGCAGCCCCACAAGGAGGCCCGGGATAAGATAGCCAGTCACAGTTTTCCTGTGTTAAGGCAAAATGCCTCAATCAGGCAGTAGATACGGACCACCCTCAGAGAAGCGTGGCTTTGGGTGGGTCGGCTTTCTGTAGTTGAGGCATTCACTGAATTTAACAACCAAAGGCTGCCTTCTAGCACATTCCCAACAGCTGTGCCAACAAGTTTTTTCTTGACGTTTTTGAGTGGCACCTCCACGTTACCAGAGAAGATAATTATGCCCACATGTAAAATGGACCGCCAGTTATTCCCTCCTTGCCAAGAGCTTGCCATATTCTGCAGTACAGATCACTTAGACTTTATGGTTTCCACGGCTCTTCAATGTCATTCTAATATCATTTTAAAATTAAGATTTTTTTTTAGTTTAGCTGATATGTTGTTGTTTGAGCAGGAGTAATGATGTTTTATAACTTCAACAGCCTAATCAGAAGTGAAACTTCTCCAACCGTGAACTCTTAATTTCAGTTATATATCTTTCAGTTTTGGAATTCCTATTTGATTCTTCTCGGTAAATTCCAGTATATGGTGAAATTCACCATCTTGTCATTTAATTTCTTTGAGCATATTAGTTACAACTATTTTAGTGTTCTTACCTGATAGCTCTAGTATTTGAATTTTTCATCTAAGTGTTTTTTGCCTTTTTCTCTTCCTTTTCAGTCAAATAATTTTTTTCTTCATCTTTTCTTTCTTTTCCTCTCCCTCTCTCCTTCCTTCCTTCCTTTTTGCATACCAAGTAATTTTTGATTGAATATCAGACGTTGTATGTTATATATTATCAAGATAAGCTGAGGGGACTTCCCTGGTGGTGCAGTAAGATGCCATGCTCCCAATGCAGGGTGCCCGGGTTTGATCCCCAGTCAGGAAACTAGATCCCACATGCATGCCACAACTAAGAGTTCACATGCCACAACTAAGGAGCCCTTGAGCTGCAGCTAAGGAGCCCACATGCCACAATGACCCAGTGCAACGAATATAAATAAATAAATATTAGAAAAAAAAGATAAACTCAGGATCTTGATGATATCTTCCTCCAAGTAAAATATATTTTTGCTTTTAGTGAGCAGTTAGAGGAATGAAGATCTCCTTAACCCCAACAGAGATTAAACTCATTCAAACCTTTTTTTATGTGAAGGCTGGGCAATTTATGATTCATTTAATTTGGAGTATCTATCCTTTTGTGATCCCAACTGAATGCTTAGGGTGTTTACCACATTACTTCCTCCTTTGTGGGCTTATACTCCAATTTTTATATCAAACTCCACAAGACTTCCAGAAGTTCTATTCAGCCTCTCTCTCTCTGTAAACCACGGTTTTCTCCTCAACTTCTTGGCCTTGCAGCTGCCTTTTAATCAGTAAAAGCTCCCAGCTAGCAGCCGGGAGTGAAAAACGGCGCCATATGTTTCAACTACCTCGCTTCCCCAATTTATGGACTCTTACCTTTCCCAAGTCCTCATGGGCTTGGTAGCTCTCTGATACCTTCAAATGGTGTGTGCGGATGTGCATGTTTAGTTCTATTCAGCTTTCCTACACATTCTCAGCAGGTTGGTCTACTGCAAGAGAGTTCATCGTTGTCAACAGCATAATTCCAAACTCTGGTTTTATCGAGTTTATGTTTTTAGTAACCTGTTTTAAAATAAAAAGCAGCATGTAGGGAATTCCCTGGAGGTCCAATGGTTAGGTCTCTGTGCTTTCACTGCCATGGGCCTGGGTTCCATCCCTGTTTCAGGGAACTAAGATTCTGGAAGCTGTGCAGCCCGGCCAGAAAACAAAAAACAGCAGGTAGCACGTCTTTCTGAGTCTAGTTCATTTCTCCTGGCATAATATCCTCAGGGTTCATCCATGTTGTCACAAACGGCAGGATTTCCTTCTTTTCTCTGGTCGAATAATATTTCAGTGCGTGTGTGTGTGTCACATTTTCTTTATCTATTTATTCATCAATGGACATTTAGGTTATTTCCCTATCTTGGCTATTGTGAATGATGCTGCAGTAGACATGGGAGTGCAGATCATCTCTTTAAGGTCCTGATTTTGTTTCCTTTGGCTATAACCCCAAAATGGGGCTGCTGTTATAGTATGATCGTTCTATTTTCTAACGTTTTTTGAGGACTCTTCATACGGCTTTCCATAATGGCTGTGGCAATTTACATTGCCACCCAACAATTCACATCTTTGCCAACATTTGCTATCTTTCGATTTTTTGATAATAGCCCTCCTGATAGGTATCAGGTGATACCTCTTGGTGGTTTTGATTTGCATTTTCCTGACGATTAGTGATGTTGAGTACCTTTTTATATACCTGTTGGTCATTTGTATGTCTTCTTGGGACAAAAGTTTATTCGGGTCCATAGTCCATTTTTATTTGGGTCATTTGTTTTTGGTACATGTATTACTTTTCTGATTTCATTGCATTGTCTGTGTTCTCTTGTAGCTCTCTGAACTTCTTGAAAACAATTTCTTTGAATTCTTTGTCAAAGATCTCATAGATTTCCATTTCTCTTGTGTCAGTTGCTGGAACTGTATTGTCTTCCTTTCACGGCATTATGTTTACCTGATTTTCTGTTTTCCTTGTAGCCTTGCATTGGTGTCTTCACATTGGAAGTAGTCACTTCTTCCAGACTTTATTGACTGGCAGGGAAAGACCTTCACTTGTGTGTGGATGTCAGGGCCCTAGTGTTACCAAACCAGGTCTGTTTACCCAATGCATAGCAAGCCAAAGGCTGATACACTGAAGTTTACTGCCAAGAAAACGTTTATTCACAAAGCATTCACAAAGTGAAGAGACAGGAGAACAAGTCTCAGATCCATCCCCCAAAGGCGAGAGTGTTGGGGTAAGTAGGATGGTCTTAGGCGTGGGGAAAGGTGATTGGAGTTAGGGAAAAAGGCGAGACAATTGGTGTTCTGCGCAGGTGCATCTAGGTTACCTGCTTGTGCAGATTCAAGATGGAGGCGCTCAGCCTGATCTGAGGGTGGGGTTTTCTGGCCCTCGGACATCCACAGGACGTGCGCAGGTCCAGTTTTAGGGTCGCTGGTCCTAACCAGCCCCCAGCCAGCTCGCACTAGGGAGCAGCTGACTCAGCGTTCCTGTAAAACAGCTGAGCTGTGTGAAGCTGAGAAGGTACGTAAGGAAAGATATTTTTCCTCTCTTTAAGAAAAAAGACAACTAAAGCGAACTTAATCAGTGAAGGCAGTTTACAAGCAAAAGGGTTTTAACAGGCCGTTCCCTTATCTGTTGTTCTATAAGACAAGTTCAAGCATTTCTATTAATTATCAGCTTCTGTTAACGGTTTCACTGGTTCAGTGAGATGCACTCTCACAGCGAGTCTGGTGCTGGGTCCAAGGTCACGTGGGGATGCCAGTTCCAGGTGCACCAAATACAGGGTGGGCGTGCGCAGTGGAGCCCATATAAGGGCTCGGAGTGGTGAATCCTGGCGTCAGAGGCGCTCAGTGTTGTGGGCTGTGAGAAGTTCCGTAGCCGTGGTCCAAGTTGGTGAAGATTTCGGGGATTTGCAATGGCAGAGGCTGCGGGAGTCCACAGCAGCAGTGAGGACTTTTGGGGTCCTCAGTGGTGAAAGCTACCGGCGTTCTCCTCCCCGTTTCTTCCATGGAGTGAACTCACGTCCAAGGGGATTTGCTGACTTAGGAGATGGAGTGACAACAGGTAAAATTATTCCTACCCTCTTTTATGTGGCCATCTTCTGTTTTGGGGCTCCACTGGGCTGCTGCAACTTCTTACTTGTATTCCAGAGCTTTCCCAGAGCTCTTTTAGTCTGTGGATAGTTGCTAAATCACTGTTTTTGTGGGAATGTTAGCGAATGCAGGTTTGTGTGCCCGAAACATGGTGAGGCCAAACAGTACCGAAACATTGGAGTTTGGACTGAAACGTTGGAGTTTGGAGCGGAGAAAGGTTTATTGCAGGACCAAGTAAGGCGGCAAGTGGTTTGTGCCCCCAAAGCCCCCATCCCTGAAGGGTTTCAGTAAAGCATTTTCTTTTTTTTTTTTTTTTTTTTTTGTGGTACGGAGGCCTCTCACTGTTGGGGCCTCTCCCGTTGAGCACAGGCTCCGGACGCGCAGGCTCAGCGGCCATGGCTCACGGGCCCAGCCGCTCCGCGGCATGTGGGATCTTCCCGGTCCGGAGCACGAACCCGCGTCCCCTGCATCGGCAGGTGGACTCTCAACCACTGCGCCACCAGGGAAGCCCTCTGCAAAGCATTGTGGGTTTTTTTGTTGTTTTTTTGTTTTTGCGGTACGCGGGCCTCTCACTGTTACGGCCTTTCCCGTTGCGGAGCACAGGCTCCGGACGCGCAGGCTCAGCGGCCATGGCTCACGGGCCCAGCCGCTCCGCGGCATGTGGGATCTTCCGGGACCGGGGCATGAACCCGCGTCCCCTGCATCGGCAGGCGGACTCTCAACCACTGCGCCACCAGGGAAGCCCAGCAAAGCATTTTTAAAGGCAAGTTGAGGGAGGGGTCAGGTTGGTTGCTGCAGACTTCTTGGTGCAGGAATCCTTTGTCCAGAAAGGTCAGGTCAGATGTTCCTGTAAACTTCAAACAAAACAAATGTTACTCTCTGTTGTGCAGCTTTTTACCTCTATAAGAATGGAGAAGTGTTACACCCTTAAAGGTCAGAGCCTTGAGAATAGGCTATCCTGTATATTTCAGGCTCTAGGCAACATTCTTAACTCCAAGAAAACAAAGATTAACATGAAAGAAACATCTCGTATGGAGTCAGATTTCTTGGGACTCTTTAATCAATAGAAATTGCTAAAAGGCCAGATGAGAAATTCAGGCGAGGCTTTAGTGGAACTCATGCTGCAGCACAAGGGAGTGAAAACAAGTAACAGGTGCCCTTGCTCGCTCCCGGTGGGCGTGGGTGGAAGGGTGGGGGAGGGTGGCGGCGGGCTGTTAACTCAAATGAGGTGGATGGGTGGGTCGGGCCAGAGGGGCAGCTTAGGTGGTCGGCCCGTCCCCTTGGGGTGCTGTGTGCAGGGATCGTGCGCAGTACCCTGCTTTTGCTTCCGGCATCCTAGAAGTGGCAGTGGTTCGTGGCCTTCTTGTATCTTATTGCACATAATTGCCTCCATCTGCGCATGCATGCAGTTAATTTTAGTCCCTTATAGCTTCTTTGTATTCTGTTGTTCAAGGAGATTTGTCCAGGTGCAAGGACTAAAGGGTCCCAGCTCCCAGCCTGTCTCAACATCACTCTCCGCATATCTTAATTTTGACTTACACGGATGACCACTGCATACACTGCACCGGGCACTATCACTATACTGCAGAGACCCTTCCACAGAGGCACATATACATCTTTCTCTTTTCCTTCTTTCCCTCCTTTCCTTCTTGCCTCTCTCCCACCCTCTCTTCTCTTTCTTTCTTCCCACCCAGAAAGAAGTTCTGGTATTTTTTTTTTTCCATTCATACTTTTACAGAAAGTGAAGGGAAGAAGTTAGAAAACTACAATTTTTTTAGTCAGAAAATTCTACTCTACCTGGGTTTGTTCCTTTAATGTCATTCAAATTTTTTCTGATTACATAAATAATACCTTCTCATTGCCACAAAATAAAGCAGTGTGAATATTTCATTAGCAAGGACTTATATACTGCTTACTGAGTGCCAAACTCTGTTCTAGGTGCTTTAAATATTTTAACTTCTCATTTTATTCTCTGAACAAGTCTGTGAGTTAGGCACTGAAAACCTGTTTTACCAATAAGGAAACTGAGGCACAAGGACATTACTTAAATTTCATAGTTAAAAGGCAGCGGAGGTGGACTTCAGATCCAGTCCATCTGGTTCTGGAGCCCGTCCTCTTAGCCACCCTGTTCTGAGGCCCATCCTGAGATTCGAATGTCGCTGGGGTTGTTACTGACTAGCGTCTTTTGGTTCTTTAATCAATAGAAATTGATAAGAGGCCAGACGAAGAATTTAGGCAAGGCTTAATTGGGACTCATGCTGCAGCCCGAAGGAGCTAGAACAAGTAACAGGTGCCCTTGCTCACGCCCTGAGGCGGGAGCAGTGAGCTGGTCCCTTAATTGAGGTGAGAGTAGGGATGTGTAGGTGAGTTGGGCTGGAAGGTGGCTTAGGTAGTCTGCCCACCCCCTTGGTGGTGCTGTGTGCAGGGATCATGCCCAGTACTCTGCTTTTGCTCCTGGCATCTCAGAAGTGGCAGTTGGGTTTTGGCCTTTTTGTATCTTGTTGATAATTTGCCCCATCTGCCTGTGCATGCAGTTATTTTTAGTCCCTTATAGTTTCTTTTTATATTCTTTTGCTCGAGGAGATGTTTGTCCAGGTGCAAGGACTGCAGTAAAGGGTCCCAGGTCCCAGCCTGTCTCAGGGTTACTTAGAAACCACATGTCCTGCAGTGACCACAGTGACCTTTCAGTGATCATCCTTTCATGATATTTCTGTGCATATAGTTATGAACATACACATATTTTTATATAAGTAAACCACACAAATATACAATACGTATGTACAAAATCAAGTGGCCTTTTTTGCCATTAACTTTCACAAAAATGGAACTGTATTTTATTTATATGTATATATATCACCTCTGCATCTTGCATTCCTAGTTGAACAGCTTCAGGAGTTCCTCCAAATCAACTAGTGTAGCTCTACCTGATTCTTTCATAACTACAAGATATGCCTTGGTCAGCTATGCCTCCACCTACATAACCATTCCCTTCTTGATATGTATTTACTTTGTTTCCAGGAGTTTTAGTACTACAAAGAATGCTGGAACAAGTATGAGTACATGTTTCTTTTTGCATTGCTACTTTTTATACCTAAAGATTAGCTTTCCAGGTGTTAGATTGTTTTTTTTTTTTAACAGATTGTGCTAGATTGTCTTCACAAAAATTTGAACAATTCACAAGTGGATCAGCAGTGCAGGAGCAACCCCTTTTCCTGATGGTAAACGCCAACAGTAAGTGAAGCTCCTTTTTAATTTTTGTCAATATCATTTGTGTACAGTAATCCTTCATAATTTTATCTGCTTTCCCCTGACGACTAGCAAGCTTAAAGGCCTTTTGTTGATAACAAGCCGTTTGGAGTTGCTTTTCTGTGACCTGTCTCTTATCTCTGTCCATTTTTCTATTCCATCATCTTTTTTTGGTGTGATTATAATTTGTTAGAGTTGTTTGTATGTAACCTATGCTTTAGCTGTTACAGATGTTTTTCTCAATCGTTTATATGCTACAAACAATATAAATGTTTTATATTTGTTATATTTTACCTTATAAAATGTTTTAACATTTGTAAAATCAAATATGACTGATTATTAATAGCTCATGATTTTCCTGTTGCACCAACCTCTAGCTTGCATGTATGGTCTCTTATACTTTCTTTTAAAATGTGTTGTTTTATTCTTTACCTTTAAGATTTTACTCCATCTGGAATTTATTCTTATATGAGAGATGGAAACTTATTCCTTCCCAATGCATAGCCAGTTTTGCCAGTATTATTCATTAAATTAAAACACTGTTCCCTGCTGAATTATAAAGTATTTTCCTATATTAAATTCCCCAAGGCACTGAAATCTATTTTAGGGGATGCTATTCTACATAGTTCCACTTGTCTTTTCGCCTTTTCCTATGCTAACATCATACTGCTTTTATTACAGATGTTTCACGTGATTTAATATTGTATAAAGCTTTCCTTTTCAAAATTTTCTTGACTATTCTTAAACATTTATTCTTCCATATGAATTTTAAATTCATTTAATCCAAAAGAAGAAAAAACCCCACACACCAGGGTTCTAATTTGGATTGCACTCATTTCTATATTAATGGGACAATTTACATTTTCATGATATTAAATTTCCTCATTTGGGGATGTGGTACAACTGTTTAATTCATGTTTTATGCCCTCCTGTGGACTAACCTCCATGTGCTCTCATATGAAGCCATGAAGACTTGTGAGAACTCTCACCTGGGTTCACCCTGAAATAGGAGGAATTCACATAATTTTGGCACGTGCCACATGATGTCCCTAATGCTGACTTTAGCTGTCTCATCCCATATTCTCTTGCCACTTTTAAGACACTTTTATCCACTCTCATTTTTCCTGGTTTCATTGGGTATGTCTCCCTTTCTAGCACGTTCTAATCCTTAGAACTCATTCAGATCTGTCCTGGGCATGGTCACCACCTTCACAGCTCCCTCTAGTGTGTGTTGCAAGACCTGCAGGTGCTCAGGCATCCAGCATTCCAGGGAAGTGAGTCAGCAGCCCCAGCGTTGTCCTCGTGAGTTGTTCCCAGTGGTCCCTGACCCAGCTCCGCAGGAAGCTTGGACAGTGGAATGGCTCTGAAGCTGCAAACCTCCAGAGGGACCCCTCACTTGCACATTATTCCTGCTGTTGTCCCCCAGTGTTTTCATGGGAATTTCTTACCTGGATCTCTGGAATCTTGTTTACTGAGCCGTCATAGGACCCTTACAGCCATCATTTACTGATTCTAGGGGCTGGAGCATTTGTCCCCCAACTTTTCAGACCCTAAGGCACTATTTTCTGAGTATATATCTTTTATCACTAACACAGAACTTTGGCCTCTTGTCAAGCTGCTTCAATTTTGGATCTCTCCATCACTTGGTAAGTGACTTAGATTAAACTGAGGATGTCTTTTTTTCTCTGTGTCCTCTTTCTTTACAAAGAGGAGAATGGTCTTCTGTAGTATCATGTTTTCTGAGACGCACATAGCTGATGACCCCAATGGTCCTTGAATCCAAGCAACATGGTCAGGATCAGGGACCTATGACCACGATCTCTCCATGCTCCCCGATCCCAACCTACCCCAATTTTTGCAGATAAAAAAGTTCAGTCCCGCAAGGGTCCATCAGTCTCATTCTGCAGGCCAGCAAGGATTTGGTTTGTCTTCAATGTATTCAGAAGAATCTGCAGATTGTTGAGATATAGACAGATAAATATGCTCACCCAAGAAGTAAGCAACCTTCAAAGGAGGCAGATTTACAGAAAACTATGGGCCCCCAGTTCTAAGTCAACAACCATCTCATTACGAGTTGATCTTAATTCTGGACCTATTGGCAGGTTTCCTCCCACCAGTATCACTTATTCATTGTATAGAGTACAGGATGCTTTTTTTCATGTCTAAATGCATCTTCTGTTGAAAAAGTTCATAACCATGGCACGACATTGATAATCTTGGAAGTACTCAGCCCATTCTGCTCTAGTTTCCTCATCTCTAAAATTAGGATAAAATTAGTACTTCTTTCCTAAAATTGAGTTGAGGGTTAGAATAGTTAATATAAATCAAACCCTTGGAAAAGCACCGGGATCATGGTCAGTGCCATGTAAACGTTTGTTACCCTTATCTTGGTTGTCACTGAGTTTTGCTCCCTATTCTCTCTGCTCAAAGTAGAATTCTTTACTTTGGCAGCCTCCTGACCTTGACTTTTAATACCCCTTTGTTACCACTGCCAGGATGCCTCTTTTGTGGTCTTTCTGGGCTCCTCTGAGAATGGATAAACAGAAAAATCAGCCTGCTTGTAAAAACGTGAGAATATTCTTGTGTTCCTTATGAAGTCCTCCATATTCAGAGGAGCAGACATAATAACATTTAAAGCTTATCTCAAAGGAAGGGACTTTCACCCAAAGTTTATACAGATGAAGCCCCTATCTGCATTGTAATGTCTTTTTCTCAAATACCTCCCTGTCTCCTTGTTACCACAGTAACCCATATCCAATAATGTAATTTCAGATTTTAGCAAGAGAGGAAGGCAACGGAGGCTTTTGATGTTCCTTTTCAGGAGCAACTTTCTAAATATTCTTCCTGTGGGCTCCTGGCATCTTATCCTCCAGTGCCTGCAGTGTTATGACAGTTCTAGGTACATCAGAGTGTCCAGTATGGCACTGAAATCCACAGCTCTCTGGACATTGACCACACAACCAAAGAGGCTCAAAATAAAACAAGAATCCAAATTACTTAACTCTTATATTGAGAGTAAATTATATCCCACTACATGCTAATCGTTCATTTATTTATGATTATACACACATACTTTAAACATATTGTTATTTTTTAATTAAATTTATTGGAGTATAGTTGACTTACAATGCTGTGTTAATTTCTGCTGTGCAGCAAAGTGATTCATTATACATACATATATATATAGCTACATTCTTTTTCATATTCTTTTCCATTATGGTTTATCATAGGATACTGAATATAGTCCCCTGTGCTATACAGTAGGACCTTGTTGTTTATCTATTCCATATATAATAGTTTGCATCTACTAATCCCAAACTCCCAGTCCAACCCTCCCCCCACTTCCCCCTTGGCAACCACAAGTCTGTTCTCTATGTCCATAAGTCTGTTTCATAGATAAGTTCATTTGTGTCATATTTTAGTAGGATGCTTTTAATGGGGGGGGACATACTTTGCTTTTTATGAATTGGTAGCTTTTTGATGTTACAAGTTAAACATAAAAGGAATTCATTTCTAAGATGATTAGGTGTGCACAGAGTTCTTACTTCTAGGGAAAAAGAAATGAGATCCTTCATGAGTGAAAGTCAAGAAAATCTGCTTTAAGATGGCTTGGGGTACCCGAGCAAGGATAGTGGTATATTTTTTGCAAGTATATAGACTTCCCACAATGGAGTCTGATGCAAAGATGCCTCCCCTCCCCCTTGGCAACCACAAGGCCGTTCTCTGAGTCTCAACAAATATTAGTGAGCGCCTGCTGCACAAGTGTGTGCTCACTATACTGGACACCAGTGACACACTGGAGCAATAACAAGGGTCGTTCAGTGGGAGTCCTAGAGATTGACTGAATAACCATGCTAATTAATGAACACAAACATTCAAATTTAGACAAATGCTCCAAGGAAAAGGAATGTATCATAGAAAGCTGACCTACACTTATGGGACATGGAAGATTTCTCTGAGGAAGAGACCTTTGACATATAAAGAATGTCTGGAGTTACCAAAGGAAAGAGAAAAAGGAAGAGCATTGCAGGCAGCTAGGTCGAGATGTGCAAAGGTTCTATGGTGGGACAGAAGTTGGCCAGTAAAAGATGTGTGAGGCATCCATGAAACAGGGATCACTGGCAGAAGACCAGATGTTTCGGGGAAGAGCCTGGGTTTGGTCTTGAACGTGAGGTGTCTGGAGTGCCTTTGTGACATGCCAGTGGATGATATAAATAGGTTGTTGGATATATGCATCTGGACCTCAAGGAAGTGTCTGAGCCTAAGATACAAATAGCTTAGAGAGAGCAGTTAAAACTAATGCTCTTGGATGGAGATGCCTAGACAGAAAGGGTGTATTGAAAAAAAGGCCTGGGCCTTGGCAAGCTTCAGATCTAATGGCTGAATAGAAGATGAGTCCAGAAAGTAGGCTGAGAAGAAGCAGGAAGGGAAAGCAGGAGGACGTGGCAGCATTGCAGCAAGGGGAAAAGAGTTGCAAGAATTTGCAAGTGGTTAATAGCATTCAAGAAGACTGCTGAATTGTGCCGTAAGATAAGATCTGAACAGTGTCCACTGTTTTTGTGTGTCCACTGTTTGAGGACAGGGAAGTCATTGTTGCCCTTACCATAGCTGGTTCAGAGGAGTGACTGGGGGAGGGGAGAGTATGGGACCAGAACATTCAGCCTGGAATAGGTTGAGGAAGGATTGGGAATTAAGAAAGTGGAGACAGAAAATACAGGTATCTTTCAAGAAGTGTGATTGTGAAAGAAAAGAGTGATATATGGCACAACAATATGGTGATGGGTTACAACATGATTTGAGATTGAGAGAAGGTTTGGTTTGGTTTTTCCTTTTTAAGTGTGAAAAATTCATATATATAAAAATTCACATACATAAAAGAGTCTATGTAATATGTGTGTATTCAACTTCAGGTGAAGAATATGACCAGTATTTGAGAAGTCCCTGTGGTTCTTCCCCAGTCACATCCAGCTGAAGGGAAGTTATTCTTCAGAGAGAAGAGACTTAAGTACATTTAAATG
Source organism: Aethalodelphis obliquidens (assembly GCF_003676395.1). NCBI lineage: Eukaryota > Metazoa > Chordata > Mammalia > Artiodactyla > Delphinidae > Aethalodelphis > Aethalodelphis obliquidens. The sequence continues at coordinate 11,116,751 of NW_020837971.1, forward strand.
GTGTTGGAAAAGGTCCAGTTTGTAAGGACTGACCGAATATGCAGAGGGAAAAGGGATATTTGCTGGTGGGGAGTGATCATGATAGCACAAACAAACAGGGTCCAAGGCACAGGAGAAGGTGTGTGCTGTAGACGGGGCTGGCGGGGCGGGGAGGGCAGACAGCTCTGATGATGGGTACAGATGTGGGTAGGTTATGTAGGTTTGGTATCAGGAAGTTAAGGAGCACCTGACTGATGGCTTCACAGTTCTCAGTAAAATAGGAAATGATCTCATCTGCTAAAAAGCAAAAGGCTTCAAAGAAGGGTGGGGCATGATTTTAAATAGCCATTGTTGAGCGCAGGAGAATGAGTTGATCAGAGAGATGTAATAGTGCTGGTCTGTGTTGAGGGCGTAATTGAGGCTGATGACCGTGTATTTTAAATGATATCAATGTGCTGTGTTTTTCTCCAGGAGTATTTGACTATAAGTGCAAAACAACCCAGAATCTTACAGGCTTATAGTTTTGCTAGACAGATGAAGAAAATTCAGAGGAGCCAGGTATTAGAGAATATTAGTAAGAGCTTAGAAAGAAATCTACACTGTAATAGAAGGGAAATGAACAAGAAAGATTCATAGGAGCAAAACTTCCAATGAGGGTACAAGGTAATTGGCCAGGGAGTAGGATGCTCGAATTAGTGATTTGGGAGATGAAGCAGTTTGGGATGATATGGTCCAAGCTGCAGCTGGGAAGGATACTTACCCTCCATGCTTGTCATTTCCTTTCATATAAAGTGGCTCTCTTGTGCTTTGATTCAACTCTGGAGGGGTTGGGAAGGAGAAGTTAAACATAGGTATCCAGCTCTTTCTCCCGTACCTCCTTTGCTACCCAGGCAGTGCACATTCTGATCTCCTCGTGAAGAACCTGTACATATTCATGCTGGGTGGATGCGTCTCATTCTAGGGCCCACTATCAAGAAGCTTAATCTTGGCTTCACAGCTAAGTTCCATTCTCGAATCTAGCTATTATCTGCAGTAAAGATAAATTCATTTCTGTCTTACTCCCCTCTATACTACAGCTGGTATAGAACTTAATGAGAAGAGAGGAGTGGGCCTATCGATTGCCCTCTTCAATCCATCCCATGACTTTGGTAGATGGTAGCTGGAGAAGAGTGGAGGAGATGGTTATTAGAGATGAAGTGGTCGAAGAGCTAAGAAACTGATTTATTAGATGGGTTGTCCTAATAGATGTTGAAGTCATCCAGGATGCAGAACTTGGAGCAGAGCTGACAATTATCAACCAGGTTTCAAAATCCTTAATACATGGGATTGAATATGGAGCTAGCCGAGTGCCTGACAGGTCGAGAGTGATAAATCCAATGGTGTGAGTCTCCCAGGAGCCACATTTGGCTTTGTTTATTCTGAGAGCTGGTGGTGTCTAATACTGGAAATGGCAGTGGGAGCCAAGAGGAAACCATCTCCGTGGCCCACAGATGGATTAACAGTAAAATCACATGGAGCCGTAGAGAGATGGTGGCAGAGAGAAAGATGGACATCCGGGAGAGCTTACATTTTGGCACTGAAGGACAAAAGCAGAGATTCCAGGCAGGGTTGATTTGGACTTAGCAGTTCCTCTGAGCAGTCATGAGTTTAGATCCCTCAGTCGAGAATGAGAAGATGAAAGGATACATTCCCAGCAACTGCACACACCAGGGAAGTCCCAGCTTTATCTTTTATAAAGAAATTGAAAGAGATCTGAGAAGACTGTTATCCATCATGTGTTGTTTTGAATGGGCCTTAGATAGGGCTATGATGCCCAATAGGATGGGTTTTCCATCATAAGGGCTTCTCCCAAAGTTATAAAAGGAGCTGAGGAAGGCAAGCCACTTGCAAGTTTAGTATCTTCTAACTTTAAATGGGGAGTGAGAATGCTGCCAGGTGTGCGACAAGGGGGATGTATGCAAAGAAATAAAATTATTTTCCTAACAGATCTTATTTCCATTTATGGGCTCCCAGGCTTCTCAGCAGTACGTAACTGGATATTGATCTTCTCTCTTCCAGCTATTGTAGTCACTCCTGTTTTACTTAAAAAAAAGTTTTAATTGAAGTATAGTTGCTTTACAATATTATGTAAGTTACAGGTGTACAGTACAGTGATTCATGATTTTTAAAGGTTATACTCCATTTATGGTTATTATAAAATACTGTCTGTATCCCCAGTGTTGTTTCCTTGTAGCTTATAAAATATTGACTTTATTATAAAATATTGGCTGTATTCCCCATGTGTATTCCCGTGTTGTATCCTTGTAGCTAATTTTGTACCTAATAGTTTGTACATCTGTACTGCCTCTCCTCCCTTTCCTCTCCCCACTGGTAACCACTAGTTTGTTCTCTGTATCACTGAGTCTACTTCTTTTTTGTTATATTCACTAGTGTGTATTTTTTAGATTCCACATATAAGTGATATCACACAGTGTTTGTCTTTCTGTGTCTGACTTATTTTACCTAGCATAATGACTTACAAGTCCATCCATGTTGCTGCAAATGGCAAAATTTTATTCTTTTTCATGGCTGAGTAGTATTCCATTGTGTGTGTGTATGTATATCTCATATCTTCTTTTTTTTTGAATTTTAGAATTTTATTTATTTTTTTATACAGCAGGTTCTTATTAGTTATCCATTTTATACATATTAGTGTATATATGTCAACCCCAATCTCCCAATTCATCACACCACCACCCCTCCCCACCACTTTCCCCCCTTGGTGTCCATATATTTGTTCTCTATATCTGTGTCTCTATTTCTGTCCTGCAAACCGGTTCATCTGTACCGTTTTTCTAGGTTCCACGTATACGCGTTAATATACGGTATTTGTTTTTCTCTTTCTGACTTCACTCTGTATGGCAGTCTCTAGATCCATCCATGTCTCTACAAATGACCCAATTTCGTTCCTTTTTATGGCTAATTAATATTCTATTGTATATGTGCGAGATCTTCTTTATCCATTTGTCTGATGACAGGCATTTAGGTTGCTTCCATGACCTGGCTATTGTAAACAGTGCTGCAGTGAACATTGGGGTGCATGTGTCTTTTTGAAGTTTGGTTTTCTCTCAGTATATGCCCAGTAGTGGGATTGCTGGGTCATATGGTAGTTCTATTCTTAGCTTTTTAAGGAAGCTCCATACTCTTTCCATAGGGGTTGTATCAATTTTCATTCCCACCAACAGTGCAGGAGGGTTCCCTTTTCACCACACTCTTTGCAGTATATATTGTTTCCAGGTTTTTTGATAATAGCCATTCTGACCGGCATGAGGTGATACCTCAGTTTGATTTGCATTTCTCTGATAATTAGTGATGTTGAGCATCTTTTCATGTGCCTCGTGGCCATCTGTATGTCTTCCTTGGTGAAATGTCTATTTAGGTCTTCCACCCATTTTTTAACTGGATTGTTTGGGGTTTTTTTTTTGATATTGAGCTTCATGAGCTGTTTGTATATTTTGGAGATTAATCTTTTGTCTGTGTCATTTGCAAATATTTTCTCCCATTCTGAGGGTTGCCTTTTTGTCTTGTTTATTGTTTCCTTTGCTGTGCAAAAGCTTTTAAGTTTAATTAAGTCCCATTTGTTTGTTTTTGTTTTTATTTCCATTACTCCAGAAGGTGTGTCAAAAAAGATCTTGCTGTGATTTATGTCAAAGAGTGTTTTTCCTAAGATTTCCTCTAAGAGTTTTATAGTGTCTGGCCTTACATTTAGGTCTTGAATCCATTTTGAGTTTATTTTTGTGTATGGTGTTAGGTAGTGTTCTAATTTCATTCTTTTACATGTCGCTGTCCAGTTTTCCCAGCGCCACTTATAGAAAGGCTGTCTTTTCTCCATTGTATGTTCTTGCCTCCTTTGTCGTAAATTAGGTGCCCATATGTGCGTGGGTATTTTATCTCTGGGCTTTCTATCCTGTACCATTGATCTATATTTCTGTTTTTGTGCCAATACCATACTATCTTGATTACTGTAGCTTTGTGGTAGAGTTTGAAGTCAGGGAGCCTGATTCCTCCAACTCTGTTTTTCTTTCTCAGGATTGCTTTGGTTATTCGGGGTCTTTGATTGATTGATTTCCATATATTGAGGAATCCTTGCATCCCTGGGATAAACCCCACTTGATCATGGTGTATGATCCTTTTAATGTGCTGTTGGATTCTGTTTCTAGTATTTCGTACAGTATTTTTGCATGTATGTTCATCAGTGATATTGGTCTATAATTTTCCTTTTTGTGATACTTTTTTGTAGTTTTGGTATCAGGGTGATGGTGGCTTTGTAGAATGAATTTGGGAGTGTTTCTCCTGCAATTTTTTGGAAGAATTGGAGAAAGATTGGTATTAGCTCTTCTCAAAATGTTTGATAGAATTCACCTGTGAAGATGTCTGGTCCTGGACTTTTGTTGGAAGATTTTTAATTGTGGTTTCAATTTCGTTGCTTGTGATAGGTCTGTTTATATTTTCTAACTCTTCCTAGTTCAGTCTTGGAAAATTGTACCTTTCCGAGAATTTGTCCATTTCTTCGTTGTCCATTTTATTGGCATATAGTTGTTTGTAGTAGTCTCTTATAATCCTTTGTATTTCTGGAGTGTCATTTGTGATTTCTCCATTTTCATTTCCAATTTTTTTGATTTGTGTCCTCTCCCTTTTTTCTTGATGAGTCTGGCTAAGGGTTTATCCATTTTGTTTGTATTCTCAAGGAACCAGCTTTCAGTTTTATTTATCTTTGCTATTGTTTTCTTCATTTCTATTTCATTTATTTCTGCTCTAATATTTATGATTTCTTTCCTTCTACTGACTTTGGGTTTCCTTTGTTCTTCTTTCTCTAGTTGTTTTAAGTGTAGGGTTAGATTGTTTATTTGAGATTTTTCTTGTTTCTTGAGGCGAGATTGAATTGCTATATACTTCCCTCTTAGAACTGCTTTTGCTGTGTCCCATAGGTTTTGGGTTGTCAAGTTTTTGTTGTCATTTTTTTCTATGTATTTTTAAATTTCTTCTTTGATTTCTTCAGTGATCTGTTGGTTATTTAGTAGCGCACTGTTTAGCCTTTATGTATTTTTGTTTTTTACAGTTTTTTTCCTGTAATTGAGTTCCAATCTCATAGCTCTGTAGTCAGAAAAGATGCTAGATACAATTTCAATATTCTTAAAATTGATTTGTGAGGCTTTATTTGTGACCCAAGATGTGATCTCTCCTGGAGAACGTTCTGTGTGCACTTGAGAAGGAAGTGTATTCATCCACTTTTGGGTGGGATGTTCTATAAATATCAATTAAATCTACCTGGTCTATTTTGTCATTTAAAACTTGTGTTTCCTTATTTCTGTTTGGATGATCTATCAGTTGGTGTAAGTTGGGTGTTAAAGTCCCCTACTATTATTGTGTTACCGTCGATTTCTCATTCCGTGGTTGTTAGCATTTGCCTTATGTATTTAGGTGCTCTTATGTTGGGTTCATAAACATTTATAATTGTTATATCTTCTTCTTGAATTGATCCTTTGATCATTATGTAGTGTCCCTCCTTATCTCTTGTAACAGTTTTTATTTTAAAGCCTATTTTATTTCATGCGAGTATTGCTACTTCAGCTTGCTTTTGATTTCCATTTGCATGGAATATCTTTTTCCATCCCTTCACTTTCAGTCTGTATGTGTCCCTAGGTCTGACGTGGGTCTCTTTTAGACTGGATATATATGGGTCTTGTTTTGTATCCATTCAACTAGTCTATGTCTTTTGGTTGGGGCATTTAATCTATTTACATTCAAGGTTATTATTGATATATATGTTCTATTACCATTTTCTTAATTGTTTTGGGTTTGTTTTTCTGGGTCTTTTCCTTCTCTTGTGTTTCCCATGTCGAGAAGTTCCTTTAGCATTTGTTGTAGAGCTGGTTTGGTGGTGCTGAATTCTCTTAGCTTTTGCTTGTCTGAAAGCTTTTGACTTCTCCGTCGAATCTGAATGAGCTCCTTGCTGGGTAGAGTAATCTTGGTTGTAGGTTTTCCTCTTTCATCATTTTAAGTATATCCTGCCACTCCCTTCTGGCCTGCAGAGTTTCCACTGAAAAGTCAGCTGATAACCTTATGGGGATTCTTTTGTATGTTATTTTTTGTTTTTCCCTTGCTGCTTTCAATATTTTTTCTTTGAATTTAATTTTTGACAGTTTGATTAATATGTGTCTTGGTGTGTTTTTCCTAGGGTTTATCCTGTATTGGACTCTCTGCTTCCTGGTCTTGGGTGACTATTTCCTTTCCAGTTTAGGGAAGTTTTCGACTATAATCTCTTCAAATATTTTCTCTGACCTTTCTTTTTCTCTTCTTTTTCTGGGACCACTATAATTTGAACATTGGTGTGTTTAGTGTTGTCCTAGAGGTCCCTGAGCTTGTCTTTAATTCTTTTCATTCTTTTTTCTTTATTCTGCTCCTTGGCTGTTATTTCCACCATTTTGTCTTCCAGCTCACTTATTCATTCTTATGCCTCAGTTATTCTGTTATTGATTCTTTCTGTTGTATTTTTCCTTTCAGTTATTGTGCTGTTCATTTGTTTGTTTGTTCTTTAGTTCTAGAATTTTGTTAAACACTTTTTGTATGTCCTCAATCCATGCCTCTATTCTATTTCCGAGATTCTGGATCATCTTTACTATCATAACTCTGAGTTCTTTTTCAGGTAGATTACCTATTTCCTCTTCATTTATTTGGTCTTGTAGGTTTTTATCTTGCTCCTTCATCTGTGCCATATTTTTTAATTGTCTCATTTTTTTAAAATTTATTTTTAATTTTTAAATTTTTGGTTGCGTTGGGTCTTTGTTGCAGGCTTTCTCTGGTTGCGGCGAGCAGGGGCTACTCTTCATTGTGGTGCACAGGCTTCTCATTGCAGTGGCTTCTCTTGTTGCAGAGCACGGGCTCTAGGCACACAGGCTTCAGTAGTTGTGGCATGTGGGCTCAGTAGTCGTGGCACATGAGCTCTAGAGCACAAGCTTAGTAGTTGTGGTGCATGGGCTTAGTTCCTCCATGGCACGTGGGATCTTCCCGGGCCAGGGCTCGAACCTGTGTCCACTGCATTGGCAGGCAGATTCTTAACCACTGCGCCACCAGGGAAGCCCCCACTTTTTTTTGTATGAGTCGGATTGTGTTCCTGTCTCACTGCTTGTTTGGCCGGAGGCTTCCAACACTGGAGTTTCTTGGCTATTGGGTAGAGCTGGGTCTTGGTGCTGAGGTGAGGAACTCCGTGAGACCTCACTCCAGTGAATATTCCCTGGGATCTGAGGTTCTCTTTTAGTCCCGTGGTTCGGGCTCGGAGCTCCCACCACAGGAGCTTCAGCCTGACCCCCAACTTGTGAACCAAGATCCCGCCAGCTGTGTGGGGTGGGCAAAAAAAAACCAATAACGAAGTAAAAAATAAAATTAGACTAGGACACTAACCGATATGTTAGAAAGAATATAAAGATAAAAATATAGATGAATCAACAACCGGAGGGTACATCAGTACCACAATTGTAAAGTGGAGAGAAAAAAAAGTGGGAAAGGCCTTGGCTGTGGAGGATGGGGCCTAAGCAAGGGTGAGGTGTGGGTGGTAGGCGGAGCCAATGCTCAGAACCCACAGGGCTGGGAAAGGTCTAGGGGCTGTGAGGGGTGGGGCTTAGGCTCAAGGAACAGAAGGGGCCCAGGCGTGCCCCCCACCCCTGCTCTCAGAGGGCAGTGGACCTCACCTGGGAACCCAACAGGTTTCCTGGGCTCGAGTGGGTGGGGCAAACTCCTTCCGCTTCTCTCCTGCTCCACCTGGATGGCTCCTCCCGTCTGCCTCTCCTGATCTCCCTGGCCTCCCTCCTCTGCCCCGAGGACCCACACAGCCTGGATGGGGTTTTGGAGGGAGCTCAGCAGGCTCCCCGTGCCCAAGTGGGCAGAGCAGTCACCCTCCTCTCCTCTCCCTGCTCCCAGATGGCTCCTCCCGCCTGCCTCTCCTGATCTCCCCAGCCTCAGCCTCTAACTTCTAGCTGTGTGCATCCATTCTTCTCCCAAGTTCTTTGATCATCTTTACGATCACTATTCTGAAATCTTTTTCAAGTAGATTGCCTGTCTCCACTTCACTGAGTTCTTCTGGGGTTTTATCTTGTTCCTTCGTCTGGAACATGTTCCTCTGCGCCTCATTTTGGCTAAGTTGCTGTTTGCATTTTTAAGTATGTGGGAGGTGAGTTACGTTTCTCAACCTTGGAGAAGTGGCCCTCTGTAGGAGACGTCCTGTGCATCCCAGCGGCACACTGCCTACCGTCACCCAAGGTATATGCTCTGTGAGTTCCCCATAAAAGGGCTTTGTGGGTTCTGTTCTTCTGTTGTAGAGGGCTGACTGTGTGGGTGGTCTGGTGGGCTTGGTTGACCCCTGGCCCTGTTGACCAGGCCCTACCTTGTGTATATGCTGCTGGCTGATGTTTGGTGGGGTCTGGTCATGAGGCGGCTGGCTGCAGGGCCTTAGGGGGCCCTGGTTAGTGCTGGCTCACTGGTGGGCAGAGTCAGCGTTCAGAAGACTTCAGGGCTTTTGCTCACCCAGTGGTGGGTGAAGCCAGGTCCTGGGGTTGGTACCAGACTACTGGTAGGCAAAGCTGGGTCTTGGAGTCTGGTTGCAGGGCCAAGGAGTCACAGAGCTGGTGTCAGATCGCTGGTGGGAGGTACCAGTTTCTGACACAGTTGGGTATGTGGTCTGGGGTGTCCTGAAGCTTCTTTTGGCCTGCTAGCAGGCAGGGCCAGGGCCCAGCTGGTCCCAAGGGAGGGTCTGGCTTGCTGTGGGTGGGCTGGATCCACAGGCTGTGGGATTGTCGTTTTCTTGCATCTGGTATCTGCCCCTGGTGGATGGGGCTGGTCTAGAGGCTAATGCAGGCTTTCTGGAGGGCAGGGCCTGTTACCCTGCCCACTGGTGCATGGAGCTGGGTTTTGGCTTCTGGTGAGCAGGGCCCTGTCTAGAAGCATGCAGCTTCGGGCTCAGGAAGTCTTTAGGCAGCCTGTCTGCTGATGGGTGGGGCTGTGTCCCCAGCCAGTTAGGTTTTCAGCCTGAGGCATCCCAGCCCTGGCGCCTACAGGCTGTTGGATGGGGCCAGGTCTTGGCACTAATGAGCTAGAGGAGGCGTCCCGAGATGGTGGCCACCGGCAGTAGTGTTCACACAGTAGAACGCTGCCAAGTGTGGCTGCTGCCAGTGTCTATACAGGGTGAGGTGCAGCTGCCTCCTGCCTTCTCCAGGAAACTCTCCAAGGCCAGCAGGTAGCTCTGGCTTAGGCTCCTATCAAATTACTGCTTTTTCCCTGGGCCCCAGCGCACATGAGACTTTGTGAGCGCCCTTTAAGAGTGAAGTCTATTTCCCCCAGTCCTGTGGGGCTCCCAGAATTAAGCCCCACTGGCCTTCGAAGCCAAATGCTCTGGGGGCTCATCTTCCCAGTGCAGGACCCCTGGGCTGGGGAGCCCGACGTGGGGCTCAGAACTCTCACTCCTGTAGGAGGACCTCTGCAATATAATTATCCTGCAGTTTGTGGGTTGCCCACTCAGGGGTATGGGACTTGATTATATCACGAGTACACCCCTCCTGTCCCTCTCATTGTGGCTCCTTCTTTATGTCTTTATCTGTAGAACATGTTTTTCTGGTAGGCTCATCGATGGTTCTGCAGATAGTTGTGATTTTGGTGTGCTCATGAGAGGAGGTGAGCTCACGGTCTCTCTACTCCTCCATCCTGGCTGATCTCCGCCAAGGTAAATACATTTTAAATGTAGTCCTCAATCAAGATCTGGTTCATTTGAGGTTTTGACATTTTCCTGCTGCCAAACTTGAAATACTTCAAGGAAAGGTTTTCAAAGATATTTACCACCAGGCTGACATCTTTGGGCAACCTTCTAGTCACTCCTGTTTTAATACTTTATCTCATTCAGGTAAATACTCAGCTGAAGTGAAGTATTACTTCAGTCAAAGCGCATAGCTCCCTCTCCCGAACTCTTTTGCATATCCTGTGTTCTTCTTCTCACCTCCTATTAATTCTACTTCTCATTCAACAGGCTTCAGTGTTCGCATCTCTGGGTAGCATCAGGGAGAAGAAAGGAGTGTCTGTTTCCATGGGCAACACACTTGGGTGAACATGTGGGGGAGGCACGTTTGTCTTTATTTTCATCACATTTGCTTGGCTCCGGTGCCCAACTGCAGCTGATGGCTACTGTCAGCTCCATCATCCCGGATGTATCCAATACTGGCTTTTTCTTGTGACAGTTAGATGATCTTCAGGTACCTAGGTGGGTCCTCCTGCAGCTTTGCCATTGGGTGATCCTGTGGAGACATGACCACTTCCTCTCAGCTTCTGGTGCCTGGTTCACCCAACGGCTTTGAGGTCACTTTAGCTTAGCAGCAAGGGTGACCTGCAGATTTTTCCTCTCAGCAAACTTCAGCAAAAAGCCAACACCAGTCCTCTATTGTCTTGAGTCAAATTCCCCGGAAACTAGACCGACTGTGGTGGTCATTTCACAGTATATACAGATTTCAAATCATTATGTTGTACACCTGCAACTAATGTAATGCGGTATGTCTATTATACTTCCAAAAAATAATTCCCCAGGGAAAGACTCTGAGCTAAGGATTTGGGTGAAAGTGATTTGTTAAGGAAATGCTTTCAGAAAAAGACCAGTAAGGGAGTAGGGGTACTGCTAGGGGGAAGAGGAGGAGAAGGGATTCTTAGGGGAGGGTGGCTGCAGCCTGATTCCTCAGAGTTCTGGAATGTAAATGAGGCTCAGAGATGTTGGGACCTGAGCAAGGGGGCCAAGCAGTCATCTCCCACACCCAAGACACAACCCCACACGCACATCCACCTATCTATCTATCATCTATTTATCTATCTATCCATTTATCCAATCTATCTATCTACCTATCTGTTTATCTAATCTATCTGTCCATCTATCTATCTACACTAGTCATTGGTTAAGGGCCACAAGGCTGGGAATACCTGGGGCTCTGCACTCCTGCAGGCAAAGTCGGCTCCAGGAAGCTGAGGAAGTCTTCTGGAAAAATCACAGGTGCAGAGCTCTGGAGGCAAAAGCAAAGGGAAGCAGGGGAGAAGGGTGCAGAGAAGACCATCCCAGCGGGCTGCATGCACAGGGCTCAGACGATGACTGCTACATCTGTGTTTAGAATCACTTTGAGACTTCAGGGAAGAATTTCCTTAGTTCCTTCTGCATTCTCTAGAGAGGGTAGGGGGCAACACACGATGCTTCTCCCTGCCTCACAAATCCTGTTCCCCGGACGGTCCCTCTGCTTCCAGCCTTTCATGTTCACTCTGGCAGAGCTGGATGAGCAACTCTTCGGGTCCATATACCCAGCAGCACCCACAACCCTTTCATCTCACAACTGGCCATTTGACCATTGCCAGTCCTGTCATTTTTGTCACATCAGTCCTTGGTTTTGTGGGCTTCTATGTGTGTCCACGTGTGTCTGTGTGCACACACGTATATGTACGAAAGCACGAGTCATGGGGAAAAGGGAAGCAGAACTCACCATTTTTGTCCCAAATGATCAATTATTCACGTCTTAAAGTAGGAGGGTTGCCTTTTTTATTATTAATTAATTTATTTTTTGGCTGCGTTGGGTCTTTGTTGCGGTGTGCGGGCTTCTCATTGCGGTGGCTTCTGTTGTGGAGCACGGGCTCTAGGCGTGCAGGCTTCGGTAGTTGTGGCAAATAGGCTCAGTAGTTGTGGCTCTTGGGCTCTAGAGAGCAGGCTCAGTAGTTCTGGCGCACGGGCTTAGTTGCTCTGCGGCATGTGGGATCTTCCCGGGCCGGGGCTCAAACCCGTGTCCCCTGGCTTGGCAGGCGGATTCTTAACCACTGCGCCACCAGGGAAGTCCAGGGTTGCCTATTTGAAGTGCATCCAGTGCTCCCCTTGCTTCCTCCGGTGTCAGATCATGTTAGTCCAGATGTCTGGGCAGGGCCTCAGGCGGAGCTGGCATCTTCCTCTTAGGCTACTGGACCTTTTCTTCTGCTGTCCATACATCCTATTCTGCCTGTCACAGACTGCCCCTGCCAGCTCCCTGTTCCTTCTGGCTGCATGCTGGGTCTCTCTAGTTCTGTACTTATTTCTTGGAAAAGTGCCTGTAGAAATACCAGTCACTCGTGCTCACCACTCTAGTCGGTTGAGGGATATTCAGTTATGTGCATGTTGTGAGTTAGACGACCAGGCATAGGATTCCCCAAATCTGCCCTACTAGTCACACCCCTCCATGTGCTGAAACTGTACCGACGAGGTAGAATAGCAGGAGGATGACGGAAGTGCTACTGTGTTAATAGATGTGGGAAGGGGATGGTTATAAAGCATTAGCTAAGGTGTTCCCTCTGTCTCGCTGTTCTCTCATACCTGAGCCTTATCAGGGCACCAGATGGGGCCCCCGTTGCTCCATGAGGAGTTATCACTGTAGAAACAGCAAAGCAAGGCATCAACTTTTTAATCAAAATATAGTGGACTTACAGTATTGTGCAACAAATGAACCTATCTTTCAAACCGAATCACTAACATAGAGAAGAGACTGGTGGTTGCCACGGGGGAGGAAGTTGGGGGAGGGTTGGAGTGGGAGGTCGGGGTTAGCAGATGTGAGCTTTTGTATAGAGAATGGAAACACAACAAGGTCCTACTGTGTAGCACAGAGGATTATATTCAATATCCTGTGATAAACCATAATGGAAAAGAATATAAAAAAAGTATATATATGTGTGACTGAGTCACTTTGTTGTACAGCAGTAATTAACACAACATTGTAAATCAACTATATTTCAATGAAAACAGAACAATACTGTATTAGTTTCAGGTGTGCAGCAAAGTGATTCAGTTATATATATATATTTTTTTCAGATTCTTTTCCATTATAGGCTATTACAAGATATTGAATATAGTTCTCTGTACTATACAGTAAATCCTTGTTGTTTATTTGTTTTATATAGAGTGATGTGTATCTGTTAATCTCATACCCCTAATTGATCCCTCCCTCACCTCCTTTTCTCCTTTGGTAACCGTAAGATCGTTTTCTATGTCTGTGAGTCTCTTTCTGTTTTGTAAATAAATCCATCTGTATTTTTTAGATTCCACATATAAATGTAATATTCCTCTTTCTCTGACTTACTTCACGCAGTATGGTAATCTGTAGGTCCATCCACATTGCTGCAAATGGCATTATTTCATTCTTTTTACTCTTTTCATGAGTTGTATTCTATTGTGTATATATACCACATCTTTATCCATTCATCTGTCGATGGACACTTAGGTTGCTTCCATGTCTTGGCTCTTGTGAATAGTACTGCAGTGAACATTGGGGCGCGTGTATCTTTTAGAGTTTTCGTCTTTTCTGGATATATGCTCAGGAGTAGGATTGCTGGATCATATCATATTTTTAGTTTTTTAAGGAACCTCCATACTGTTCTCCACAGCGGCTGCACCAACTTACATTCCCACCAACAGTGTGGGAGGGTTCCTTTTCTCCACACCTTCTCCAGCATATATTGTCTGTGTTCTTTTTGATGATGGCCATTCTGACTGGTGTGAGGTGATGCCTCATCATGGTTTTGGTTTGCGTTTCTCTAATGATTAGTGATGTTGAGCATCTCGTGCCTGTTGGCCATGTGTGTGTCTTCTTTGGAGAAATGTCTGTTTAGTTCTTCTGCCCAATTTTTGATTGGGTTGTTTTGATTTGATATTGGTTTGTATGAGCTGTTGGTATCAAATTCTTAAGTTCTAGTCTTAGATTAACTTGTGTGCATTCTGTAGCAGTAGAAAGCTGTTTTTTTGATGTGTCTTTTCTTACAGTAGTGGGATAACTCTCTAGAGCCCAGATTCCTTCTACTATTTCCTACTCTCTTCAAGCAAACCCAGCCGAGTTTAAAATCTAACCAGCTTGTATGGTGGTCCTGTTTCCACTCTAGCACACGGAGGACAAAAACTGCACTAGACCAGAGTGCTTTTCATTCCTTTTCTCTTTGCTTTTGAGCTTAAACATATGTTTTCCTAACACAGTCATCTATAATCTATCTTCTGGGTTTCTCCGCAATAAGAAATATAAATTACCAAGTTCTGAGTCTATTACAACATCTATTTTTCAAACAGATCATGCCCATCTTTACTCTTCTGTCTATCTAAATGAGGCAATTTTAGCCAGGAAGCATCCTCCCATTACCCCAATGTTGAACGCAGGCCAGGACTGCATTATTGAGGTCCTGCCTGGCTTGCATTTACTGTGTTTTTCATCCTGTTCTTCCTTGGGATTCCCGTAAGCAAAATGTCCAGGCACACCTAGATTTTATTTCTAGCCTTTGAGTTTGATAATTATGCATTAGTCAGGATAGGTTAAGTTATGCTGTAGTAACAAACAACTCCAAATCTTAGTGACTTACAATGATAAAGTTTTTTTTTAAGATGTTGGGGGTAGGAGTTTATTAATTTATTTTTGCTGTGTTGGGTCTTCGTTTCTGTGCAAGGGCTTTCTCTAGTTGTGGCAAGCAGGGGCCACTCTTCATTGCGGTGTGCGGGCCTCTCACTATCGCGGCCTCTCTTGTTGCGGAGCACAGGCTCCAGATGCGCAGGCTCAGCAGTTGTGGCTCACGGGCATAGTTGCTCCGCGGCATGTGGAATCTTCCCAGACCAGGTCTTGAACCCGTGTCCCCTGCATTAGCAGGCAGACTCTCAACCACTGCGCCACCAGGGAAGCCCCAATGATAAAGTTTTAATTTTCACTCATATTATCTACTTATTGTGACACATTGCTATGGTTTTGCTCCATGTCATCTTCATTCTGGGACCAGACTAGCAGAGTAGCCTCTACCTGAAATATTGCCAGTTGCTGTGGCAGAGAGAAGAGAGACGTGGAGAAGCCACACACTGGCTCTTAAAGCTTCTGCCTAGAAGTAACACGTTATTTCTGCCCTTATTTCATTGATTAATGCAAGTCGCATGGCCACTCCTGAATTCAGCTGTGTAAGAATTTATAACTCTTGCAGAAGCATCTAAGGAAGGAAAGCTAGAATATGTGGCCAACAATAATACAATCTATCAGAATCTGCCTTAACTTAGGTAACGTAATCTTGTATAATAAGTTCCTCAGGCATTTTTGTCTGTTTATTGGTAAGAGAAATTCCATCACCCACTGAGATTGAAACCAGTGTTTGGGTCATGAAATGCTGAACTGAATTAAAGGTATATAATTAGCAACCCAAAATTACGTTGATACATGGTGAGGAGGTGGTGAATCCAAGGAACTTCACAAACTGTATGAATCCAAGATGTTAGTCACGCCATGGCTCCCTTCTTAGCTCTGGATACATATCTGGGAATCTGGATCCAGAGCCACCTGCCTATGCTCGGAGGTTGTGAACCGGAGGCATATGTGGAGTGTAGGTGCTTTCTTCAGAGACATCCTGTCCCTCTATGCTGTCCTTGCTGAGAAACAGATTAAAGGAGAAAACAAGCTGTGAGAGCAAAACAGCATTCTCCCCACAGCTGCCTAAAAGCCTGTTGGAAGCACTGGCTGTTCTGAAGTCAGCCTTAAATGGAACTAGAAGAATCCCATTTTCCAATAATCTCATACCAGCCTGAGCCACGCCATCGGCTTGCACGGCGGCACAGTGAGACCTGGCCTTTCCCTGGAGTACGCTGGTCTTCGAATGCTGCTTTTGAGGGTGTCCTCACATGGCTGGGCACCCGTGAATCACGGTTCATGACCCACTGCTTCTCCTTCCTTCCTCCTGTGCCCTCTGTGGAGGGACTGAGGATCGACAACCAGGTGGGGAACATACCAACTTTATAATCAACTGAGTATACCGTTTATCATCTAAACCTAAATATTTTTGAGACCGAGAAACTGCTAAGAATGAATCATATGATTTGAAATATTTATTAATTGGCTCTCAACTGATCTTATGATGTTGATAGGCTTATAATATAGTCCTATTAAAAACTATTTTTAAAAACAAAATGCTTTCTACAAAATAAAAGTAATGTTTCCATGTACATTAGAGCAAATTTTATGAAAGCTTGTTTATATTAAGCATTTGAAATAAGGTAAACAGAAAAGTTATTCTTGGTACCTGTTCACTTACTTTGATCTGCTTCTCAGCCATATCTCTTTCTCTGTCACTGATACTTTTCTGAAAATTTTATTTTTATTGAAGTATAGTTGATTTACAATGTTTCAGGTGTACAGCAAAGTGATTCAGTTATACATATATATATTCTTTTTCAGATTCTTTTCCATTATAGGTTACTACAAGATATTGAATATAGTTCCCTGTGCTATACAGTAGGTCCCTGTTGTTTATTTCATTTACTTTTTAATTAATTTATTTTTGGCTGCGTTGGATCTTCGTTGCTGCATGCGGGGTTTCCCTAGTTGCGGCGACCAGGGGCTACTCTTTGTTGTGGTGCGTGGCCATCTCATTGTGGTGGCTTCTCTTGTTGCAGGGCATGAGCTCTAGGTGTGCGGGCTTCAGTAGTTGTGGCACACGGGCTCAGTAGTTGTGGCTTGCGGGCTCTAGAGTGCAGGCTCAGTAGCTGTGGCGCACAGGCTTAGTTGCTCCGTGGCATGTGGGATTTTCCTGGACCAGGGCTTGAACCCGTGTCCCCTGCATTGGCA